>NC_030388.2:0-731250 GCF_001625215.2 Daucus carota subsp. sativus
TCTCAAAGGGGAACGAACACGAATTTCTTGAAAATCCCTAGCAGTTTCGTTTGATATTGCACATAAAGGGGTCCCTATGATAATATGAATGTTGGTACACACCATATTTGGCTGTTCGGGACTGAATAAGAGCATATAATGAAGTTCCGTGTTGTTAAAGAATTCCAAAGGGGTTTTTAGTACACAGGAGTTGCTGAAAATTTCCACCGGGAAGTTTCTTGATATTTTTTTCACATAAAGGGTCCGTATGGAATATTAATTTGTGCGCACGACCATATTTCGGGCAGTCGGGACGGAATCGTAACAATATAAGAAAGTTCGAGTTTTTAAAAATTTTTCAACGGGTTAGTCACAGCGGGAATTTCTTGAAAACTTCCGGATGTTTCTTTGGATATTTCAACTAATGGGTCTGTTATGGATGTATGAATTTGTGGTCACGACAAATTTGGGGCAATCGGGACTGAATTAGGAGCAGAGTTAATGAAGTTTTTCGAGTTTTTTAAAAAAACGAGTCGCGAAAGGGGTTAGAACACAGGAGTTCACATGAAAATTTTTCACCGGAAGTTTCTTTTGAATAGTTTCATATAAATGGGTCCTTATGAATATTGAATGTGGCACGACAGATTTGGGGCAGTCCGGGACCGAATCGTAGCAGAATATAATGAAGTTCAGAGTTTTGATGATTTTCAAAGGGGTTTAGTACACGGGAGTTCCCTTGAAAATTCACCAGGCAGTTTCCTTTTGATATTGTCACATAAATGGGTCCCGATGGAGATTGAAGTGGGGCCGACCATATTTGGGGCATCGGGACTGAATAGAGTAGATAAATGAGTTTCGATTTTTGACGAATTCTCAATGGGGTTTTATACCCTGAATTCTTTGAAAAATCACCGGGCCAGTTTCTATTTTCTTTTTGATTATTTTCACATAAATTAGGTCCCTATGGGATAGGAATTGGTACACGACCTATTTGGGGCAGTCGGGACTGAATCGTAGCAGATATAATGAAGTTCGATGTTTTTGAACGAATCTCAAAGGGTAACGAACACGGAAATTTCTTGAAAATAGCCCTAGGCAGTTTCTTTGATATTTCACATAAATGGGTCTCCCCTATGGATAATGAATTTGTCACGACCAGATGGGGGCTGTTCGGACTGAATACGAGCATATATAATAAGTTCGATTTGTTAACGAATTCGCAAAGGGGTTAGTACACAGGAGTTTCATGAAAATTTCCACCGGGAATTTCTTTTTGATATTTTCACAAATATGGTGGGGTCCTTATGGATATATAAATTTGCTCACGACCATATTTCGGGCAGTCCGTGACTGAATCGTAACAGAGTATAATAAAAGTCGAGTTTTGACAATTTTGCAAACGGTTTTAGTACACGGGATTTCTTGAAAACATTGCCCGGGCTTGTTTCTTGGATATTTTATCACTAAATGGGTTCGTTTAAGGGAGTAATGAATTTGGTCACGACCAAATTTGGGGGGCAGTCGGAACGAATAGGAGCGATATAATGAAGTTCGAGTGTTGAACGAATTCGCAAGGGGTTCGAAAACACAGGAGTTGCATGAAAATTTCACCGGAGTTGCTTTTGATATTTTCCATATAAATGGGGTCCCTTATGATATATAAATGTTGCACGACAATTGGGGCAAGTCGGGACCGAATCGGATCAGATATATGAAGTTCGAGTTTTTGATGAATTGCAAGGGGTTAGTACACGGGCATTTCTTTTGAAAATATCCCCAGGCAGTTTCCTTTTGCGATTTTTCACATAAATGGGATGGGGCCGATGGATATATGAAAGTTGGCACACCATATTTTGGGGTGGGTGGGGAAGTCGGACTGAATAGGAGTAGATAAATGAAGTTCGAGTTTTTGACGATCGCAATGGGGTTTATAACACATGAATTCTTGAAAAATATCACCATCACCGGGCAGTTTATTTTGATATTTTTCACCATAAATAGGTTCCCTATGGAAATTATGTTTTGGGTCCGACCATATGTGGGGCAGTCCCGGACTGAATCGTAGCAGATATAATGAGTTCGAGTTTTTTGAACGAATTCTCAAAGGGTAACCGAACACGGAAATTTCTGAGAAATATCCTAGGAAGTTTTCTTTTGAATATTTTGCACATAAATGGGTCCCTAATGGATATATGATTTGGTCACGACCATATTTGGGGCGGTCGGGACGAATACGAGCATATATAATAAGTTCGCGTTTTTTAAAACGAATTCTCAAAGGGGTTAGTACACAGAGTTTATGAAATTTCACCGGAAGTTTTCTTTTGATATGTTTCATATAAATGGGTCCGTTGGATAATGAGAAGTTGGTCACGACAATAGGTGGGGCGTCGGGACCGAATCGTAGCAAGATATATGAAGGTCGAGTTTTTGATGAATTTTTCAAAGGGGTTAGTACAACTGGGCATTTCTTGAAAATATCCCAAGGCAGTTTCGTTGATATTTTCACTAATGGGCCCATATGAATATATGAATTTTGGTCACGGACCATATTTTGGGGCAGTCGGACGATAGGAGTAGATATAATGAAGTTCGAGTTTTGACGAAATTCTCATGGGGTTTTTAGTACACATGATTTCTTTGAAAATATCACCAGGGCAGTGTTCTTTTGATATTGTCACATAAAATAGGTCCCTATGGCTATATGAATTTGGTCACGACCAGATTTGGGGCAGTCCAGGACTGAATCGTAGCGATATAATGAAGTTGAGTGTTTTTGGACGAATTCTCAAAGGAACGAACAAAACGGAAATTTCTTGAAAATATCCTAGGCAAGTTTCTTTGGGAGATTTTTCACATAAATGGGTCCTATGGATATATGAATTTTGTTCACGACCATATGTGGGCTGTCGGGACTTGAATACGAGCATATATAATGAGTCGGTTTTGTAACGAATTCTCAACGGGGTAGTACACAGGAGTTTCATGAAAAATTTCACCGGAGTTGCGTTGATATTTTCACATAATAGGTCCGTATGGATAGATAAATTTTGCTTCACGGACATATTCGGGGCAGTCGGGACGGAATCGTAACAGAATATACGAAGTTCGAGTTTTGACGAATATTCAAAGGGGTTAGTAAACGGGAATTTCTTTGTCATTAAAAAACATTCCCGGGCAGTTTCTTTTGAGATTTTCACATAAATGGTCCCCTATGGGATGATGAATTGGGCCGACCAAATTTGGGTAGGTCGGGACTGAATAGGAGCAGAGATAAATGAAGTGCGAGTTTTTAAGCGAATTCGCAAGAAGGGGTTAGAACACAGAGTTTCATGAAAATTCACCGGGAAGTTTCTTTTGATAGTGTCACATAAATGGGTCCTTATGGATATATGAATTGGTCCGACCATATTTTCGGGCAGGTCGGGACTGAATAGGAGCATAGAATGAAGTTCGAGTTTTTTACGATTCCTCAAAGAGTAGTAACAAAATGAGTTATCATGAAAATTGTCACCGGAAGTTTATTTGATAATGTTCACATAAAGGGGTCCTTATGGATATTTGAAATTCGGTCACGACCAGTTGGGGCATTCGGCACGAAAGCGTAGCAGATATAATAATGAAAGTTCGAGTTTTTGGACGAATTTTCAAAGGGTAACGTACCGGGAATTTTCTTGAAAACATTCCCGGGCAGTTTCTTTTGATATTTTCCACATAAATGGGTCGCCTATGGATATATGATTTGGTCACGCCATATTTGGCAGTCGGGACTGATAGAAGCAGATATAATGATTCGAGCTTTTGACGAATTTCTCAAAGGAGGTTAGTACATCGAGAGTTTCAATGAAAATTTCACCGGGAAGTTCTTTAAGTTTTTACATAAATGGTCCCGAATGGATATATGAATTTGTCACGACCAGATTGGGGCAGTCCGGACTGAATCGTAGCAGTATAATGAAGTTTCGAGTTTTTGAACGAAGTCTCAAAGGGTAACGAACACGGAAATTTCTTGAAATATCCCTAGGCAGTTTCTTTTGATATGTTTCACAGAAATGGTCCTATGGATATATGAATGTTGGTCACGACCATAGTTGGGGCTGTCGGGCTGAAATACGAGCATATATTAAGGACGTTCGTGTTTTTAACGAATTCTCAAAGGGGTGTAGTACAACAGGAGTTTCAATGAAAATGTCCGGAAGTTTCTTTTGATATTTGTTTCACATAAAGGGGTTCCTTATGGATATATAAATTTGCTCCGCCATATTGCGGCAGTCGGGACTGAATCGTACAGATATAATAAAGTTCGAGTTTTTGACAATTTTCAAACGGGTTATTTTTTAAAAAAACAAAAAAAAACAAAACGGGAAAAAAAAAAAATTTCTTGAAAACATTCACGGGCTGTTTTCGTTGGATATTTTCACATAAAGGGTCTTATGGATGTATGAAGTGTGGTCACGACCAATTTGGGGCAGGCGGGACTGAATAGGAGCAGATATAATGAAGTTCGAGTTTTAAAAAACATAAACGAATTCGGCAAGGGTTTTTAGAACACAGGAGTTTCTGAAAATTTCACCGGAAGTTTCTTTTGAATTATTTTTCATAGAAATGGGTCTTATGGATATATGAATTTGGCACGACATATTTGGGGCAGTCGGGACCGAATCGTAGCAGATATAAAATGATTTTCGAGTTTTTTGTGAATTTTCAAGGGTGTAGTACACGGGACAGTTTCTTGAAAATATCCCCAGGCAGTTTCTTTTTGAGATTTTCACATAAATGGGTCCCCGATGTATATATGAATTTGGTCACGACCATAGTTGGGGCAGTCGGACTGAATAGGAGTAGATATAATGAAAGTTCGAGTTTTTTTGACGATTCGCAATGGGGTTTATACACAGGAATTTCTTAAAATATCACCGGGCAGTGTCGTTTGATATTTTCACATAAATGGTCCCTATGGAATTGAATTTGGTACGCATATGTGGGCAGTCGGGAATGAATCGTAGCAGATATAATGAAGTTTCGAGTTGGTGGACGAATTCTCAAAGGGTAACGACACGGAAATTTCTGAAAATATCCCCTAGGCAGGTTCTTTCGTGTGATATTTTCACATAAATGGGTCCCTAATGGATATAGGAATTTGGTCACGGACGACCATATTTTTGGGGCTGTCGGGACTGAATCGAGCATAGATAATGAAGTTCATTTTTAAAACGAATTCTCAAAGGGGTTAGTACACAGGAGTTGTCATGAAAATTTCACCGGGAAGTGTCTTTTGATATTTTCACAGAAATGGGTCCTTATGGATATATAACTTTGCTCACGACCAGATTGTTTTTCGGGCAGTCGGGACGGAATCGTAGCAAGATATAATACAGTTCGAAGTTTTGACAAATTTTCAACGGGTTAGTAAACGGGAATTTCTTTGAAAACATTCCGGGCTGTTTCTTCTTTGGAGATTTTTTCACATAAAATGGTTCTTTATGGATGTATGAATTTGGTCACGACCAAAAGTTGGGGCAGTCGGGACTGAATAGGAGCAGATAGATGAATTCGAGTTTTTTAACGAATTCCGCAAAGGGTTGAACACAGGAGTTTCATGAAAATTTTCATGCACACTCAACCGGGAAGTTTTCTTTTGATATTGTAATAGAAAAGGGTCCTTAATGGATATAAGAAATTTGGCACGACCGTAATTTGGGGCAGTCGGACCGAATCTAGCAGATATAATGAAAGTTTCGAGTTTTGATGAATTTTCAAAGGGGTTTATACACGGGCATTGCTTGACATATCCAACCAGGCAGTTTTTGTATTCACATAATGGGTTCCCGTGGATATATGAATTTGGTCCGACCATATTTTGGGGCAGTCGGGACTGATAGGAGTAGATAAATGAAGTTCGGTTTTTGACGAATTCTCAATGGGGTTTATACATGAATTTTTCCTTTGAAAATTATCACCGGGCATTTTCGTTTGAGATTTTTCACAGAATAGTCCTATGGATATATGAATTTTGGTCACGCCATATTGGGGGCAGTCCGGGAACTGAATCGTAGCAGATATAAGGAAAGTTCGAAGTTTTTGACGATCCTCAAGGGTTAACGAACACGGAAATTTCTTGAAAAAATATCCCTCAGCAGTTTCTATTTGATATTTTGCACATAAATGGGTCCATGGATATATGAATTTGGGGTCACGACCATATTATGGGGCTGTCGGACGGAATAACGAGCATATATAATGAAGTTCGAGTTTTAAATTAACGAATGCTCAAAGGGGTTAGTACCAGGAGTTTCTCAGAAAAATTTCACACCCGGGAATTTCTTTTTATTTCTTAGAATTAAGATGGTTCATTATAAGGGATATATAAGAATTTTGGTCACACCAATATTTGGGGCAGTCGGGACCGAATCGTAAGCAAGTAGTAATGAAAAGTTCGAGTTTTTGGAGATTTTTCAAAGGGGTTAAGTGACACCGGGCATTTCTTGAAATACCCCAGGCAGTTTCTTTTGATATTATCACATAAATGGGTCCCATGGATATATGAATTTGGTCACGACATTTGGGGGCGAGTCGGAGAGAATAGGAGTAGATTAAATGAAGTTTCGAGTTTTTGACTAATTCCTCAATGGGGTTAGTATCACAGTGAATTGTCTTGAAAATATTCACGGGCATTCTTTGATATTTTCAGCATAACAGTCCCACTATGGATATTGAATTGGTCACGACCAAAATATTGGGGCAGTCGACTGAATCTAGCAATAAAAGAAGTTCGTTTTTTGACGAAGTCTCAAAGGAACGAACAACGGAATTTCTTGAAATATCCCTAGAGGCAGTTTCTTTTGATATTCACATAGATGGGATCCCTATGGGATATATGCAATGTTTAGTCACGACCATATTTGGGCTGTCGGGACTGAATACGACATATATAATGATTTCCGGGGTTTAAACGATTCTCAAAGGAGGTTAGTACCAGGAGATTTTCAATTGAATTTTCACCGGGAAGATGTTCGTTTGATATTTTTACAACTCAATAGGTCCTATGGTATATCAAATTGGTGCTCACGGACCATATTTCGGGCGTCGGGTAGACTCGAATCAGTAACAGATCTAATGGAGTTCGAGTTTTTGAAGCGCATTTTCAAAGGGGTTAGTACACGGGAATTTATCTTAAAAAACATTCACCGGGCTCGTTTCTTTGATATTTCACATAAACTGGGTCCTAGGTATATGACATTGTCACGACCAATATTGAGGTAGCGGGACCTGATAGGAGCAGAATATAAATGATTCGAGATTTTTAAACGATATCGCAAGGGTTTAGAACACAGGATTTCATGAAATTTCACCGGGAAGTTTCACTGTTTGATATTTTCAATAAATGGGTCCTTATGGATAAATATGAATTTGGTCACAGAAAAGAACCATTTGCGGGCAGTCGGGACTGAATAGGAAGCAAGATATAATAAGTTCGAGTTTTTTAACGAATTCTCAAAGAGGGTTAGTACACAAGGACGTTTTCATGAAAATTTCCGCCGGGAGTTTCTTTGATATTTTCACATACATGGGTCCTTAATGGATAGTTGATTCGGTCACGACCAATATTGGTGAGGGCATTCGGACCACGAATCGTAGCAAATATAATGAAGTTCGAGTTTGTTGACGAATATTTCAAGGGTAACGTACCGGAATTTCTTGTAAAACTTCCCGGGCAGTTTCTTTTGATATTTTTCAAATAAATGGGCCCTAGTGAGAATATATGAATTTGGTAGACCATATTGGGGCAGTCGGACTGCATAGAATCAGATTAATGAAGTTCAAGAGCGTTTTGTACGAATTCACTCAAGGGTTAGTTGTACATCGGTTTTCATGAAAATGTTCACACCGGGAATTTTCTTTAATATTTTACACTAAATAGTCCCTATGGATATATGAGTTTGTCACGACCAATTTTAGGGCAGCTCCGGGACTGAACGTAGCAGATATAATGCAGATTCTGAGTTTTGACTGATCTCTATTGGGGTTAGTACATCGGGACATTACTTGAAAATACCCCGGCAGTTTCTTTTGATATTTCACATAAATGGGTCCTGCTAGGGATAATCATGAATGTTGGTCAGACATATTTGGGGGGCTGTCGGGACTGAATAGAGATTAATATCAATTAAGTTCGAGTTTTTGAACGAATGTCTCAATGGGGTTAGGTAACGTTTTGAAATATTCACCGGAAGCTTTCTTTTAATATTTTCACATAATGGAGATCCCCTATGGATATATGAATTTGGTCACGCCCTGATTTGGGGCAGTTCAGGAACTGAAATCGTAGCGATAAGATGAAGTTTCGAGTTTTTGACGACGTTCTTCAAGGGGTTAACTAACACGGGAATTCTTGAAAAATAATCCCCAGGCAGTTTTTTTTGATATTTTCAACATAAATGGTCCCGAAAAAAAAATGAGGATATGCATGGTTGGTCACGACAAATCGTGGGGCAAGGCGGGAACTACACGAATAGGAGCAAGATATAATGACGTTCGATTTTTAAACGAATTTCTGCAAAGGGGTTAAGTACCACGAGATTTTCAATCATGAAAATTCACACCGTGGAAGTTTTGTTTAGATAGTTTCACAATGGTCCTTCAGGATATAAGTTGCTCAACCCTATTTCGGGCAGTCGGACTGGAATGTACCAGCTATATGAAGTTGCGAGTTATTTTGTAGAAGAATTTTCAAGATGGGTTAGTACACGGGAATTATCTTGAAAACATTCCCACAGGGCAGTTTCTTGTTGATATTTTCACATCAAATGTCCCTATGGCTGATATGAATTGGTCACGACCAATTTGGGGAGTCGGGACTGAATAGGAGCAGATATAAGAAGTTGGTTATGTTTAACGAATTCTCCAAGAGGGTTAAACAAGGAGTTCATGAAATTATCATCACACGGAAGTGCTTCTCTTTTGAATATTTCCAATAAATGGGTCCTTAGATGGATATATACAATTTGTCACGACCCATATGTGGGCAGTGCGGGACTGAAGTAGAGACCGAATTATAATTATCGAGTTTTTAAACGATTCTCAAGGGGTTTAGTACACAGAGTTTCATGAAATTTCACCGGAGAGTTCTTTTGATATTTCATATAATGTGGGTCCTTATAGGGTATTTGAATTTGTACACGCCATATTTGGGCATCGCGGGACCGATCGATAGCAGATAATATGAGTTCGAGTTTTTTGATGAAGTTTTCAAAGGGGTACGTACACGGGCAATTTCCTTGAAAAATCTCCCCAGGCGAGTTTCTTTGATTTGTTTCACATAATGGGCCGAATGATATTATGAATTTGGTACACCGACCATATGTTTGGGGCAGCTCGGGACTGCATAGGAGATAGATATAATGAGTGTCGAGTCTTTGACGAATTCTCAAAGGGGTTAGTACACAATGAAGTTTCATGATTAAATTATCACCGGCAAGTTCTCTTTGAGATATTTTCAATAAATAGTCCCTATGGATTAGGATTGTGGTGAACACGGACCATATTTGGGTGCATCGGGTACTGGAATCTTCAGATAATACAGAAGTTCGGTATTTTATCGAATTGTCGCACAAGGGATTTAGAAACGCCGGAAATATTCTTCGTTAAATATCCCGGCAGTTTTCTTTTATGGATATTTTCAACAATAAATGGTCCTATGGATATTGAATTGGGTCATGAACCATATTTGGGGCAGTCGGACATTAATAGAGTAGATTATAATGCTAGATTCGAGTTTTTTGACGAAGATCTCAAACGGGTTTATCGAGTTTCTGAAATAGTCACCGGGGCAAAGTTTTCTTTATATTATTCACATAAATGGTCCCTATGGTTATAAGGATTTGTCACGAACATATTTAGGGGGCAATCAGACCGAATAGGTAGCAAATATAGAGTTTCGTAGTTGTTTGACGAATTCTCTCAAAGGGTAGATACACGAAATTTCCTGGAAAATCCCACCCGAGGCAAGTTTCTTTTGAATATTTTCACATAAATGGATCCCATGGATATAGAAGATTTAGGGTCAACGACCATATTTGGGCGAGTACGGGACTGAATACGAGCATATATAATGAAAGATGTCGAGTTTTTTTAAAAACGAATTTTTCAAAGGGTTAGTACAACAAGAGTTTCATGAAATTTGCACCGGGAAGAGTTTTTTGATATTTTCATAGATAGATGGGTCCTTGGAGATATGATTAGGTCACGACCTTTTTGGTAGGACAGTCGGGAAACCGAATAGCATGAACAGATAGGAGAAGTTTCGAGTTTGTGAATGAATTTTTCAAAAGGGGGGTTAGTACACGGGAATTTCTTGAAAAACATTCCAGGCAGTTTCTTTGGATTTTTCACATAAATGTCCCACTATGAGATAATGAATTTGGTTCACGACCAAATTTGGGGGCAGTCGGGACTGAAGTAGGAGTAGAATATGAAGTTCGACGCGTTTTTAACGAATATGCTACAAGGGGTGTAGTAGACATAAGAGTTTCAGAGAAAATTCACACGGGAAGTTTCTTTTGATATTTTCACATAAATAAAGGGTCGTAGTGGGATATAGGACATTTGGGTCACAAACCAATTTGGGGCAGTTCAGGGACTGATTAGCCAATATAATGGAGTGCGAGTTGTTGTTAACGATTTCAAAAGGCGTACACGGAGTTCTGTGAAATATTCCGACCGGACAAGTTTTCTTTTTGATAATTTTCACATAAATGGGTGCTAGGGATATATGAATTGGGCACGACCATTATTTGGGCAAGTCCGGGAACTGAATCATATCAATATATAAATGAAGTTCGAGCTTTTTAAGATGATTCGTCAAAGAGGTTAGTACAGGTTGTCTCGAATTGTCACCCGGGACAGTTTTCTTTTGATATTTGATCACATAAAATGGGTCCCTATGGATAATAAATTTTGCATCACGACCATATTTGGGCCAGTCGGGACTGAATAGTAAGACTTAGATATAATGAAGTTGCGAGTTTATAGACGAAATCACAATGGGGTTGTAGACACAGAATTTCTTAAAAATATAACCGGGCAGTTCTTCTTTGTATTTCACACATAAATGAGGTCCCTGATGGATATATGATTTGGTACACGACAATATATGTGAGGGTAGGTCGGGACGATCAGGAGCGATAGCAGAATATAGAGTTCGCAGTTTGTACGAATTCGCAAAGGGTTAAAACACGGAGTTTCAGTCGAAATTATCAATCCCAGGATTTCCTTTTGATATTTCACAATAAATGGTCCTGATGGATTATGAATTTGGTCCGACCAGTTTTCGGGGCGTCGGCGACTGAATAGGAGCTAGATATAATGAAGTTGAGTTTTAAGAGAATTCTAAATGGGAGTTGTACACAGGAGTTTACTGAAAATATCCAACGGGAAGTTTCTTTTGAATAGTTTTACATAATAGGGTTCCGATGGATATATGAGATTTAGGGTTGAGCTACGACATCGTTTGGGGCATCGGCACTAGATCGTAGTCAGATATAATTGAAGTTCTAGTTTTTCGAGAATTCTCAAAAGGGTTTTAAGTAAACAACTGGTATCTTGAAAATTCCCTAAAAGGCCAGTTCTTTGTGATAATTTTCATCATAATGGGTCCCCGTGGATATGTGAATTTGGTCACGACCAATATTTGGGCACCCTCGGGACTCAATGAATCAGCATATAATAATGAATTCGAGTTTTGAAACGAATTGCTCAAAGGGTTAAGTACAATCGAGTTCAGAATTACCCTACATGAAGATTTCTTTCACCATGAAGGTTTTCTGAAGTGTCATATAAATGGAGTCCGATATGTATATGGAATTGGTCACGACCATATTTGGGGGTTCGGGTCCGAATCGTACAGATATAATGAGTTCGAGTTTTTGATGATAGTTCAAAGGGGTTAGTAAACGGTCATTTCGGATAAATATCCCAGGCAGTGTTCTTTTGAGTATTGTAACATAGAATGGATCCCTATGGATATATGATGTTGGTCACGACATCAATATTGGGGCAGTCGGACTAGAATAGAGTAGATAAAATGAAGTCTTCGGTTTTTGATGACGAATTTCTCATGGGTTTAGTACACATGAATTCTTTGAAAATATCACCAACGGGCAGTTTCTTTAGATATTTTCCATAAATAGGTCCCTTGGAGATATAAATGAATTTTGTCACGACATATTAGGCAGTCAGGACGGAATCGTAGGACAAGATATTAATGAAGTTCGATTTTTATGACGAATTACTTCCTAAGGGGAACAACACGGAATTTCTTGAAATCATCCCAGGTTTCTTTTGAGATTTTCACATAATGGGTCCCTATGGATATAGTAATTTGGTCCGACCATATTTGGGAGGCATGTCAGGGACTGAATAGAGATAGTCATAAGAAGTTCTGGTAGGTCTCAATGGTTTTATAACTGAAGTCTAAAGGGGATATCACGGGAGTTTCCTATGATATAATTTCAAGGTGCTTAATTTTCACATAAATAGGTCCCTATGGATTATAATTTGGGCTCACGACCATATTTGCGGGCAGGCGGGACTGAATCGTGCAGATATAATGAAGTTTTCGAGTTTTTGACGTAATTCTCAAAGGGGTTAGAACACGGAAATTTCGTGAAAATATCCCTAGGCAGTTTCTTTTGATATTTTCACATAAATGGGTCCCTATGGATATATGAATTTGGTCACGACCATATTTGGGGCAGTCGGGACTGAATACGAGCATATATAATGAAGTTCGAGTTTTTTAACGAATTCTCAAAGGGGTTAGTACACAGGAGTTTCAATGAAAATTTCACCGGGAAGTTTCTTTTGATATTTTCACATAAATGGGTCCTTAAGGATATATGAATTTGGTCACGACCATATTTGGGGCAGTCGGGACTGAATCGTAGCAGATATAATGAAGTTCGAGTTTTTGATGAATTTCAAAGGGGTTAGTACACGGGAATTTCTTGAAAATATCCCCAGGCAGTTTCTTTTGATATTTTCACATAAATGGGTCCCTATGGATATATGAATTTGGTCACGACCATATTTGGGGCAGTCGGGACTGAATAGGAGTAGAGATATAATGAAGTTCGAGTTTTTGAACGAATTCTCATGGGGTTAGTACACATGATTTCTTGAAAATATCACCGGGCAGTTTCTTTTGATATTTTCACATAAATAGGTCCCTATGGATATATGAATTTGGTCACGACCATATTTGGGGCAGTCAGGACTGAATCGTAGCAGATATAATGAAGTTCGAGTTTTTGACGAATTCTCAAAGGAACGAACACGGAAATTTCTTGAAAATATCCCTAGGCAGTTCTTTTGATATTTTCACATAAATGGGTCCCTATGATATATGAATTTGGTCACGACCATATTTGGGGCTGTCGGGACTGAATACGAGCAGATATAATGAAGTTCGAGTTTTTAACGAATTCTCAAAGAGGTTAGTACACAGGAGTTTCATGAAAATTTCACCGGGAAGTTTCGTTTGATATTTCACATAAATAGGTCCTTATGGATATATAAATTTGCTCACGACCATATTTCGGGCAGTCGGGACTGAATCGTAACAGATATAATGAAGTTCGAGTTTTTGACGAATTTTCAAAGGGGTTAGTACACGGGAATTTCTTAAAAAACATTCCCGGGCAGTTTCTTTTGATATTTTCACATAAATGGGTCCCTATGGATATATGAATTTGGTCACGACCAAATTTGGGGTAGTCGGGACTGAATAGGAGCAGATATAATGAAGTTCGAGTTTTTAACGAATTCGCAAAGGGGTTAGAACACAGGAGTTTCATGAAAATTTCACCGGGAAGTTTCTTTTGATATTTTCACATAAATGGGTCCTTATGGATATATGAATTTGGTCACGACCATATTTCGGGCAGTCGGGACTGAATAGGAGCAGATATAATGAAGTTCGAGTTTTTAACGAATTCTCAAAGAGGTTAGTACACAGGAGTTTCATGAAAATTTCACCGGGAAGTTTCTTTTGATATTTTCACATAAATGGGTCCTTATGGATATTTGAATTCGGTCACGACCATATTTGGGGCATTCGGCACCGAATCGTAGCAGATATAATGAAGTTCGAGTTTTTGACGAATTTTCAAAGGGTAACGTACACGGGAATTTCTTGAAAACATTCCCGGGCAGTTTCTTTTGATATTTTCACATAAATGGGTCCCTATGGATATATGAATTTGGTCACGACCATATTTGGGGCAGTCGGGACTGCATAGAATCAGATATAATGAAGTTCGAGCTTTTGACGAATTCTCAAAGGGGTTAGTACATCGGAGTTTCATGAAAATTTCACCGGGAAGTTTCTTTTAATATTTTCACATAAATGAGTCCCTATGGATATATGAATTTGGTCACGACCATATTTGGGGCAGTCGGGACTGAATCGTAGCAGATATAATGAAGTTCGAGTTTTTGATGAATTTTCAAAGGGGTTAGTACACGGGCATTTCTTGAAAATATCCCCAGGCAGTTTCTTTTGATATTTTCACATAAATGGGTCCCTATGGATATATGAATTTGGTCACGACCATATTTGGGGCAGTCGGGACTGAATAGGAGTAGATATAATGAAGTTCGAGTTTTTGACGAATTCTCAATGGGGTTAGTACACATGAATTTCTTGAAAATATCACCGGGCAGTTTCTTTTGATATTTTCACATAAATAGGTCCCTATGGATATATGAATTTGGTCACGACCATATTTGGGGCAGTCAGGACTGAATCGTAGCAGATATAATGAAGTTCGAGTTTTTGACGAATTCTCAAAGGAACGAACACGGAAATTTCTTGAAAATATCCCTAGGCAGTTTCTTTTGATATTTTCACATAAATGGGTCCCTATGGATATATGAATTTGGTCACGACCATATTTGGGGCTGTCGGGACTGAATACGAGCATATATAATGAAGTTCGAGTTTTTAACGAATTCTCAAAGGGGTTAGTACACAGGAGTTTCATGAAAATTTCACCGGGAAGTTTCGTTTGATATTTTCACATAAATAGGTCCTTATGGATATATAAATTTGCTCACGACCATATTTCGGGCAGTCGGGACTGAATCGTAACAGATATAATGAAGTTCGAGTTTTTGACGAATTTTCAAAGGGGTTAGTACACGGGAATTTCTTAAAAAACATTCCCGGGCAGTTTCTTTTGATATTTTCACATAAATGGGTCCCTATGGATATATGAATTTGGTCACGACCAAATTTGGGGTAGTCGGGACTGAATAGGAGCAGATATAATGAAGTTCGAGTTTTTAACGAATTCGCAAAGGGGTTAGAACACAGGAGTTTCATGAAAATTTCACCGGGAAGTTTCTTTTGATATTTTCACATAAATGGGTCCTTATGGATATATGAATTTGGTCACGACCATATTTCGGGCAGTCGGGACTGAATAGGAGCAGATATAATGAAGTTCGAGTTTTTAACGAATTCTCAAAGAGGTTAGTACACAGGAGTTTCATGAAAATTTCACCGGGAAGTTTCTTTTGATATTTTCACATAAATGGGTCCTTATGGATATTTGAATTCGGTCACGACCATATTTGGGGCATTCGGCACCGAATCGTAGCAGATATAATGAAGTTCGAGTTTTTGACGAATTTTCAAAGGGTAACGTACACGGGAATTTCTTGAAAACATTCCCGGGCAGTTTCTTTTGATATTTTCACATAAATGGGTCCCTATGGATATATGAATTTGGTCACGACCATATTTGGGGCAGTCGGGACTGCATAGAATCAGATATAATGAAGTTCGAGCTTTTGACGAATTCTCAAAGGGGTTAGTACATCGGAGTTTCATGAAAATTTCACCGGGAAGTTTCTTTTAATATTTTCACATAAATGAGTCCCTATGGATATATGAATTTGGTCACGACCATATTTGGGGCAGTCGGGACTGAATCGTAGCAGATATAATGAAGTCCGAGTTTTTGACGAATTCTCAAAGGGGTTAGTACACGGGAATTTCTTGAAAATATCCCCGGGCAGTTTCTTTTGATATTTTCACATAAATGGGTCTCTATGGATATATGAATTTGGTCATGACCATATTTGGGGCTGTCGGGACTGAATACGAGCAGATATAATTAAGTTCGAGTTTTTGACGAATTCTCAAAGGGGTAGGAGTTTCATGAAAATTTCACCGGGAAGTTTCTTTTAATATTTTCACATAAATGGGTCCCTATGGATATATGAATTTGGTCACGACCATATTTGGGGCAGTCAGGACTGAATCGTAACAGATATAATGAAGTTCGAGTTTTTGACGAATTCTCAAAGGGGTTAGTACACGGGAATTTCTTGAAAATATCCCCGGGCAGTTTCTTTTGATATTTTCACATAAATGGATCCCTATGGATATATGCATTTGGTCACGACCAAATTTGGGGCAGTCGGGACTGAATAGGAGCAAATATAATGAAGTTCGAGTTTTTAACGAATTCTCAAAGGGGTTAGTACACAAGAGTTTCATGAAAATTTCACCGGGAAGTTTCTTTTGATATTTTCACATAAATGGGTCCTTAAGGATATATGAATTTGGTCACGACCATATTTCGGGCAGTCGGGACTGAATTGTAACAGATATAATGAAGTTCGAGTTTTTGACGAATTTTCAAAGGGGTTAGTACACGGGAATTTCTTGAAAACATTCCCGGGCAGTTTCTTTTGATATTTTCACATAAATGGGTCCCTATGGATATATGAATTTGGTCACGACCAAATTTGGGGCAGTCGGGACTGAATAGGAGTAGATATAATGAAGTTCGAGTTTTTAACGAATTCTCAAAGGGGTTGGTACATAGGAGTTTCATGAAAATTTCACCGGGAAGTTTCTTTTGATATTTTCACATAAATGGGTCCTTATGGATATATACATTTGGTCACGACCAAATTTGGGGCAGTCGGGACTGAATAGGAGCAGATATAATGAAGTTCGAGTTTTTAACGAATTCTCAAAGGGGTTAGTACACAGGAGTTTCATGAAAATTTCACCGGGAAGTTTCTTTTGATATTTTCATATAAATGGGTCCTTATGGATATATGAATTTGGCACGACCATATTTGGGGCAGTCGGGACCGAATCGTAGCAGATATAATGAAGTTCGAGTTTTTGATGAATTTTCAAAGGGGTTAGTACACGGGCATTTCTTGAAAATATCCCCAGGCAGTTTCTTTTGATATTTTCACATAAATGGGTCCCTATGGATATATGAATTTGGTCACGACCATATTTGGGGCAGTCGGGACTGAATAGGAGTAGATATAATGAAGTTCGAGTTTTTGACGAATTCTCAATGGGGTTTATACACATGAATTTCTTGAAAATATCACCGGGCAGTTTCTTTTGATATTTTCACATAAATAGGTCCCTATGGATATATGAATTTGGTCACGACCATATTTGGGGCAGTCGGGACTGAATCGTAGCAGATATAATGAAGTTCGAGTTTTTGACGAATTCTCAAAGGGGTTAGAACACGGAAATTTCTTGAAAATATCCCTAGGCAGTTTCTTTTGATATTTTCACATAAATGGGTCCCTATGGATATATGAATTTGGTCACGACCATATTTGGGGCAGTCGGGACTGAATAGGAGTAGATATAATGAAGTTCGAGTTTTTGACGAATTCTCAATGGGGTTTATACACATGAATTTCTTGAAAATATCACCGGGCAGTTTCTTTTGATATTTTCACATAAATAGGTCCCTATGGATATATGAATTTGGTCACGACCATATTTGGGGCAGTCGGGACTGAATCGTAGCAGATATAATGAAGTTCGAGTTTTTGACGAATTCTCAAAGGGGTTAGAACACGGAAATTTCTTGAAAATATCCCTAGGCAGTTTCTTTTGATATTTTCACATAAATGGGTCCCTATGGATATATGAATTTGGTCACGACCATATTTGGGGCTGTCGGGACTGAATACGAGCATATATAATGAAGTTCGAGTTTTTAACGAATTCTCAAAGGGGTTAGTACACAGGAGTTTCATGAAAATTTCACCGGGAAGTTTCTTTTGATATTTTCATATAAATGGGTCCTTATGGATATATGAATTTGGTCACGACCATATTTGGGGCAGTCGGGACCGAATCGTAGCAGATATAATGAAGTTCGAGTTTTTGATGAATTTTCAAAGGGGTTAGTACACGGGCATTTCTTGAAAATATCCCCAGGCAGTTTCTTTTGATATTTTCACATAAATGGGTCCCTATGGATATATGAATTTGGTCACGACCATATTTGGGGCAGTCGGGACTGAATAGGAGTAGATATAATGAAGTTCGAGTTTTTGACGAATTCTCAATGGGGTTAGTACACATGAATTTCTTGAAAATATCACCGGGCAGTTTCTTTTGATATTTTCACATAAATAGGTCCCTATGGATATATGAATTTGGTCACGACCATATTTGGGGCAGTCAGGACTGAATCGTAGCAGATATAATGAAGTTCGAGTTTTTGACGAATTCTCAAAGGAACGAACACGGAAATTTCTTGAAAATATCCCTAGGCAGTTTCTTTTGATATTTTCACATAAATGGGTCCCTATGGATATATGAATTTGGTCACGACCATATTTGGGGCTGTCGGGACTGAATACGAGCATATATAATGAAGTTCGAGTTTTTAACGAATTCTCAAAGGGGTTAGTACACAGGAGTTTCATGAAAATTTCACCGGGAAGTTTCGTTTGATATTTTCACATAAATAGGTCCTTATGGATATATAAATTTGCTCACGACCATATTTCGGGCAGTCGGGACTGAATCGTAACAGATATAATGAAGTTCGAGTTTTTGACGAATTTTCAAAGGGGTTAGTACACGGGAATTTCTTAAAAAACATTCCCGGGCAGTTTCTTTTGATATTTTCACATAAATGGGTCCCTATGGATATATGAATTTGGTCACGACCAAATTTGGGGTAGTCGGGACTGAATAGGAGCAGATATAATGAAGTTCGAGTTTTTAACGAATTCGCAAAGGGGTTAGAACACAGGAGTTTCATGAAAATTTCACCGGGAAGTTTCTTTTGATATTTTCACATAAATGGGTCCTTATGGATATATGAATTTGGTCACGACCATATTTCGGGCAGTCGGGACTGAATAGGAGCAGATATAATGAAGTTCGAGTTTTTAACGAATTCTCAAAGAGGTTAGTACACAGGAGTTTCATGAAAATTTCACCGGGAAGTTTCTTTTGATATTTTCACATAAATGGGTCCTTATGGATATTTGAATTCGGTCACGACCATATTTGGGGCATTCGGCACCGAATCGTAGCAGATATAATGAAGTTCGAGTTTTTGACGAATTTTCAAAGGGTAACGTACACGGGAATTTCTTGAAAACATTCCCGGGCAGTTTCTTTTGATATTTTCACATAAATGGGTCCCTATGGATATATGAATTTGGTCACGACCATATTTGGGGCAGTCGGGACTGCATAGAATCAGATATAATGAAGTTCGAGCTTTTGACGAATTCTCAAAGGGGTTAGTACATCGGAGTTTCATGAAAATTTCACCGGGAAGTTTCTTTTAATATTTTCACATAAATGAGTCCCTATGGATATATGAATTTGGTCACGACCATATTTGGGGCAGTCGGGACTGAATCGTAGCACGGGAATTTCTTGAAAATATCCCCGGGCAGTTTCTTTTGATATTTTCACATAAATGGGTCTCTATGGATATATGAATTTGGTCACGACCATATTTGGGGCTGTCGGGACTGAATACGAGCAGATATAATGAAGTTCGAGTTTTTGACGAATTCTCGAAGGGGTAGGAGTTTCATGAAAATTTCACCGGGAAGTTTCTTTTAATATTTTCACATAAATGGGTCCCTATGGATATATGAATTTGGTCACGACCATATTTGGGGCAGTCAGGACTGAATCGTAACAGATATAATGAAGTTCGAGTTTTTGACGAATTCTCAAAGGGGTTAGTACACGGGAATTTCTTGAAAATATCCCCGGGCAGTTTCTTTTGATATTTTCACATAAATGGATCCCTATGGATATATGCATTTGGTCACGACCAAATTTGGGGCAGTCGGGACTGAATAGGAGCAAATATAATGAAGTTCGAGTTTTTAACGAATTCTCAAAGGGGTTAGTACACAAGAGTTTCATGAAAATTTCACCGGGAAGTTTCTTTTGATATTTTCACATAAATGGGTCCTTAAGGATATATGAATTTGGTCACGACCATATTTCGGGCAGTCGGGACTGAATTGTAACAGATATAATGAAGTTCGAGTTTTTGACGAATTTTCAAAGGGGTTAGTACACGGGAATTTCTTGAAAACATTCCCGGGCAGTTTCTTTTGATATTTTCACATAAATGGGTCCCTATGGATATATGAATTTGGTCACGACCAAATTTGGGGCAGTCGGGACTGAATAGGAGCAGATATAATGAAGTTCGAGTTTTTAACGAATTCTCAAAGGGGTTAGTACATAGGAGTTTCATGAAAATTTCACCGGGAAGTTTCTTTTGATATTTTCACATAAATGGGTCCTTATGGATATATACATTTGGTCACGACCAAATTTGGGGCAGTCGGGACTGAATAGGAGCAGATATAATGAAGTTCGAGTTTTTAACGAATTCTCAAAGGGGTTAGTACACAGGAGTTTCATGAAAATTTCACCGGGAAGTTTCTTTTGATATTTTCATATAAATGGGTGCTTATGGATATATGAATTTGGCACGACCATATTTGGGGCAGTCGGGACCGAATCGTAGCAGATATAATGAAGTTCGAGTTTTTGATGAATTTTCAAAGGGGTTAGTACACGGGCATTTCTTGAAAATATCCCCAGGCAGTTTCTTTTGATATTTTCACATAAATGGGTCCCTATGGATATATGAATTTGGTCACGACCATATTTGGGGCAGTCGGGACTGAATAGGAGTAGATATAATGAAGTTCGAGTTTTTGACGAATTCTCAATGGGGTTTATACACATGAATTTCTTGAAAATATCACCGGGCAGTTTCTTTTGATATTTTCACATAAATAGGTCCCTATGGATATATGAATTTGGTCACGACCATATTTGGGGCAGTCGGGACTGAATCGTAGCAGATATAATGAAGTTCGAGTTTTTGACGAATTCTCAAAGGGGTTAGAACACGGAAATTTCTTGAAAATATCCCTAGGCAGTTTCTTTTGATATTTTCACATAAATGGGTCCCTATGGATATATGAATTTGGTCACGACCATATTTGGGGCAGTCGGGACTGAATAGGAGTAGATATAATGAAGTTCGAGTTTTTGACGAATTCTCAATGGGGTTTATACACATGAATTTCTTGAAAATATCACCGGGCAGTTTCTTTTGATATTTTCACATAAATAGGTCCCTATGGATATATGAATTTGGTCACGACCATATTTGGGGCAGTCGGGACTGAATCGTAGCAGATATAATGAAGTTCGAGTTTTTGACGAATTCTCAAAGGGGTTAGAACACGGAAATTTCTTGAAAATATCCCTAGGCAGTTTCTTTTGATATTTTCACATAAATGGGTCCCTATGGATATATGAATTTGGTCACGACCATATTTGGGGCTGTCGGGACTGAATACGAGCATATATAATGAAGTTTGAGTTTTTAACGAATTCTCAAAGGGGTTAGTACACAGGAGTTTCATTAAATTTCACCGGGAAGTTTCTTTTGATATTTTCATATAAATGGGTCCTTATGGATATATGAATTTGGTCACGACCATATTTGGGGCAGTCGGGACCGAATCGTAGCAGATATAATGAAGTTCGAGTTTTTGATGAATTTTCAAAGGGGTTAGTACACGGGCATTTCTTGAAAATATCCCCAGGCAGTTTCTTTTGATATTTTCACATAAATGGGTCCCTATGGATATATGAATTTGGTCACGACCATATTTGGGGCAGTCGGGACTGAATAGGAGTAGATATAATGAAGTTCGAGTTTTTGACGAATTCTCAATGGGGTTAGTACACATGAATTTCTTGAAAATATCACCGGGCAGTTTCTTTTGATATTTTCACATAAATAGGTCCCTATGGATATATGAATTTGGTCACGACCATATTTGGGGCAGTCAGGACTGAATCGTAGCAGATATAATGAAGTTCGAGTTTTTGACGAATTCTCAAAGGGGTTTGAACATGGAAATTTCTTGAAAATATCCCTAGGCAGTTTCTTTTGATATTTTCACATAAATGGGTCCCTATGGATATATGAATTTGGTCACGACCATATTTGGGGCTGTCGGGACTGAATACGAGCATATATAATGAAGTTCGAGTTTTTAACGAATTCTCAAAGGGGTTAGTACACAGGAGTTTCATGAAAATTTCACCGGGAAGTTTCGTTTGATATTTTCACATAAATAGGTCCTTATGGATATATAAATTTGCTCACGACCATATTTCGGGCAGTCGGGACTGAATCGTAACAGATATAATGAAGTTCGAGTTTTTGACGAATTTTCAAAGGGGTTAGTACACGGGAATTTCTTAAAAAACATTCCCGGGCAGTTTCTTTTGATATTTTCACATAAATGGGTCCCTATGGATATATGAATTTGGTCACGACCAAATTTGGGGTAGTCGGCACTGAATAGGAGCAGATATAATGAAGTTCGAGTTTTTAACGAATTCGCAAAGGGGTTAGAACACAGGAGTTTCATGAAAATTTCACCGGGTAGTTTCTTTTAATATTTTCACATAAATGGGTCCTTATGGATATATGAATTTGGTCACGACCATATTTCGGGCAGTCGGGACTGAATAGGAGCAGATATAATGAAGTTCGAGTTTTTAACGAATTCTCAAAGAGGTTAGTACACAGGAGTTTCATGAAAATTTCACCGGGAAGTTTCTTTTGATATTTTCACATAAATGGGTCCTTATGGATATTTGAATTCGGTCACGACCATATTTGGGGCATTCGGCACCGAATCGTAGCAGATATAATGAAGTTCAAGTTTTTGACGAATTTTCAAAGGGTAACGTACACGGGAATTTCTTGAAAACATTCCCGGGCAGTTTCTTTTGATATTTTCACATAAATGGGTCCCTATGGATATATGAATTTGGTCACGACCATATTTGGGGCAGTCGGGACTGCATAGAATCAGATATAATGAAGTTCGAGCTTTTGACGAATTCTCAAAGGGGTTAGTACATCGGAGTTTCATGAAAATTTCACCGGGAAGTTTCTTTTAATATTTTCACATAAATGAGTCCCTATGGATATATGAATTTGGTCACGACCATATTTGGGGCAGTCGGGACTGAATCGTAGCAGATATAATGAAGTCCGAGTTTTTGACGAATTCTCAAAGGGGTTAGTACACGGGAATTTCTTGAAAATATCCCCGGGCAGTTTCTTTTGATATTTTCACATAAATGGGTCTCTATGGATATATGAATTTGGTCACGACCATATTTGGGGCTGTCGGGACTGAATACGAGCAGATATAATGAAGTTCGAGTTTTTGACGAATTCTCAAAGGGGTAGGAGTTTCATGAAAATTTCACCGGGAAGTTTCTTTTAATATTTTCACATAAATGGGTCCCTATGGATATATGAATTTGGTCACGACCATATTTGGGGCAGTCAGGACTGAATCGTAGCAGATATAATGAAGTTCGAGTTTTTGACGAATTCTCAAAGGGGTTAGTACACGGGAATTTCTTTAAAATATCCCCGGGCAGTTTCTTTTGATATTTTCACATAAATGGATCCCTATGGATATATGCATTTGGTCACGACCAAATTTGGGGCAGTCGGGACTGAATAGGAGCAAATATAATGAAGTTCGAGTTTTTAACGAATTCTCAAAGGGGTTAGTACACAAGAGTTTCATGAAAATTTCACCGGGAAGTTTCTTTTGATATTTTCACATAAATGGGTCCTTAAGGATATATGAATTTGGTCACGACCATATTTCGGGCAGTCGGGACTGAATTGTAACAGATATAATGAAGTTCGAGTTTTTGACGAATTTTCAAAGGGGTTAGTACACGGGAATTTCTTGAAACCATTCCCGGGCAGTTTCTTTTGATATTTTCACATAAATGGGTCCCTATGGATATATGAATTTGGTCACGACCAAATTTGGGGCAGTCGGGACTGAATAGGAGCAGATATAATGAAGTTCGAGTTTTTAACGAATTCTCAAAGGGGTTAGTACATAGGAGTTTCATGAAAATTTCACCGGGAAGTTTCTTTTGATATTTTCACATAAATGGGTCCTTATGGATATATACATTTGGTCACGACCAAATTTGGGGCAGTCGGGACTGAATAGGAGCAGATATAATGAAGTTCGAGTTTTTAACGAATTCTCAAAGGGGTTAGTACACAGGAGTTTCATGAAAATTTCACCGGGAAGTTTCTTTTGATATTTTCATATAAATGGGTGCTTATGGATATATGAATTTGGCACGACCATATTTGGGGCAGTCGGGACCGAATCGTAGCAGATATAATGAAGTTCGAGTTTTTGATGAATTTTCAAAGGGGTTAGTACACGGGCATTTCTTGAAAATATCCCCAGGCAGTTTCTTTTGATATTTTCACATAAATGGGTCCCTATGGATATATGAATTTGGTCACGACCATATTTGGGGCAGTCGGGACTGAATAGGAGTAGATATAATGAAGTTCGAGTTTTTGACGAATTCTCAATGGGGTTTATACACATGAATTTCTTGAAAATATCACCGGGCAGTTTCTTTTGATATTTTCACATAAATAGGTCCCTATGGATATATGAATTTGGTCACGACCATATTTGGGGCAGTCGGGACTGAATCGTAGCAGATATAATGAAGTTCGAGTTTTTGACGAATTCTCAAAGGGGTTAGAACACGGAAATTTCTTGAAAATATCCCTAGGCAGTTTCTTTTGATATTTTCACATAAATGGGTCCCTATGGATATATGAATTTGGTCACGACCATATTTGGGGCAGTCGGGACTGAATAGGAGTAGATATAATGAAGTTCGAGTTTTTGACGAATTCTCAATGGGGTTTATACACATGAATTTCTTGAAAATATCACCGGGCAGTTTCTTTTGATATTTTCACATAAATAGGTCCCTATGGATATATGAATTTGGTCACGACCATATTTGGGGCAGTCGGGACTGAATCGTAGCAGATATAATGAAGTTCGAGTTTTTGACGAATTCTCAAAGGGGTTAGAACACGGAAATTTCTTGAAAATATCCCTAGGCAGTTTCTTTTGATATTTTCACATAAATGGGTCCCTATGGATATATGAATTTGGTCACGACCATATTTGGGGCTGTCGGGACTGAATACGAGCATATATAATGAAGTTTGAGTTTTTAACGAATTCTCAAAGGGGTTAGTACACAGGAGTTTCATGAAAATTTCACCGGGAAGTTTCTTTTGATATTTTCATATAAATGGGTCCTTATGGATATATGAATTTGGTCACGACCATATTTGGGGCAGTCGGGACCGAATCGTAGCAGATATAATGAAGTTCGAGTTTTTGATGAATTTTCAAAGGGGTTAGTACACGGGCTTTCTTGAAAATATCCCCAGGCAGTTTCTTTTGATATTTTCACATAAATGGGTCCCTATGGATATATGAATTTGGTCACGACCATATTTGGGGCAGTCGGGACTGAATAGGAGTAGATATAATGAAGTTCGAGTTTTTGACGAATTCTCAATGGGGTTAGTACACATGAATTTCTTGAAAATATCACCGGGCAGTTTCTTTTGATATTTTCACATAAATAGGTCCCTATGGATATATGAATTTGGTCACGACCATATTTGGGGCAGTCAGGACTGAATCGTAGCAGATATAATGAAGTTCGAGTTTTTGACGAATTCTCAAAGGGGTTTGAACATGGAAATTTCTTGAAAATATCCCTAGGCAGTTTCTTTTGATATTTTCACATAAATGGGTCCCTATGGATATATGAATTTGGTCACGACCATATTTGGGGCTGTCGGGACTGAATACGAGCATATATAATGAAGTTCGAGTTTTTAACGAATTCTCAAAGGGGTTAGTACACAGGAGTTTCATGAAAATTTCACCGGGAAGTTTCGTTTGATATTTTCACATAAATAGGTCCTTATGGATATATAAATTTGCTCACGACCATATTTCGGGCAGTCGGGACTGAATCGTAACAGATATAATGAAGTTCGAGTTTTTGACGAATTTTCAAAGGGGTTAGTACACGGGAATTTCTTAAAAAACATTCCCGGGCAGTTTCTTTTGATATTTTCACATAAATGGGTCCCTATGGATATATGAATTTGGTCACGACCAAATTTGGGGTAGTCGGCACTGAATAGGAGCAGATATAATGAAGTTCGAGTTTTTAACGAATTCGCAAAGGGGTTAGAACACAGGAGTTTCATGAAAATTTCACCGGGTAGTTTCTTTTAATATTTTCACATAAATGGGTCCTTATGGATATATGAATTTGGTCACGACCATATTTCGGGCAGTCGGGACTGAATAGGAGCAGATATAATGAAGTTCGAGTTTTTAACGAATTCTCAAAGAGGTTAGTACACAGGAGTTTCATGAAAATTTCACCGGGAAGTTTCTTTTGATATTTTCACATAAATGGGTCCTTATGGATATTTGAATTCGGTCACGACCATATTTGGGGCATTCGGCACCGAATCGTAGCAGATATAATGAAGTTCGAGTTTTTGACGAATTTTCAAAGGGTAACGTACACGGGAATTTCTTGAAAACATTCCCGGGCAGTTTCTTTTGATATTTTCACATAAATGGGTCCCTATGGATATATGAATTTGGTCACGACCATATTTGGGGCAGTCGGGACTGCATAGAATCAGATATAATGAAGTTCGAGCTTTTGACGAATTCTCAAAGGGGTTAGTACATCGGAGTTTCATGAAAATTTCACCGGGAAGTTTCTTTTAATATTTTCACATAAATGAGTCCCTATGGATATATGAATTTGGTCACGACCATATTTGGGGCAGTCGGGACTGAATCGTAGCAGATATAATGAAGTCCGAGTTTTTGACGAATTCTCAAAGGGGTTAGTACACGGGAATTTCTTGAAAATATCCCCGGGCAGTTTCTTTTGATATTTTCACATAAATGGGTCTCTATGGATATATGAATTTGGTCACGACCATATTTGGGGCTGTCGGGACTGAATACGAGCAGATATAATGAAGTTCGAGTTTTTGACGAATTCTCAAAGGGGTAGGAGTTTCATGAAAATTTCACCGGGAAGTTTCTTTTAATATTTTCACATAAATGGGTCCCTATGGATATATGAATTTGGTCACGACCATATTTGGGGCAGTCAGGACTGAATCGTAGCAGATATAATGAAGTTCGAGTTTTTGACGAATTCTCAAAGGGGTTAGTACACGGGAATTTCTTTAAAATATCCCCGGGCAGTTTCTTTTGATATTTTCACATAAATGGATCCCTATGGATATATGCATTTGGTCACGACCAAATTTGGGGCAGTCGGGACTGAATAGGAGCAAATATAATGAAGTTCGAGTTTTTAACGAATTCTCAAAGGGGTTAGTACACAAGAGTTTCATGAAAATTTCACCGGGAAGTTTCTTTTGATATTTTCACATAAATGGGTCCTTAAGGATATATGAATTTGGTCACGACCATATTTCGGGCAGTCGGGACTGAATTGTAACAGATATAATGAAGTTCGAGTTTTTGACGAATTTTCAAAGGGGTTAGTACACGGGAATTTCTTGAAACCATTCCCGGGCAGTTTCTTTTGATATTTTCACATAAATGGGTCCCTATGGATATATGAATTTGGTCACGACCAAATTTGGGGCAGTCGGGACTGAATAGGAGCAGATATAATGAAGTTCGAGTTTTTAACGAATTCTCAAAGGGGTTAGTACATAGGAGTTTCATGAAAATTTCACCGGGAAGTTTCTTTTGATATTTTTACATAAATGGGTCCTTATGGATATATAAATTTGGTCACGACCAAATTTGGGGCAGTCGGGACTGAATAGGAGCAGATATAATGAAGTTCGAGTTTTTAACGAATTCTCAAAGGGGTTAGTACGCAGGAGTTTCATAAAAATTTCACCGGGAAGTTTCTTTTGATATTTTCACATAAATGGGTCCTTATGGATATATGAATTTGGTCACGACCATATTTGGGGCAGTCGGGACCGAATCGTAGCAGATATAATGAAGTTCGAGTTTTTGATGAATTTTCAAAGGGGTTATTACACGGGCATTTCTTGAAAATATCCCCAGGCAGTTTCTTTTGATATTTTCACATAAATTGGTCCCTATGGATATATGAATTTGGTCACGACCATATTTGGGGCAGTCGGGACTGAATAGGAGTAGATATAATGAAGTTCGAGTTTTTGACGAATTCTCAATGGGGTTTATACACATGAATTTCTTGAAAATATCACCGGGCAGTTTCTTTTGATATTTTCACATAAATAGGTCCCTATGGATATATGAATTTGGTCACGACCATATTTGGGGCAGTCGGGACTGAATCGTAGCAGATATAATGAAGTTCGAGTTTTTGACGAATTCTCAAAGGGGTTAGAACACGGAAATTTCTTGAAAATATCCCTAGGCAGTTTCTTTTGATATTTTCACATAAATGGGTCCCTATGGATATATGAATTTGGTCACGACCATATTTGGGGCTGTCGGGACTGAATACGAGCATATATAATGAAGTTTGAGTTTTTAACGAATTCTCAAAGGGGTTAGTACACAGGAGTTTCATGAAAATTTCACCGGGAAGTTTCTTTTGATATTTTCATATAAATGGGTCCTTATGGATATATGAATTTGGTCACGACCATATTTGGGGCAGTCGGGACCGAATCGTAGCAGATATAATGAAGTTCGAGTTTTTGATGAATTTTCAAAGGGGTTAGTACACGGGCATTTCTTGAAAATATCCCCAGGCAGTTTCTTTTGATATTTTCACATAAATGGGTCCCTATGGATATATGAATTTGGTCACGACCATATTTGGGGCAGTCGGGACTGAATAGGAGTAGATATAATGAAGTTCGAGTTTTTGACGAATTCTCAATGGGGTTAGTACACATGAATTTCTTGAAAATATCACCGGGCAGTTTCTTTTGATATTTTCACATAAATAGGTCCCTATGGATATATGAATTTGGTCACGACCATATTTGGGGCAGTCAGGACTGAATCGTAGCAGATATAATGAAGTTCGAGTTTTTGACGAATTCTCAAAGGGGTTTGAACATGGAAATTTCTTGAAAATATCCCTAGGCAGTTTCTTTTGATATTTTCACATAAATGGGTCCCTATGGATATATGAATTTGGTCACGACCATATTTGGGGCTGTCGGGACTGAATACGAGCATATATAATGAAGTTCGAGTTTTTAACGAATTCTCAAAGGGGTTAGTACACAGGAGTTTCATGAAAATTTCACCGGGAAGTTTCGTTTGATATTTTCACATAAATAGGTCCTTATGGATATATAAATTTGCTCACGACCATATTTCGGGCAGTCGGGACTGAATCGTAACAGATATAATGAAGTTCGAGTTTTTGACGAATTTTCAAAGGGGTTAGTACACGGGAATTTCTTAAAAAACATTCCCGGGCAGTTTCTTTTGATATTTTCACATAAATGGGTCCCTATGGATATATGAATTTGGTCACGACCAAATTTGGGGTAGTCGGCACTGAATAGGAGCAGATATAATGAAGTTCGAGTTTTTAACGAATTCGCAAAGGGGTTAGAACACATGAGTTTCATGAAAATTTCACCGGGTAGTTTCTTTTAATATTTTCACATAAATGGGTCCTTATGGATATATGAATTTGGTCACGACCATATTTCGGGCAGTCGGGACTGAATAGGAGCAGATATAATGAAGTTCGAGTTTTTAACGAATTCTCAAAGAGGTTAGTACACAGGAGTTTCATGAAAATTTCACCGGGAAGTTTCTTTTGATATTTTCACATAAATGGGTCCTTATGGATATTTGAATTCGGTCACGACCATATTTGGGGCATTCGGCACCGAATCGTAGCAGATATAATGAAGTTCGAGTTTTTGACGAATTTTCAAAGGGTAACGTACACGGGAATTTCTTGAAAACATTCCCGGGCAGTTTCTTTTGATATTTTCACATAAATGGGTCCCTGTGGATATATGAATTTGGTCACGACCATATTTGGGGCAGTCGGGACTGCATAGAATCAGATATAATGAAGTTCGAGCTTTTGACGAATTCTCAAAGGGGTTAGTACATCGGAGTTTCATGAAAATTTCACCGGGAAGTTTCTTTTAATATTTTCACATAAATGAGTCCCTATGGATATATGAATTTGGTCACGACCATATTTGGGGCAGTCGGGACTGAATCGTAGCAGATATAATGAAGTCCGAGTTTTTGACGAATTCTCAAAGGGGTTAGTACACGGGAATTTCTTGAAAATATCCCCGGGCAGTTTCTTTTGATATTTTCACATAAATGGGTCTCTATGGATATATGAATTTGGTCACGACCATATTTGGGGCTGTCGGGACTGAATACGAGCAGATATAATGAAGTTCGAGTTTTTGACGAATTCTCAAAGGGGTAGGAGTTTCATGAAAATTTCACCGGGAAGTTTCTTTTAATATTTTCACATAAATGGGTCCCTATGGATATATGAATTTGGTCACGACCATATTTGGGGCAGTCAGGACTGAATCGTAGCAGATATAATGAAGTTCGAGTTTTTGACGAATTCTCAAAGGGGTTAGTACACGGGAATTTCTTTAAAATATCCCCGGGCAGTTTCTTTTGATATTTTCACATAAATGGATCCCTATGGATATATGCATTTGGTCACGACCAAATTTGGGGCAGTCGGGACTGAATAGGAGCAAATATAATGAAGTTCGAGTTTTTAACGAATTCTCAAAGGGGTTAGTACACAAGAGTTTCATGAAAATTTCACCGGGAAGTTTCTTTTGATATTTTCACATAAATGGGTCCTTAAGGATATATGAATTTGGTCACGACCATATTTCGGGCAGTCAGGACTGAATTGTAACAGATATAATGAAGTTCGAGTTTTTGACGAATTTTCAAAGGGGTTAGTACACGGGAATTTCTTGAAACCATTCCCGGGCAGTTTCTTTTGATATTTTCACATAAATGGGTCCCTATGGATATATGAATTTGGTCACGACCAAATTTGGGGCAGTCGGGACTGAATAGGAGCAGATATAATGAAGTTCGAGTTTTTAACGAATTCTCAAAGGGGTTAGTACATAGGAGTTTCATGAAAATTTCACCGGGAAGTTTCTTTTGATATTTTTACATAAATGGGTCCTTATGGATATATAAATTTGGTCACGACCAAATTTGGGGCAGTCGGGACTGAATAGGAGCAGATATAATGAAGTTCGAGTTTTTAACGAATTCTCAAAGGGGTTAGTACGCAGGAGTTTCATAAAAATTTCACCGGGAAGTTTCTTTTGATATTTTCACATAAATGGGTCCTTATGGATATATGAATTTGGTCACGACCATATTTGGGGCAGTCGGGACCGAATCGTAGCAGATATAATGAAGTTCGAGTTTTTGATGAATTTTCAAAGGGGTTATTACACGGGCATTTCTTGAAAATATCCCCAGGCAGTTTCTTTTGATATTTTCACATAAATTGGTCCCTATGGATATAAGAATTTGGTCACGACCATATTTGGGGCAGTCGGGACTGAATCGTAGCAGATATAATGAAGTCCGAGTTTTTGACGAATGCTCAAAGGGGTTAGTACACGGGAATTTCTTGAAAATATCTCCGGGCAGTTTCTTTTGATATTTTCACATAAATGGGTCCCTATGGATATATGAATTTGGTCACGACCATATTTGGGGCTGTCGGGACTGAATACGAGCAGATATAATGAAGTTCGAGTTTTTGACGAATTCTCAAAGGGGTTAGTACACAGGAGTTTCATGAAAATTTCACCGGGAAGTTTTTTTAATATTTTCACATAAATGGGTCCCTATGGATATATGAATTTGGTCACGACCATATTTGGGGCAGTCGGGACCGAATCGTAGCAGATATAATGAAGTTCGAGTTTTTGATGAATTTTCAAAGGGGTTAGTACACGGGCATTTCTTGAAAATATCCCCGGACAGTTTCTTTTGATATTTTCACATAAATGGGTCCATATGGATATATGAATTTGGTCACGACCATATTTGGGGCAGTCGGGACTGCATAGAAGCAGATATAATGAAGTTCGAGCTTTTGACGAATTCTCAAAGGGGTTAGTACATCGGAGTTTCATGAAAATTTCACCAGGAAGTTTCTTTTAATATTTTCACATAAATGAGTCCCTATGGATATATGAATTTGGTCACGATCATACTTGGGGCAGTCGGGACTGAATCGTAGCAGATATAATGAAGTCCGAGTTTTTGACGAATTCGCAAAGGGGTTAGTACACGGGAATTTCTTGAAAATATCCCCGGGCAGTTTCTTTTGATATTTTCACATAAATGGGTCCCTATGGATATATGAATTTGGTCACGACCTGATAAGTGGTATTTATACACACTTATAGGCCTTCATTTCCACTTAAATTGGTTGGTTGTACTTAAGTGTTTAGTGTCTTTTGATGTGTTTTTAGTGTTTTTCTGTGCAGGTCACGAGTTGAGGTGATGAAGTGATTTTCTATCATTTTAGGTTGGTTTTGGTGCATTATTTGCAAGAATAGAGAATTGTGGATTCATCGCGACTTGGGATTTTGTGGGTATATCTTCTACAAACCCTCACGAGAGCACACTCGTCCACTAGAGCTATCTAGGGGTTTAAAGGGCTTGTTGCATGTGCTAAATGCAACCGTGATCACCTACGGAAGTGGTACTAGAGCGAGGAAGGACATGCACGCGAGAACGAGATGAAAAACGAAGAATAGGGCTGCTAGTGGCAGACAGTAGCGCGCCCGCGCTAACCTCTAGCGCACCCGCGCTACCTTCTGCTGCCACTAGCGCTCGCGCCTGCGCTAGTTTAGCGCGGCCGCGCTCTCCAGAAGTGCTCCGGGCCGATTTTTCTCGATTTCTGATGGATTTTCGCGGCGGACGAGGCCCGGTTGACTTAGTCAAAGTATTTTAATTTCTCAAGTGTAAAAACCCTAGCCTCCAAATAGTTTTAGTATCGTAGAATATTAGAATATAGTTTTATAGTTTTATCAGTTTTTCTCTTGTAATCAAGCACATTATCAGTTTTGTATTGGATCGTTCTTCGCGAGGAAGTGACAGTTTCGAGCGAGATCGTGAACATCAAATCTGTAACGTTGTCTTCTTTATTATTAATTCAAGTATTTTTATTCCGTTTAATTCTTGTCTTTTATTTATCATGTTTTCACTAGAACCCATGATGTCGATTAGTTCGATTATGAACTAACCGCCTTCATGGGATTCTAATGGATTTATCGATGTAGTCTAGTAACGAATATTAATTACTTGATCTTGCGACGTACGTTGATTTCTTTGCATGAGCCGTGCTTATTCTTCTTAGGAGCGTAGCTAACTTCTAAGTTGTTTGTTAATTCTTTCTGAAGCGAGAGTGGATGATTGAATTTAGAACTATGCCATGTAAACATAGGATTATGTGAATGAAACATAATTTGTGGTAGACTTGAACTATTTTTATCACCCTGTGTAATCACGATAGACGACTTGCTATTAAACCTCTCTGCTTACACTACCGCTATAGAGATATAGGGTCCGAGCTTTGTTGGTGTCCATGAAATTTCTGTCTTAATTGCGGATTTTGATTGGTAGGATATGTGTGCAACGAGAGTTGGCATGTATTACTTTCGTGTTGTCTGATTAGGATCAACAGTCGCATGTTAATCAGTAAATTCAATTCTAGATGAGTTCGATAATGAAGTTAGAATCCCATGTGTTTTCCTATTCTGAATTTGATTAGTAATTTTAGTTATTAGTATAAAAGAAACCATCCTTGTTAATTGTCTTAGCAGTGAAATTGGTCATACATTGTTGCATAGGTGCGTATTCTTAATTCACCAGTCTCTGTGGGAACGAACTTAATATATTACTTGTGATCACGTGCGCTTGCGTGTAGATTTTAGCGAACAAGTTTTTGGCGCCGCTGCCGGGGACTCGGTGTTAATTAATTAGTTTATGTACTTGTCATCAGTGTGCATTAAAATTCACTGACTAGGATTCTATTCTCTTCTCACTTTTCTTCTTTTCTTTATTTCAGGTACTTGGATCGCGTTTATGCTCACACGTTCTAAAGCTCGTAAGGAAGCAATTGATTCATCTTCTACTTCTTCTTCTGATTCGGAAACAATGGAATATGCAAGGACAACAGTTGATGAGGCGTCACAGGAATTTTCTCGTTTGAATATAATTGATAATCAGACCGACACAATTGAGCCAGCTATATCAGCCAGAGGTATTCGAATCAAGCCATCAGCCATTCTCAGGTTGCAGGATACTATCCGATTTGGAGGGTCTGTTCTTGAGGACCCAAACCTGCATCTAAGGAACTTTGAGGAGTTCTGTAATTCATTGGACTTCAATATCGGACCTAAGGATCTGGTGAAGCTGAGACTCTTTCCGTTCACGCTACGTGATGTAGCACGATCATGGTTTTTATCTCTCTCGGCAAGCACTACTAATAGCTGGAACCAGTTGGAGAAAATATTCTGTACCAGGTTTTATCCTCTAATTAAAGTATCAGCTATCAGAAACACCGAAAGTAAATTCTCTCAATTCTCGGGAGAATATCTTTGTTTAGCTTGGGACCGGTTCAAGAAGATTCTCGAAAATCTCAATGAAGATGGCATGCCTCCTGGAATGGCAATTCATTATTTCTACAGGGGTCTTAATGATCAATGTAGAGCAGAGTTAGACGTGGCAGCTGGAGGAAACTTGTGGAGCAAAAGCTTCGAGGATGCTTACGAACTGATAGAGAACCTGGCTGCTGGTGAGCACAGAGACCTAAATTGGAAAATTCCAAAAGAGGAAGAATCAGAGAATGATGAAGCGGTCGAAGTCACTCAGGAAATTCAGATGACTAACTGGCACAGAATTAGAGCTCACTCAAACTCAATTCCTAATGCATGTGGAGACACTTGTCCTCTACTCTCTAGCAGTGCGAGTAGCCAATCTGTAATTCAATCACCTGCTGATTCAACATTGAATGAAGTACAGTACCGAAGGATAATCCGGCGTATTGATGCGGTGGAAGAACGAATTGGTCGCTTTGCTGATATATTAACGGACTCTCTTGCTGAAGCATTCTTGGCATTAGATGTTAATGTTACTTGGGATTCGTTTGGTTATGGAACGAGGTATCCTCCACAGGATACTTCATCGGACTCAGATTAACTCTGGACTTCACGTCGAGCTAACGATGTTAAACAAGCGCTTCGTGGGAGGCAACCCACGCATTGGAACCACATTGTACCATTGTAAACCTCAAAAACACAAAAAATCGAGAAAAATCAGCCCCCGGTGTCAGACACTAGCGCGCCCGCGCTAGTGTCCAGCGCGCCCGCGCTAAGTTGCACAGCGCGCCCGCGCTACACTTAGCGCGGCCGCGCTACTGACTGCCGGGGTTGGCGATTTTTCTCCCAAAAATATTTTCTTTTCGTTTTTAAAAGCCCACAATCCTAATTTTGCATGCCTAGCCCGAAATACATCCCATAAAACCCTAACTCAGCTCTCTAATCCTTATATAAACACAAAACCCATCTCCAAATCCCATTATAATTCTCTAAACCCTAATTATATATACACATCCATACACACAACTACCTCCAATTCTCTCAAACCCACTACACACAAATCTCTTGCAACTCTAAATCTCTATCAATGGCACCCAAAAGAGCCCGAAGATCACAAGGACCAAGCACCCAAGCCCCTACATCTAGCGATTCTTCCTCGATGGGTGAGGTTGAGTTCACTTCCGATGGTGCACGAACCGAATTTCAACGGCTTATGAATAAGTCGATAGTTAAGGAGAGAGGATTCTTACCCACGGCGGAAGATGGTGAGCTCTTGAACATGATTCAAGAACGGGGTTGGGAGTCTTTTTGCGAGGCTCCGGAGGCGGTTCCCTTGGCTATTATTCGAGAGTTTTATGCTAATGCCAAGGAGAATCGCGATGGATTCACGGTGGTGCGGGGAATCCGTGTTGATTATAGTGCGGAGGCGATCCGTAGAGTTATTGGGGGGCGTGCCAAGCGCCGTAATGAAGAAGATTGGGTTGTGGAGAGGATCGGGCGTGCCAAACGCCGGTTTGATGATGATCCGATAGATTTTGAGCGGTTGGTGTATGACATGTGTGTGCCGGACACGACTTGGAAGATGACTGCACCTCCTTTGCCGGCACATGTTTCTTTTCCTGCAGCCGCGTTGAACCGGTATGCGAAGGCGTGGAACGCCTTCATCTGTGCTAACATCATGCCATCTTCACATGGGCATGAGGTGACAGTGGATAGAGCTATTCTGCTCTTTGGGATTGTCTCAGGCAAGTATATTGATCTGGGACATGTTATTCATCAGGGGATTCTGAGGTTCTTACAGGGAGGAACCACTGGTGCCATTCCATATGGCACAATTGTTACGAAGCTCTGTCGATCGAGTGGTGTGCGTTGGCCAGCCAACGAGCAATTACAGTTGCCAGCAACACCTATTGATCATTCGGCGATCAGTCGGATGACAGAGTGGGAAGGAGGAGTTCCCCACCCTCGAGGCCTAGGATACATATATGATGAGATGCCAGGGGGACGTCCAGCATTTGTGAGGAGGGAGCAGACTAGAGCTTCTGGAGCTGGTACTTCTCAGACGGAGAGGAGCTCCGAACTGATGGGAGATGTTCATTATCGCCGACTAGCGAGACGGATGGACACCATGCATGACATCCACCAGAGGTTTGCGTTTGACTTGACACAGGCTCTAGGTAGTGCTTTCCAGGCACAGGGGGTCACAGTTCAGTGGCCAGTATTCGGAGCAGGGATGCAGTACCCTCCACCTGATTCACCTCCAGCAGAGGAGGGGGAGGACTCGGACTCCGAGTAGGTATGTGGGTGCTCTAGCCTTTTTATCACTTTCAATGGGGACATTGAAAATTTTAAGTTTGGGGGTGATAATCTAAGGAAGAGCATATATTATATTTTATTGCATGTGTTAGTTAGTTCATGTAGTTCACGTTTATTTTATTTTTCTCATGTTTTCTATATTTTCTCATTTTTTTTTATTTATTGTCGTAGTTAGTATCACGAGCATTTGCATGAATTATGAAGTTAAGCCAAGTTAATTGTCTATGATGAGTTATGTGCGTAGTTCTTGATTAGTAGTTTCAATTGCAATGCTAGGTTAGTACTTGAAAATTGCTTGTGTTGGAAATTGTAATTCACATATGTTCTTGAGATAGGATTTAGACGAAATTCCATGAATTCTAGGATTGAATTGAGCATCCTTCAGCTTAGGTCTGTAAATCTTAAGTTTGGGGGAACTGAGGGGTGGATATGCCTTTCTAAAAAAAATAAGAAAAAAAAAATAGTAGTAAATAAATTCACTAGAAAAAATAAGTGGTAGAATTAACTAGGTTGAGCTCATTAGTACTCGAGTAATTAAGTCTGAGGGGACTTTGTGCCTAACAACCTAAAGCCCTTCGTGGTTTGGGATTGTTGACCCAACGCTCGCTACATGGGTACTAGTGCATAAATCTTTAGGGATCTCAACCATTGCACGGTTAAATAAACCACTAGAATAAAGTGAATAATTGGTGTGTGAAGTCTTGTGGTGTTCGTAACGCATTTACACTGCGAAGCGCTCTGACCTTAGACCGAGCAATTAATCACCAATAGAAAAAGAAAAAAAATATATAGGGAATAAAATAGAAGGGTATGGATATTCTTTGGGACCTTGGCTTTTAGTTGGACTTGAGTGACGGGGTGTTAGTTCTAAACTTCTACGATTCTTGATTGGGATTCTGTGGGAGTAGTAGTTTTTGTCTTGTCTCAATAAAAGAGCATGCTTGCACACACTGGCACTCCACACTTGTAAATAGAAGAGTAATTGACTTGGTAGCGAGAGAGATGAAATTCGAGAACATTAGCACAATCTGAGGTATTATAATTGGCAAGGCAATTACTTCATAGTTCGCTCATTCATCACGTAGTTGCATTCATGCATTGCATTGTATTATTGTATAGTGTCGTTGACGCTTGAGGACAAGCATCAGTTTAAGTTTGGGGGTGTGATAAGTGGTATTTATACACACTTATAGGCCTTCATTTCCACTTAAATTGGTTGGTTGTACTTAAGTGTTTAGTGTCTTTTGATGTGTTTTTAGTGTTTTTCTGTGCAGGTCACGAGTTGAGGTGATGAAGTGATTTTCTATCATTTTAGGTTGGTTTTGGTGCATTATTTGCAAGAATAGAGAATTGTGGATTCATCGCGACTTGGGATTTTGTGGGTATATCTTCTACAAACCCTCACGAGAGCACACTCGTCCACTAGAGCTATCTAGGGGTTTAAAGGGCTTGTTGCATGTGCTAAATGCAACCGTGATCACCTACGGAAGTGGTACTAGAGCGAGGAAGGACATGCACGCGAGAACGAGCTGAAAAACGAAGAATAGGGCTGCCAGTGGCAGACAGTAGCGCGCCCGCGCTAACCTCTAGCGCGCCCGCGCTACCTTCTGCTGCCACTAGCGCGCCTGCGCTAGTTTAGCGCGGCCGCGCTCTCCAGAAGTGCTCCGGGCCGATTTTTCTCGATTTCTGATGGATTTTCGCAGCGGACGAGGCCCGGTTGACTTAGTCAAAGTATTTTAATTTCTCAAGTGTAAAAACCCTAGCCTCCAAGTAGTTTTAGTATCGTAGAATATCAGAATATAGTTTTATAGTTTTATCAGTTTTTCTCTTGTAATCAAGCACATTATCAGTTTTGTATTGGATCGTTCTTCGCGAGGAAGTGACAGTTTCGAGCGAGATCGTGAACATCAAATCTGTAACGTTGTGTTCTTTATTATTAATTCAAGTATTTTTATTCCGTTTAATTCTTGTCTTTTATTTATCATGTTTTCACTAGAACCCATGATGTCGATTAGTTCGATTATGAACTAACCGCCTTCATGGGATTCTAATGGATTTATCGATGTAGTCTAGTAACGAATATTAATTACTTGATCTTGCGACGTACGTTGATTTCTTTGCATGAGCCGTGCTTATTCTTCTTAGGAGCGTAGCTAACTTCTAAGTTGTTTGTTAATTCTTTCTGAAGCGAGAGTGGATGATTGAATTTAGAACTATGCCATGTAAACATAGGATTATGTGAATGAAACATAATTTGTGGTAGACTTGAACTATTTTTATCACCCTGTGTAATCACGATAGACGACTTGCTATTAAACCTCTCTGCTTACACTACCGCTATAGAGATATAGGGTCTGAGCTTTGTTGGTGTCCATGAAATTTCTGTCTTAATTGCGGATTTTGATTGGTAGGATATGTGTGCAACGAGAGTTGGCATGTATTACTTTCGTGTTGTCTGATTAGGATCAACAGTCGCATGTTAATCAGTAAATTCAATTCTAGATGAGTTCGATAATGAAGTTAGAATCCCATGTGTTTTCCTATTCTGAATTTGATTAGTAATTTTAGTTATTAGTATAAAAGAAACCATCCTTGTTAATTGTCTTAGCAGTGAAATTGGTCATACATTGTTGCATAGGTGCGTATTCTTAATTCACCAGTCTCTGTGGGAACGAACTTAATATATTACTTGTGATCACGTGCGCTTGCGTGTAGATTTTAGCGAACACGACCATATTTGGGGCTGTCGGGACTGAATACGAGCAGATATAATGAAGTTCGAGTTTTTGACGAATTCTCAAAGGGGTTAGTACACAGGAGTTTCATGAAAATTTCACCGGGAAGTTTCTTTTGATATTTTCACATAAATGGGTCCCTATGGATATATGAATTTGGTCACGACCATATTTGGGGCAGTCAGGACTGAATCGTAGCAGATATAATGAAGTTCGAGTTTTTGACGAATTCTCAAAGGGGTTAGTACACGGGAATTTCTTGAAAATATCCCCGGGCAGTTTCTTTTGATATTTTCACATAAATGGATCCCTATGGATATATGCATTTGGTCACGACCAAATTTGGGGCAGTCGGGACTGAATAGGAGCAAATATAATGAAGTTCGAGTTTTTAACGAATTCTCATAGGGGTTTGTACACAAGAGTTTCATGAAAATTTCACCGGGAAGTTTCTTTTGATATTTTCACAAAAATGGGTCCTTATGGATATATGAATTTGGTCACGACCATATTTCGGGCAGTCGGGACTGAATCGTAACAGATATAATGAAGTTCGAGTTTTTGACGAATTTTCAAAGGGGTTAGTACACGGGAATTTCTTGAAACCATTCCCGGGCAGTTTCTTTTGATATTTTCACATAAATGGTTCCCTATGGATATATGAATTTGGTCACGACCAAATTTGGGGCAGTCGGGACTGAATAGGAGCAGATATTATGAAGTTCGAGTTTTTAACGAATTCTCAAAGGGGTTAGTACACAGGAGTTTCATGAAAATTTCACCGGGAAGTTTCTTTTAATATTTTCACATAAATGGGTCCCTATGGATATATGAATTTGGTCACGACCATATTTGGGGCAGTCGGGACTGCATAGAAGCAGATATAATAAAGTTCGAGTTTTTGACGAATTCTCAAAGGGGTTAGTACACAGGAGTTTCATGAAAATTTCACCGGGAAGTTTCTTTTAATATTTTCACATAAATGGGTCCCTATGGATATATGAATTTGGTCACGACCATATTTGGGGCAGTCGGGACTGAATCGTAGCAGATATAATGAAGTTCGAGTTTTTGACGAATTCTCAAAGGGTAACGTACACGGGAATTTCTCGAAAATATCCCCGGGCAGTTTCTTTTGATATTTTCACATAAATGGGTCCCTATGGATATATGAATTTGGTCACGACCAAATTTGGGGCAGTCGGTACTGAATAGGAGCAGATATAATGAAGTTCGAGTTTTTGACGAATTCTCAAAGGGGTTAGTACACAGGAGTTTCATGAAAATTTCACCGGGAAGTTTCTTTTGATATTTTCACATAAATGGGTCCTTATGGATATATGAATTTGGTCACGACCAAATTTGGGGCAGTCGGGACTGAATATGAGCAGATATAATGAAGTTCGAGTTTTTGATGAATTTTCAAAGGGGTTAGTACACAGGAATTTCTTGAAAATATCCCCGGGCAGTTTCTTTTGATATTTTCACATAAATGGGTCCCTATGGATATATGAATTTGGTCACGACCAAATTTGGGGCAGTCGGGACTGAATAAGAGCAGATATAATGAAGTTCGAGTTTTTAACGAATTCTCAAAGGGGTTAGTACACATGAGTTTCATGAAAATTTCACCTGGAAGTTTATTTTGATATTTTCACATAAATGGGTCCTTATGGATATATAAATTTGGTCACGACCAAATTTGGGGCAGTCGGGACTGAATAGGAGCAGATATAATGAAGTTCGAGTTTTTAACGAATTCTCAAAGTGGTTAGTACATAGGAGTTTCATGAAAATTTCACCGGGAAGTTTCTTTTGATATTTTCACATAAATGGGTCCTTATGGATATATAAATTTGGTCACGACCAAATTTGGGGCAGTCGGGACTGAATAGGAGCAGATATAATGAAGTTCGAGTTTTTAACGAATTCTCAAAGGGGTTAGTACGCAGGAGTTTCATAAAAATTTCACCGGGAAGTTTCTTTTGATATTTTCACATAAATGGGTCCTTATGGATATATGAATTTGGTCACGACCATATTTGGGGCAGTCGGGACCGAATCGTAGCAGATATAATGAAGTTCGAGTTTTTGATGAATTTTCAAAGGGGTTATTACACGGGCATTTCTTGAAAATATCCCCAGGCAGTTTCTTTTGATATTTTCACATAAATTGGTCCCTATGGATATAAGAATTTGGTCACGACCATATTTGGGGCAGTCGGGACTGAATCGTAGCAGATATAATGAAGTCCGAGTTTTTGACGAATGCTCAAAGGGGTTAGTACACGGGAATTTCTTGAAAATATCTCCGGGCAGTTTCTTTTGATATTTTCACATAAATGGGTCCCTATGGATATATGAATTTGGTCACGACCATATTTGGGGCTGTCGGGACTGAATACGAGCAGATATAATGAAGTTCGAGTTTTTGACGAATTCTCAAAGGGGTTAGTACACAGGAGTTTCATGAAAATTTCACCGGGAAGTTTCTTTTAATATTTTCACATAAATGGGTCCCTATGGATATATGAATTTGGTCACGACCATATTTGGGGCAGTCGGGACCGAATCGTAGCAGATATAATGAAGTTCGAGTTTTTGATGAATTTTCAAAGGGGTTAGTACACGGGCATTTCTTGAAAATATCCCCGGACAGTTTCTTTTGATATTTTCACATAAATGGGTCCATATGGATATATGAATTTGGTCACGACCATATTTGGGGCAGTCGGGACTGCATAGAAGCAGATATAACGAAGTTCGAGCTTTTGACGAATTCTCAAAGGGGTTAGTACATCGGAGTTTCATGAAAATTTCACCAGGAAGTTTCTTTTAATATTTTCACATAAATGAGTCCCTATGGATATATGAATTTGGTCACGATCATACTTGGGGCAGTCGGGACTGAATCGTAGCAGATATAATGAAGTCCGAGTTTTTGACGAATTCGCAAAGGGGTTAGTACACGGGAATTTCTTGAAAATATCCCCGGGCAGTTTCTTTTGATATTTTCATATAAATGGGTCCCTATGGATATATGAATTTGGTCACGACCATATTTGGGGCTGTCGGGACTGAATACGAGCAGATATAATGAAGTTCGAGTTTTTGACGAATTCTCAAAGGGGTTAGTACACAGGAGTTTCATGAAAATTTCACCGGGAAGTTTCTTTTGATATTTTCACATAAATGGGTCCCTATGGATATATGAATTTGGTCACGACCATATTTGGGGCAGTCAGGACTGAATCGTAGCAGATATAATGAAGTTCGAGTTTTTGACGAATTCTCAAAGGGGTTAGTACACGGGAATTTCTTGAAAATATCCCCGGGCAGTTTCTTTTGATATTTTCACATAAATGGGTCCCTATGGATATATGAATTTGGTCACGACCAAATTTGGGGCAGTCGGGACTGAATAGGAGCAGATATAATGAAGTTCGAGTTTTTAACGAATTCTCAAAGGGGTTAGTACATAGGAGTTTCATGAAAATTTCACCGGGAAGTTTCTTTTGATATTTTCACATAAATGGGTCCTTATGGATATATAAATTTGGTCATGACCAAATTTGGGGCAGTCGGGACTGAATAGGAGCAGATATAATGAAGTTCGAGTTTTTAACGAATTCTCAAAGGGGTTAGTACGCAGGAGTTTCATAAAAATTTCACCGGGAAGTTTCTTTTGATATTTTCACATAAATGGGTCCTTATGGATATATGAATTTGGTCACGACCATATTTGGGGCAGTCGGGACCGAATCGTAGCAGATATAATGAAGTTCGAGTTTTTGATGAATTTTCAAAGGGGTTATTACACGGGCATTTCTTGAAAATATCCCCAGGCAGTTTCTTTTGATATTTTCACATAAATTGGTCCCTATGGATATAAGAATTTGGTCACGACCATATTTGGGGCAGTCGGGACTGAATCGTAGCAGATATAATGAAGTCCGAGTTTTTGACGATGCTCAAAGGGGTTAGTACACGGGAATTTCTTGAAAATATCTCCGGGCAGTTTCTTTTGATATTTTCACATAAATGGGTCCCTATGGATATATGAATTTGGTCACGACCATATTTGGGGCTGTCGGGACTGAATACGAGCAGATATAATGAAGTTCGAGTTTTTGACGAATTCTCAAAGGGGTTAGTACACAGGAGTTTCATGAAAATTTCACCGGGAAGTTTCTTTTAATATTTTCACATAAATGGGTCCCTATGGATATATGAATTTGGTCACGACCATATTTGGGGCAGTCGGGACCGAATCGTAGCAGATATAATGAAGTTCGAGTTTTTGATGAATTTTCAAAGGGGTTAGTACACGGGCATTTCTTGAAAATATCCCCGGACAGTTTCTTTTGATATTTTCACATAAATGGGTCCATATGGATATATGAATTTGGTCACGACCATATTTGGGGCAGTCGGGACTGCATAGAAGCAGATATAATGAAGTTCGAGCTTTTGACGAATTCTCAAAGGGGTTAGTACATCGGAGTTTCATGAAAATTTCACCAGGAAGTTTCTTTTAATATTTTCACATAAATGAGTCCCTATGGATATATGAATTTGGTCACGATCATACTTGGGGCAGTCGGGACTGAATCGTAGCAGATATAATGAAGTCCGAGTTTTTGACGAATTCGCAAAGGGGTTAGTACACGGGAATTTCTTGAAAATATCCCCGGGCAGTTTCTTTTGATATTTTCACATAAATGGGTCCCTATGGATATATGAATTTGGTCACGACCATATTTGGGGCAGTCGGGACTGCATAGAAGCAGATATAATAAAGTTCGAGTTTTTGACGAATTCTCAAAGGGGTTAGTACACAGGAGTTTCATGAAAATTTCACCGGGAAGTTTCTTTTAATATTTTCACATAAATGGGTCCCTATGGATATATGAATTTGGTCACGACCATATTTGGGGCAGTCAGGACTGAATCGTAGCAGATATAATGAAGTTCGAGTTTTTGACGAATTCTCAAAGGGGTTAGTACACGGGAATTTCTTGAAAATATCCCCGGGCAGTTTCTTTTGATATTTTCACATAAATGGGTCCCTATGGATATATGAATTTGGTCACGACCATATTTGGGGCAGTCGGGACTGAATAGGAGCAGATATAATGAAGTTCGAGTTTTTGACGAATTCTCAAAGGGGTTAGTACACAGGAGTTTCATGAAAATTTCACCGGGAAGTTTCTTTTGATATTTTCACATAAATGGGTCCTATGGATATATGAATTTGGTCACGACCATATTTGGGGCAGTCGGGACTGAATCGTAGCAGATATAATGAAGTTCGAGTTTTTGACGAATTTTCAAAGGGGTTAGTACACAGGAATTTCTTGAAAATATCCCCGGGCAGTTTCTTTTGATATTTTCACATAAATGGGTCCCTATGGATATATGAATTTGGTCACGATCATATTTGGGGCAGTCGGGACTGAATCGTAGCAGATATAATGAAGTTCGAGTTTTTGACGAATTCTCAAAGGGGTTAGTACACGGGACCTTCTTGAAAATATCTCCGGGCAGTTTCTTTTGATATTTTCACATAAATGGATCCCTATGGATATATGCATTTGGTCACGACCAAATTTGGGGCAGTCGGGACTGAATAGGAGCAGATATAATGAAGTTCGAGTTTTTAACGAATTCTCAAAGGGGTTAGTACACAGGAGTTTCATGAAAATTTCACCGGGAAGTTTCTTTTGATATTTTCACATAAATGGGTCCTTATGGATATATTAATTTGGTCACGACCATATTTGGGGCAGTCGGGACTGAATCGTAACAGATATAATGAAGTTCGAGTTTTTGACGAATTTTCAAAGGGGTTAGTACACGAGAATTTCTTGAAAACATTCCCGGGCAGATTCTTTTGATATTTTCACATAAATGGGTCCCTATGGATATATGAATTTGGTCACGACCAAATTTGGGGCAGTCGGGACTGAATAAGAGCAGATATAATGAAGTTCGAGTTTTTAACGAATTCTCAAAGGGGTTAGTACACATGAGTTTCATGAAAATTTCACCTGGAAGTTTCTTTTGATATTTTCACATAAATGGGTCCTTATGGATATATAAATTTGGTCACGACCAAATTTGGGGCAGTCGGGACTGAATAGGAGCAGATATAATGAAGTTCGAGTTTTTAACGAATTCTCAAAGGGGTTAGTACACAGGAGTTTCATGAAAATTTCACCGGGAAGTTGCTTTTGATATTTTCACATAAATGGGTCCTTATGGATATATGAATTTGGTCACGTCCATATTTGGGGCAGTCGGGACCGAATCGTGGCAGATATAATGAAGTTCGAGTTTTTGATGAATTTTCAAAGGGGTTAGTACACGGGCATTTCTTGAAAATATCCCCAGGCAGTTTCTTTTGATATTTTCACATAAATGGGTCCTTATGGATATATGAATTTGGTCACGACCATATTTGGGGCAGTCGGGACTGAATAGGAGTAGATATAATGAAGTTCGAGTTTTTGACGAATTCTCAAAGGGGTTAGTACACATGAATTTCTTGAAAATATCCCCGGGCAGTTTCTTTTGATATTTTCACATAAATGGGTCCCTATGGAAATATGAATTTGGTCACGACCATATTTGGGGCAGTCGGGACTGCATAGAAGCAGATATAATAAAGTTCGAGTTTTTGACGAATTCTCAAAGGGGTTAGTACACAGGAGTTTCATGAAAATTTCACCGGGAAGTTTCTTTTAATATTTTCACATATATGGGTCCCTATGGATATATGAATTTGGTCACGACCATATTTGGGGCAGTCGGGACTGAATCGTAGCAGATATAATGAAGTTCGAGTTTTTGACGAATTCTCAAAGGGTAAGTACACGGGAATTTCTTGAAAATATCCCCGGGCAGTTTCTTTTCATATTTTCACATAAATGGGTCTCTATGGATATATGAATTTGGTCACGACCATATTTGGGGCAGTCGGGACTGAATAGGAGCAGATATAATGAAGTTCGAGTTTTTAACGAATTCTCAAAGGGGTTAGTACACAGGAGTTTCATGAAAATTTCACCGGGAAGTTTCTTTTGATATTTTCACGTAAATGGGTCCTTATGGATATATGAATTTGGTCACGACCATATTTGGGGCAGTCGGGACTGAATCGTAGCAGATATAATGAAGTTCGAGTTTTTGACGAATTTTCAAAGGGGTTAGTACACGGGAATTTCTTGAAAATATCCCCGGGCAGTTTCTTTTGATATTTTCACATAAATGGGTCCCTATGGATATATGAATTTGGTCACGACCATATTTGGGGCAGTCGGGACTGAATCGTAGCAGATATAATGAAGTTCGAGTTTTTGACGAATTCTCAAAGGTGTTAGTACACGGGACCTTCTTGAAAATATCCCCGGGCAGTTTCTTTTGATATTTTCACATAAATGGGTCCCTATGGATATATGACTTTGATCACGACCATATTTGGGGCATTCGGGACTGAATAGGAGCAGATATAATGAAGTTTAAGTTTTTGACAAATTCTCAAAGGGTTTAGTACACGGGAATTTCTCGAAAATATCCCCGGGCAGTTTCTTTTAATATTTTCACATAAAGGGATCTCTGTGGATATATGAATTTGGTCACGACCAAATTTGGGGCAGTCGGTACTGAATAGGAGCAGATATAATGAAGTTCGAGTTTTCAACGAATTCTCAAAGGGGTTAGTACACAGGAGTTTCATGAAAATTTCACCGGGAAGTTTCTTTTGATATTTTCACATAAATGGGTCCTTATGGATATATGAATTTGGTCACGACCAAATTTTGGGTCGGGACTGAATATGAGCAGATATAATGAAGTTCGAGTTTTTGATGAATTTTCAAAGGGGTTAGTACAGAGGAGTTTCATGAAAATTTCACCGGGAAGTTTCTTTTGATATTTTCACATAAATGGGTCCTTATGGATATATGAATTTGGTCACGACCATATTTGGGGCAGTCGGGACTGAATCGTAGCAGATATAATGAAGTTCGAGTTTTTGACGAATTTTCAAAGGGGTTAGTACACGGGAATTTCTTGAAAATATCCCCAGGCAGTTTCTTTTGATATTTTCACATAAATGGGTCCCTATGGATATATGAATTTGGTCACGATCATATTTGGGGCAGTCGGGACTGAATCGTAGCAGATATAATGAAGTTCGAGTTTTTGACGAATTCTCAAAGGGGTTAGTACACGGGACTTTCTTGAAAATATCCCCGGGCAGTTTCTTTTGATATTTTCACATAAATGGGTCCCTATGGATATATGAATTTGGTCACGACCATATTTGGGGCAGTCGGGACTGAATACGAGCAGATATAATGAAGTTCGAGTTTTTAACGAATTCTCAAAGGGGTTAGTACACAGGAGTTTCATGAAAATTTCACCGGGAAGTTTCTTTTGATATTTTCACATAAATGGGTCCCTATGGATATATGAATTTGGTCACGACCATATTTGGGGCAGTCGGGACTGAATCGTAGCAGATATAATGAAGTTCGAGTTTTTGACGAATTCTCAAAGGGGTTATGTACACGGAATTTCTTGAAAATATCCCCGGGCAGTTTCTTTTGATATTTTCACATAAATGGGTCCCTATGGATATATGAATTTGGTCACGACCATATTTGGGGCAGTCGGGACTGAATAGGAGCAGATATAATGAAGTTCGAGTTTTTGACGAATTCTCAAAGGGGTTAGTACACAGGAGTTTCATGAAAATTTCACCGGGAAGTTTCTTTTGATATTTTCACATAAATGGGTCCTTATGGATATATGAATTTGGTCACGACCATATTTGGGGCAGTCGGGACTGAATATGAGCAGATATAATGAAGTTCGAGTTTTTAAAGAATTCTCAAAGGGGTTAGTACACGAGGAATTTCTTGAAAATATCCCCGGGCAGTTTCTTTGATATTTTCACATAAATGGGTCCCTATGGATATATGAATTTGGTCACGACCATATTTGGGGCAGTCGGGACTGAATCGTAGCAGATATAATGAAGTTCGAGTTTTTGACGAATTCTCAAAGGGGTTAGTACACGGGACTTTCTTGAAAATATCCCCGGGCAGTTTCTTTGATATTTTCACATAAATGGGTCCCTATGGATATATGAATTTGGTCACGACCATATTTGGGGCAGTCGGGACTGAATAGGAGCAGATTTAATGAAGTTCGAGTTTTTGACGAATTCTCAAAGGGGTTAGTACACGGGAATTTCTTGAAATATATCCCCGGGCAGTTTCTTTTAATATTTCACATAAATGGGTCCCTATGGATATATGAATTTGGTCACGACCATATTTGGGGCAGTCGGGACTGAATCGTAGCAGATATAATGAAGTTCGAGTTTTTGACGAATTCTCAAAGGGTTAGTACACGGAATTTCTTGAAAATTTCCCCGGGCAGTTTCTTTGATATTTTCACATAAATGGGTCCCTATGGATATATGAATTTGGTCACGACCATATTTGGGGCAGTCGGGACTGAATAGGAGCAGATATAATGAAGTTCGAGTTTTTACGAATTCTCAAAGGGGTTAGTACACAGGAGTTTCATGAAAATTTCACCGGGAAGTTTCTTTTGATATTTTCACATAAATGGGTCCTATGGATATATGAATTTGGTCACGACCATATTTGGGGCAGTCGGGACTGAATCGTAGCAGATATAATGAAGTTCGAGTTTTTGACGAATTCTCAAAGGGGTTAGTACACGGAGTTTCATGAAAATTTCCCCGGGCAGTTTCTTTTGATATTTTCACATAAATGGGTCCTATGGATATATGAATTTGGTCACGACCATATTTGGGGCAGTCGGGACTGAATCGTAGCAGATATAATGAAGTTCGAGTTTTTGACGAATTCTCAAAGGGGTTAGTACACGGGAATTTCTTGAAAATTTCCCCGGGCAGTTTCTTTTGATATTTTCACATAAATGGGTCCCTATGGATATATGAATTTGGTCACGACCATATTTGGGGCAGTCGGGACTGAATCGTAGCAGATATAATGAAGTTCGAGTTTTTGACGAATTCTCAAAGGGGTTAGTACACGGGAATTTCTTGAAAATATCCCCGGGCAGTTTCTTTTGATATTTTCACATAAATGGGTCCCTATGGATATATGAATTTGGTCACGACCATATTTGGGGCAGTCGGGACTGAATACGAGCAGATATAATGAAGTTCGAGTTTTTGACGAATTCTCAAAGGGGTTAGTACACAGGAGTTTCATGAAAATTTCACCGGGAAGTTTCTTTTGATATTTTCACATAAATGGGTCCCTATGGATATATGAATTTGGTCACGACCATATTTGGGGCAGTCGGGACTGAATCGTAGCAGATATAATGAAGTTCGAGTTTTTGACGAATTCTCAAAGGGGTTAGTACACGGGAATTTCTTGAAAATATCCCCGGGCAGTTTCTTTTGATATTTTCACATAAATGGGTCCCTATGGATATATGAATTTGGTCACGACCATATTTGGGGCAGTCGGGACTGAATAGGAGCAGATATAATGAAGTTCGAGTTTTTAAGAATTCTCAAAGGGGTTAGTACACAGGAGTTTCATGAAAATTTCACCGGGAAGTTTCTTTTGATATTTTCACATAAATGGGTCCTATGGATATATGAATTTGGTCACGACCATATTTGGGGCAGTCGGGACTGAATCGTAGCAGATATAATGAAGTTCGAGTTTTTGACGAATTTTCAAAGGGGTTAGTACACGGGAATTTCTTGAAAATATCCCCGGGCAGTTTCTTTTGATATTTTCACATAAATGGGTCCCTATGGATATATGAATTTGGTCACGACCATATTTGGGGCAGTCGGGACTGAATCGTAGCAGATATAATGAAGTTCGAGTTTTTGACGAATTCTCAAAGGGGTTAGTACACGGGAATTTCTTGAAAATATCCCCGGGCAGTTTCTTTTGATATTTTCACATAAATGGGTCCCTATGGATATATGAATTTGGTCACGACCATATTTGGGGCAGTCGGGACTGAATCGGAGCAGATATAATGAAGTTCGAGTTTTTGACGAATTCTCAAAGGGGTTAGTACACGGGAATTTCTTGAAAATATCCCCGGGCAGTTTCTTTTATATTTTCACATAAATGGGTCCCTATGGATATATGAATTTGGTCACGACCATATTTGGGGCAGTCGGGACTGAATCGAGCAGATATAATGAAGTTCGAGTTTTTGACGAATTCTCAAAGGGGTTAGTACACAGGAATTTCATGAAAATTTCCCCGGGAAGTTTCTTTTGATATTTTCACATAAATGGGTCCCTATGGATATATGAATTTGGTCACGACCATATTTGGGGCAGTCGGGACTGAATAGGAGCAGATATAATGAAGTTCGAGTTTTTGACGAATTCTCAAAGGGGTTAGTACACAGGAGTTTCATGAAAATTTCACCGGGAAGTTTCTTTTGATATTTTCACATAAATGGGTCCTATGGATATATGAATTTGGTCACGACCATATTTGGGGCAGTCGGGACTGAATCGTAGCAGATATAATGAAGTTCGAGTTTTTGACGAATTCTCAAAGGGGTTAGTACACGGAATTTCTTGAAAATTTCCCCGGGCAGTTTCTTTTGATATTTTCACATAAATGGGTCCCTATGGATATATGAATTTGGTCACGACCATATTTGGGGCAGTCGGGACTGAATCGTAGCAGATATAATGAAGTTCGAGTTTTTGACGAATTCTCAAAGGGGTTAGTACACGGGAATTTCTTGAAAATATCCCCGGGCAGTTTCTTTTGATATTTTCACATAAATGGGTCCCTATGGATATATGAATTTGGTCACGACCATATTTGGGGCAGTCGGGACTGAATCGTAGCAGATATAATGAAGTTCGAGTTTTTGACGAATTCTCAAAGGGGTTAGTACACGGGAATTTCTTGAAAATATCCCCGGGCAGTTTCTTTTGATATTTTCACATAAATGGGTCCCTATGGATATATGAATTTGGTCACGACCATATTTGGGGCAGTCGGGACTGAATACGAGCAGATATAATGAAGTTCGAGTTTTTGACGAATTCTCAAAGGGGTTAGTACACAGGAGTTTCATGAAAATTTCACCGGGAAGTTTCTTTTGATATTTTCACATAAATGGGTCCCTATGGATATATGAATTTGGTCACGACCATATTTGGGGCAGTCGGGACTGAATCGTAGCAGATATAATGAAGTTCGAGTTTTTGACGAATTCTCAAAGGGGTTAGTACACGGGAATTTCTTGAAAATATCCCCGGGCAGTTTCTTTTGATATTTTCACATAAATGGGTCCCTATGGATATATGAATTTGGTCACGACCATATTTGGGGCAGTCGGGACTGAATACGAGCAGATATAATGAAGTTCGAGTTTTTGACGAATTCTCAAAGGGGTTAGTACACAGGAGTTTCATGAAAATTTCACCGGGAAGTTTCTTTTGATATTTTCACATAAATGGGTCCCTATGGATATATGAATTTGGTCACGACCATATTTGGGGCAGTCGGGACTGAATCGTAGCAGATATAATGAAGTTCGAGTTTTTGACGAATTTTCAAAGGGGTTAGTACACGGGAATTTCTTGAAAATATCCCCGGGCAGTTTCTTTTGATATTTTCACATAAATGGGTCCCTATGGATATATGAATTTGGTCACGACCATATTTGGGGCAGTCGGGACTGAATCGTAGCAGATATAATGAAGTTCGAGTTTTTGACGAATTCTCAAAGGGGTTAGTACACAGGAGTTTCATGAAAATTTCCCCGGGCAGTTTCTTTTGATATTTTCACATAAATGGGTCCCTATGGATATATGAATTTGGTCACGACCATATTTGGGGCAGTCGGGACTGAATCGTAGCAGATATAATGAAGTTCGAGTTTTTGACGAATTCTCAAAGGGGTTAGTACACGGGAATTTCTTGAAAATATCCCCGGGCAGTTTCTTTTGATATTTTCACATAAATGGGTCCCTATGGATATATGAATTTGGTCACGACCATATTTGGGGCAGTCGGGACTGAATACGAGCAGATATAATGAAGTTCGAGTTTTTGACGAATTCTCAAAGGGGTTAGTACACAGGAGTTTCATGAAAATTTCACCGGGAAGTTTCTTTTGATATTTTCACATAAATGGGTCCCTATGGATATATGAATTTGGTCACGACCATATTTGGGGCAGTCGGGACTGAATCGTAGCAGATATAATGAAGTTCGAGTTTTTGACGAATTCTCAAAGGGGTTAGTACACGGGAATTTCTTGAAAATATCCCCGGGCAGTTTCTTTTGATATTTTCACATAAATGGGTCCCTATGGATATATGAATTTGGTCACGACCATATTTGGGGCAGTCGGGACTGAATCGTAGCAGATATAATGAAGTTCGAGTTTTTGACGAATTCTCAAAGGGGTTAGTACACGGGAATTTCTTGAAAATATCCCCGGGCAGTTTCTTTTGATATTTTCACATAAATGGGTCCCTATGGATATATGAATTTGGTCACGACCATATTTGGGGCAGTCGGGACTGAATCGTAGCAGATATAATGAAGTTCGAGTTTTTGACGAATTCTCAAAGGGGTTAGTACACGGGAATTTCTTGAAAATATCCCCGGGCAGTTTCTTTTGATATTTTCACATAAATGGGTCCCTATGGATATATGAATTTGGTCACGACCATATTTGGGGCAGTCGGGACTGAATCGTAGCAGATATAATGAAGTTCGAGTTTTTGACGAATTCTCAAAGGGGTTAGTACACCGGAATTTCTTGAAAATATCCCCGGGCAGTTTCTTTTGATATTTTCACATAAATGGGTCCCTATGGATATATGAATTTGGTCACGACCATATTTGGGGCAGTCGGGACTGAATCGTAGCAGATATAATGAAGTTCGAGTTTTTGACGAATTCTCAAAGGGGTTAGTACACGGGAATTTCTTGAAAATTTCCCCGGGCAGTTTCTTTTGATATTTTCACATAAATGGGTCCTATGGATATATGAATTTGGTCACGACCATATTTGGGGCAGTCGGGACTGAATCGTAGCAGATATAATGAAGTTCGAGTTTTTGACGAATTCTCAAAGGGGTTAGTACACGGGAATTTCTTGAAAATTTCCCCGGGCAGTTTCTTTTGATATTTTCACATAAATGGGTCCCTATGGATATATGAATTTGGTCACGACCATATTTGGGGCAGTCGGGACTGAATCGTAGCAGATATAATGAAGTTCGAGTTTTTGACGAATTCTCAAAGGGGTTAGTACACGGGAATTTCTTGAAAATATCCCCGGGCAGTTTCTTTTGATATTTTCACATAAATGGGTCCCTATGGATATATGAATTTGGTCACGACCATATTTGGGGCAGTCGGGACTGAATACGAGCAGATATAATGAAGTTCGAGTTTTTGACGAATTCTCAAAGGGGTTAGTACACAGGAGTTTCATGAAAATTTCACCGGGAAGTTTCTTTTGATATTTTCACATAAATGGGTCCCTATGGATATATGAATTTGGTCACGACCATATTTGGGGCAGTCGGGACTGAATCGTAGCAGATATAATGAAGTTCGAGTTTTTGACGAATTCTCAAAGGGGTTAGTACACGGGAATTTCTTGAAAATATCCCCGGGCAGTTTCTTTTGATATTTTCACATAAATGGGTCCCTATGGATATATGAATTTGGTCACGACCATATTTGGGGCAGTCGGGACTGAATAGGAGCAGATATAATGAAGTTCGAGTTTTTGACGAATTCTCAAAGGGGTTAGTACACAGGAGTTTCATGAAAATTTCACCGGGAAGTTTCTTTTGATATTTTCACATAAATGGGTCCCTATGGATATATGAATTTGGTCACGACCATATTTGGGGCAGTCGGGACTGAATCGTAGCAGATATAATGAAGTTCGAGTTTTTGACGAATTCTCAAAGGGGTTAGTACACGGGAATTTCTTGAAAATATCCCCGGGCAGTTTCTTTTGATATTTTCACATAAATGGGTCCCTATGGATATATGAATTTGGTCACGACCATATTTGGGGCAGTCGGGACTGAATCGTAGCAGATATAATGAAGTTCGAGTTTTTGACGAATTCTCAAAGGGGTTAGTACACGGGAATTTCTTGAAAATATCCCCGGGCAGTTTCTTTTGATATTTTCACATAAATGGGTCCCTATGGATATATGAATTTGGTCACGACCATATTTGGGGCAGTCGGGACTGAATCGTAGCAGATATAATGAAGTTCGAGTTTTTGACGAATTCTCAAAGGGGTTAGTACACGGAATTTCTTGAAAATATCCCCGGGCAGTTTCTTTTGATATTTTCACATAAATGGGTCCCTATGGATATATGAATTTGGTCACGACCATATTTGGGGCAGTCGGGACTGAATCGTAGCAGATATAATGAAGTTCGAGTTTTTGACGAATTCTCAAAGGGGTTAGTACACGGAATTTCTTGAAAATATCCCCGGGCAGTTTCTTTTGATATTTTCACATAAATGGGTCCCTATGGATATATGAATTTGGTCACGACCATATTTGGGGCAGTCGGGACTGAATCGTAGCAGATATAATGAAGTTCGAGTTTTTGACGAATTCTCAAAGGGGTTAGTACACAGGAGTTTCATGAAAATTTCACCGGGCAGTTTCTTTTGATATTTTCACATAAATGGGTCCGTATGGATATATGAATTTGGTCACGACCATATTTGGGGCAGTCGGGACTGAATCGTAGCAGATATAATGAAGTTCGAGTTTTTGACGAATTCTCAAAGGGGTTAGTACACGGGAATTTCTTGAAAATATCCCCGGGCAGTTTCTTTTGATATTTTCACATAAATGGGTCCCTATGGATATATGAATTTGGTCACGACCATATTTGGGGCAGTCGGGACTGAATCGTAGCAGATATAATGAAGTTCGAGTTTTTGACGAATTCTCAAAGGGGTTAGTACACGGGAATTTCTTGAAAATATCCCCGGGCAGTTTCTTTTGATATTTTCACATAAATGGGTCCCTATGGATATATGAATTTGGTCACGACCATATTTGGGGCAGTCGGGACTGAATCGTAGCAGATATAATGAAGTTCGAGTTTTTGACGAATTCTCAAAGGGGTTAGTACACGGGAATTTCTTGAAAATTTCCCCGGGCAGTTTCTTTTGATATTTTCACATAAATGGGTCCCTATGGATATATGAATTTGGTCACGACCATATTTGGGGCAGTCGGGACTGAATCGTAGCAGATATAATGAAGTTCGAGTTTTTGACGAATTCTCAAAGGGGTTAGTACACGGGAATTTCTTGAAAATATCCCCGGGCAGTTTCTTTTGATATTTTCACATAAATGGGTCCCTATGGATATATGAATTTGGTCACGACCATATTTGGGGCAGTCGGGACTGAATACGAGCAGATATAATGAAGTTCGAGTTTTTGACGAATTCTCAAAGGGGTTAGTACACAGGAGTTTCATGAAAATTTCACCGGGAAGTTTCTTTTGATATTTTCACATAAATGGGTCCTTATGGATATATGAATTTGGTCACGACCATATTTGGGGCAGTCGGGACTGAATCGTAGCAGATATAATGAAGTTCGAGTTTTTGACGAATTCTCAAAGGGGTTAGTACACGGGAATTTCTTGAAAATATCCCCGGGCAGTTTCTTTTGATATTTTCACATAAATGGGTCCCTATGGATATATGAATTTGGTCACGACCATATTTGGGGCAGTCGGGACTGAATCGTAGCAGATATAATGAAGTTCGAGTTTTTGACGAATTCTCAAAGGGGTTAGTACACGGGAATTTCTTGAAAATATCCCCGGGCAGTTTCTTTTGATATTTTCACATAAATGGGTCCCTATGGATATATGAATTTGGTCACGACCATATTTGGGGCAGTCGGGACTGAATCGTAGCAGATATAATGAAGTTCGAGTTTTTGACGAATTCTCAAAGGGGTTAGTACACGGGAATTTCTTGAAAATATCCCCGGGCAGTTTCTTTTGATATTTTCACATAAATGGGTCCCTATGGATATATGAATTTGGTCACGACCATATTTGGGGCAGTCGGGACTGAATCGTAGCAGATATAATGAAGTTCGAGTTTTTGACGAATTCTCAAAGGGGTTAGTACACGGGAATTTCTTGAAAATTTCCCCGGGAAGTTTCTTTTGATATTTTCACATAAATGGGTCCCTATGGATATATGAATTTGGTCACGACCATATTTGGGGCAGTCGGGACTGAATCGTAGCAGATATAATGAAGTTCGAGTTTTTGACGAATTCTCAAAGGGGTTAGTACACGGGAATTTCTTGAAAATATCCCCGGGCAGTTTCTTTTGATATTTTCACATAAATGGGTCCCTATGGATATATGAATTTGGTCACGACCATATTTGGGGCAGTCGGGACTGAATCGTAGCAGATATAATGAAGTTCGAGTTTTTGACGAATTCTCAAAGGGGTTAGTACACGGGAATTTCTTGAAAATATCCCCGGGCAGTTTCTTTTGATATTTTCACATAAATGGGTCCCTATGGATATATGAATTTGGTCACGACCATATTTGGGGCAGTCGGGACTGAATCGTAGCAGATATAATGAAGTTCGAGTTTTTGACGAATTCTCAAAGGGGTTAGTACACGGGAATTTCTTGAAAATATCCCCGGGCAGTTTCTTTTGATATTTTCACATAAATGGGTCCCTATGGATATATGAATTTGGTCACGACCATATTTGGGGCAGTCGGGACTGAATACGAGCAGATATAATGAAGTTCGAGTTTTTGACGAATTCTCAAAGGGGTTAGTACACGGGAATTTCTTGAAAATATCCCCGGGTAGTTTCTTTTGATATTTTCACATAAATGGGTCCTTATGGATATATGAATTTGGTCACGACCATATTTGGGGCAGTCGGGACTGAATCGTAGCAGATATAATGAAGTTCGAGTTTTTGACGAATTCTCAAAGGGGTTAGTACACGGGAATTTCTTGAAAATATCCCCGGGTAGTTTCTTTTGATATTTTCACATAAATGGGTCCTTATGGATATATCAATTTGGTCACGACCATATTTGGGGCAGTCGGGACTGAATAGGAGCAGATATAATGAAGTTCGAGTTTTTAAAGAATTCTCAAAGGGGTTAGTACACAGGAGTTTCATGAAAATTTCACCGGGAAGTTTCTTTTGATATTTTCACATAAATGGGTCCCTATGGATATATGAATTTGGTCACGACCATATTTGGGGCAGTCGGGACTGAATCGTAGCAGATATAATGAAGTTCGAGTTTTTGACGAATTCTCAAAGGGGTTAGTACACGGGAATTTCTTGAAAATATCCCCGGGCAGTTTCTTTTGATATTTTCACATAAATGGGTCCCTATGGATATATGAATTTGGTCACGACCATATTTGGGGCAGTCGGGACTGAATCGTAGCAGATATAATGAAGTTCGAGTTTTTGACGAATTCTCAAAGGGGTTAGTACACAGGGAATTTCTTGAAAATTTCCCCGGGCAGTTTCTTTTGATATTTTCACATAAATGGGTCCCTATGGATATATGAATTTGGTCACGACCATATTTGGGGCAGTCGGGACTGAATCGTAGCAGATATAATGAAGTTCGAGTTTTTGACGAATTCTCAAAGGGGTTAGTACACGGGAATTTCTTGAAAATATCCCCGGGCAGTTTCTTTTGATATTTTCACATAAATGGGTCCCTATGGATATATGAATTTGGTCACGACCATATTTGGGGCAGTCGGGACTGAATCGTAGCAGATATAATGAAGTTCGAGTTTTTGACGAATTCTCAAAGGGGTTAGTACACGGGAATTTCTTGAAAATATCCCCGGGCAGTTTCTTTTGATATTTTCACATAAATGGGTCCCTATGGATATATGAATTTGGTCACGACCATATTTGGGGCAGTCGGGACTGAATCGTAGCAGATATAATGAAGTTCGAGTTTTTGACGAATTCTCAAAGGGGTTAGTACACGGGAATTTCTTGAAAATATCCCCGGGCAGTTTCTTTTGATATTTTCACATAAATGGGTCCCTATGGATATATGAATTTGGTCACGACCATATTTGGGGCAGTCGGGACTGAATCGGAGCAGATATAATGAAGTTCGAGTTTTTGACGAATTCTCAAAGGGGTTAGTACACAGGAGTTTCATGAAAATTTCCCCGGGCAGTTTCTTTTGATATTTTCACATAAATGGGTCCCTATGGATATATGAATTTGGTCACGACCATATTTGGGGCAGTCGGGACTGAATCGTAGCAGATATAATGAAGTTCGAGTTTTTGACGAATTATCAAAGGGGTTAGTACACGGGAATTTCTTGAAAATATCCCCGGGCAGTTTCTTTTGATATTTTCACATAAATGGGTCCCTATGGATATATGAATTTGGTCACGACCATATTTGGGGCAGTCGGGACTGAATCGTAGCAGATATAATGAAGTTCGAGTTTTTGACGAATTCTCAAAGGGGTTAGTACACGGGAATTTCTTGAAAATATCCCCGGGCAGTTTCTTTTGATATTTTCACATAAATGGGTCCCTATGGATATATGAATTTGGTCACGACCATATTTGGGGCAGTCGGGACTGAATCGTAGCAGATATAATGAAGTTCGAGTTTTTGACGAATTCTCAAAGGGGTTAGTACACGGGAATTTCTTGAAAATATCCCCGGGCAGTTTCTTTTGATATTTTCACATAAATGGGTCCTATGGATATATGAATTTGGTCACGACCATATTTGGGGCAGTCGGGACTGAATCGTAGCAGATATAATGAAGTTCGAGTTTTTGACGAATTCTCAAAGGGGTTAGTACACGGGAATTTCTTGAAAATATCCCCGGGCAGTTTCTTTTGATATTTTCACATAAATGGGTCCCTATGGATATATGAATTTGGTCACGACCATATTTGGGGCAGTCGGGACTGAATAGGAGCAGATATAATGAAGTTCGAGTTTTTGACGAATTCTCAAAGGGGTTAGTACACAGGAGTTTCATGAAAATTTCACCGGGCAGTTTCTTTTGATATTTTCACATAAATGGGTCCTTATGGATATATGAATTTGGTCACGACCATATTTGGGGCAGTCGGGACTGAATCGTAGCAGATATAATGAAGTTCGAGTTTTTGACGAATTCTCAAAGGGGTTAGTACACGGGAATTTCTTGAAAATATCCCCGGGCAGTTTCTTTTGATATTTTCACATAAATGGGTCCCTATGGATATATGAATTTGGTCACGACCATATTTGGGGCAGTCGGGACTGAATCGTAGCAGATATAATGAAGTTCGAGTTTTTGACGAATTCTCAAAGGGGTTAGTACACGGGAATTTCTTGAAAATATCCCCGGGCAGTTTCTTTTGATATTTTCACATAAATGGGTCCCTATGGATATATGAATTTGGTCACGACCATATTTGGGGCAGTCGGGACTGAATCGTAGCAGATATAATGAAGTTCGAGTTTTTGACGAATTCTCAAAGGGGTTAGTACACGGGAATTTCTTGAAAATATCCCCGGGCAGTTTCTTTTGATATTTTCACATAAATGGGTCCCTATGGATATATGAATTTGGTCACGACCATATTTGGGGCAGTCGGGACTGAATCGTAGCAGATATAATGAAGTTCGAGTTTTTGACGAATTCTCAAAGGGGTTAGTACACGGAATTTCTTGAAAATTTCCCCGGGCAGTTTCTTTTGATATTTTCACATAAATGGGTCCCTATGGATATATGAATTTGGTCACGACCATATTTGGGGCAGTCGGGACTGAATCGTAGCAGATATAATGAAGTTCGAGTTTTTGACGAATTCTCAAAGGGGTTAGTACACGGGAATTTCTTGAAAATATCCCCGGGCAGTTTCTTTTGATATTTTCACATAAATGGGTCCCTATGGATATATGAATTTGGTCACGACCATATTTGGGGCAGTCGGGACTGAATCGTAGCAGATATAATGAAGTTCGAGTTTTTGACGAATTCTCAAAGGGGTTAGTACACGGGAATTTCTTGAAAATATCCCCGGGCAGTTTCTTTTGATATTTTCACATAAATGGGTCCCTATGGATATATGAATTTGGTCACGACCATATTTGGGGCAGTCGGGACTGAATCGTAGCAGATATAATGAAGTTCGAGTTTTTGACGAATTCTCAAAGGGGTTAGTACACGGGAATTTCTTGAAAATATCCCCGGGCAGTTTCTTTTGATATTTTCACATAAATGGGTCCCTATGGATATATGAATTTGGTCACGACCATATTTGGGGCAGTCGGGACTGAATCGTAGCAGATATAATGAAGTTCGAGTTTTTGACGAATTCTCAAAGGGGTTAGTACACGGGAATTTCTTGAAAATATCCCCGGGCAGTTTCTTTTGATATTTTCACATAAATGGGTCCCTATGGATATATGAATTTGGTCACGACCATATTTGGGGCAGTCGGGACTGAATCGTAGCAGATATAATGAAGTTCGAGTTTTTGACGAATTCTCAAAGGGGTTAGTACACAGGAGTTTCATGAAAATTTCACCGGGAAGTTTCTTTTGATATTTTCACATAAATGGGTCCTTATGGATATATGAATTTGGTCACGACCATATTTGGGGCAGTCGGGACTGAATCGTAGCAGATATAATGAAGTTCGAGTTTTTGACGAATTATCAAAGGGGTTAGTACACGGGAATTTCTTGAAAATATCCCCGGGCAGTTTCTTTTGATATTTTCACATAAATGGGTCCCTATGGATATATGAATTTGGTCACGACCATATTTGGGGCAGTCGGGACTGAATCGTAGCAGATATAATGAAGTTCGAGTTTTTGACGAATTCTCAAAGGGGTTAGTACACGGGAATTTCTTGAAAATATCCCCGGGCAGTTTCTTTTGATATTTTCACATAAATGGGTCCCTATGGATATATGAATTTGGTCACGACCATATTTGGGGCAGTCGGGACTGAATACGAGCAGATATAATGAAGTTCGAGTTTTTGACGAATTCTCAAAGGGGTTAGTACACAGGAGTTTCATGAAAATTTCACCGGGAAGTTTCTTTTGATATTTTCACATAAATGGGTCCCTATGGATATATGAATTTGGTCACGACCATATTTGGGGCAGTCGGGACTGAATCGTAGCAGATATAATGAAGTTCGAGTTTTTGACGAATTCTCAAAGGGGTTAGTACACGGGAATTTCTTGAAAATATCCCCGGGCAGTTTCTTTTGATATTTTCACATAAATGGGTCCCTATGGATATATGAATTTGGTCACGACCATATTTGGGGCAGTCGGGACTGAATCGAGCAGATATAATGAAGTTCGAGTTTTTGACGAATTCTCAAAGGGGTTAGTACACAGGAGTTTCATGAAAATTTCACCGGGAAGTTTCTTTTGATATTTTCACATAAATGGGTCCCTATGGATATATGAATTTGGTCACGACCATATTTGGGGCAGTCGGGACTGAATCGTAGCAGATATAATGAAGTTCGAGTTTTTGACGAATTCTCAAAGGGGTTAGTACACGGGAATTTCTTGAAAATATCCCCGGGCAGTTTCTTTTGATATTTTCACATAAATGGGTCCCTATGGATATATGAATTTGGTCACGACCATATTTGGGGCAGTCGGGACTGAATCGTAGCAGATATAATGAAGTTCGAGTTTTTGACGAATTCTCAAAGGGGTTAGTACACGGGAATTTCTTGAAAATATCCCCGGGCAGTTTCTTTTGATATTTTCACATAAATGGGTCCCTATGGATATATGAATTTGGTCACGACCATATTTGGGGCAGTCGGGACTGAATCGTAGCAGATATAATGAAGTTCGAGTTTTTGACGAATTATCAAAGGGGTTAGTACACGGGAATTTCTTGAAAATATCCCCGGGCAGTTTCTTTTGATATTTTCACATAAATGGGTCCCTATGGATATATGAATTTGGTCACGACCATATTTGGGGCAGTCGGGACTGAATCGTAGCAGATATAATGAAGTTCGAGTTTTTGACGAATTCTCAAAGGGGTTAGTACACAGGAATTTCATGAAAATTTCCCCGGGAAGTTTCTTTTGATATTTTCACATAAATGGGTCCCTATGGATATATGAATTTGGTCACGACCATATTTGGGGCAGTCGGGACTGAATCGTAGCAGATATAATGAAGTTCGAGTTTTTGACGAATTCTCAAAGGGGTTAGTACACGGGAATTTCTTGAAAATATCCCCGGGCAGTTTCTTTGATATTTTCACATAAATGGGTCCCTATGGATATATGAATTTGGTCACGACCATATTTGGGGCAGTCGGGACTGAATCGTAGCAGATATAATGAAGTTCGAGTTTTTGACGAATTCTCAAAGGGGTTAGTACACGGGAATTTCTTGAAAATATCCCCGGGCAGTTTCTTTTGATATTTTCACATAAATGGGTCCCTATGGATATATGAATTTGGTCACGACCATATTTGGGGCAGTCGGGACTGAATCGTAGCAGATATAATGAAGTTCGAGTTTTTGACGAATTCTCAAAGGGGTTAGTACACGGGAATTTCTTGAAAATATCCCCGGGCAGTTTCTTTTGATATTTTCACATAAATGGGTCCCTATGGATATATGAATTTGGTCACGACCATATTTGGGGCAGTCGGGACTGAATACGAGCAGATATAATGAAGTTCGAGTTTTTGACGAATTCTCAAAGGGGTTAGTACACAGGAGTTTCATGAAAATTTCACCGGGAAGTTTCTTTTGATATTTTCACATAAATGGGTCCCTATGGATATATGAATTTGGTCACGACCATATTTGGGGCAGTCGGGACTGAATCGTAGCAGATATAATGAAGTTCGAGTTTTTGACGAATTATCAAAGGGGTTAGTACACGGGAATTTCTTGAAAATATCCCCGGGCAGTTTCTTTTGATATTTTCACATAAATGGGTCCCTATGGATATGAATTTGGTCACGACCATATTTGGGGCAGTCGGGACTGAATACGAGCAGATATAATGAAGTTCGAGTTTTTGACGAATTCTCAAAGGGGTTAGTACACAGGAGTTTCATGAAAATTTCACCGGGCAGTTTCTTTTGATATTTTCACATAAATGGGTCCCTATGGATATATGAATTTGGTCACGACCATATTTGGGGCAGTCGGGACTGAATCGTAGCAGATATAATGAAGTTCGAGTTTTTGACGAATTATCAAAGGGGTTAGTACACGGGAATTTCTTGAAAATATCCCCGGGCAGTTTCTTTTGATATTTTCACATAAATGGGTCCCTATGGATATATGAATTTGGTCACGACCATATTTGGGGCAGTCGGGACTGAATCGTAGCAGATATAATGAAGTTCGAGTTTTTGACGAATTCTCAAAGGGGTTAGTACACGGGAATTTCTTGAAAATATCCCCGGGCAGTTTCTTTTGATATTTTCACATAAATGGGTCCCTATGGATATATGAATTTGGTCACGACCATATTTGGGGCAGTCGGGACTGAATCGTAGCAGATATAATGAAGTTCGAGTTTTTGACGAATTCTCAAAGGGGTTAGTACACGGGAATTTCTTGAAAATATCCCCGGGCAGTTTCTTTTGATATTTTCACATAAATGGGTCCCTATGGATATATGAATTTGGTCACGACCATATTTGGGGCAGTCGGGACTGAATCGTAGCAGATATAATGAAGTTCGAGTTTTTGACGAATTCTCAAAGGGGTTAGTACACAGGAATTTCTTGAAAATATCCCCGGGCAGTTTCTTTTGATATTTTCACATAAATGGGTCCCTATGGATATATGAATTTGGTCACGACCATATTTGGGGCAGTCGGGACTGAATCGTAGCAGATATAATGAAGTTCGAGTTTTTGACGAATTCTCAAAGGGGTTAGTACACGGGAATTTCTTGAAAATATCCCCGGGCAGTTTCTTTTGATATTTTCACATAAATGGGTCCCTATGGATATATGAATTTGGTCACGACCATATTTGGGGCAGTCGGGACTGAATCGTAGCAGATATAATGAAGTTCGAGTTTTTGACGAATTCTCAAAGGGGTTAGTACACGGGAATTTCTTGAAAATATCCCCGGGCAGTTTCTTTTGATATTTTCACATAAATGGGTCCCTATGGATATATGAATTTGGTCACGACCATATTTGGGGCAGTCGGGACTGAATCGTAGCAGATATAATGAAGTTCGAGTTTTTGACGAATTCTCAAAGGGGTTAGTACACGGGAATTTCTTGAAAATATCCCCGGGCAGTTTCTTTTGATATTTTCACATAAATGGGTCCCTATGGATATATGAATTTGGTCACGACCATATTTGGGGCAGTCGGGACTGAATCGTAGCAGATATAATGAAGTTCGAGTTTTTGACGAATTCTCAAAGGGGTTAGTACACGGGAATTTCTTGAAAATATCCCCGGGCAGTTTCTTTTGATATTTTCACATAAATGGGTCCCTATGGATATATGAATTTGGTCACGACCATATTTGGGGCAGTCGGGACTGAATCGTAGCAGATATAATGAAGTTCGAGTTTTTGACGAATTCTCAAAGGGGTTAGTACACGGGAATTTCTTGAAAATATCCCCGGGCAGTTTCTTTTGATATTTTCACATAAATGGGTCCCTATGGATATATGAATTTGGTCACGACCATATTTGGGGCAGTCGGGACTGAATCGTAGCAGATATAATGAAGTTCGAGTTTTTGACGAATTCTCAAAGGGGTTAGTACACGGGAATTTCTTGAAAATATCCCCGGGCAGTTTCTTTTGATATTTTCACATAAATGGGTCCCTATGGATATATGAATTTGGTCACGACCATATTTGGGGCAGTCGGGACTGAATCGTAGCAGATATAATGAAGTTCGAGTTTTTGACGAATTCTCAAAGGGGTTAGTACACAGGAAGTTTCATGAAAATATCCCCGGGCAGTTTCTTTTGATATTTTCACATAAATGGGTCCCTATGGATATATGAATTTGGTCACGACCATATTTGGGGCAGTCGGGACTGAATCGTAGCAGATATAATGAAGTTCGAGTTTTTGACGAATTCTCAAAGGGGTTAGTACACGGAATTTCTTGAAAATATCCCCGGGCAGTTTCTTTTGATATTTTCACATAAATGGGTCCCTATGGATATATGAATTTGGTCACGACCATATTTGGGGCAGTCGGGACTGAATCGTAGCAGATATAATGAAGTTCGAGTTTTTGACGAATTCTCAAAGGGGTTAGTACACGGGAATTTCTTGAAAATATCCCCGGGCAGTTTCTTTTGATATTTTCACATAAATGGGTCCCTATGGATATATGAATTTGGTCACGACCATATTTGGGGTAGTCGGGACTGAATCGTAGCAGATATAATGAAGTTCGAGTTTTTGACGAATTCTCAAAGGGGTTAGTACACGGGAATTTCATGAAAATATCCCCGGGCAGTTTCTTTTGATATTTTCACATAAATGGGTCCCTATGGATATATGAATTTGGTCACGACCATATTTGGGGCAGTCGGGACTGAATCGTAGCAGATATAATGAAGTTCGAGTTTTTGACGAATTCTCAAAGGGGTTAGTACACGGGAATTTCTTGAAAATATCCCCGGGCAGTTTCTTTTGATATTTTCACATAAATGGGTCCCTATGGATATATGAATTTGGTCACGACCATATTTGGGGCAGTCGGGACTGAATCGTAGCAGATATAATGAAGTTCGAGTTTTTGACGAATTCTCAAAGGGGTTAGTACACGGGAATTTCTTGAAAATATCCCCGGGCAGTTTCTTTTGATATTTTCACATAAATGGGTCCCTATGGATATATGAATTTGGTCACGACCATATTTGGGGCAGTCGGGACTGAATCGTAGCAGATATAATGAAGTTCGAGTTTTTGACGAATTCTCAAAGGGGTTAGTACACGGGAATTTCTTGAAAATATCCCCGGGCAGTTTCTTTTGATATTTTCACATAAATGGGTCCCTATGGATATATGAATTTGGTCACGACCATATTTGGGGCAGTCGGGACTGAATCGTAGCAGATATAATGAAGTTCGAGTTTTTGACGAATTCTCAAAGGGGTTAGTACACGGGAATTTCTTGAAAATATCCCCGGGCAGTTTCTTTTGATATTTTCACATAAATGGGTCCCTATGGATATATGAATTTGGTCACGACCATATTTGGGGCAGTCGGGACTGAATCGTAGCAGATATAATGAAGTTCGAGTTTTTGACGAATTCTCAAAGGGGTTAGTACACGGGAATTTCTTGAAAATATCCCCGGGCAGTTTCTTTTGATATTTTCACATAAATGGGTCCCTATGGATATATGAATTTGGTCACGACCATATTTGGGGCAGTCGGGACTGAATCGTAGCAGATATAATGAAGTTCGAGTTTTTGACGAATTCTCAAAGGGGTTAGTACACAGGAATTTCATGAAAATTTCCCCGGGCAGTTTCTTTTGATATTTTCACATAAATGGGTCCCTATGGATATATGAATTTGGTCACGACCATATTTGGGGCAGTCGGGACTGAATCGTAGCAGATATAATGAAGTTCGAGTTTTTGACGAATTCTCAAAGGGGTTAGTACACGGGAATTTCTTGAAAATATCCCCGGGCAGTTTCTTTTGATATTTTCACATAAATGGGTCCCTATGGATATATGAATTTGGTCACGACCATATTTGGGGCAGTCGGGACTGAATAGGAGCAGATATAATGAAGTTCGAGTTTTTGACGAATTCTCAAAGGGGTTAGTACACAGGAGTTTCATGAAAATTTCACCGGGAAGTTTCTTTTGATATTTTCACATAAATGGGTCCCTATGGATATATGAATTTGGTCACGACCATATTTGGGGCAGTCGGGACTGAATCGTAGCAGATATAATGAAGTTCGAGTTTTTGACGAATTCTCAAAGGGGTTAGTACACGGGAATTTCTTGAAAATATCCCCGGGCAGTTTCTTTTGATATTTTCACATAAATGGGTCCCTATGGATATATGAATTTGGTCACGACCATATTTGGGGCAGTCGGGACTGAATACGAGCAGATATAATGAAGTTCGAGTTTTTGACGAATTCTCAAAGGGGTTAGTACACAGGAGTTTCATGAAAATTTCACCGGGAAGTTTCTTTTGATATTTTCACATAAATGGGTCCCTATGGATATATGAATTTGGTCACGACCATATTTGGGGCAGTCGGGACTGAATCGTAGCAGATATAATGAAGTTCGAGTTTTTGACGAATTCTCAAAGGGGTTAGTACACGGGAATTTCTTGAAAATATCCCCGGGCAGTTTCTTTTGATATTTTCACATAAATGGGTCCCTATGGATATATGAATTTGGTCACGACCATATTTGGGGCAGTCGGGACTGAATACGTAGCAGATATAATGAAGTTCGAGTTTTTGACGAATTCTCAAAGGGGTTAGTACACAGGAGTTTCATGAAAATTTCACCGGGAAGTTTCTTTTGATATTTTCACATAAATGGGTCCCTATGGATATATGAATTTGGTCACGACCATATTTGGGGCAGTCGGGACTGAATCGTAGCAGATATAATGAAGTTCGAGTTTTTGACGAATTCTCAAAGGGGTTAGTACACGGGAATTTCTTGAAAATATCCCCGGGCAGTTTCTTTTGATATTTTCACATAAATGGGTCCCTATGGATATATGAATTTGGTCACGACCATATTTGGGGCAGTCGGGACTGAATCGTAGCAGATATAATGAAGTTCGAGTTTTTGACGAATTCTCAAAGGGGTTAGTACACAGGAATTTCATGAAAATATCACCGGGAAGTTTCTTTTGATATTTTCACATAAATGGGTCCCTATGGATATATGAATTTGGTCACGACCATATTTGGGGCAGTCGGGACTGAATCGTAGCAGATATAATGAAGTTCGAGTTTTTGACGAATTCTCAAAGGGGTTAGTACACGGGAATTTCTTGAAAATATCCCCGGGCAGTTTCTTTTGATATTTTCACATAAATGGGTCCCTATGGATATATGAATTTGGTCACGACCATATTTGGGGCAGTCGGGACTGAATACGAGCAGATATAATGAAGTTCGAGTTTTTGACGAATTCTCAAAGGGGTTAGTACACGGGAATTTCTTGAAAATATCCCCGGGCAGTTTCTTTTGATATTTTCACATAAATGGGTCCCTATGGATATATGAATTTGGTCACGACCATATTTGGGGCAGTCGGGACTGAATCGTAGCAGATATAATGAAGTTCGAGTTTTTGACGAATTCTCAAAGGGGTTAGTACACGGGAATTTCTTGAAAATATCCCCGGGCAGTTTCTTTTGATATTTTCACATAAATGGGTCCCTATGGATATATGAATTTGGTCACGACCATATTTGGGGCAGTCGGGACTGAATCGTAGCAGATATAATGAAGTTCGAGTTTTTGACGAATTCTCAAAGGGGTTAGTACACGGGAATTTCTTGAAAATATCCCCGGGCAGTTTCTTTTGATATTTTCACATAAATGGGTCCCTATGGATATATGAATTTGGTCACGACCATATTTGGGGCAGTCGGGACTGAATCGTAGCAGATATAATGAAGTTCGAGTTTTTGACGAATTCTCAAAGGGGTTAGTACACGGGAATTTCTTGAAAATATCCCCGGGCAGTTTCTTTTGATATTTTCACATAAATGGGTCCCTATGGATATATGAATTTGGTCACGACCATATTTGGGGCAGTCGGGACTGAATCGTAGCAGATATAATGAAGTTCGAGTTTTTGACGAATTCTCAAAGGGGTTAGTACACGGAATTTCTTGAAAATATCCCCGGGCAGTTTCTTTTGATATTTTCACATAAATGGGTCCCTATGGATATATGAATTTGGTCACGACCATATTTGGGGCAGTCGGGACTGAATCGTAGCAGATATAATGAAGTTCGAGTTTTTGACGAATTCTCAAAGGGGTTAGTACACGGGAATTTCTTGAAAATATCCCCGGGCAGTTTCTTTTGATATTTTCACATAAATGGGTCCCTATGGATATATGAATTTGGTCACGACCATATTTGGGGCAGTCGGGACTGAATAGGAGCAGATATAATGAAGTTCGAGTTTTTGACGAATTCTCAAAGGGGTTAGTACACGGGAATTTCTTGAAAATATCCCCGGGCAGTTTCTTTTGATATTTTCACATAAATGGGTCCCTATGGATATATGAATTTGGTCACGACCATATTTGGGGCAGTCGGGACTGAATCGTAGCAGATATAATGAAGTTCGAGTTTTTGACGAATTCTCAAAGGGGTTAGTACACGGGAATTTCTTGAAAATATCCCCGGGCAGTTTCTTTTGATATTTTCACATAAATGGGTCCCTATGGATATATGAATTTGGTCACGACCATATTTGGGGCAGTCGGGACTGAATCGTAGCAGATATAATGAAGTTCGAGTTTTTGACGAATTCTCAAAGGGGTTAGTACACGGGAATTTCTTGAAAATATCCCCGGGCAGTTTCTTTTGATATTTTCACATAAATGGGTCCCTATGGATATATGAATTTGGTCACGACCATATTTGGGGCAGTCGGGACTGAATCGTAGCAGATATAATGAAGTTCGAGTTTTTGACGAATTCTCAAAGGGGTTAGTACACAGGAATTTCATTGAAAATTTCCCCGGGCAGTTTCTTTTGATATTTTCACATAAATGGGTCCCTATGGATATATGAATTTGGTCACGACCATATTTGGGGCAGTCGGGACTGAATCGTAGCAGATATAATGAAGTTCGAGTTTTTGACGAATTCTCAAAGGGGTTAGTACACGGGAATTTCTTGAAAATATCCCCGGGCAGTTTCTTTTGATATTTTCACATAAATGGGTCCCTATGGATATATGAATTTGGTCACGACCATATTTGGGGCAGTCGGGACTGAATAGTAGCAGATATAATGAAGTTCGAGTTTTTGACGAATTCTCAAAGGGGTTAGTACACAGGAATTTCTGAAAATATCACCGGGAAGTTTCTTTTGATATTTTCACATAAATGGGTCCTATGGATATATGAATTTGGTCACGACCATATTTGGGGCAGTCGGGACTGAATCGTAGCAGATATAATGAAGTTCGAGTTTTTGACGAATTCTCAAAGGGGTTAGTACACGGGAATTTCTTGAAAATATCCCCGGGCAGTTTCTTTTGATATTTTCACATAAATGGGTCCCTATGGATATATGAATTTGGTCACGACCATATTTGGGGCAGTCGGGACTGAATCGTAGCAGATATAATGAAGTTCGAGTTTTTGACGAATTCTCAAAGGGGTTAGTACACGGGAATTTCTTGAAAATATCCCCGGGCAGTTTCTTTTGATATTTTCACATAAATGGGTCCCTATGGATATATGAATTTGGTCACGACCATATTTGGGGCAGTCGGGACTGAATCGTAGCAGATATAATGAAGTTCGAGTTTTTGACGAATTCTCAAAGGGGTTAGTACACGGGAATTTCTTGAAAATATCCCCGGGCAGTTTCTTTTGATATTTTCACATAAATGGGTCCCTATGGATATATGAATTTGGTCACGACCATATTTGGGGCAGTCGGGACTGAATCGTAGCAGATATAATGAAGTTCGAGTTTTTGACGAATTCTCAAAGGGGTTAGTACACGGGACTTTCTTGAAAATATCCCCGGGCAGTTTCTTTTGATATTTTCACATAAATGGGTCCCTATGGATATATGAATTTGGTCACGACCATATTTGGGGCAGTCGGGACTGAATACGAGCAGATATAATGAAGTTCGAGTTTTTAACGAATTCTCAAAGGGGTTAGTACACAGGACTTTCATGAAAATTTCACCGGGAAGTTTCTTTTGATATTTTCACATAAATGGGTCCTTATGGATATATGAATTTGGTCACGACCATATTTGGGGCAGTCGGGACTGAATCGTAGCAGATATAATGAAGTTCGAGTTTTTGACGAATTCTCAAAGGGGTAGTACACGGGAATTTCTCGAAAATATCCCGGGCAGTTTCTTTTGATATTTTCACATAAATGGGTCCCTATGGATATATGAATTTGGTCACGACCAAATTTGGGGCAGTCGGGACTGAATAGGAGCAGATATAATGAAGTTCGAGTTTTTAAAGAATTCTCAAAGGGGTTAGTACACAGGAGTTTCATGAAAATTTCACCGGGAAGTTTCTTTTGATATTTTCACATAAATGGGTCCTTATGGATATATGAATTTGGTCACGACCATATTTGGGGCAGTCGGGACTGAATAGTAGCAGATATAATGAAGTTCGAGTTTTTGACGAATTCTCAAAGGGGTTAGTACACGGGAATTTCTTGAAAATATCCCCGGGCAGTTTCTTTTGATATTTTCACATAAATGGGTCCCTATGGATATATGAATTTGGTCACGACCATATTTGGGGCAGTCGGGACTGAATCGTAGCAGATATAATGAAGTTCGAGTTTTTGACGAATTCTCAAAGGGGTTAGTACACGGGACTTTCTTGAAAATATCCCCGGGCAGTTTCTTTTGATATTTTCACATAAATGGGTCCCTATGGATATATGAATTTGGTCACGACCATATTTGGGGCAGTCGGGACCGAATCGTAGCAGATATAATGAAGTTCGAGTTTTTGATGAATTTTCAAAGGGGTTAGTACACGGGCATTTTTTGAAAATATCCCCAGGCAGTTTCTTTTGATATTTTCACATAAATGGGTCCCTATGGATATATGAATTTGGTCACGATCATATTTGGGGCAGTCGGGACTGAATCGTAGCAGATATAATGAAGTTCGAGTTTTTGACGAATTCTCAAAGGGGTTAGTACACGGGACCTTCTTGAAAATATCCCCGGGCAGTTTCTTTTGATATTTTCACATAAATGGGTCCCTATGGATATATGAATTTGGTCACGACCATATTTGGGGCTGTCGGGACTGAATACGAGCAGATATAATGAAGTTCGAGTTTTTAACGAATTCTCAAAGCGGTTAGTACACAGGACTTTCATGAAAATTTCACCGGGAAGTTTCTTCTGATATTTTCACATAAATGGGTCCTTATGGATATATGAATTTGGTCACGACCATATTTGGGGCAGTCGGGACTGAATCGTAGCAGATATAATGAAGTTCGAGTTTTTGACGAATTCACAAAGGGGTCACGGGAATTTCTCGAAAATATCCCGGGGCAGTTTCTTTTGATATTTTCACATAAATGGGTCCCTATAGATATATGAATTTGGTCACGACCAAATTTGGGGCAGTCGGTACTGAATAGGAGCAGATATAATGAAGTTCGAGTTTTCAACGAATTCTCAAAGGGGTTAGTACACAAGAGTTTCATGAAAATTTCACCGGGAAGTTTCTTTTGATATTTTCACATAAATGGGTCCTTATGGATATATGAATTTGGTCACGACCAAATTTGGGGCAGTCGGGACTGAATATGAGTAGATATAATGAAGTTCGAGTTTTTGATGAATTTTCAAAGGGGTTAGTACACGGGAATTTCTTGAAAATATCCCCGGGCAGTTTCTTTTGATATTTTCACATAAATGGGTCCCTATGGATATATGAATTTGGTCACGATCATATTTGGGGCAGTCGGGACTGAATCGTAGCAGATATAATGAAGTTCGAGTTTTTGACGAATTCTCAAAGGGGTTAGTACACGGGACCTTCTTGAAAATATCCCCGGGCAGTTTCTTTTGATATTTTCACATAAATGGGTCCTTATGGATATATGAATTTGGTCACGACCATATTTGGGGCAGTCGGGACCGAATCGTAGCAGATATAATGAAGTTCGAATTTTTGATGAATTTTCAAAGGGGTTAGTACACGGGCATTTTTTGAAAATATCCCCAAGCAGTTTCTTTTGATATTTTCACATAAATGGGTCCCTATGGATATATGAATTTGGTCACGATCATATTTGGGGCAGTCGGGACTGAATCGTAGCAGATATAATGAAGTTCGAGTTTTTGACGAATTCTCAAAGGGGTTAGTACACGGGACCTTCTTGAAAATATCCCCGGGCAGTTTCTTTTGATATTTTCACATAAATGGGTCCCTATGGATATATGAATTTGGTCACGACCATATTTGGGGCTGTCGGGACTGAATACGAGCAGATATAATGAAGTTCGAGTTTTTAACGAATTCTCAAAGCGGTTAGTACACAGGACTTTCATGAAAATTTCACCGGGAAGTTTCTTCTGATATTTTCACATAAATGGGTCCTTATGGATATATGAATTTGGTCACGACCATATTTGGGGCAGTCGGGACTGAATCGTAGCAGATATAATGAAATTCGAGTTTTTGACGAATTCACAAAGGGGTCACGGGAATTTCTCGAAAATATCCCGGGGCAGTTTCTTTTGATATTTTCACATAAATGGGTCCCTATAGATATATGAATTTGGTCACGACCAAATTTGGGGCAGTCGGTACTGAATAGGAGCAGATATAATGAAGTTCGAGTTTTCAACGAATTCTCAAAGGGGTTAGTACACAAGAGTTTCATGAAAATTTCACCGGGAAGTTTCTTTTGATATTTTCACATAAATGGGTCCTTATGGATATATGAATTTGGTCACGACCAAATTTGGGGCAGTCGGGACTGAATATGAGTAGATATAATGAAGTTCGAGTTTTTGATGAATTTTCAAAGGGGTTAGTACACGGGAATTTCTTGAAAATATCCCCGGGCAGTTTCTTTTGATATTTTCACATAAATGGGTCCCTATGGATATATGAATTTGGTCACGATCATATTTGGGGCAGTCGGGACTGAATCGTAGCAGATATAATGAAGTTCGAGTTTTTGACGAATTCTCAAAGGGGTTAGTACACGGGACCTTCTTGAAAATATCCCCGGGCAGTTTCTTTTGATATTTTCACATAAATGGGTCCTTATGGATATATGAATTTGGTCACGACCATATTTGGGGCAGTCGGGACCGAATCGTAGCAGATATAATGAAGTTCGAGTTTTTGATTAATTTTCAAAGGGGTTAGTACACGGGCATTTCTTGAAAATATCCCCAGGCAGTTTCTTTTGATATTTTCACATAAATGGGTCCCTATGGATATATGAATTTGGTCACGATCATATTTGGGGCAGTCGGGACTGAATCGTAGCAGATATAATGAAGTTCGAGTTTTTGACGAATTCTCAAAGGGGTTAGTACACGGGACCTTCTTGAAAATATCCCCGGGCAGTTTCTTTTGATATTTTCACATAAATGGGTCCCTATGGATATATGAATTTGGTCACGACCATATTTGGGGCTGTCGGGACTGAATACGAGCAGATATAATGAAGTTCGAGTTTTTAACGAATTCTCAAAGCGGTTAGTACACAGGACTTTCATGAAAATTTCACCGGGAAGTTTCTTCTGATATTTTCACATAAATGGGTCCTTATGGATATATGAATTTGGTCACGACCATATTTGGGGCAGTCGGGACTGAATCGTAGCAGATATAATGAAGTTCGAGTTTTTGACGAATTCACAAAGGGGTCACGGGAATTTCTCGAAAATATCCCGGGGCAGTTTCTTTTGATATTTTCACATAAATGGGTCCCTATAGATATATGAATTTGGTCACGACCAAATTTGGGGCAGTCGGTACTGAATAGGAGCAGATATAATGAAGTTCGAGTTTTCAACGAATTCTCAAAGGGGTTAGTACACAAGAGTTTCATGAAAATTTCACCGGGAAGTTTCTTTTGATATTTTCACATAAATGGGTCCTTATGGATATATGAATTTGGTCACGACCAAATTTGGGGCAGTCGGGACTGAATATGAGTAGATATAATGAAGTTCGAGTTTTTGATGAATTTTCAAAGGGGTTAGTACACGGGAATTTCTTGAAAATATCCCCGGGCAGTTTCTTTTGATATTTTCACATAAATGGGTCCCTATGGATATATGAATTTGGTCACGATCATATTTGGGGCAGTCGGGACTGAATCGTAGCAGATATAATGAAGTTCGAGTTTTTGACGAATTCTCAAAGGGGTTAGTACACGGGACCTTCTTGAAAATATCCCCGGGCAGTTTCTTTTGATATTTTCACATAAATGGGTCCCTATGGATATATGAATTTGATCACGACCATATTTGGGGCATTCGGGACTGAATAGGAGCAGATTTAATGAAGTTTAAGTTTTTGACGAATTCTCAAAGGGTTTAGTACACGGGAATTTCTTGAATATATCCCCGGGCAGTTTCTTTTAATATTTCCACAGAAATGGGTCCCTATGGATATATGAATTTGGTTACGACCATATTTGGGGCAATCGGGACTGAATCGAAATAGATATAATGAAGTTCGAGTTTTTGACGAATTCTCAAAAGGGTTAGTACACAGGAATTTCTTGAAAATTTCACCCGGAAGTTTCCTTTGATATTTTCACATAAATGGGTCCCTATGGATATATAAATTTGGTCACGACCAAATTTGGGGTAGTCGGGACTGAATAGGAACAGATATAATGAAGTTCGAGTTTTTAACGAATTCTCAAAGGGGTTAGTACACAGGAGTTTCATGAAAATTTCACCGGGAAGTTTCTTTTGATATTTTAACATAAATGGGTCATTATGGATATATAAATTTGGTCATGACCAAATTTGGGGCAGTCGGGACTGAATAGGAGTAGATATAATGATGTTCGAGTTTTTAACGAATTCTCAAAGGGGTTAGTACACATAAGTTTCATGAAAATTTCACCGGGAAGTTTCTTTTGATATTTTCACATAAATGGGTCCTTAAGGATATATGAATTTGGTCACGACCATATTTGGGGCAGTCGGGACCGAATCGTAGCAGATATAATGAAGTTCGAGTTTTTGATGAATTTTCAAAGGGGTTAGTACACGGGCATTTTTTGAAAATATCCCCAGGCAGTTTCTATTGATATTTTCACATAAATGGGTCCCTATGGATATATGAATTTGGTCACGATCATATTTGGGGCAGTCGGGACTGAATCGTAGCAGATATAATGAAGTTCGAGTTTTTGACGAATTCTCAAAGGGGTTAGTACACGGGACCTTCTTGAAAATATCCCCGGGCAGTTTCTTTTGATATTTTCACATAAATGGGTCCCTATGGATATATGAATTTGGTCACGACCATATTTGGGGTTGTCGGGACTGAATACGAGCAGATATAATGAAGTTCGAGTTTTTAACGAATTCTCAAAGGGGTTAGTACACAGGAGTTTCATGAAAATTTCACCGGGAAGTTTCTTTTGATATTTTCACATAAATGGGTCCTTATGGATATATGAATTTGGTCACGACCATATTTGGGGCATCCTATAGATATATGAATTTGGACACGACCATAATTGGCGCAGTCGTGACCTCAGTCGTAGCTAATATATTGAAGTTCGAGTTTTTGACGAGAATTCTCATAGAGGTTCGTACACGGGAATTTCTTGAAAATATCACCGGGCAGATTCTTTTGATATTTTCACACAAATAGTTCCCTATGGATATATGAATTTGGACACGACCATATTTGGCGCAGTCGTGACCTGAATCGGAGCTAATATATTGAAGTTCGAGTTTTTGACGAAATCTCATAGGGGTTAGTACACGGGAATTTCTTGAAAATATCAATGGGAAGATTCTTTTGATAATTTTACACAAATTGGTCCCTATGGATATATGAATTTGGACATGAGCATATTTGGCATAGTCCTGACCTGAATCGGAGCTGATATATTAAATTTTATGTTTTTGACAAATTCTCATAGGGGTTAGTACACGAAAATTTCTTGAAAATATCACCGGGAAGTTTATTTTGATATTTCCACATAAATGGGTCCCTATGGATATATGAATTTGGTCACGACCATATTTGGGACAATCGGGACTGAATCGAAACAGATATAATGAAGTTCGAGTTTTTGACGAATTCTCAAAGGGGTTAGTACACAGGAGTTTCATGAAAATTTCACCGGGAAGTTTCTTTTAATATTTTCACATAAATGGGTCCCTATGGATATATGAATTTGGTCACGACCATATTTGGGGCAGTCGGGACAGAATCGTAGCAGATATAATGAAGTTCGAGTTTTTGATTAATTTTCAAAGGGGTTAGTACACGGGCATTTCTTGAAAATATCCCGGGGCAGTTTCTTTTGATATTTTCACATAAATGGGTCCCTATGGATATATGAATTTGGTCACGATCATATTTGGGGCAGTCGGGACTGAATCGTAGCAGATATAATGAAGTTCGAGTTTTTGACGAATTCTCAAAGGGGTTAGTACACGGGACCTTCTTGAAAATATCCCCGAGCAGTTTCTTTTGATATTTTCACATAAATGGGTCCCTATGGATATATGAATTTGGTCACGACCATATTTGGGGCTGTCGGGACTGAATACGAGCAGATATAATGAAGTTCGAGTTTTTAACGAATTCTCAAAGCGGTTAGTACACAGGACTTTCATGAAAATTTCACCGGGAAGTTTCTTCTGATATTTTCACATAAATGGGTCCTTATGGATATATGAATTTGGTCACGACCATATTTGGGGCAGTCGGGACTGAATCGTAGCAGATATAATGAAGTTCGAGTTTTTGACGAATTCACAAAGGGGTCACGGGAATTTCTCGAAAATATCCCGGGGCAGTTTCTTTTGATATTTTCACATAAATGGGTCCCTATAGATATATGAATTTGGTCACGACCAAATTTGGGGCAGTCGGTACTGAATAGGAGCAGATATAATGAAGTTCGAGTTTTCAACGAATTCTCAAAGGGGTTAGTACACAAGAGTTTCATGAAAATTTCACCGGGAAGTTTCTTTTGGTATTTTCACATAAATGGGTCCTTATGGATATATGAATTTGGTCACGACCAAATTTGGGGCAGTCGGGACTGAATATGAGTAGATATAATGAAGTTCGAGTTTTTGATGAATTTTCAAAGGGGTTAGTACACGGGAATTTCTTGAAAATATCCCCGGGCAGTTTCTTTTGATATTTTCACATAAATGGGTCCTTATGGATATATGAATTTGGTCACGATCATATTTGGGGCAGTCGGGACTGAATCGTAGCAGATATAATGAAGTTCGAGTTTTTGACGAATTCTCAAAGGGGTTAGTACACGGGACCTTCTTGAAAATATCCCCGGGCAGTTTCTTTTGATATTTTCACATAAATGGGTCCCTATGGATATATGAATTTGGTCACGACCATATTTGGGGTTGTCGGGACTGAATACGAGCAGATATAATGAAGTTCGAGTTTTTAACGAATTCTCAAAGGGGTTAGTACACAGGAGTTTCATGAAAATTTCACCGGGAAGTTTCTTTTGATATTTTCACATAAATGGGTCCTTATGGATATATGAATTTGGTCACGACCATATTTGGGGCATCCTATAGATATATGAATTTGGACACGACCATAATTGGCGCAGTCGTGACCTCAGTCGTAGCTAATATATTGAAGTTCGAGTTTTTGACGAGAATTCTCATAGAGGTTCGTACACGGGAATTTCTTGAAAATATCACCGGGCAGATTCTTTTGATATTTTCACACAAATAGTTCCCTATGGATATATGAATTTGGACACGACCATATTTGGCGCAGTCGTGACCTGAATCGGAGCTAATATATTGAAGTTCGAGTTTTTGACGAAATCTCATAGGGGTTAGTACACGGGAATTTCTTGAAAATATCAATGGGAAGATTCTTTTGATAATTTTACACAAATTGGTCCCTATGGATATATGAATTTGGACATGAGCATATTTGGCATAGTCCTGACCTGAATCGGAGCTGATATATTAAATTTTATGTTTTTGACAAATTCTCATAGGGGTTAGTACACGAGAATTTCTTGAAAATATCACCGGGAAGTTTATTTTGATATTTTCACATAAATGGGTCCCTATGGATATATGAATTTGGTCACGACCATATTTGGGACAATCGGGACTGAATCGAAACAGATATAATGAAGTTCGAGTTTTTGACGAATTCTCAAAGGGGTTAGTACACAGGAGTTTCATGAAAATTTCACCGGGAAGTTTCTTTTAATATTTTCACATAAATGGGTCCCTATGGATATATGAATTTGGTCACGACCATATTTGGGGCAGTCGGGACAGAATCGTAGCAGATATAATGAAGTTCGAGTTTTTGATTAATTTTCAAAGGGGTTAGTACACGGGCATTTCTTGAAAATATCCCCGGGCAGTTTCTTTTGATATTTTCACATAAATGGGTCCCTATGGATATATGAATTTGGTCACGATCATATTTGGGGCAGTCGGGACTGAATCGTAGCAGATATAATGAAGTTCGAGTTTTTGACGAATTCTCAAAGGGGTTAGTACACGGGACCTTCTTGAAAATATCCCCGAGCAGTTTCTTTTGATATTTTCACATAAATGGGTCCCTATGGATATATGAATTTGGTCACGACCATATTTGGGGCTGTCGGGACTGAATACGAGCAGATATAATGAAGTTCGAGTTTTTAACGAATTCTCAAAGCGGTTAGTACACAGGACTTTCATGAAAATTTCACCGGGAAGTTTCTTCTGATATTTTCACATAAATGGGTCCTTATGGATATATGAATTTGGTCACGACCATATTTGGGGCAGTCGGGACTGAATCGTAGCAGATATAATGAAGTTCGAGTTTTTGACGAATTCACAAAGGGGTCACGGGAATTTCTCGAAAATATCCCGGGGCAGTTTCTTTTGATATTTTCACATAAATGGGTCCCTATAGATATATGAATTTGGTCACGACCAAATTTGGGGCAGTCGGTACTGAATAGGAGCAGATATAATGAAGTTCGAGTTTTTAACGAATTCTCAAAGGGGTTAGTACACAAGAGTTTCATGAAAATTTCACCGGGAAGTTTCTTTTGATATTTTCACATAAATGGGTCCTTATGGATATATGAATTTGGTCACGACCAAATTTGGGGCAGTCGGGACTGAATATGAGTAGATATAATGAAGTTCGAGTTTTTGATGAATTTTCAAAGGGGTTAGTACACGGGAATTTCTTGAAAATATCCCCGGGCAGTTTCTTTTGATATTTTCACATAAATGGGTCCCTATGGATATATGAATTTGGTCACGATCATATTTGGGGCAGTCGGGACTGAATCGTAGCAGATATAATGAAGTTCGAGTTTTTGACGAATTCTCAAAGGGGTTAGTACACGGGACCTTCTTGAAAATATCCCCGAGCAGTTTCTTTTGATATTTTCACATAAATGGGTCCCTATGGATATATGAATTTGGTCACGACCATATTTGGGGCTGTCGGGACTGAATACGAGCAGATATAATGAAGTTCGAGTTTTTAACGAATTCTCAAAGCGGTTAGTACACAGGACTTTCATGAAAATTTCACCGGGAAGTTTCTTCTGATATTTTCACATAAATGGGTCCTTATGGATATATGAATTTGGTCACGACCATATTTGGGGCAGTCGGGACTGAATCGTAGCAGATATAATGAAGTTCGAGTTTTTGACGAATTCACAAAGGGGTCACGGGAATTTCTCGAAAATATCCCGGGGCAGTTTCTTTTGATATTTTCACATAAATGGGTCCCTATAGATATATGAATTTGGTCACGACCAAATTTGGGGCAGTCGGTACTGAATAGGAGCAGATATAATGAAGTTCGAGTTTTCAACGAATTCTCAAAGGGGTTAGTACACAAGAGTTTCATGAAAATTTCACCGGGAAGTTTCTTTTGGTATTTTCACATAAATGGGTCCTTATGGATATATGAATTTGGTCACGACCAAATTTGGGGCAGTCGGGACTGAATATGAGTAGATATAATGAAGTTCGAGTTTTTGATGAATTTTCAAAGGGGTTAGTACACGGGAATTTCTTGAAAATATCCCCGGGCAGTTTCTTTTGATATTTTCACATAAATGGGTCCCTATGGATATATGAATTTGGTCACGATCATATTTGGGGCAGTCGGGACTGAATCGTAGCAGATATAATGAAGTTCGAGTTTTTGACGAATTCTCAAAGGGGTTAGTACACGGGACCTTCTTGAAAATATCCCCGGGCAGTTTCTTTTGATATTTTCACATAAATGGGTCCCTATGGATATATGAATTTGGTCACGACCATATTAGGGGTTGTCGGGACTGAATACGAGCAGATATAATGAAGTTCGAGTTTTTAACGAATTCTCAAAGGGGTTAGTACACAGGAGTTTCATGAAAATTTCACCGGGAAGTTTCTTTTGATATTTTCACATAAATGGGTCCTTATGGATATATGAATTTGGTCACGACCATATTTGGGGCATCCTATAGATATATGAATTTGGACACGACCATAATTGGCGCAGTCGTGACCTCAGTCGTAGCTAATATATTGAAGTTCGAGTTTTTGACGAGAATTCTCATAGAGGTTCGTACACGGGAATTTCTTGAAAATATCACCGGGCAGATTCTTTTGATATTTTCACACAAATAGTTCCCTATGGATATATGAATTTGGACACGACCATATTTGGCGCAGTCGTGACCTGAATCGGAGCTAATATATTGAAGTTCGAGTTTTTGACGAAATCTCATAGGGGTTAGTACACGGGAATTTCTTGAAAATATCAATGGGAAGATTCTTTTGATAATTTTACACAAATTGGTCCCTATGGATATATGAATTTGGACATGAGCATATTTGGCATAGTCCTGACCTGAATCGGAGCTGATATATTAAATTTTATGTTTTTGACAAATTCTCATAGGGGTTAGTACACGAGAATTTCTTGAAAATATCACCGGGAAGTTTATTTTGATATTTCCACATAAATGGGTCCCTATGGATATATGAATTTGGTCACGACCATATTTGGGACAATCGGGACTGAATCGAAACAGATATAATGAAGTTCGAGTTTTTGACGAATTCTCAAAGGGGTTAGTACACAGGAGTTTCATGAAAATTTCACCGGGAAGTTTCTTTTAATATTTTCACATAAATGGGTCCCTATGGATATATGAATTTGGTCACGACCATATTTGGGGCAGTCGGGACAGAATCGTAGCAGATATAATGAAGTTCGAGTTTTTGATTAATTTTCAAAGGGGTTAGTACACGGGCATTTCTTGAAAATATCCCCGGGCAGTTTCTTTTGATATTTTCACATAAATGGGTCCCTATGGATATATGAATTTGGTCACGATCATATTTGGGGCAGTCGGGACTGAATCGTAGCAGATATAATGAAGTTCGAGTTTTTGACGAATTCTCAAAGGGGTTAGTACACGGGACCTTCTTGAAAATATCCCCGAGCAGTTTCTTTTGATATTTTCACATAAATGGGTCCCTATGGATATATGAATTTGGTCACGACCATATTTGGGGCTGTCGGGACTGAATACGAGCAGATATAATGAAGTTCGAGTTTTTATCGAATTCTCAAAGCGGTTAGTACACAGGACTTTCATGAAAATTTCACCGGGAAGTTTCTTCTGATATTTTCACATAAATGGGTCCTTATGGATATATGAATTTGGTCACGACCATATTTGGGGCAGTCGGGACTGAATCGTAGCAGATATAATGAAGTTCGAGTTTTTGACGAATTCACAAAGGGGTCACGGGAATTTCTCGAAAATATCCCGGGGCAGTTTCTTTTGATATTTTCACATAAATGGGTCCCTATAGATATATGAATTTGGTCACGACCAAATTTGGGGCAGTCGGTACTGAATAGGAGCAGATATAATGAAGTTCGAGTTTTCAACGAATTCTCAAAGGGGTTAGTACACAAGAGTTTCATGAAAATTTCACCGGGAAGTTTCTTTTGATATTTTCACATAAATGGGTCCTTATGGATATATGAATTTGGTCACGACCAAATTTGGGGCAGTCGGGACTGAATATGAGTAGATATAATGAAGTTCGAGTTTTTGATGAATTTTCAAAGGGGTTAGTACACGGGAATTTCTTGAAAATATCCCCGGGCAGTTTCTTTTGATATTTTCACATAAATGGGTCCCTATGGATATATGAATTTGGTCACGATCATATTTGGGGCAGTCGGGACTGAATCGTAGCAGATATAATGAAGTTCGAGTTTTTGACGAATTCTCAAAGGGGTTAGTACACGGGACCTTCTTGAAAATATCCCCGGGCAGTTTCTTTTGATATTTTCACATAAATGGGTCCCTATGGATATATGAATTTGATCACGACCATATTTGGGGCATTCGGGACTGAATAGGAGCAGATTTAATGAAGTTTAAGTTTTTGACGAATTCTCAAAGGGTTTAGTACACGGGAATTTCTTGAATATATCCCCGGGCAGTTTCTTTTAATATTTCCACAGAAATGGGTCCCTATGGATATATGAATTCGGTCACGACCATATTTGGGGCAGTCGGGATTGAATCGGAGCAGATATAATGAAGTTCGAGTTTTTGACGAATTCTCATGGGGGTTAGTACACGGGAATTTATTGAAAATATCACCGCAAATATTCTTTTGATATTTTCACACAAATGGGTCCCTAGGGATATATGAATTTGGTCACGACCATATTTGGGGCAGTCGGGTCTAAATCGGAGCAGATATAATGAAGTTCGAGTTTTTGACGAGAATTCTCATAGGGGTTAGCACACGGGAGTTTCTTGAAAATAACACCGGGTGGATTCTTTTGATATGTTCACACAAATAGGTTCCTATAGATATATGAATTTGGACACGACCATAATTGGCGCAGTCGTGACCTCAGTCGTAGCTAATATATTGAAGTTCGAGTTTTTGACGAGAATTCTCATAGAGGTTCGTACACGGGAATTTCTTGAAAATATCACCGGGCAGATTCTTTTGATATTTTCACACAAATAGTTCCCTATGGATATATGAATTTGGACACGACCATATTTGGCGCAGTCGTGACCTGAATCGGAGCTAATATATTGAAGTTCGAGTTTTTGACGAAATCTCATAGGGGTTAGTACACGGGAATTTCTTGAAAATATCAATGGGAAGATTCTTTTGATAATTTTACACAAATTGGTCCCTATGGATATATGAATTTGGACATGAGCATATTTGGCATAGTCCTGACCTGAATCGGAGCTGATATATTAAATTTTATGTTTTTGACAAATTCTCATAGGGGTTAGTACACGAGAATTTCTTGAAAATATCACCGGGAAGTTTATTTTGATATTTCCACATAAATGGGTCCCTATGGATATATGAATTTGGTCACGACCATATTTGGGACAATCGGGACTGAATCGAAACAGATATAATGAAGTTCGAGTTTTTGACGAATTCTCAAAGGGGTTAGTACACAGGAGTTTCATGAAAATTTCACCGGGAAGTTTCTTTTAATATTTTCACATAAATGGGTCCCTATGGATATATGAATCTGGTCACGACCATCTTTTGGGCAGTCGGGACTGAATCGTAGCAGATATAATCAAGTTCGAGTTTTTGACGAATTCTCCAAGGGGTTAGTACATGGAAATTTCTTGAAAATATCCCCGGGCTGTTTCTTTTGATATTTTCACATAAATGGGTCCCTATGGATATATGAATTTGGTCACGACCATATTTGGGGCAGTTGGGACTGAATAGGAGCAGATATAATGAAGTTCGAGTTTTTAACGAATTCTCAAAGGGGTTAGTACACAGGAGTTTCATGAAAATTTCACCGGGAAGTTTCTTTTGATATTTTCACATAAATGGGTCCCTATGGATATATGAATTTGGTCACGGCCATATTTGGGGCAGTCGGGACTGAATAGGAGCAGATATAATGAAGTTCTAGTTTTTGACGAATTCGCACGGGGGTTAGTACACGGGAATTTAATGAAAATATCATTGGAAATATTCTTTTGATATTTTCACACAAATGGGTCCCTATGGATATATGAATTCGGTCACGACCATATTTGGGGCAGTCGGGATTGAATCGGAGCAGATATAATGAAGTTCTAGTTTTTGACGAATTCTCATGGGGGTTAGTACACGGGAATTTATTGAAAATATCACAGCAAATATTCTTTTGATATTTTCACACAAATGGGTCCCTAGGGATATATGAATTTGGTCACGACCATATTTGGGGCAGTCGGGTCTAAATCGGAGCAGATATAATGAAGTTCGAGTTTTTGACGAGAATTCTCATAGGGGTTAGCACACGGGAGTTTCTTGAAAATAACACCGGGTGGATTCTTTTGATATGTTCACACAAATAGGTTCCTATAGATATATGAATTTGGACACGACCATAATTGGCGCAGTCGTGACCTCAGTCGTAGCTAATATATTGAAGTTCGAGTTTTTGACGAGAATTCTCATAGAGGTTCGTACACGGGAATTTCTTGAAAATATCACCGGGCAGATTCTTTTGATATTTTCACACAAATAGTTCCCTATGGATATATGAATTTGGACACGACCATATTTGGCGCAGTCGTGACCTGAATCGGAGCTAATATATTGAAGTTCGAGTTTTTGACGAAATCTCATAGGGGTTAGTACACGGGAATTTCTTGAAAATATCAATGGGAAGATTCTTTTGATAATTTTACACAAATTGGTCCCTATGGATATATGAATTTGGACATGACCATATTTGGCGTATCCTGACCTGAATCAGAGCTGATATATTAAACTTTATGTTTTTGACAAATTCTCATAGGGGTTAGTACACGAGAATTTCTTGAAAATATCACCGGGAAGTTTATTTTGATATTTCCACATAAATGGGTCCCTATGGATATATGAATTTGGTCACGACCATATTTGGGACAATCGGGACTGAATCGAAACAGATATAATGAAGTTCGAGTTTTTGACGAATTCTCAAAGGGGTTAGTACACAGGAGTTTCATGAAAATTTCACCGGGAAGTTTCTTTTAATATTTTCACATAAATGGGTCCCTATGGATATATGAATCTGGTCACGACCATATTTTGGGTAGTCGGGACTGAATCGTAGCAGATATAATCAAGTTCGAGTTTTTGACGAATTCTCAAAGGGGTTAGTACATGGAAATTTCTTTAAAATATCCCCGGGCTGTTTCTTTTGATATTTTCACATAAATGGGTCCCTATGGATATATGAATTTGGTCACGACCATATTTGGGGCAGTCGGGACTGAATAGGAGCAGATATAATGAAGTTCGAGTTTTTAACGAATTCTCAAAGGGGTTAGTACACAGGAGTTTCATGAAAATTTCACCGGGAAGTTTCTTTTGATATTTTCACATAAATGGGTCCCTATGGATATATGAATTTGGTCACGGCCATATTTGGGGCAGTCGGGACTGAATAGGAGCAGATATAATGAAGTTCTAGTTTTTGACGAATTCGCACGGGGGTTTGTACACGGGAATTTAATGAAAATATCATTGGAAATATTCTTTTGATATTTTCACACAAATGGGTCCCTATGGATATATGAATTCGGTCACGACCATATTTGGGGCAGTCGGGATTGAATCGGAGCAGATATAATGAAGTTCTAGTTTTTGACGAATTCTCATGGGGGTTAGTACACGGGAATTTATTGAAAATATCACCGCAAATATTCTTTTGATATTTTCACACAAATGGGTCCCTAGGGATATATGAATTTGGTCACGACCATATTTGGGGCAGTCGGGTCTAAATCGGAGCAGATATAATGAAGTTCGAGTTTTTGACGAGAATTCTCATAGGGGTTAGCACACGGGAGTTTCTTGAAAATAACACCGGGTGGATTCTTTAGATATGTTCACACAAATAGGTTCCTATAGATATATGAATTTGGACACGACCATAATTGGCGCAGTCGTGACCTCAGTCGTAGCTAATATATTGAAGTTCGAGTTTTTGACGAGAATTCTCATAGAGGTTCGTACACGGGAATTTCTTGAAAATATCACCGGGCAGATTCTTTTGATATTTTCACACAAATAGTTCCCTATGGATATATGAATTTGGACACGACCATATTTGGCGCAGTCGTGACCTGAATCGGAGCTAATATATTGAAGTTCGAGTTTTTGACGAAATCTCATAGGGGTTAGTACACGGGAATTTCTTGAAAATATCAATGGGAAGATTCTTTTGATAATTTTACACAAATTGGTCCCTATGGATATATGAATTTGGACATGACCATATTTGGCGTAGTCCTGACCTGAATCGGAGCTGATATATTAAACTTTATGTTTTTGACAAATTCTCATAGGGGTTAGTACACGAGAATTTCTTGAAAATATCACCGGGAAGTTTATTTTGATATTTCCACATAAATGGGTCCCTATGGATATATGAATTTGGTCACGACCATATTTGGGACAATCGGGACTGAATCGAAACAGATATAATGAAGTTCGAGTTTTTGACGAATTCTCAAAGGGGTTAGTACACAGGAGTTTCATGAAAATTTCACCGGGAAGTTTCTTTTAATATTTTCACATAAATGGGTCCCTATGGATATATGAATCTGGTCACGACCATATTTTGGGCAGTCGGGACTGAATCGTAGCAGATATAATCAAGTTCGAGTTTTTGACGAATTCTCAAAGGGGTTAGTACATGGAAATTTCTTGAAAATATCCCCGGGCTGTTTCTTTTGATATTTTCACATAAATGGGTCCCTATGGATATATGAATCTGGTCACGACCATATTTTGGGCAGTCGGGACTGAATAGGAGCAGATATAATGAAGTTCGAGTTTTTAACGAATTCTCAAAGGGGTTAGTACACAGGAGTTTCATGAAAATTTCACCGGGAAGTTTCTTTTGATATTTTCACATAAATGGGTCCCTATGGATATATGAATTTGGTCACGACCATATTTGGGGCAGTCGGGACTGAATAGGAGCAGATATAATGAAGTTCGAGTTTTTAACGAATTCTCAAAGGGGTTAGTACACAGGAGTTTCATGAAAATTTCACCGGGAAGTTTCTTTTGATATTTTCACATAAATGGGTCCCTATGGATATATGAATTTGGTCACGGCCATATTTGGGGCAGTCGGGACTGAATAGGAGCAGATATAATGAAGTTCTAGTTTTTAACGAATTCGCACGGGGGTTTGTACACGGGAATTTAATGAAAATATCATTGGAAATATTCTTTTGATATTTTCACACAAATGGGTCCCTATGGATATATGAATTCGGTCACGACCATATTTGGGGCAGTCGGGATTGAATCGGAGCAGATATAATGAAGTTCTAGTTTTTGACGAATTCTCATGGGGGTTAGTACACGGGAATTTATTGAAAATATCACCGCAAATATTCTTTTGATATTTTCACACAAATGGGTCCCTAGGGATATATGAATTTGGTCACGACCATATTTGGGGCAGTCGGGTCTAAATCGGAGCAGATATAATGAAGTTCGAGTTTTTGACGAGAATTCTCATAGGGGTTAGCACACGGGAGTTTCTTGAAAATAACACCGGGTGGATTCTTTAGATATGTTCACACAAATAGGTTCCTATAGATATATGAATTTGGACACGACCATAATTGGCGCAGTCGTGACCTCAGTCGTAGCTAATATATTGAAGTTCGAGTTTTTGACGAGAATTCTCATAGAGGTTCGTACACGGGAATTTCTTGAAAATATCACCGGGCAGATTCTTTTGATATTTTCACACAAATAGTTCCCTATGGATATATGAATTTGGACACGACCATATTTGGCGCAGTCGTGACCTGAATCGGAGCTAATATATTGAAGTTCGAGTTTTTGACGAAATCTCATAGGGGTTAGTACACGGGAATTTCTTGAAAATATCAATGGGAAGATTCTTTTGATAATTTTACACAAATTGGTCCCTATGGATATATGAATTTGGACATGACCATATTTGGCGTAGTCCTGACCTGAATCGGAGCTGATATATTAAACTTTATGTTTTTGACAAATTCTCATAGGGGTTAGTACACGAGAATTTCTTGAAAATATCACCGGGAAGTTTATTTTGATATTTCCACATAAATGGGTCCCTATGGATATATGAATTTGGTCACGACCATATTTGGGACAATCGGGACTGAATCGAAACAGATATAATGAAGTTCGAGTTTTTGACGAATTCTCAAAGGGGTTAGTACACAGGAGTTTCATGAAAATTTCACCGGGAAGTTTCTTTTAATATTTTCACATAAATGGGTCCCTATGGATATATGAATCTGGTCACGACCATATTTTGGGCAGTCGGGACTGAATCGTAGCAGATATAATCAAGTTCGAGTTTTTGACGAATTCTCAAAGGGGTTAGTACATGGAAATTTCTTGAAAATATCCCCGGGCTGTTTCTTTTGATATTTTCACATAAATGGGTCCCTATGGATATATGAATTTGGTCACGACCATATTTGGGGCAGTCGGGACTGAATAGGAGCAGATATAATGAAGTTCGAGTTTTTAACGAATTCTCAAAGGGGTTAGTACACAGGAGTTTCATGAAAATTTCACCGGGAAGTTTCTTTTGATATTTTCACATAAATGGGTCCCTATGGATATATGAATTTGGTCACGGCCATATTTGGGGCAGTCGGGACTGAATAGGAGCAGATATAATGAAGTTCTAGTTTTTGACGAATTCGCACGGGGGTTTGTACACGGGAATTTAATGAAAATATCATTGGAAATATTCTTTTGATATTTTCACACAAATGGGTCCCTATGGATATATGAATTCGGTCACGACCATATTTGGGGCAGTTGGGATTGAATCGGAGCAGATATAATGAAGTTCTAGTTTTTGACGAATTCTCATGGGGGTTAGTACACGGGAATTTATTGAAAATATCACCGCAAATATTCTTTTGATATTTTCACACAAATGGGTCCCTAGGGATATATGAATTTGGTCACGACCATATTTGGGGCAGTCGGGTCTAAATCGGAGCAGATATAATGAAGTTCGAGTTTTTGACGAGAATTCTCATAGGGGTTAGCACACGGGAGTTTCTTGAAAATAACACCGGGTGGATTCTTTAGATATGTTCACACAAATAGGTTCCTATAGATATATGAATTTGGACACGACCATAATTGGCGCAGTCGTGACCTCAGTCGTAGCTAATATATTGAAGTTCGAGTTTTTGACGAGAATTCTCATAGAGGTTCGTACACGGGAATTTCTTGAAAATATCACCGGGCAGATTCTTTTGATATTTTCACACAAATAGTTCCCTATGGATATATGAATTTGGACACGACCATATTTGGCGCAGTCGTGACCTGAATCGGAGCTAATATATTGAAGTTCGAGTTTTTGACGAAATCTCATAGGGGTTAGTACACGGGAATTTCTTGAAAATATCAATGGGAAGATTCTTTTGATAATTTTACACAAATTGGTCCCTATGGATATATGAATTTGGACATGACCATATTTGGCGTAGTCCTGACCTGAATCGGAGCTGATATATTAAACTTTATGTTTTTGACAAATTCTCATAGGGGTTAGTACACGAGAATTTCTTGAAAATATCACCGGGAAGTTTATTTTGATATTTCCACATAAATGGGTCCCTATGGATATATGAATTTGGTCACGACCATATTTGGGACAATCGGGACTGAATCGAAACAGATATAATGAAGTTCGAGTTTTTGACGAATTCTCAAAGGGGTTAGCACACAGGAGTTTCATGAAAATTTCACCGGGAAGTTTCTTTTAATATTTTCACATGAATGGGTCCCTATGGATATATGAATCTGGTCACGACCATATTTTGGGCAGTCGGGACTGAATCGTAGCAGATATAATCAAGTTCGAGTTTTTGACGAATTCTCAAAGGGGTTAGTACATGGAAATTTCTTGAAAATATCCCCGGGCTGTTTCTTTTGATATGTTCACATAAATGGGTCCCTATGGATATATGAATTTGGTCACGACCATATTTGGGGCAGTCGGGACTGAATAGGAGCAGATATAATGAAGTTCGAGTTTTTAACGAATTCTCAAAGGGGTTAGTACACAGGAGTTTCATGAAAATTTCACCGGGAAGTTTCTTTTGATATTTTCACATAAATGGGTCCCTATGGATATATGAATTTGGTCACGGCCATATTTGGGGCAGTCGGGACTGAATAGGAGCAGATATAATGAAGTTCTAGTTTTTGACGAATTCGCACGGGGGTTTGTACACGGGAATTTAATGAAAATATCATTGGAAATATTCTTTTGATATTTTCACACAAATGGGTCCCTATGGATATATGAATTCGGTCACGACCATATTTGGGGCAGTCGGGATTGAATCGGAGCAGATATAATGAAGTTCTAGTTTTTGACGAATTCTCATGGGGGTTAGTACACGGGAATTTATTGAAAATATCACCGCAAATATTCTTTTGATATTTTCACACAAATGGGTCCCTAGGGATATATGAATTTGGTCACGACCATATTTGGGGCAGTCGGGTCTAAATCGGAGCAGATATAATGAAGTTCGAGTTTTTGACGAGAATTCTCATAGGGGTTAGCACACGGGAGTTTCTTGAAAATAACACCGGGTGGATTCTTTAGATATGTTCACACAAATAGGTTCCTATAGATATATGAATTTGGACATGACCATAATTGGCGCAGTCGTGACCTCAGTCGTAGCTAATATATTGAAGTTCGAGTTTTTGACGAGAATTCTCATAGAGGTTCGTACACGGGAATTTCTTGAAAATATCACCGGGCAGATTCTTTTGATATTTTCACACAAATAGTTCCCTATGGATATATGAATTTGGACACGACCATATTTGGCGCAGTCGTGACCTGAATCGGAGCTAATATATTGAAGTTCGAGTTTTTGACGAAATCTCATAGGGGTTAGTACACGGGAATTTCTTGAAAATATCAATGGGAAGATTCTTTTGATAATTTTACACAAATTGGTCCCTATGGATATATGAATTTGGACATGACCATATTTGGCGTAGTCCTGACCTGAATCGGAGCTGATATATTAAACTTTATGTTTTTGACAAATTCTCATAGGGGTTAGTACACGAGAATTTCTTGAAAATATCACCGGGAAGTTTATTTTGATATTTCCACATAAATGGGTCCCTATGGATATATGAATTTGGTCACGACCATATTTGGGACAATCGGGACTGAATCGAAACAGATATAATGAAGTTCGAGTTTTTGACGAATTCTCAAAGGGGTTAGTACACAGGAGTTTCATGAAAATTTCACCGGGAAGTTTCTTTTAATATTTTCACATAAATGGGTCCCTATGGATATATGAATCTGGTCACGACCATATTTTGGGCAGTCGGGACTGAATCGTAGCAGATATAATCAAGTTCGAGTTTTTGACGAATTCTCAAAGGGGTTAGTACATGGAAATTTCTTGAAAATATCCCCGGGCTGTTTCTTTTGATATTTTCACATAAATGGGTCCCTATGGATATATGAATTTGGTCACGACCATATTTGGGGCAGTCGGGACTGAATAGGAGCAGATATAATGAAGTTCGAGTTTTTAACGAATTCTCAAAGGGGTTAGTACACAGGAGTTTCATGAAAATTTCACCGGGAAGTTTCTTTTGATATTTTCACATAAATGGGTCCCTATGGATATATGAATTTGGTCACGGCCATATTTGGGGCAGTCGGGACTGAATAGGAGCAGATATAATGAAGTTCTAGTTTTTGACGAATTCGCACGGGGGTTAGTACACGGGAATTTATTGAAAATATCACCGGAAATATTCTTTTGATATTTTCACACAAATGGGTCCCTATGGATATATGAATTCGGTCACGACCATATTTGGGGCAGTCGGGATTGAATCGGAGCAGATATAATGAAGTTCTAGTTTTTGACGAATTCTCATGGGGGTTAGTACACGGGAATTTATTGAAAATATCACCGGAAATATTCTTTTGATATTTTCACACAAATGGGTCCCTAGGGATATATGAATTTGGTCACGACCATATTTGGGGCAGTCGGGTCTAAATCGGAGCAGATATAATGAAGTTCGAGTTTTCGACGAGAATTCTCATAGGGGTTAGTACACGGGATTTTCTTGAAAATAACACCGGGCAGATTCTTTTAATATGTTCACACAAATAGGTTCCTATAGATATATGAATTTGGACACGACCATAATTGGCGCAGTCGTGACCTCAATCGTAGCTTTTATATTGAAGTTCGAGTTTTTGACGAGAATTCTCATAGAGGTTCGTACACGGGAATTTCTTGAAAATATCACCGGGCAGATTCTTTTGATATTTTCACACAAATAGTTCCCTATGGATATATGAATTTGGGCACGACCATATTTGGCGCAGTCGTGACCTGAATCGGAGCTAATATATTGAAGTTCGAGTTTTTGACGAAATCTCATAGGGTTAGTATATGGGAATTTCTTGAAAATATCACCGGGAAGATTCTTTTGATATTTTCACACAAATTGGTCCCTATGGATATATGAATTTTGACACGACCATATTTGGCGTAGTCCTGACCTGAATCAGAGCTGATATATTAAATTTCGAGTTTTTGACTAATTCTCATAGGGGTTAGTACACGAGAATTTCTTGAAAATATCACCGGGAATATTCTTTTGATATTTTCACAAAATGGGTCCTTATGGATATATGAATTTGGTCACGAGCATAGTTTGGGCAGTCGGGATTGAATCGGAGCAGATATAATGAAGTTCTAGTTTTTGACGAATTCTCATGGGGGTTAGTACACGGGAATTTATTGAAAATATCATTGGGAATATTCTTTTGATATTTTCACACAAATGGGTCCCTATGGATATATGAATTTGGTCATGACCATATTTGGGGCAGTCGGGACTAAATCGGAGCAGATATAATGAAGTTCGAGTTTTTGACGAAAATTCTCATAGGGGTTAGTACACGGGAGTTTCTTGAAAATATCACCGGGCAGATTCTTTTAATATGTTCACACAAATAGGTCCCTATAGATATATGAATTTGGACACGACCATAATTGGCGCAGTCGTGACCTCAATCGGAGCTAATATATTGAAGTTCGAGTTTTTGACGAGAATTCTCATATGGGTTCGTACACGGGAATTTCTTGAAAATATCACCGGGCAGATTCTTTTGATATTTTCACACAAATAGTTCCCTATGGATATATGAATTTGGACACGACCATATTTGGCGCAGTCGTGACGTGAATTAGAGCTAATATATTGAAGTTCGAGTTTTTGACGAAATCTCATAGGGGTTAGTACACGGGAATTTCTTGAAAATATCACCGGGAAGATTCTTTTGATATTTTTACACAAATTGGTCCCTATGGATATATGAATTTGGACACGTCCATATTTGGCGTAGTCCTGACCTAAATCGGAGCTGATATATTAAATTTTGTGTTTTTGACAAATTCTCATAGGGGTTAGTACACGAGAATTTTTTGAAAATATCACCGGGAAGATACTTTTGATATTTTCACATAAATGGGTCCCTATGGATATATCAATTTGGTCACGACCATATTTGGGGTAGTTGGGACTGAATTGGAGCTGATATAATGAAGTTCAAGTTTTTGACAAATTCTCATGGGGGTTAGTACACAAGAATTTCTTGAAAATATCACTGAGATGATTCTTTTGATATTTTCACACAAATGGGTCCTTATAGATATATGAATTTGGTCACGACCATATTTGGGGCAGTCGTGTGTGAATCGGAGCAGATATAATGTAGTTCAAGTTTTTGACGAGAATTCTCATCGGGGTTAGTACACAGAAATTTCTTGAAAATATCACCGGGCAGATTCTTTTGATATTTTCACATAAATGGGTCCCTGTGGATATATGAATTTGGTCACGACTGTATTTGGGGCAGTCGGGACTGAATTGGAGCAGATATAATGAAGTTCGAGTTTTTGACGAGAATTTTCATAGGGGTTGGTACACGGAAATTTTTTTGAAAATATCACCGGGCAGATTATATTGATATTTTCACATAAATGGGTCCCTATAGATATATGAATTTGGTCAAGACCATATTTGGGGTAGTCCGGACTGAATCAGAGCAGATATAATGAAGTTCGTGTTTTTGACTAGAATTTTCATAGGGGGTTAGTCTACGGAAATTTCTTAACAATATCACTGGGCAGATTCTTTTTATATTTTCGCACAAATTGGTACCTATGGATATATGAATTTGGACACGACCATATTTGGCGCAGTCGTGACATGAATCGGAGCTAATATATTGAATTTGAGTTTTTGACGAATTCTTATTGGGGTTAGTACACGGGAATTTCTTGAAAATATCACCGGGATATATGAATTTCTTTAATATTTTCACATAAATGGGTCCCTATGGATATATTAATTTGGACACGACCATATTTGGCGTAGTCCTGATCTGAATCGGAGCTGATATATTGGATTTTGAGTTATTGACGAATTCTCATAGGGGTTAGTACACGGGAATTTCTTGAAAATATCACCGGGCAGATTCTTTTGATATTTTCACATAAATGGGTTCTTATGGATACTAGTATTTAAGCCCGCCCGGCTGGGCCTTTGCATGTTCTATTTTATTAAATAATAGAATTTTTCTTTTTTTAATTCAAAGCACATTAGAGTGTCGTCAACATAGTCTTGTTCACTTTTAATACAAAAATATTATGAAGATGATATGTGGTTAATGAAAGTGTTTAATAAAAGGAATTCGATATGTGGTTAATGAAAGTGTTTAATAAAAAGAATTCATATCCTGTGATCACAACAAAATTACAGAATGTGAACACAGTAGTGTAAGAGAATAGCAAAACACAGTAATGCAATAGTGCTTTGATTTTTCAATTAGAGGGTAAGTCGAACAATGTGGTTGCATGTGACAAACAAAATTATGTTTTATATTAATAATAATAACCAAAATTTATATATAGTTTTTATGAATTTTATTCATTTAAAATTTTAAATTTATTTTTGTAAACTATGATATTGAATATTATTAAATATTAAAATTTATAACCTATCAATATTTTGTTTTTAAATTAAATATTTTTTTTAATTACAGCTATAAAATACTTTTCAAAAATAAAAAACTATTCGATATAAAACTACTCAAATATTAATGTTCAATGAGCAGAATTTTTGCGTATCGTTTGTGTAAAGAATTTATAAGTCAAGTCCGATTTACTTGTTTAATGGCTTTATAATATCAAAAGAAATTTAACTAACAGAGCTTTCTTACATATAGATATAAGAATTTTGTGCATGGGGCTCATGTACAAAAGATCATAACAATATTGATTCTTAAAAATATTCCTAATAAAAAGATAAATTGTTACTTGACTGAAATCACCAAAAAATAAGTCCTTACAAAGAAGATACAAGATCAACATCTTCACACATTGTAAAAGGAGATTTCCTCCAAATTTAAGTGCCAACTTTTTCATAAAAGATGAACATTTGAAAAAAGTTGAAACTTGAAAAAAGTCGAAACTTGCATCATGTATTTGAGTTATAGAAAAATATTAAATATATCTTTTGATATCGTGGTAAAATATGCTATCAAAATTAAAATATCAAATCATATCATTGGTTTGGTCTATAATTCTGATGAATATTTTTTCAAATTATATTATTTAAAATTTTGTATGAGAATTTTATAATAAAAATAAATGAAATTTTTTTCAAGAGAAGTATAATATAATAAAAGTCCATTGTAAAATAAAATCAAATTAAACACAAAATCATTGTGTAATTTGAATATTTATAAAAGTTAATTCTTAAATAAAATTCGTTTACATTTGTTCCAAAATTACGTAATATTTTTTAGTATATATAAAGTCATATTTTAGCAAGTACTTCTCGGTGTCGCCGCTCGGCGACGCCTCGCACTTTAATCGAATATTTTATATTTTATATTTTATTTATAGTCAAACCAAAACAATTATATAGCTAAATGACGTTACACATTTTGATCAAATAATTTATGTTTTAAAATTTTATAATCAATAATAATTTACATACATTTCATAGTTATTAGATTCTTGAATAAAAGATAATAATTAATATAAGGATTCACGTTTACATGAAAATTTATGAATGCGATTGAGTAATATATACTAATACTACCTCCGTCTCACGCATTTCTTTACATGTTTTATTGAATTCTCAACACGCATTTAAGACTTTGATTAAGTATAATTTCATAACTTATGTTCAGAATCTCCTTTTAAGTTTAAATATTATATTTTTATTTTGAAGAAGAAAAATTAAAATTAAAATAACTTATTGAAGCATACTTAATCAGAAAGTTAGAAAGCAAAGTGTTGTGTTCAGATCCTGAACTACATTATGACAAAAATCAAAGCAAATCACCTAGCAAAGCAAAAAATATAGTGAGATATACTTGGGCTTATAAAGAAAAATGCCATCAAAGCAAAAAATATAACATTATTCACAAAAGAAAAGGAAATAGCTGCGCAGAATTGTGTGAAAAAAGAGTAGAACTCTGTTATTTATCAATGAAACTATATCCTACATTACAAACAGAAGGCCATATACTTGAAAGCAAGAACACAAAATTTCTACAGTTGACAGTTATCATTCTTAAACCAAAGCTAAATTAAATAACATAATCAGAAATTTACAAAAATGCTGGTTCCAAGTAAGATATGATTTCCTACCCTCATTCATATCTTCCGATGTGAATAGCCGCCAAGAGTCGTCATTATTTCAATCCTGCAATAGGTTACGATTTCCATGATCAGTATACAAAATCTTACGAAATAAAGCCTAAGAAGAGGAGAAGAAAACATAAACCACACCTTCGCCATGTAGATAATCAAACATAAGAAGATGCAAGTTCACCCCACACAAAAAGAATAGAATTTTATTTGAATTTAAAAACTCAGCAGCTCAGTGGAGAAAAGTGATGTACTATAAGCTTCTCCAAGAAATTTTATTTCATAACAGCGCATGTGTATGTGTGTATAACACATATACGTGTTCGCAAGTAGTCAAGACTCAAGACACACAAAATATGCACGAGGCAGGTAGTGGCATTTCTTCGCTCAAGGTGTCAAGCTTTGCAATTGCCTCATCAAAAGAACAAAAAAAAATCCAGTATAATATAGAAGAATGAACCAAAAACTGTATAAAGTTATATAGCAAATAAAATATCGACTGGAAAAATAAATGTTAAAATTAAACAAACGTAATTAGCACTTTACCTGATGCATCGAGATGAATACAACTGAAATTCCTAATATAAAGTTAATAGTCAGGGTATGACCAAACAATGCAGCAGAAGCTATGCCTGTAAATATTGTGGCCAATGGATGAATACTTCTTCAGTATGGTGGTATCTGTCCGAATCATATAAATCTCCATATTAGTTTTCCAGAAAGTAAAATCACTGTACAACCAAGATAATACATTTACAACCATTACTTGGGGGTAAGATATTATCACCTTAGATAGCAGCCTCCATTTATATCTGCTGAGCAGTGGACAGAAGAGTGTCAAGGTAAATAACAACCTCGTTTATGTATTCATTAGCTTGTTGGGGCAAGTCATCAGAAGTCCATTTCACATTGTCAGTAAGTTACCCCAGAACCTGCACCCAGAACCATTCTATTTCACTAATGCAGCTCAGGCTGACAATATAATCTAAAGCTGACACAGAGATGCACACAACCAAAAGTTGTATAAAGTTATATAGCAAATAAAATATCGACTGAGAAAAATAGTAAATAGCTTTCTTCCATAAGCTAATTGGATATTCCTCATGATCTTGGAAGTTCTCAATTAGAGTCTCTTTGTCGCAATATGTAAAATACTTAGTCAAGCACCTTTATAAATAAATAAATAGATATCTTCACTCATTTTTAGTACTTTTATAAGTTATCAATATATCAAGGTGCTATTATAAATAACTATTATCATGTTTCTGGAATTTAGTTAAACACCTTGTGTGCGATAACAACAGCCAGTGTGCAAGTCAAAATAATTATACAAAATTACGAAGAACATATATGATATATTATATCAAAATAATGTCCACACATGTTTAGCAGTCCAATAAGTTTTCTTTTCTCATGCTATTCCACAACTGCATTGCATTGTCCATTTTTTTGCTTTTAGCTAATGCAATAATCAAGTCTTTGTACAGATAAACATCTGGCATATACCAGTATACTAACAATCACATTTGGTCCTGACAAAAAAGAAAAAAACAATCAAATTTGGTAAATATACAAATGATAAGCTAATTTACTAATTAACTATGGAATTATCATAGAATTCCCTAAACTTCAAACAAACTCATCTAGTCATCAAGGTGCAGTTTCAGATATTTGGCACATAAAAATCATTTCATATACAAAATATATGTCATGATATCACTCCAAATCTCAAGCTAAAACCTGAACAGATCTTTTCACCTAAAAATTTAATGCTTTTGTGCCTATAATCCATATCTCAAATTTTAAGGTGCTCCGCAGTCTTGCACCTTGTTACGTCCTGACTGCAACCGTTATAGTCATTGTACATACAGATATTTGTATTAGCAATTTTCCTTTGAAAGTCTGGAAGATGTGACCCAAAGCCTGAGAACTGCATTGCGGAATCTGTCCTTAAAAACATACAGGAAAAAAAAACTGAAGTCAATTTATAATTACAGGACATGTAATTCAAAAGGCTCTAATTTAAATTAGGATACAGTTTGCTGGTTATAAAAATGATCGATCACCTGTAAAATGAGTGTATATATGGGAATGAAGTAGACATGAAAAGTTGTAAACTACAAACTGATCATAGCAAAAATATGAAAATACCGGGTCAATTACAGATTACAGGACGTGAATCAAAATGCATGGCAAGTTTCAACTAAAACCATACTACTCATAATCTTTAGTATGAAGAGACCACCATGTCTGAGAAAGCTTGATGCATGCAAAAATTGGTTGAATGACCCAATTAATCATGAGAAGCCTGTAATCGAGTTCAAAAAAGAAAACGAAGATGCGTTAAAAAAATAGAAATGATTTGGTTGACATAAAACCGATCAATTGTGAAATATGCATGTGTATATATATACATCAATGGAGTAGGCAAAGTGCCAATTCTCATGTGTATATATGTAGAAGGTAAAAAACTCATCAAAGAGAAAAACTCTTCAATCTCCTCTACAGATGGCATCATTGCCACTGATGTAGTGCTCATCAAAGAATTCACCTTATGCCTCCTTATTTCATATGATTCCATTGCTTCTTCCGCCTTCTTCCTCTTTGTTTCGGATGATTCCATGGTTTCTTTAGTCTTTCTGTCGTTGCTAAAACTAAACCAACTAAAAAATAGTGTTCAATTCATATACATGTACCATTAATACATGCATGAATGTCCGAAAAGATGTAACATTGTAATAATAATTTATGACTACAAATATTCATGAAACATACAGATTGAATTTGTCTAATTTTTAGGCTTTTAAGATCATTTATAAAGCAAACTAAAACAAAATTAAATGATCAACCTGAAACTGCCATTATCAAAATCTCCACTCAAGCCCTTGAACCTGGTACACAAAATTTCTTTCAGAAGTACTGGACCTGCTTTAGAACAGCTTAAATCATTCATATTCTGCGCATTAGGCTGTTCTCTCTCCTTAAATTGGACATATCCTCTCTATGGCCATAGCTAGTGCCCAAACTGCATCATATGCCCACAACGCATATATATTTAGCTCAGCTTTAGGCTTTGTATACTGTGACTTCCTTTACCACCTTTCTCTGAAAGTTGTCAGATCTTTTGACTTCGATACATAAGGCCTTAATCCCATAACAACTTGCATTGCATCTATAACTGTCGCGTCTATGGAACCTAGCAAGTTTGATAAACCATTAGTTATTAGACTGGTAGTTAATAATTTACCAATTGCATCAAACACTTGATGAACGAAATTTTGACCTGCAACTAAAAGACAAAGAAATCATTAGAAAAGTAATACTCCAATGGTCAGAGCATTCTGTTTTTTGCCTGGTCAGTCTTGAACTCAGCACGATATCGATAGTAGTCACCCTTCCTGTATTGATGCAGCCATGAAGCAAGACAACTCGGTAAAACAGAAATAGTGTACAAAAGACTTGAAACAACAATAAACCAATCATCATTAGATCATTCAGCAATTCTGCGATTATCAATTAATAATCAGATTAACATGAGAGCCAAACCTAAGTTCATTCTTTAACTATTCAGTTGTGATACAGTTAATGTCAATGGTCGACTGAAATGCCAGCATTCTTTATAACCGTATTCAAAATTGTTCAACAAAATCTCCTGAGAAGATACATTCATCCTGCCATAGGCATTTTGACTACTGCATATTGATGCTACTTTCTCATGGATTTCATGCATCTCCTTCTTATATTCCTTATAATTTAAAAAGCCACGACAACTAGTGGCTACACAGACAAATCAAATTCTGCACTCGGGTTTACCTGCAATGGTGTCATGCCTTGATGCCGAGCCTATCTTACCTTCAGGTTTCAACCTCCAATCAACTCGGTCTCTTCTGTTTCCAGTTTATTGGCTGTTGATCCATCTCAGCTGTCTCAGCTCAATTCAGTTCCCAAAAACACTACATTTGAAACTGATAAGATGGTGGTTGTTCCTGTCACCTACTCTTGTCCAGGAAAGTACTACCAAGTAATCGCATATTATGTTGTACAGCAAGATGACAACTTCTAGTCATTTCCAATAACACTTTTTAAGACCTCTCAAAAAGAAGCCCAACTCCATGAATCAATTGTTAAAAAATAAGATATCCGAGACATATATACATATAACATATACAATATAATCAACTAACTAATTAAAACCCACATATTCACATACAAAAATTACCTGATTAGTGATATATTCATCGATTTCTCCGGCTATTCTTAAGTGCTTACAGCACATGACTCCTTGGATTCCTACACGACAAATTTATGTCCACTCTAATGTGTTATACGCAGTATTTAATCAGGTAGTAGCTATAAATAATATACCTCCATTCTCGAGTAAATCAGATGTCCACAAAGTACATAAACTGTAATTTGTCCTTGTAGGACTCTTCGCTCAAGACGTCGAGCTCTACAATTGCCTCATCAAAAGATTGTTTAGCTAAATGGTAAACCCTGCATTACCAACCGATACAACTGAATCACAGTTTTAAAGGAAAAACACGGAACAAAGAGGATTGAGGAATCTGCATAAGAGACCTCTCAGGGGAACTCATTATCTCATAGTAGAAGACGAAGAAATTCAAAGCAAGCCCTAGACGGATTGGGTACGTTGAAGGGAGTTCTATATTTGTAGTTTCAGAAGCAGCCTAATCAAATGCCATAGGACAAAATCAAAGTCAAATGCCATAGGACAAAATCAAAATTATGTAAAATGTGATGCACAGGTGTGTTGTTTAATTTTTCAAATATGATCCACCAGAGTTGTTTGCATATGAAAATCCTACGTATAAAAAACAACCATAAAAAATCAGTGTGCAAGTTAAGCAATAACAAAAATCCTGCGTATTGTAACAACCATAAAAGAAGCCTAACTCCATGAATCCATAATTAAAAAATGAAGATACCCAAAACATAATGTATAAGCATATACGATATAATCAACTTACTAAACAAAATTCACAGAGTCGCATACAAAACATATCCGAAACATAAAAGTATAAACATATACACATAATCAACTTAATAATCAAAACACACATAGTCACGTATCTAAATTACCTGAATGACAATATATTCATGGATCTTGTTCTTTTGAAAAAATCATCAAACAGTCTCGGGACGAAGTTCAACTGCGATAAATAGATAAAAATTATTAGACAGGTTATAAACAAATCATATGACAACTCCCTTTGTCACTTAGTGATTTCCATTCTCAACACCTTCCTTCACAACCTAAATCTCTAATAAGCAAAAAGAAAAAAATAACAAAACATAATCGTATATAAAGAAAGATAAAAAAAATGACAAATTATCATGCTTTTCTTTCAGCCAAATCATCAAACACCGATGCTTTTCTTTGAGCCAAATCATCAAACACTAATCATCATCTTCAGATCAAATAATTTAATTAGACAATATTATGCACATATGAAACAGGACAGCAATAGAGTGTACAAACCTTGCTCATGATTCTCGTGGAAAAAATGAAAGAACAATACAATGATGTATGAGGTGGCTGAGGAATAAGGTGAAAAAGAGGAGGCCAGAGTTCGTTACCTAGGTTGAACGGAGAAAACAGTGATAAATTGGGAAGGCTGCACAGCAAGCCACATAGAAAGGTAATTTGAAAACAAACTTCTCATGTAAGCTGCTGTAGTGGGAGTATCTTTTGTGTGCACGGTGTTAGGGCCCATGGAACTCGCGCTGGCATCTGTTTAAGCCATGAACGTAGACAATGGCAATTTTGTTAATACAAAGGTAAGCAGGGACAAATAGTTAGGCATGTGTTACTGTAGTAATCACGCATGAGAAACTATAATATAGATAGATATGAATTTGGTCACGAGCATAGTTCGGGCAGTCGGGATTGAATTGGAGCAGATATAATGAAGTTCGAGTTTGTGACGAATTCTCATGGGAGTTAGTACACGGGAATTTATTGAAAATATCACCGGGCAGATTCTTTTAATATGTTCACACAAATAGGTCCCTATAGATATATGAATTTGAACACGACCATAATTGGCGCAGTCGTGACCTCAATCGGAGCTAATATATTGAAGTTCGAGTTTTTGACGAGAATTCTCATAGGGGTTAGTACACGGGAATTTCTTGAAAATATCACAGGGCAGATTCTTTTGATATTTTCACATAAATAGGTCTATATGGATATATGAATTTGGACACGACCATATTTGGTGCAGTCGTGACCTGAATCGGAGCTAATATATTGAAGTTCGGGTTTTTGACGAATTCTCATAGGGGTTAGTACATGGGAATTTCTTGAAAATATCATCGGGAAGATTCTTTTGATATTTTCACACAAATTGGTCCCTATGGATATATGAATTTTGACACGACCATATGGCGTAGTCCTGACCTGAATCGGAGCTGATATATTAAATTTCGAGTTTTTGACGAATTCTCATAGGGGTTAGTACACGAGAATTTCTTGAAAATATCACCGGAAATATTCTTTTAATATTTTCACAGAATGGGTCCTTATGGATATATGAATTTGGTCACGAGCATAGTTAGGGCAGTCGGGATTGAATCGGAGCAGATATAATGAAGTTCTAGTTTTTGACGAATTCTCATGGGGGTTAGTACACGGGAATTTATTGAAAATATCACCGGGAATATTCTTTTGATATTTTCACACAAATGGGTCCCTATGGATATATGAATTTGGTCATGACCATATTTGGGGCAGTCGGGACTAAATCGGAGCAGATATAATGAAGTTCGAGTTTTTGACGAGAATTCTCATAGGGGTTAGTACACGGGAGTTTCTTGAAAATATCACCGGGCAGATTCTTTTAATATGTTCACACAAATAGGTCCCTATAGATATATGAATTTGGACACGACCATAATTGGCGCAGTCGTGACCTCAATCGGAGCTAATATATTGAAGTTCGAGTTTTTGACGAGAATTCTAATAGGGGTTCGTACACGAAAATTTCTTGAAAATACCACCGGGTAGATTCTTTTGATATTCTCACAAAAATAGGTTCCTATGGATATATGAATTTGGACACGACCATATTTGGCGCAGTCGTGACCTGAATCGGAGCTAATATATTGAAGTTCGAGTTTTTGACGAAATCTCATACGGGTTAGTACACGGGAATTTCTTGAAAATATCAATGGGAAGATTCTTTTGATAATTTTACACAAATTGGTCCCTATGGATATATGAATTTGGACATGACCATATTTGGCGTAGTCCTGACCTGAATCGGAGCTGATATATTAAACTTTATGTTTTTGACAAATTCTCATAGGGGTTAGTACACGAGAATTTCTTGAAAATATCACCGGGAAGTTTATTTTGATATTTCCACATAAATGGGTCCCTATGGATATATGAATTTGGTCACGACCATATTTGGGACAATCGGGACTGAATCGAAACAGATATAATGAAGTTCGAGTTTTTGACGAATTCTCAAAGGGGTTAGTACACAGGAGTTTCATGAAAATTTCACCGGGAAGTTTCATTTAATATTTTCACATAAATGGGTCCCTATGGATATATGAATCTGGTCACGACCATATTTTGGGCAGTCGGGACTGAATCGTAGCAGATATAATCAAGTTCGAGTTTTTGACGAATTCTCAAAGGGGTTAGTACATGGAAATTTCTTGAAAATATCCCCGGGCTGTTTCTTTTGATATTTTCACATAAATGGGTCCCTATGGATATATGAATTTGGTCACGACCATATTTGGGGCAGTCGGGACTGAATAGGAGCAGATATAATGAAGTTCGAGTTTTTAACGAATTCTCAAAAGGGTTAGTACACAGGAGTTTCATGAAAATTTCACCGGGAAGTTTCTTTTGATATTTTCACATAAATGGGTCCCTATGGATATATGAATTTGGTCACGGCCATATTTGGGGCAGTCGGGACTGAATAGGAGCAGATATAATGAAGTTCTAGTTTTTGACGAATTCGCACGGGGGTTTGTACACGGGAATTTAATGAAAATATCATTGGAAATATTCTTTTGATATTTTCACACAAATGGGTCCCTATGGATATATGAATTCGGTCACGACCATATTTGGGGCAGTCGGGATTGAATCGGAGCAGATATAATGAAGTTCTAGTTTTTGACGAATTCTCATGGGGGTTAGTACACGGGAATTTATTGAAAATATCACCGCAAATATTCTTTTGATATTTTCACACAAATGGGTCCCTAGGGATATATGAATTTGGTCACGACCATATTTGGGGCAGTCGGGTCTAAATCGGAGCAGATATAATGAAGTTCGAGTTTTTGACGAGAATTCTCATAGGGGTTAGCACACGGGAGTTTCTTGAAAATAACACCGGGTGGATTCTTTAGATATGTTCACACAAATAGGTTCCTATAGATATATGAATTTGGACATGACCATAATTGGCGCAGTCGTGACCTCAGTCGTAGCTAATATATTGAAGTTCGAGTTTTTGACGAGAATTCTCATAGAGGTTCGTACACGGGAATTTCTTGAAAATATCACCGGGCAGATTCTTTTGATATTTTCACACAAATAGTTCCCTATGGATATATGAATTTGGACACGACCATATTTGGCGCAGTCGTGACCTGAATCGGAGCTAATATATTGAAGTTCGAGTTTTTGACGAAATCTCATAGGGGTTAGTACACGGGAATTTCTTGAAAATATCAATGGGAAGATTCTTTTGATAATTTTACACAAATTGGTCCCTATGGATATGAATTTGGACATGACCATATTTGGCGTAGTCCTGACCTGAATCGGAGCTGATATATTAAACTTTATGTTTTTGACAAATTCTCATAGGGGTTAGTACACGAGAATTTCTTGAAAATATCACCGGGAAGTTTATTTTGATATTTCCACATAAATGGGTCCCTATGGATATATGAATTTGGTCACGACCATATTTGGGACAATCGGGACTGAATCGAAACAGATATAATGAAGTTCGAGTTTTTGACGAATTCTCAAAGGGGTTAGTACACAGGAGTTTCATGAAAATTTCACCGGGAAGTTTCTTTTAATATTTTCACATAAATGGGTCCCTATGGATATATGAATCTGGTCACGACCATATTTTGGGCAGTCGGGACTGAATCGTAGCAGATATAATCAAGTTCGAGTTTTTGACGAATTCTCAAAGGGGTTAGTACATGGAAATTTCTTGAAAATATCCTCGGGCTGTTTCTTTTGATATTTTCACATAAATGGGTCCCTATGGATATATGAATTTGGTCACGACCATATTTGGGGCAGTCGGGACTGAATAGGAGCAGATATAATGAAGTTCGAGTTTTTAACGAATTCTCAAAGGGGTTAGTACACGGGAGTTTCTTGAAAATATCACCGGGCAGATTCTTTTAATATGTTCACACAAATAGGTCCCTATAGATATATGAATTTGGACACGACCATAATTGGCGCAGTCGTGACCTCAATCGGAGCTAATATATTGAAGTTCGAGTTTTTGACGAGAATTCTAATAGGGGTTCGTACACGAAAATTTCTTGAAAATACCACCGGGTAGATTCTTTTGATATTCTCACAAAAATAGGTTCCTATGGATATATGAATTTGGACACGACCATATTTGGCGCAGTCGTGACCTGAATCGGAGCTAATATATTGAAGTTCGAGTTTTTGACGAAATCTCATACGGGTTAGTACACGGGAATTTCTTGAAAATATCAATGGGAAGATTCTTTTGATAATTTTACACAAATTGGTCCCTATGGATATATGAATTTGGACATGACCATATTTGGCGTAGTCCTGACCTGAATCGGAGCTGATATATTAAACTTTATGTTTTTGACAAATTCTCATAGGGGTTAGTACACGAGAATTTCTTGAAAATATCACCGGGAAGTTTATTTTGATATTTCCACATAAATGGGTCCCTATGGATATATGAATTTGGTCACGACCATATTTGGGACAATCGGGACTGAATCGAAACAGATATAATGAAGTTCGAGTTTTTGACGAATTCTCAAAGGGGTTAGTACACAGGAGTTTCATGAAAATTTCACCGGGAAGTTTCATTTAATATTTTCACATAAATGGGTCCCTATGGATATATGAATCTGGTCACGACCATATTTTGGGCAGTCGGGACTGAATCGTAGCAGATATAATCAAGTTCGAGTTTTTGACGAATTCTCAAAGGGGTTAGTACATGGAAATTTCTTGAAAATATCCCCGGGCTGTTTCTTTTGATATTTTCACATAAATGGGTCCCTATGGATATATGAATTTGGTCACGACCATATTTGGGGCAGTCGGGACTGAATAGGAGCAGATATAATGAAGTTCGAGTTTTTAACGAATTCTCAAAAGGGTTAGTACACAGGAGTTTCATGAAAATTTCACCGGGAAGTTTCTTTTGATATTTTCACATAAATGGGTCCCTATGGATATATGAATTTGGTCACGGCCATATTTGGGGCAGTCGGGACTGAATAGGAGCAGATATAATGAAGTTCTAGTTTTTGACGAATTCGCACGGGGGTTTGTACACGGGAATTTAATGAAAATATCATTGGAAATATTCTTTTGATATTTTCACACAAATGGGTCCCTATGGATATATGAATTCGGTCACGACCATATTTGGGGCAGTCGGGATTGAATCGGAGCAGATATAATGAAGTTCTAGTTTTTGACGAATTCTCATGGGGGTTAGTACACGGGAATTTATTGAAAATATCACCGCAAATATTCTTTTGATATTTTCACACAAATGGGTCCCTAGGGATATATGAATTTGGTCACGACCATATTTGGGGCAGTCGGGTCTAAATCGGAGCAGATATAATGAAGTTCGAGTTTTTGACGAGAATTCTCATAGGGGTTAGCACACGGGAGTTTCTTGAAAATAACACCGGGTGGATTCTTTAGATATGTTCACACAAATAGGTTCCTATAGATATATGAATTTGGACATGACCATAATTGGCGCAGTCGTGACCTCAGTCGTAGCTAATATATTGAAGTTCGAGTTTTTGACGAGAATTCTCATAGAGGTTCGTACACGGGAATTTCTTGAAAATATCACCGGGCAGATTCTTTTGATATTTTCACACAAATAGTTCCCTATGGATATATGAATTTGGACACGACCATATTTGGCGCAGTCGTGACCTGAATCGGAGCTAATATATTGAAGTTCGAGTTTTTGACGAAATCTCATAGGGGTTAGTACACGGGAATTTCTTGAAAATATCAATGGGAAGATTCTTTTGATAATTTTACACAAATTGGTCCCTATGGATATATGAATTTGGACATGACCATATTTGGCGTAGTCCTGACCTGAATCGGAGCTGATATATTAAACTTTATGTTTTTGACAAATTCTCATAGGGGTTAGTACACGAGAATTTCTTGAAAATATCACCGGGAAGTTTATTTTGATATTTCCACATAAATGGGTCCCTATGGATATATGAATTTGGTCACGACCATATTTGGGACAATCGGGACTGAATCGAAACAGATATAATGAAGTTCGAGTTTTTGACGAATTCTCAAAGGGGTTAGTACACAGGAGTTTCATGAAAATTTCACCGGGAAGTTTCTTTTAATATTTTCACATAAATGGGTCCCTATGGATATATGAATCTGGTCACGACCATATTTTGGGCAGTCGGGACTGAATCGTAGCAGATATAATCAAGTTCGAGTTTTTGACGAATTCTCAAAGGGGTTAGTACATGGAAATTTCTTGAAAATATCCTCGGGCTGTTTCTTTTGATATTTTCACATAAATGGGTCCCTATGGATATATGAATTTGGTCACGACCATATTTGGGGCAGTCGGGACTGAATAGGAGCAGATATAATGAAGTTCGAGTTTTTAACGAATTCTCAAAGGGGTTAGTACACGGGAATTTCTTGAAAATATCAATGGGAAGATTCTTTTGATAATTTTACACAAATTGGTCCCTATGGATATATGAATTTGGACATGACCATATTTGGCGTAGTCCTGACCTGAATCGGAGCTGATATATTAAACTTTATGTTTTTGACAAATTCTCATAGGGGTTAGTACACGAGAATTTCTTGAAAATATCACCGGGAAGTTTATTTTGATATTTCCACATAAATGGGTCCCTATGGATATATGAATTTGGTCACGACCATATTTGGGACAATCGGGACTGAATCGAAACAGATATAATGAAGTTCGAGTTTTTGACGAATTCTCAAAGGGGTTAGTACACAGGAGTTTCATGAAAATTTCACCGGGAAGTTTCTTTTAATATTTTCACATAAATGGGTCCCTATGGATATATGAATCTGGTCACGACCATATTTTGGGCAGTCGGGACTGAATCGTAGCAGATATAATCAAGTTCGAGTTTTTGACGAATTCTCAAAGGGGTTAGTACATGGAAATTTCTTGAAAATATCCTCGGGCTGTTTCTTTTGATATTTTCACATAAATGGGTCCCTATGGATATATGAATTTGGTCACGACCATATTTGGGGCAGTCGGGACTGAATAGGAGCAGATATAATGAAGTTCGAGTTTTTAACGAATTCTCAAAGGGGTTAGTACACAGGAGTTTCATGAAAATTTCACCGGGAAGTTTCTTTTGATATTTTCACATAAATGGGTCCCTATGGATATATGAATTTGGTCACGGCCATATTTGGGGCAGTCGGGACTGAATAGGAGCAGATATAATGAAGTTCTAGTTTTTGACGAATTCGCACGGGGGTTAGTACACGGGAATTTATTGAAAATATCACCGGAAATATTCTTTTGATATTTTCACACAAATGGGTCCCTATGGATATATGAATTCGGTCACGACCATATTTGGGGCAGTCGGGATTGAATCGGAGCAGATATAATGAAGTTCTAGTTTTTGACGAATTCTCATGGGGGTTAGTACACGGGAATTTATTGAAAATATCACCGGAAATATTCTTTTGATATTTTCACACAAATGGGTCCCTAGGGATATATGAATTTGGTCACGACCATATTTGGGGCAGTCGGGTCTAAATCGGAGCAGATATAATGAAGTTCGAGTTTTCGACGAGAATTCTCATAGGGGTTAGTACACGGGATTTTCTTGAAAATAACAACGGGCAGATTCTTTTAATATGTTCACACAAATAGGTTCCTATAGATATATGAATTTGGACACGACCATAATTGGCGCAGTCGTGACCTCAATCGTAGCTTTTATATTGAAGTTCGAGTTTTTGACGAGAATTCTCATAGAGGTTCGTACACGGGAATTTCTTGAAAATATCACCGGGCAGATTCTTTTGATATTTTCACACAAATAGTTCCCTATGGATATATGAATTTGGACACGACCATATTTGGCGCAGTCGTGACCTGAATCGGAGCTAATATATTGAAGTTCGAGTTTTTGACGAAATCTCATAGGGTTAGTATATGGGAATTTCTTGAAAATATCACCGGGAAGATTCTTTTGATATTTTCACACAAATTGGTCCCTATGGATATATGAATTTTGACACGACCATATTTGGCGTAGTCATGACCTGAATCAGAGCTGATATATTAAATTTCGAGTTTTTGACTAATTCTCATAGGGGTTAGTACACGAGAATTTCTTGAAAATATCACCGGGAATATTCTTTTGATATTTTCACAAAATGGGTCCTTATGGATATATGAATTTGGTCATGAGCATAGTTTGGGCAGTCGGGATTGAATCGGAGCAGATATAATGAAGTTCTAGTTTTTGACGAATTCTCATGGGGGTTAGTACACGGGAATTTATTGAAAATATCATTGGGAATATTCTTTTGATATTTTCACACAAATGGGTCCCTATGGATATATGAATTTGGTCATGACCATATTTGGGGCAGTCGGGACTAAATCGGAGCAGATATAATGAAGTTCGAGTTTTTGACGAAAATTCTCATAGGGGTTAGTACACGGGAGTTTCTTGAAAATATCACCGGGCAGATTCTTTTAATATGTTCACACAAATAGGTCCCTATAGATATATGAATTTGGACACGACCATAATTGGCGCAGTCGTGACCTCAATCGGAGCTAATATATTGAAGTTCGAGTTTTTGACGAGAATTCTCATATGGGTTCGTACACGGGAATTTCTTGAAAATATCACCGGGCAGATTCTTTTGATATTTTCACACAAATAGTTCCCTATGGATATATGAATTTGGACACGACCATATTTGGCGCAGTCGTGACGTAAATTAGAGCTAATATATTGAAGTTCGAGTTTTTGACGAAATCTCATAGGGGTTAGTACACGGGAATTTCTTGAAAATATCACCGGGAAGATTCTTTTGATATTTTTACACAAATTGGTCCCTATGGATATATGAATTTGGACACGTCCATATTTGGCGTAGTCCTGACCTAAATCGGAGCTGATATATTAAATTTTGTGTTTTTAACAAATTCTCATAGGGGTTAGTACACGAGAAATTTTTGAAAATATCACCGGGAAGATACTTTTGATATTTTCACATAAATGGGTCCCTATGGATATATCAATTTGGTCACGACCATATTTGGGGTAGTTGGGACTGAATTGGAGCTGATATAATGAAGTTCAAGTTTTTGACAAATTCTCATGGGGGTTAGTACACAAGAATTTCTTGAAAATATCACTGAGATGATTCTTTTGATATTTTCACACAAATGGGTCCTTATAGATATATGAATTTGGTCACGACCATATTTGGGGCAGTCGTGTGTGAATCGGAGCAGATATAATGTAGTTCAAGTTTTTGACGAGAATTCTCATCGGGGTTAGTACACAGAAATTTCTTGAAAATATCACCGGGCAGATTCTTTTGATATTTTCACATAAATGGGTCCCTGTGGATATATGAATTTGGTCACGACTGTATTTGGGGCAGTCGGGACTGAATTGGAGCAGATATAATGAAGTTCGAGTTTTTGACGAGAATTTTCATAGGGGATGGTACACGGAAATTTTTTTGAAAATATCACCGGGCAGATTATATTGATATTTTCACATAAATGGGTCCCTATAGATATATGAATTTGGTCAAGACCATATTTGGGGTAGTCCGGACTGAATCAGAGCAGATATAATGAAGTTCGTGTTTTTGACTAGAATTTTCATAGGGGGTTAGTCTACGGAAATTTCTTAACAATATCACTGGGCAGATTCTTTTTATATTTTCGCACAAATTGGTACCTATGGATATATGAATTTGGACACGACCATATTTGGCGCAGTCGTGACATGAATCGGAGCTAATATATTGAATTTGAGTTTTTGACGAATTCTTATTGGGGTTAGTACACGGGAATTTCTTGAAAATATCACCGGGATATATGAATTTCTTTAATATTTTCACATAAATGGGTCCCTATGGATATATTAATTTGGACACGACCATATTTGGCGTAGTCCTGATCTGAATCGGAGCTGATATATTGGATTTTGAGTTATTGACGAATTCTCATAGGGGTTAGTACACGGGAATTTCTTGAAAATATCACCGGGCAGATTCTTTTGATATTTTCACATAAATGGGTTCTTATGGATACTAGTATTTAAGCCCGCCCTGCTGGGCCTTTGCATGTTCTATTTTATTAAATAATAGAATTTTTCTTTTTTTAATTCAAAGCACATTAGAGTGTCGTCAACATAGTCTTGTTCACTTTTAATACAAAAATATTATGAAGATGATATGTGGTTAATGAAAGTGTTTAATAAAAGGAATTCGATATGTGGTTAATGAAAGTGTTTAATAAAAAGAATTCATATCCTGTGATCACAACAAAATTACAGAATGTGAACACAGTAGTGCAAGAGAATAGCAAAACACAGTAATGCAATAGTGCTTTGATTTTTCAATTAGAGGTTAAGTCGAACAATGTGGTTGCATGTGACAAACAAAATTATGTTTTATATTAATAATAATAACCAAAATTTATATATAGTTTTTATGAATTTTATTCATTTAAAATTTTAAATTTATTTTTGTAAACTATGATATTGAATATTATTAAATATTAAAATTTATAACCTATCAATATTTTGTTTTTAAATTAAATATTTTTTTTAATTACAGCTATAAAATACTTTTCAAAAATAAAAAACTATTCGATATAAAACTACTCAAATATTAATGTTCAATGAGCAGAATTTTTGCGTATCGTTTGTGTAAAGAATTTATAAGTCAAGTCCGATTTACTTGTTTAATGGCTTTATAATATCAAAAGAAATTTAACTAACAGAGCTTTCTTACATATAGATATAAGAATTTTGTGCATGGGGCTCATGTACAAAAGATCATAACAATATTGATTCTTAAAAATATTCCTAATAAAAAGATAAATTGTTACTTGACTGAAATCACCAAAAAATAAGTCCTTACAAAGAAGATACAAGATCAACATCTTCACACATTGTAAAAGGAGATTTCCTCCAAATTTAAGTGCCAACTTTTTCATAAAAGATGAACATTTGAAAAAAGTTGAAACTTGAAAAAAGTCGAAACTTGCATCATGTATTTGAGTTATAGAAAAATATTAAATATATCTTTTGATATCGTGGTAAAATATGCTATCAAAATTAAAATATCAAATCATATCATTGGTTTGGTCTATAATTCTGATGAATATTTTTTCAAATTATATTATTTAAAATTTTGTATGAGAATTTTATAATAAAAATAAATGAAATTTTTTTCAAGAGAAGTATAATATAATAAAAGTCCATTGTAAAATAAAATCAAATTAAACACAAAATCATTGTGTAATTTGAATATTTATAAAAGTTAATTCTTAAATAAAATTCGTTTACATTTGTTCCAAAATTACGTAATATTTTTTAGTATATATAAAGTCATATTTTAGCAAGTACTTCTCGGTGTCGCCGCTCGGCGACGCCTCGCACTTTAATCGAATATTTTATATTTTATATTTTATTTATAGTCAAACCAAAACAATTATATAGCTAAATGACGTTACACATTTTGATCAAATAATTTATGTTTTAAAATTTTATAATCAATAATAATTTACATACATTTCATAGTTATTAGATTCTTGAATAAAAGATAATAATTAATATAAGGATTCACGTTTACATGAAAATTTATGAATGCGATTGAGTAATATATACTAATACTACCTCCGTCTCACGCATTTCTTTACATGTTTTATTGAATTCTCAACACGCATTTAAGACTTTGATTAAGTATAATTTCATAACTTATGTTCAGAATCTCCTTTTAAGTTTAAATATTATATTTTTATTTTGAAGAAGAAAAATTAAAATTAAAATAACTTATTGAAGCATACTTAATCAGAAAGTTAGAAAGCAAAGTGTTGTGTTCAGATCCTGAACTACATTATGACAAAAATCAAAGCAAATCACCTAGCAAAGCAAAAAATATAGTGAGATATACTTGGGCTTATAAAGAAAAATGCCATCAAAGCAAAAAATATAACATTATTCACAAAAGAAAAGGAAATAGCTGCGCAGAATTGTGTGAAAAAAGAGTAGAACTCTGTTATTTATCAATGAAACTATATCCTACATTACAAACAGAAGGCCATATACTTGAAAGCAAGAACACAAAATATCTACAGTTGACAGTTATCATTCTTAAACCAAAGCTAAATTAAATAACATAATCAGAAATTTACAAAAATGCTGGTTCCAAGTAAGATATGATTTCCTACCCTCATTCATATCTTCCGATGTGAATAGCCGCCAAGAGTCGTCATTATTTCAATCCTGCAATAGGTTACGATTTCCATGATCAGTATACAAAATCTTACGAAATAAAGCCTAAGAACAGGAGAAGAAAACATAAACCACACCTTCGCCATGTAGATAATCAAACATAAGAAGATGCAAGTTCACCCCACACAAAAAGAATAGAATTTTATTTGAATTTAAAAACTCAGCAGCTCAGTGGAGAAAAGTGATGTACTATAAGCTTCTCCAAGAAATTTTATTTCATAACAGCGCATGTGTATGTGTGTATAACACATATACGTGTTCGCAAGTAGTCAAGACTCAAGACACACAAAATATGCACGAGGCAGGTAGTGGCATTTCTTCGCTCAAGGTGTCAAGCTTTGCAATTGCCTCATCAAAAGAACAAAAAAAAATCCAGTATAATATAGAAGAATGAACCAAAAACTGTATAAAGTTATATAGCAAATAAAATATCGACTGGAAAAATAAATGTTAAAATTAAACAAACGTAATTAGCACTTTACCTGATGCATCGAGATGAATACAACTGAAATTCCTAATATAAAGTTAATAGTCAGGGTATGACCAAACAATGCAGCAGAAGCTATGCCTGTAAATATTGTGGCCAATGGATGAATACTTCTTCAGTATGGTGGTATCTGTCCGAATCATATAAATCTCCATATTAGTTTTCCAGAAAGTAAAATCACTGTACAACCAAGATAATACATTTACAACCATTACTTGGGGGTAAGATATTATCACCTTAGATAGCAGCCTCCATTTATATCTGCTGAGCAGTGGACAGAAGAGTGTCAAGGTAAATAACAACCTCGTTTATGTATTCATTAGCTTGTTGGGGCAAGTCATCAGAAGTCCATTTCACATTGTCAGTAAGTTACCCCAGAACCTGCACCCAGAACCATTCTATTTCACTAATGCAGCTCAGGCTGACAATATAATCTAAAGCTGACACAGAGATGCACACAACCAAAAGTTGTATAAAGTTATATAGCAAATAAAATATCGACTGAGAAAAATAGTAAATAGCTTTCTTCCATAAGCTAATTGGATATTCCTCATGATCTTGGAAGTTCTCAATTAGAGTCTCTTTGTCGCAATATGTAAAATACTTAGTCAAGCACCTTTATAAATAAATAAATAGATATCTTCACTCATTTTTAGTACTTTTATAAGTTATCAATATATCAAGGTGCTATTATAAATAACTATTATCATGTTTCTGGAATTTAGTTAAACACCTTGTGTGCGATAACAACAGCCAGTGTGCAAGTCAAAATAATTATACAAAATTACGAAGAACATATATGATATATTATATCAAAATAATGTCCACACATGTTTAGCAGTCCAATAAGTATTCTTTTCTCATGCTATTCCACAACTGCATTGCATTGTCCATTTTTTTGCTTTTAGCTAATGCAATAATCAAGTCTTTGTACAGATAAACATCTGGCATATACCAGTATACTAACAATCACATTTGGTCCTGACAAAAAAGAAAAAAACAATCAAATTTGGTAAATATACAAATGATAAGCTAATTTACTAATTAACTATAGAATTATCATAGAATTCCCTAAACTTCAAACAAACTCATCTAGTCATCAAGGTGCAGTTTCAGATATTTGGCACATAAAAATCATTTCATATACAAAATATATGTCATGATATCACTCCAAATCTCAAGCTAAAACCTGAACAGATCTTTTCACCTAAAAATTTAATGCTTTTGTGCCTATAATCCATATCTCAAATTTTAAGGTGCTCCGCAGTCTTGCACCTTGTTACGTCCTGACTGCAACCGTTATAGTCATTGTACATACAGATATTTGTATTAGCAATTTTCCTTTGAAAGTCTGGAAGATGTGACCCAAAGCCTGAGAACTGCATTGCGGAATCTGTCCTTAAAAACATACAGGAAAAAAAAACTGAAGTCAATTTATAATTACAGGACATGTAATTCAAAAGGCTCTAATTTAAATTAGGATACAGTTTGCTGGTTATAAAAACGATCGATCACCTGTAAAATGAGTGTATATATGGGAATGAAGTAGACATGAAAAGTTGTAAACTACAAACTGATCATAGCAAAAATATGAAAATACCGGGTCAATTACAGATTACAGGACGTGAATCAAAATGCATGGCAAGTTTCAACTAAAACCATATTACTCATAATCTTTAGTATGAAGAGACCACCATGTCTGAGAAAGCTTGATGCATGCAAAAATTGGTTGAATGACCCAATTAATCATGAGAAGCCTGTAATCGAGTTCAAAAAAGAAAACGAAGATGCGTTAAAAAAATAGAAATGATTTGGTTGACATAAAACCGATCAATTGTGAAATATGCATGTGTATATATATACATCAATGGAGTAGGCAAAGTGCCAATTCTCATGTGTATATATGTAGAAGGTAAAAAACTCATCAAAGAGAAAAACTCTTCAATCTCCTCTACAGATGGCATCATTGCCACTGATGTAGTGCTCATCAAAGAATTCACCTTATGCCTCCTTATTTCATATGATTCCATTGCTTCTTCCGCCTTCTTCCTCTTTGTTTCAGATGATTCCATGGTTTCTTTAGTCTTTCTGTCGTTGCTAAAACTAAACCAACTAAAAAATAGTGTTCAATTCATATACATGTACCATTAATACATGCATGAATGTCCGAAAAGATGTAACATTGTAATAATAATTTATGACTACAAATATTCATGAAACATACAGATTGAATTTGTCTAATTTTTAGGCTTTTAAGATCATTTATAAAGCAAACTAAAACAAAATTAAATGATCAACCTGAAACTGCCATTATCAAAATCTCCACTCAAGCCCTTGAACCTGGTACACAAAATTTCTTTCAGAAGTACTGGACCTGCTTTAGAACAGCTTAAATCATTCATATTCTGCGCATTAGGCTGTTCTCTCTCCTTAAATTGGACATATCCTCTCTATGGCCATAGCTAGTGCCCAAACTGCATCATATGCCCACAACGCATATATATTTAGCTCAGCTTTAGGCTTTGTATACTGTGACTTCCTTTACCACCTTTCTCTGAAAGTTGTCAGATCTTTTGACTTCGATACATAAGGCCTTAATCCCATAACAACTTGCATTGCATCTATAACTGTCGCGTCTATGGAACCTAGCAAGTTTGATAAACCATTAGTTATTAGACTGGTAGTTAATAATTTACCAATTGCATCAAACACTTGATAAACGAAATTTTGACCTGCAACTAAAAGACAAAGAAATCAGTAGAAAAGTAATACTCCAATGGTCAGAGCATTCTGTTTTTTGCCTGGTCAGTCTTGAACTCAGCACGATATCGATAGTAGTCACCCTTCCTGTATTGATGCAGCCATGAAGCAAGACAACTCGGTAAAACAGAAATAGTGTACAAAAGACTTGAAACAACAATAAACCAATCATCATTAGATCATTCAGCAATTCTGCGATTATCAATTAATAATCAGATTAACATGAGAGCCAAACCTAAGTTCATTCTTTAACTATTCAGTTGTGATACAGTTAATGTCAATGGTCGACTGAAATGCCAGCATTCTTTATAACCGTATTCAAAATTGTTCAACAAAATCTCCTGAGAAGATACATTCATCCTGCCATAGGCATTTTGACTACTGCATATTGATGCTACTTTCTCATGGATTTCATGCATCTCCTTCTTATATTCCTTATAATTTAAAAAGCCACGACAACTAGTGGCTACACAGACAAATCAAATTCTGCACTCGGGTTTACCTGCAATGGTGTCATGCCTTGATGCCGAGCCTATCTTACCTTCAGGTTTCAACCTCCAATCAACTCGGTCTCTTCTGTTTCCAGTTTATTGGCTGTTGATCCATCTCAGCTGTCTCAGCTCAATTCAGTTCCCAAAAACACTACATTTGAAACTGATAAGATGGTGGTTGTTCCTGTCACCTGCTCTTGTCCAGGAAAGTACTACCAAGTAATCGCATATTATGTTGTACAGCAAGATGACAACCTCTAGTCATTTCCAATAACACTTTTTAAGACCTCTCAAAAAGAAGCCCAACTCCATGAATCAATTGTTAAAAAATAAGATACCCGAGACATATATACATATAACATATACAATATAATCAACTGACTAATTAAAACCCACATATTCACATACAAAAATTACCTGATTAGTGATATATTCATCGATTTCTCCGGCTATTCTTAAGTGCTTACAACACATGACTCCTTGGATTCCTACACGACAAATTTATGTCCACTCTAATGTGTTATACGCAGTATTTAATCAGGTAGTAGCTATAAATAATATACCTCCATTCTCGAGTAAATCAGATGTCCACAAAGTACATAAACTGTAATTTGTCCTTGTAGGACTCTTCGCTCAAGACGTCGAGCTCTACAATTGCCTCATCAAAAGATTGTTTAGCTAAATGGTAAACCCTGCATTACCAACCGATACAACTGAATCACAGTTTTAAAGGAAAAACACGGAACAAAGAGGATTGAGGAATCTGCATAAGAGACCTCTCAGGGGAACTCATTATCTCATAGTAGAAGACGAAGAAATTCAAAGCAAGCCCTAGACGGATTGGGTACGTTGAAGGGAGTTCTATATTTGTAGTTTCAGAAGCAGCCTAATCAAATGCCATAGGACAAAATCAAAGTCAAATGCCATAGGACAAAATCAAAATTATGTAAAATGTGATGCACAGGTGTGTTGTTTAATTTTTCAAATATGATCCACCAGAGTTGTTTGCATATGAAAATCCTACGTATAAAAAACAACCATAAAAAATCAGTGTGCAAGTTAAGCAATAACAAAAATCCTGCGTATTGTAACAACCATAAAAGAAGCCTAACTCCATGAATCCATAATTAAAAAATGAAGATACCCAAAACATAATGTATAAGCATATACGATATAATCAACTTACTAAACAAAATTCACAGAGTCGCATACAAAACATATCCGAAACATAAAAGTATAAACATATACACATAATCAACTTAATAATCAAAACACACATAGTCACGTATCTAAATTACCTGAATGACAATATATTCATGGATCTTGTTCTTTTGAAAAAATCATCAAACAGTCTCGGGACGAAGTTCAACTGCGATAAATAGATAAAAATTATTAGACAGGTTATAAACAAATCATATGACAACTCCCTTTGTCACTTAGTGATTTCCATTCTCAACACCTTCCTTCACAACCTAAATCTCTAATAAGCAAAAAGAAAAAAATAACAAAACATAATCGTATATAAAGAAAGATAAAAAAAATGACAAATTATCATGCTTTTCTTTCAGCCAAATCATCAAACACCGATGCTTTTCTTTGAGCCAAATCATCAAACACTAATCATCATCTTCAGATCAAATAATTTAATTAGACAATATTATGCACATATGAAACAGGACAGCAACAGAGTGTACAAACCTTGCTCATGATTCTCGTGGAAAAAATGAAAGAACAATACAATGATGTATGAGGTGGCTGAGGAATAAGGTGAAAAAGAGGAGGCCAGAGTTCGTTACCTAGGTTGAACGGAGAAAACAGTGATAAATTGGGAAGGCTGCACAGCAAGCCACATAGAAAGGTAATTTGAAAACAAACTTCTCATGTAAGCTGCTGTAGTGGGAGTATCTTTTGTGTGCACGGTGTTAGGGCCCATGGAACTCGCGCTGGCATCTGTTTAAGCCATGAACGTAGACAATGGCAATTTTGTTAATACAAAGGTAAGCAGGGACAAATAGTTAGGCATGTGTTACTGTAGTAATCACGCATGAGAAACTTTAATATAGATAGATATGAATTTGGTCACGAGCATAGTTCGGGCAGTCGGGATTGAATTGGAGCAGATATAATGAAGTTCGAGTTTGTGACGAATTCTCTTGGGAGTTAGTACACGGGAATTTATTGAAAATATCACCGGGCAGATTCTTTTAATATGTTCACACAAATAGGTCCCTATAGATATATGAATTTGGACACGACCATAATTGGCGCAGTCGTGACCTCAATCGGAGCTAATATATTGAAGTTCGAGTTTTTGACGAGAATTCTCATAGGGGTTAGTACACGGGAATTTCTTGAAAATATCACAGGGCAGATTCTTTTGATATTTTCACATAAATAGGTCTATATGGATATATGAATTTGGACACGACCATATTTGGTGCAGTCGTGACCTGAATCGGAGCTAATATATTGAAGTTCGGGTTTTTGACGAATTCTCATAGGGGTTAGTACATGGGAATTTCTTGAAAATATCATCGGGAAGATTCTTTTGATATTTTCACACAAATTGGTCCCTATGGATATATGAATTTTGACACGACCATATGGCGTAGTCCTGACCTGAATCGGAGCTGATATATTAAATTTCGAGTTTTTGACGAATTCTCATAGGGGTTAGTACACGAGAATTTCTTGAAAATATCACCGGAAATATTCTTTTAATATTTTCACAAAATGGGTCCTTATGGATATATGAATTTGGTCACGAGCATAGTTAGGGCAGTCGGGATTGAATCGGAGCAGATATAATGAAGTTCTAGTTTTTGACGAATTCTCATGGGGGTTAGTACACGGGAATTTATTGAAAATATCACCGGGAATATTCTTTTGATATTTTCACACAAATGGGTCCCTATGGATATATGAATTTGGTCATGACCATATTTGGGGCAGTCGGGACTAAATCGGAGCAGATATAATGAAGTTCGAGTTTTTGACGAGAATTCTCATAGGGGTTAGTACACGGGAGTTTCTTGAAAATATCACCGGGCAGATTCTTTTAATATTTTCACACAAATGGGTCCTTATGGATATATGAATTTGGACACGACCATAATTGGCGCAGTCGTGACCTCAATCGGAGCTAATATATTGAAGTTCGAGTTTTTGACGAGAATTCTAATAGGGGTTCGTACACGAAAATTTCTTGAAAATACCACCGGGTAGATTCTTTTGATATTCTCACAAAAATAGGTTCCTATGGATATATGAATTTGGACACGACCATATTTGGCGCAGTCGTGACCTGAATCGGAGCTAATATATTGAAGTTCGAGTTTTTGACGAAATCACATTGGGGTTAGTACACGGGAATTTCTCGAAAATATCACCGGGAAGATTCTTTTGATATTTTTACACAAATTGATCCCTATGGATTTATGAATTTGGACACGACCATATTTGGCGTAGTCCTGAGTTGAAACGGAGCTGATATATTAAATTTCGTGTTTTAGCCGAATTCTCATAGGGGTTAGTACACGAGAATTTCTTGAAAATATCACCGGGAAGATTCTTTTGATATTTTCACATAAATGGGTCCTTATGGATATATCAATTTGGTCACGACCATATTTGGGGTATTTGGGACTGAATTGGAGCTGATATAATGAAATTCGAGTTTTTGACAAATTCTCATGGGGGTTAGTACACAAGAATTTCTTGAAAATATCACTGTGAAGATTCTTTTGATATTTTCACACAAATGGATCCTTATGGATATATGAATTTGTTCACGACCATATTTGGGGCAGTCGTGTGTGAATCGGAGCAGATATAATGTAGTCCGAGTTTTAGACGAGAATTCTCATAGGGGTTAGTACACGGAAATTTCTTGAAAATATCACCGGGCAGATTCTTTTGATATTTTCACATAAATGGGTCCCTGTGGATATATGAATTTTGTCACGACTGTATTTGGGGCAATCAGAACTGAATTGGAGCAGATATAATGAAGTTCAAGTTTTTGACGAGAATTTTGATAGGGGTTAGTGCACAGAAATTTTTTTGAAAATATCACCAGGCAGATTATTTTGATATTTTCACATAAATGAGTCCCTATAGATATATGAATTTGGTCAAGACCGTATTTGGGGTAGTCGGGACTGAATCGGAGAAGATATAATGAAGTTCGAGTTTTTCACTAGAATTTTCATAGGGGGTTAGTCTACGGGAATTTCTTAACAATATCACCGGGCAGATTCTTTTTATATTTTTACACAAATTGGTCCCTATGGATATATGAATTTGGACATGACCATATTTAGCGCAGTCGTGACATGAATCGGAGCTAATATATTGAAGTTCGAGTTTTTGACGAATTCTCATTGAGGTCAGTACACGGGAATTTCTTGAAAATATCACCGGGATATATGAATTTCTTAAATATTTTCACATAAATGGGTCCCTATGGATATATGAATTTGGACACGACCATATTTGGTGTAGTCCTAATCTGAATCGGAGCTGATATATTGAATTTCGAGTTATTAACGAATTCTCATAGGAGTTAGTACACGGGAATTTCTTGAAAATATCACCGGGCAGATTCTTTTGATATTTTCACATAAATGGGTCCTTATGGATATATGAATTTGGTCACGAGCATAGTTAGGGCAGTCGGGATTGAATCGGAGCAGATATAATGAAGTTCGAGTTTTTGACGAATTCTCATGGGGGGTAGTACACGGGAATTTATTGAAAATATCACCGGGAATATTCTTTTAATACTTTCACACAAATGGGTCCCTATGGATATATGAATTTGGTCACGACCATATTTGGGGCAGTCGGGACTAAATTGGAGCAGATATAATGAAGTTCGAGTTTTTGACGAGATTTCTCATAGGGGTTAGTACACGGGAATTTCTTGAAAATATCACGGGGCAGATTCTTTTAATATGTTCACACAAATAGGTCCCTATAGATATATGAATTTGGACACGACCATAATTGGCGCAGTCGTGACTTCAATCGGAGCTAATATATTGAAGTTCGAGTTTTTGACGAGAATTCTCATAGGGGTTAGTACACGGGAATTTCTTGAAAATATCACCGGGCAGATTCTTATTATATTTTCACACAAATAGGTCCTTATGGATATATGAATTTGGACACGACCATATTTGGCGCAGTCGTGACCTGAATCGGAGCTAATATATTGAAGTTCGAGTTTTTGACGAATTCTCATAGGGGTTAGTACACGGGAATTTCTTGAAAATATCATCGGGAAGATTTTTTTGATATTTTCACACAAATTGGTCCCTATGGATATATGAATTTGGACACGACCATATTTGGCGTAGTCCTGACCTGAATCGGAGCTGATATATTAAATTTCGAGTTTTTGACGAATTCTCATAGGGGTTAGTACACGAGAATTTCTTGAAATTATCACCGGGAAGATTCTTTTGATATTTTCACAGAAATGGGTCCCTATGGATATATCAATTTGGTCAAGACCATATTTGGGGTAGTTGGGACTGAATTGGAGGTGATATAATGAAGTTCGAGTTTTTGACAAATTCTCATGGGGGTTAGTACACAAGAATTTCTTGAAAATATCGCTAAGAAGATTCTTTTGATATTTTCACACAAATGGGTCCTTATGGATATATGAATTTGGTCACGACCATATTTGGGGCAGTCGTGTGTGAATCGGAGCGGATATAATGTAGTTCGAGTTTTTGACGAGAATTCTCATAGAGGTTAGTACACGGAAATTTCTTGAAAATATCACCGGGCAGATTCTTTTGATATTTTCACATAAATGAGTCCCTGTGGATATATGAATTTGGTCATGACCATATTTGGGGCAGTCGGGACTAAATCGGAGCAGATATAATGAAGTTCGAGTTTTTGACGAGAATTCTCATAGGGGTTAGTACACGGGAGTTTCTTGAAAATATCACCGGGCAGATTCTTTTAATATGTTCACACAAATAGGTCCCTATAGATATATGAATTTGGACACGACCATAATTGGCGCAGTCGTGACCTCAATCGGAGCTAATATATTGAAGTTCGAGTTTTTGACGAGAATTCTAATAGGGGTTCGTACACGAAAATTTCTTGAAAATACCACCGGGTAGATTCTTTTGATATTCTCACACAAATAGGTTCCTATGGATATATGAATTTGGACACGACCATATTTGGCGCAGTCGTGACCTGAATCGGAGCTAATATATTGAAGTTCGAGTTTTTGACGAAATCACATAGGGGTTAGTACACGGGAATTTCTCGAAAATATCACCGGGAAGATTCTTTTGATATTTTTACACAAATTGATCCCTATGGATTTATGAATTTGGACACGACCATATTTGGCGTAGTCCTGACTTGAAACGGAGCTGATATATTAAATTTCGTGTTTTAGCCGAATTCTCATAGGGGTTAGTACACGAGAATTTCTTGAAAATATCACCGGGAAGATTCTTTTGATATTTTCACATAAATGGGTCCTTATGGATATATCAATTTGGTCACGACCATATTTGGGGTATTTGGGACTGAATTGGAGCTGATATAATGAAATTCGAGTTTTTGACAAATTCTCATGGGGGTTAGTACACAAGAATTTCTTGAAAATATCACTGTGAAGATTCTTTTGATATTTTCACACAAATGGGTCCTTATGGATATATGAATTTGTTCACGACCATATTTGGGGCAGTCGTGTGTGAATCGGAGCAGATATAATGTAGTCCGAGTTTTGGACGAGAATTCTCATAGGGGTTAGTACACGGAAATTTCTTGAAAATATCACCGGGCAGATTCTTTTGATATTTTCACATAAATGAGTCCCTGTGGATATATGAATTTGGTCATGACCATATTTGGGGCAGTCGGGACTAAATCGGAGCAGATATAATGAAGTTCGAGTTTTTGACGAGAATTCTCATAGGGGTTAGTACACGGGAGTTTCTTGAAAATATCACCGGGCAGATTCTTTTAATATGTTCACACAAATAGGTCCCTATAGATATATGAATTTGGACACGACCATAATTGGCGCAGTCGTGACCTCAATCGGAGCTAATATATTGAAGTTCGAGTTTTTGACGAGAATTCTAATAGGGGTTCGTACACGAAAATTTCTTGAAAATACCACCGGGTAGATTCTTTTGATATTCTCACACAAATAGGTTCCTATGGATATATGAATTTGGACACGACCATATTTGGTGCAGTCGTGACCTGAATCGGAGCTAATATATTGAAGTTCGAGTTTTTGACGAAATCACATAGGGGTTAGTACACGGGAATTTCTCGAAAATATCACCGGGAAGATTCTTTTGATATTTTTACACAAATTGATCCCTATGGATTTATGAATTTGGACACGACCATATTTGGCGTAGTCCTGACTTGAAACGGAGCTGATATATTAAATTTCGTGTTTTAGCCGAATTCTCATAGGGGTTAGTACACGAGAATTTCTTGAAAATATCACCGGGAAGATTCTTTTGATATTTTCACATAAATGGGTCCTTATGGATATATCAATTTGGTCACGACCATATTTGGGGTATTTGGGACTGAATTGGAGCTGATATAATGAAATTCGAGTTTTTGACAAATTCTCATGGGGGTTAGTACACAAGAATTTCTTGAAAATATCACTGTGAAGATTCTTTTGATATTTTCACACAAATGGGTCCTTATGGATATATGAATTTGTTCACGACCATATTTGGGGCAGTCGTGTGTGAATCGGAGCAGATATAATGTAGTCCGAGTTTTAGACGAGAATTCTCATAGGGGTTAGTACACGGAAATTTCTTGAAAATATCACCGGGCAGATTCTTTTGATATTTTAACATAAATGGGTCCCTGTGGATATATGAATTTTGTCACGACTGTATTTGGGGCAATCGGAACTGAATTGGAGCAGATATAATGAAGTTCGAGTTTTTGACGAGAATTTTCATAGGGGTTAGTGCACGGAAATTTTTTTGAAAATATCACCAGGCAGATTATTTTGATATTTTCACATAAATGGGTCCCTATAGATATATGAATTTGGTCAAGACCGTATTTGGGGTAGTCGGGACTGAATCGGAGAAGATATAATGAAGTTCGAGTTTTTCACTAGAATTTTCATAGGGGGTTAGTCTACGGGAATTTCTTAACAATATCACCGGGCAGATTCTTTTTATATTTTTACACAAATTGGTCCCTATGGATATATGAATTTGGACATGACCATATTTAGCGCAGTCGTGACATGAATCGGAGCTAATATATTGAAGTTCGAGTTTTTGACGAATTCTCATTGAGGTCAGTACACGGGAATTTCTTGAAAATATCACCGGGATATATGAATTTCTTAAATATTTTCACATAAATGGGTCCCTATGGATATATGAATTTGGACACGACCATATTTGGTGTAGTCCTAATCTGAATCGGAGCTGATATATTGAATTTCGAGTTATTAACGAATTCTCATAGGAGTTAGTACACGGGAATTTCTTGAAAATATCACCGGGCAGATTATTTTGATATTTTCACATAAATGGGTCCTTATGGATATATGAATTTGGTCACGAGCATAGTTAGGGCAGTCGGGATTGAATCGGAGCAGATATAATGAAGTTCGAGTTTTTGACGAATTCTCATGGGGGGTAGTACACGGGAATTTATTGAAAATATCACCGGGAATATTCTTTTAATACTTTCACACAAATGGGTCCCTATGGATATATGAATTTGGTCACGACCATATTTGGGGCAGTCGGGACTAAATTGGAGCAGATATAATGAAGTTCGAGTTTTTGACGAGATTTCTCATAGGGGTTAGTACACGGGAATTTCTTGAAAATATCACTGGGCAGATTCTTTTAATATGTTCACACAAATAGGTCCCTATAGATATATGAATTTGGACACGACCATAATTGGCGCAGTCGTGACTTCAATCGGAGCTAATATATTGAAGTTCGAGTTTTTGACGAGAATTCTCATAGGGGTTAGTACACGGGAATTTCTTGAAAATATCACCGGGCAGATTCTTATTATATTTTCAAACAAATAGGTCCTTATGGATATATGAATTTGGACACGACCATATTTGGCACAGTCGTGACCTGAATCGGAGCTAATATATTGAAGTTCGAGTTTTTGACGAATTCTCATAGGGGTTAGTACACGGGAATTTCTTGAAAATATCATCGGGAAGATTCTTCTGATATTTTCACACAAATTGGTCCCTATGGATATATGAATTTGGACACGACCATATTTGGCGTAGTCCTGACCTGAATCGGAGCTGATATATTAAATTTCGAGTTTTTGACGAATTCTCATAGGGGTTAGTACACGAGAATTTCTTGAAATTATCACCGGGAATATTCTTTTGATATTTTCACAGAAATGGGTCCCTATGGATATATCAATTTGGTCAAGACCATATTTGGGGTAGTTGGGACTGAATTGGAGGTGATATAATGAAGTTCGAGTTTTTGACAAATTCTCATGGGGGTTAGTACACAAGAATTTCTTGAAAATATCGCTAAGAAGATTCTTTTGATATTTTCACACAAATGGGTCCTTATGGATATATGAATTTGGTCACGACCATATTTGGGGCAGTCGTGTGTGAATCGGAGCGGATATAATGTAGTTCGAGTTTTTGACGAGAATTCTCATAGAGGTTAGTACACGGAAATTTCTTGAAAATATCACCGGGCAGATTCTTTTGATATTTTCACATAAATGAGTCCCTGTGGATATATGAATTTGGTCATGACCATATTTGGGGCAGTCGGGACTAAATCGGAGCAGATATAATGAAGTTCGAGTTTTTGACGAGAATTCTCATAGGGGTTAGTACACGGGAGTTTCTTGAAAATATCACCGGGCAGATTCTTTTAATATGTTCACACAAATAGGTCCCTATAGATATATGAATTTGGACACGACCATAATTGGCGCAGTCATGACCTCAATCGGAGCTAATATATTGAAGTTCGAGTTTTTGACGAGAATTCTAATAGGGGTTCGTACACGGGAATTTCTTGAAAATATCACCGGGTAGATTCTTTTGATATTTTCACACAAATAGGTTCCTATGGATATATATGAATTTGGACACGACCATATTTGGCGCAGTCGTGACCTGAATCGGAGCTGATATATTAAATTTCGTGTTTTTGCAGAATTCTCATAGGGGTTAGTACACGAGAATTTCTTGAAAATATCACCGGGAAGATTCTTTTGATATTTTCACATAAATGGGTCCTTATGGATTTATCAATTTGGTCACGACCATATTTGGGGTATTTGGGACTGAATTGGAGCTGATATAATGAAATTCGAGTTTTTGACAAATTCTCATAGGGGTTAGTACACAAGAATTTCTTGAAAATGTCACTGAGAAGATTCTTTTGATATTTTCACACAAATGGGTCCTTATGGATATATGAATTTGGACACGACCATATTTGGCGCAGTCGTGACCTGAATCGGAGCTAATATATTGAAGTTCGAGTTTTTGACGAATTCTCATAGGGGTTATTACATGAGAAGATTCTTTTTATATTTTCACACAAATTGGTCCGTATGGATATATGAATTTTGACACGACCATATTTGGCGCAGTCGTGACCTCAATCGGAGCTAATATATTAAAGTTCGAGTTCTTGACGAATTCTCATAGGGGTTGGTACACGAGAATTTCTTGAAAACATCACTAGGCAGGTTTTTTTGATATTTTCACACAAATAGGTCCCTATGGATATATGAATTTGGTCAGGATCATATTTGGGGCACTCGGGATTGAATCGGAGCAGATATAATGAAGATCGAGTTTTTCACGAATTCTCGTAGGGATTAGTACACGGGAATTTCTTGAAAATATCACCGGGCAGATTATTTTGATATTTTCACATAAATTGGTCCATATGGATATATGAATTTGGTCACGACCATATTTGGCGCAGTCGTGACATGAATCGGAGCTCATGTATTGAAGTTCGAGTTTTTGACGAATTCTCATTAAGGTTAGTACACGGGAATTTCTTTAAAATATCACCGGGATATATGAATTTCCTTAATATTTTCTCATAAATGGGTCCCTATGGATATATGAATTTAGACACGACCATATTTGGCGTAGTCCTGATCTGAATCGGAGCTGATATATTGAATTTCGAGTTATTGACGAATTCTCATAGGGGTTAGTACACGGGAATTTCTTGAAAATATCACCGGGCAGAGTCTTTTAATAATTTCAGATAAATGGGTCCCTATGGATATATGAATTTGGACACGACCATATTTGGCGTAGTTCTGACCTGAATCGGAGCTGATATATTGAATTTCGAGTTTTTGATGAATTCCCATAGGGGTTAATACACGAGAATTTCTTGAAAATATTACCGGGCAGATTCTTCTGATATTTTCACATAATTGGGTCCCTATGGATATAAGAATTAGGTCACGACCAAAGTTAGGGCAGTCGGGATTGAATCGGAGCAGATATAATGAAGTTCGAGTTTTTGACGAATTCTCTTGGGGTTAGTACACGGGATTTTATTAAAAATATCACCGAGAATATTCTTTTGATATTTTCACACAAATGGGTCCCTGTGGATAGATGAATTTGGTCACGACTGTATTTGGGGCAGTCGGGACTGAATTGGAGCAGATATAATGAAGTTTGAGTTTTTGACGAGAATTTCTCGAAAATATCACCGGGCAGATTCTTTTCATATTTTCACACAAATAGGTCCCCATAGATATATGAATTTGGACACGACCATATTTGGCGCAGTCGTGACCTCAATCGGAGCTATTATATTGAAGTTCGAGTTCTTGACGAATCCTCATAGGGGTTAGTGGACGGGAATTTCTTGAAAATATCACCGGGCAGATTCTTTTGATATTTTCACACAAGTAGGTCCCTATGGATATATGAATTTCGACACGCCATATTTGGCGCAGTCGTGACCTGAATTGGAGCTAATATATTGAAGTTCGAATTTTTGACGAATTCTCATAGGGGTTGGTACACGAGAATTTCTTGAAAATATCACTAGGCAGATTCTTTTGATATTTTCACTCAAATAGGTCCCTATGGATATATGAATTTGGTTAGGATCATATTTGGGGCACTCAGGATTGAATCGGAGCAGATTTAATGAAGTTCGAGTTTTTCACGAATTCTCATAGGGGTTAGTACACGGGAATTTCTTGAAAATATCACCGGACAGATTCTTTTGATATTTTCACATAAATGGGTCCCTATGGATATATGAATTTAGTCAAGACCATATTTGGGGTAGTCGGGACTGAATCGGAGCAGATATAATGAAGTTCGAGTTGTTGACGAGAATTCTCATAGGGGTTCGTACACGGGAATTTCTTAAAAATACCACCGGGCAGATTCTTTTTATATTTTCACACAAATTGGTCCCTATGGATATATGAATTTTGACACAACCATATTTGGCGCAGTCGTGACCTGAATCGGAGCTAATATATTGAAGTTCGAGTTTTTGACGAATTCTCATGGGGTTAGTACTCGGGAATTTATTGAAAATATCACTGGGAATATTCTTTTCATATTTTCACACAAATAGGTCCCCATAGATATATGAATTTGGACACGACCATATTTGGCGCAGTCGTGACCTCAATCGGAGCTATTATATTGAAGTTCGAGTTCTTGACGAATCCTCATAGGGGTTAGTGGACGGGAATTTCTTGAAAATATCACCGGGCAGATTCTTTTGATATTTTCACACAAGTAGGTCCCTATGGATATATGAATTTCGACACGCCATATTTGGTGCAGTCGTGACCTGAATTGGAGCTAATATATTGAAGTTCGAGTTTTTGACGAATTCTCATAGGGCTTAGTACACGAGAATTTCTTGAAAATATCACTAGGCAGATTTTTTTGATATTTTCACACAAATAGGTCCCGATGGATATATGAATTTGGTCAGGATCATATTTGGGGCACTCAGGATTGAATCGGAGCAGATAAAATGAAGATCGAGTTTTTCACGAATTCTCGTAGGAATTAGTACACGGGAATTTCTTGAAAATATCACCGGGCAGATTCTTTTGATATTTTCACATAAATGGGTCCCTATGGATATATGAATTTAGTCAAGACCATATTTGGGGTAGTCGGGACTGAATCGGAGCAGATATAATGAAGTTCGAGTTCTTGACGAGAATTCTCATAGGGGGTTGGTACACGGGAATTTCTTAAAAATATTACCGGGCAGATTCTTCTATATTTTCACACAAATTGGTCCCTATGGATATATGAATTTTGACACGACCATATTTGGCGCAGTCGTGACCTCAATCGGAGCTAATATATTAAAGTTCGAGTTCTTGACGAATTCTCATAGGGGTTAGTGGACGCGAATTTCTAGAAAATATCACCGGGCAGATTCTTTTGATATTTTCACACAAGTAGGTCCCTATGTATATATAAATTTCGACACGCCATATTTGGCGCAGTCGTGACCTGAATTGGAGCTAATATATTGAAGTTCGAGTTTTTGACGAATTCTCATAGGGGGTTGGTACACGAGAATTTCTTGAAAACATCACTAGGCAGGTTTTTTTGATATTTTCACACAAATAGGTCCCTATGGATATATGAATTTGGTCAGGATCATATTTGGGGCACTCGGGATTGAATCGGAGCAGATATAATGAAGATCGAGTTTTTCACGAATTCTCGTAGGGATTAGTACGCGGGAATTTCTTGAAAATATCACCGGGCAGATTATTTTGATATTTTCACATAAATTGGTCCATATGGATATATGAATTTGGTCACGACCATATTTGGCGCAGTCGTGACATGAATCGGAGCTCATGTATTGAAGTTCGAGTTTTTGACGAATTCTCATTAAGGTTAGTACACGGGAATTTCTTCAAAATATCACCGGGATATATGAATTTCCTTAATATTTTCTCATAAATGGGTCCCTATGGATATATGAATTTAGACACGACCATAATTGGCGTAGTCCTGATCTGAATCGGAGCTGATATATTGAATTTCGAGTTATTGACGAATTCTCATAGGGGTTAGTACACGGGAATTTCTTGAAAATATCACCGGGCAGAGTCTTTTAATAATTTCAGATAAATGGGTCCCTATGGATATATGAATTTGGACACGACCATATTTGGCGTAGTTCTGACCTGAATCGGAGCTGATATATTGAATTTCGAGTTTTTGATGAATTCCCATAGGGGTTAATACACTAGAATTTCTTGAAAATATTACCGGGCAGATTCTTCTGATATTTTCACATAATTGGGTCCCTATGGATATAAGAATTTGGTCACGACCATAGTTAGGGCAGTCGGGATTGAATCGGAGCAGATATAATGAAGTTCGAGTTTTTGACGAATTCTCTTGGGGTTAGTACACGGGATTTTATTAAAAATATCACCGAGAATATTCTTTTGATATTTTCACACAAATGGGTCCCTGTGGATAGATGAATTTGGTCACGACTGTATTTGGGGCAGTCGGGACTGAATTGGAGCAGATATAATGAAGTTTGAGTTTTTGACGAGAATTTCTTGAAAATATCACCGGGCAGATTCTTTTCATATTTTCACACAAATAGGTCCCTATAGATATATGAATTTGGACACGACCATATTTGGCGCAGTCGTGACCTCAATCGGAGCTATTATATTGAAGTTCGAGTTCTTGACGAATCCTCATAGGGGTTAGTGGACGAGAATTTCTTGAAAATATCACCGGGCAGATTCTTTTGATATTTTCACATAAGTAGGTCCCTGTGGATATATGAATTTCGACACGCCATATTTGGCGCAGTCGTGACCTGAATTGGAGCTAATATATTGAAGTTCGAATTTTTGACGAATTCTCATAGGGGTTGGTACACGAGAATATCTTGAAAATATCACCGGACAGATTCTTTTGATATTTTCACATAAATGGGTCCCTATGGATATATGAATTTGGTCAGGATCATATTTGGGGCACTCAGGATTGAATCGGAGCAGATATAATGAAGATCGAGTTTTTCACGAATTCTCGTAGGGCTTAGTACACGGGAATTTCTTGAAAATATCACCGGGCAGATTCTTTTGATATTTTCACATAAATGGGTCCCTATGGATATATGAATTTAGTCAAGACCATATTTGGGGTAGTCGGGACTGAATCGGAGCAGATATAATGAAGTTCGAGTTTTTGACGAGAATTCTCATAGGGGGTTGGTGCACGGGAATTTCTTAAAAATATTACCGGGCAGATTCTTTTTATATTTTCACACAAATTGGTCCCTATGGATATATGAATTTTGACACGACCATATTTGGCGCAGTCGTGACCTCAATCGGAGCTAATATATTAAAGTTCGAGTTCTTGACGAATTCTCATAGGGGTTAGTGGACGGGAATTTCTTGTAAATATCACCGGGCAGTTTCTTTTGATATTTTCACACAAATAGGTCCCTATGGATATATGAATTTCGACAAGCCATATTTGGCGCAGTCGTGACTAGAATTGGAGCTAATATATTGAAGTTCGAATTTTTGACGAATTCTCATAGGGGTTGGTACACGAGAATTTCTTGAAAATATCACTAGGCAGATTCTTTTGATATTATCACTCAAATAGGTCCCTATGGATATATAAATTTGGTCAGGATCATATTTGGGGCACTCGAGATTGAATCGGAGCAGATTTAATGAAGTTCGAGTTTTTCACGAATTCTCATAGGGGTTAGTACACGGGAATTTCTTGAAAATATCACCGGACAGATTATTTTGATATTTTCCCATAAATGGGTCCCTATGGATATATGAATTTAGTCAAGACCATATTTGGGGTAGTCGGGACTGAATTGGAGCAGATATTATGAAGTTCGAGTTTTTGACGAGAATTCTCATAGGGGGTTAGTACACGGGAATTTCTTAAAAATACCACCAGGCAGATTCTTTATATATTTTCACACAAATTGGTCCCTATGGATATATGAATTTTGACACGACCATATTTGGCGCAGTCGTGACCTGAATCGGAGCTAATATATTGAAGTTCGAGTTTTTGACGAATTCTCATGGGGTTAGTACACGGGAATTTATTGAAAATATCACTGGGAATATTCTTTTGATATTTTCACACAAATGGGTCCCTATGGATATATGAATTTGGACATGACCATATTTGACGCAGTCGTGACCTCAATCGGAGCAGATATATTGAAGTTCGAGATTTTGACGAATTCTCATAGGGATTAGTACACGAGAATTTCTTAAAAATATCACTAGGCAGATTTTTTTGATATTTTCACACAAATAGGTCCCTATGGATATATGAATTTGGTCAGGATCATATTTGGGGCACTCAGGATTGAATCGGAGCAGATATAATGAAGATCGAGTTTTTCACGAATTCTCATAGGGCTTAGTACACGGGAATTTCTTGAAAATATCACCGGGCAGATTCTTTTGATATTTTCACATAAATGGGTCCCTATGGATATATGAATTTAGTCAAGACCATATTTGGGGTAGTCGGGACTGAATCGGAGCAGATATAATGAAGTTCGAGTTTTTGACGAGAATTCTCATAGGGGGTTGGTGCACGGGAATTTCTTAAAAATATTACCGGGCAGATTCTTTTTATATTTTCACACAAATTGGTCCCTATGGATATATGAATTTTGACACGACCATATTTGGCGCAGTCGTGACCTCAATCGGAGCTAATATATTAAAGTTCGAGTTCTTGACGAATTCTCATAGGGGTTAGTGGACGGGAATTTCTTGTAAATATCACCGGGCAGTTTCTTTTGATATTTTCACACAAATAGGTCCCTATGGATATATGAATTTCGACAAGCCATATTTGGCGCAGTCGTGACTAGAATTGGAGCTAATATATTGAAGTTCGAATTTTTGACGAATTCTCATAGGGGTTGGTACACGAGAATTTCTTGAAAATATCACTAGGCAGATTCTTTTGATATTTTCACTCAAATAGGTCCCTATGGATATATAAATTTGGTCAGGATCAGATTTGGGGCACTCGGGATTGAATCGGAGCAGATTTAATGAAGTTCGAGTTTTTCACGAATTCTCATAGGGGTTAGATCACGGGAATTTCTTGAAAATATCACCGGACAGATTCTTTTGATATTTTCACATAAATGGGTCCCTATGGATATATGAATTTAGTCAAGACCATATTTGGGGTAGTCGGGACTGAATCGGAGCAGATATAATGAAGTTCGAGTTTTTGACGAGAATTCTCATAGGGGGTAAGTACACGGGAATTTCTTAAAAATACCACCAGGCAGATTCTTTATATATTTTCACACAAATTGGTCCCTATGGATATATGAATTTTGACACGACCATATTTGGCGCAGTCGTGACCTGAATCGGAGCTAATATTTTGAAGTTCGAGTTTTTGACGAATTCTCATGGGGTTAGTACACGGGAATTTATTGAAAATATCACTGGGAATATTCTTTTGATATTTTCACACAAGTAGGTCCCTATGGATATATGAATTTCGACACGCCATATTTGGCACAGTCGTGACCTGAATTGGAGCTAATATATTGAAGTTCGAGTTTTTGACGAATTCTCATAGGGATTAGTACACGAGAATTTCTTAAAAATATCACTAGGCAGATTTTTTTGATATTTTCACACAAATAGGTCCCTATGGATATATGAATTTGGTCAGGATCATATTTGGGACACTCAGGATTGAATCGGAGCAGATATAATGAAGATCGAGTTTTTCACGAATTCTCGTAGGGCTTAGTACACGGGAATTTCTTGAAAATATCACCGGGCAGATTCTTTTGATATTTTCACATAAATGGGTCTCTATGGATATATGAATTTAGTCAAGACCATATTTGGGGTAGTCGGGACTGAATCGGAGCAGATATAATGAAGTTCGAGTTTTTGACGAGAATTCTCATAGGGGGTTGGTGCACGGGAATTTCTTAAAAATATTACCGGGCAGATTCTTTTTATATTTTCACACAAATTGGTCCCTATGGATATATGAATTTTGACACGACCATATTTGGCGCAGTCGTGACCTCAATCGGAGCTAATATATTAAAGTTCGAGTTCTTGACGAATTCTCATAGGGGTTAGTGGACGGGAATTTCTTGTAAATATCACCGGGCAGTTTCTTTTGATATTTTCACACAAATAGGTCCCTATGGATATATGAATTTCGACAAGCCATATTTGGCGCAGTCGTGACTAGAATTGGAGCTAATATATTGAAGTTCGAATTTTTGACGAATTCTCATAGGGGTTGGTACACGAGAATTTCTTGAAAATATCACTAGGCAGATTCTTTTGATATTTTCACTCAAATAGGTCCCTATGGATATATAAATTTGGTCAGGATCAGATTTGGGGCACTCGGGATTGAATCGGAGCAGATTTAATGAAGTTCGAGTTTTTCACGAATTCTCATAGGGGTTAGATCACGGGAATTTCTTGAAAATATCACCGGACAGATTCTTTTGATATTTTCACATAAATGGGTCCCTATGGATATATGAATTTAGTCAAGACCATATTTGGGGTAGTCGGGACTGAATCGGAGCAGATATAATGAAGTTCGAGTTTTTGACGAGAATTCTCATAGGGGGTAAGTACACGGGAATTTCTTAAAAATACCACCAGGCAGATTCTTTATATATTTTCACACAAATTGGTCCCTATGGATATATGAATTTTGACACGACCATATTTGGCGCAGTCGTGACCTGAATCGGAGCTAATATTTTGAAGTTCGAGTTTTTGACGAATTCTCATGGGGTTAGTACACGGGAATTTATTGAAAATATCACTGGGAATATTCTTTTGATATTTTCACACAAGTAGGTCCCTATGGATATATGAATTTCGACACGCCATATTTGGCACAGTCGTGACCTGAATTGGAGCTAATATATTGAAGTTCGAGTTTTTGACGAATTCTCATAGGGATTAGTACACGAGAATTTCTTAAAAATATCACTAGGCAGATTTTTTTGATATTTTCACACAAATAGGTCCCTATGGATATATGAATTTGGTCAGGATCATATTTGGGACACTCAGGATTGAATCGGAGCAGATATAATGAAGATCGAGTTTTTCACGAATTCTCGTAGGGCTTAGTACACGGGAATTTCTTGAAAATATCACCGGGCAGATTCTTTTGATATTTTCACATAAATGGGTCCCTATGGATATATGAATTTAGTCAAGACCATATTTGGGGTAGTCGGGACTGAATCGGAGCAGATATAATGAAGTTCGAGTTTTTGACGAGAATTCTCATAGGGGGTTGGTGCACGGGAATTTCTTAAAAATATTACCGGGCAGATTCTTTTTATATTTTCACACAAATTGGTCCCTATGGATATATGAATTTTGACACGACCATATTTGGCGCAGTCGTGACCTCAATCGGAGCTAATATATTAAAGTTCGAGTTCTTGACGAATTCTCATAGGGGTTAGTGGACGGGAATTTCTTGTAAATATCACCGGGCAGTTTCTTTTGATATTTTTACACAAATAGGTCCCTATGGATATATGAATTTCGACACGCCATATTTGGCGCAGTCGTGACTAGAATTGGAGCTAATTTATTGAAGTTCGAATTTTTGACGAATTCTCATAGGGGTTGGTACACGAGAATTTCTTGAAAATATCACTAGGCAGATTCTTTTGATATTTTCACTCAAATAGGTCCCTATGGATATATGAATTTGGTCAGGATCATATTTGGGGCACTCGGGATTGAATCGGAGCAGATTTAATGAAGTTCGAGTTTTTCACGAATTCTCATAGGGGTTAGTACACGGGAATTTCTTGAAAATATCACCGGACAGATTCTTTTGATATTTTCACATAAATGGGTCCCTATGGATATATGAATTTAGTCAAGACCATATTTGGGGTAGTCGGGACTGAATCGGAGCAGATATAATGAAGTTCGAGTTTTTGACGAGAATTCTCATAGGGGGTTAGTACACGGGAATTTCTTAAAAATACCACCAGGCAGATTCTTTATATATTTTCACACAAATTGGTCCCTATGGATATATGAATTTTCACATGACCATATTTGGCGCAGTCGTGACCTGAATCGGAGCTAATATATTGAAGTTCGAGTTTTTGACGAATTCTCATGGGGTTAGTACACGGGAATTTATTGAAAATATCACTGGGAATATTCTTTTGATATTTTCACACAAATGGGTCCCTATGGATATATGAATTTGGACATGACCATATTTGACGCAGTCGTGACCTCAATCGGAGCAGATATATTGAAGTTCGAGATTTTGACGAATTCTCATAGGGATTAGTACACGAGAATTTCTTAAAAATATCACTAGGCAGATTTTTTTGATATTTTCACACAAATAGGTCCCTATGGATATATGAATTTAGTCAAGACCATATTTGGGGTAGTCGGGACTGAATCGGAGCAGATATAATGAAGTTCGAGTTTTTGACGAGAATTCTCATAGGGGGTTGGTGCACGGGAATTTCTTAAAAATATTACCGGGCAGATTCTTTTCATATTTTCACACAAATTGGTCCCTATGGATATATGAATTTTGACACGACCATATTTGGCGCAGTCGTGACCTCAATCGGAGCTAATATATTAAAGTTCGAGTTCTTGACGAATTCTCATAGGGGTTAGTGGACGGGAATTTCTTGTAAATATCACCGGGCAGTTTCTTTTGATATTTTCACACAAATAGGTCCCTATGGATATAAGAATTTCGACAAGCCATATTTGGCGCAGTCGTGACTAGAATTGGAGCTAATATATTGAAGTTCGAATTTTTGACGAATTCTCATAGGGGTTGGTACACGAGAATTTCTTGAAAATATCACTAGGCAGATTCTTTTGATATTTTCACTCAAATAGGTCCCTATGGATATATAAATTTGGTCAGGATCAGATTTGGGGCACTCGGGATTGAATCGGAGCAGATTTAATGAAGTTCGAGTTTTTCACGAATTCTCATAGGGGTTAGATCACGGGAATTTCTTGAAAATATCACCGGACAGATTCTTTTGATATTTTCACATAAATGGGTCCCTATGGATATATGAATTTAGTCAAGACCATATTTGGGGTAGTCGGGACTGAATCGGAGCAGATATAATGAAGTTCGAGTTTTTGACGAGAATTCTCATAGGGGGTTAGTACACGGGAATTTCTTAAAAATACCACCAGGCAGATTCTTTATATATTTTCACACAAATTGGTCCCTATGGATATATGAATTTTGACACGACCATATTTGGCGCAGTCGTGACCTGAATCGGAGCTAATATATTGAAGTTCGAGTTTTTGACGAATTCTCATGGGGTTAGTACACGGGAATTTATTGAAAATATCACTGGGAATATTCTTTTGATATTTTCACACAAGTAGGTCCCTATGGATATATGAATTTCGACACGCCATATTTGGCACAGTCGTGACCTGAATTGGAGCTAATATATTGAAGTTCGAGTTTTTGACGAATTCTCATAGGGATTAGTACACGAGAATTTCTTAAAAATATCACTAGGCAGATTTTTTTGATATTTTCACACAAATAGGTCCCTATGGATATATGAATTTGGTCAGGATCATATTTGGGACACTCAGGATTGAATCGGAGCAGATATAATGAAGATCGAGTTTTTCACGAATTCTCGTAGGGCTTAGTACACGGGAATTTCTTGAAAATATCACCGGGCAGATTCTTTTGATATTTTCACATAAATGGGTCCCTATGGATATATGAATTTAGTCAAGACCATATTTGGGGTAGTCGGGACTGAATCGGAGCAGATATAATGAAGTTCGAGTTTTTGACGAGAATTCTCATAGGGGGTTGGTGCACGGGAATTTCTTAAAAATATTACCGGGCAGATTCTTTTATATTTTCACACAAATTGGTCCCTATGGATATATGAATTTTGACACGACCATATTTGGCGCAGTCGTGACCTCAATCGGAGCTAATATATTAAAGTTCGAGTTCTTGACGAATTCTCATAGGGGTTAGTGGACGGGAATTTCTTGTAAATATCACCGGGCAGTTTCTTTTGATATTTTTACACAAATAGGTCCCTATGGATATATGAATTTCGACACGCCATATTTGGCGCAGTCGTGACTAGAATTGGAGCTAATTTATTGAAGTTCGAATTTTTGACGAATTCTCATAGGGGTTGGTACACGAGAATTTCTTGAAAATATCACTAGGCAGATTCTTTTGATATTTTCACTCAAATAGGTCCCTATGGATATATGAATTTGGTCAGGATCATATTTGGGGCACTCGGGATTGAATCGGAGCAGATTTAATGAAGTTCGAGTTTTTCACGAATTCTCATAGGGGTTAGTACACGGGAATTTCTTGAAAATATCACCGGACAGATTCTTTTGATATTTTCACATAAATGGGTCCCTATGGATATATGAATTTAGTCAAGACCATATTTGGGGTAGTCGGGACTGAATCGGAGCAGATATAATGAAGTTCGAGTTTTTGACGAGAATTCTCATAGGGGGTTAGTACACGGGAATTTCTTAAAAATACCACCAGGCAGATTCTTTATATATTTTCACACAAATTGGTCCCTATGGATATATGAATTTTCACATGACCATATTTGGCGCAGTCGTGACCTGAATCGGAGCTAATATATTGAAATTCGAGTTTTTGACGAATTCTCATGGGGTTAGTACACGGGAATTTATTGAAAATATCACTGGGAATATTCTTTTGATATTTTCACACAAATGGGTCCCTATGGATATATGAATTTGGACATGACCATATTTGACGCAGTCGTGACCTCAATCGGAGCAGATATATTGAAGTTCGAGATTTTGACGAATTCTCATAGGGATTAGTACACGAGAATTTCTTAAAAATATCACTAGGCAGATTTTTTTGATATTTTCACACAAATAGGTCCCTATGGATATATGAATTTAGTCAAGACCATATTTGGGGTAGTCGGGACTGAATCGGAGCAGATATAATGAAGTTCGAGTTTTTGACGAGAATTCTCATAGGGGGTTGGTGCACGGGAATTTCTTAAAAATATTACCGGGCAGATTCTTTTCATATTTTCACACAAATTGGTCCCTATGGATATATGAATTTTGACACGACCATATTTGGCGCAGTCGTGACCTCAATCGGAGCTAATATATTAAAGTTCGAGTTCTTGACGAATTCTCATAGGGGTTAGTGGACGGGAATTTCTTGTAAATATCACCGGGCAGTTTCTTTTGATATTTTCACACAAATAGGTCCCTATGGATATATGAATTTCGACAAGCCATATTTGGCGCAGTCGTGACTAGAATTGGAGCTAATATATTGAAGTTCGAATTTTTGACGAATTCTCATAGGGGTTGGTACACGAGAATTTCTTGAAAATATCACTAGGCAGATTCTTTTGATATTTTCACTCAAATAGGTCCCTATGGATATATAAATTTGGTCAGGATCAGATTTGGGGCACTCGGGATTGAATCGGAGCAGATTTAATGAAGTTCGAGTTTTTCACGAATTCTCATAGGGGTTAGATCACGGGAATATCTTGAAAATATCACCGGACAGATTCTTTTGATATTTTCACATAAATGGGTCCCTATGGATATATGAATTTAGTCAAGACCATATTTGGGGTAGTCGGGACTGAATCGGAGCAGATATAATGAAGTTCGAGTTTTTGACGAGAATTCTCATAGGGGGTTAGTACACGGGAATTTCTTAAAAATACCACCAGGCAGATTCTTTATATATTTTCACACAAATTGGTCCCTATGGATATATGAATTTTGACACGACCATATTTGGCGCAGTCGTGACCTGAATCGGAGCTAATATATTGAAGTTCGAGTTTTTGACGAATTCTCATGGGGTTAGTACACGGGAATTTATTGAAAATATCACTGGGAATATTCTTTTGATATTTTCACACAAGTAGGTCCCTATGGATATATGAATTTCGACACGCCATATTTGGCACAGTCGTGACCTGAATTGGAGCTAATATATTGAAGTTCGAGTTTTTGACGAATTCTCATAGGGATTAGTACACGAGAATTTCTTGAAAATATCACTAGGCAGATTTTTTTGATATTTTCACACAAATAGGTCCCTATGGATATATGAATTTGGTCAGGATCATATTTGGGACACTCAGGATTGAATCGGAGCAGATATAATGAAGATCGAGTTTTTCACGAATTCTCGTAGGGCTTAGTACACGGGAATTTCTTGAAAATATCACCGGGCAGATTCTTTTGATATTTTCACATAAATGGGTCCCTATGGATATATGAATTTAGTCAAGACCATATTTGGGGTAGTCGGGACTGAATCGGAGCAGATATAATGAAGTTCGAGTTTTTGACGAGAATTCTCATAGGGGGTTGGTGCACGGGAATTTCTTAAAAATATTACCGGGCAGATTCTTTTTATATTTTCACACAAATTGGTCCCTATGGATATATGAATTTTGACACGACCATATTTGGCGCAGTCGTGACCTCAATCGGAGCTAATATATTAAAGTTCGAGTTCTTGACGAATTCTCATAGGGGTTAGTGGACGGGAATTTCTTGTAAATATCACCGGGCAGTTTCTTTTGATATTTTTACACAAATAGGTCCCTATGGATATATGAATTTCGACACGCCATATTTGGCGCAGTCGTGACTAGAATTGGAGTTAATTTATTGAAGTTCGAATTTTTGACGAATTCTCATAGGGGTTGGTACACGAGAATTTCTTGAAAATATCACTAGGCAGATTCTTTTGATATTTTCACTCAAATAGGTCCCTATGGATATATGAATTTGGTCAGGATCATATTTGGGGCACTCGGGATTGAATCGGAGCAGATTTAATGAAGTTCGAGTTTTTCACGAATTCTCATAGGGGTTAGTACACGGGAATTTCTTGAAAATATCACCGGACAGATTCTTTTGATATTTTCACATAAATGGGTCCCTATGGATATACGAATTTATTCAAGACCATATTTGGGGTAGTCGGGACTGAATCGGAGCAGATATAATGAAGTTCGAGTTTTTGACGAGAATTCTCATAGGGGGTTAGTACACGGGAATTTCTTAAAAATACCACCAGGCAGATTCTTTATATATTTTCACACAAATTGGTCCCTATGGATATATGAATTTTCACATGACCATATTTGGCGCAGTCGTGACCTGAATCGGAGCTAATATATTGAAGTTCGAGTTTTTGACGAATTCTCATGGGGTTAGTACACGGGAATTTATTGAAAATATCACTGGGAATATTCTTTTGATATTTTCACACAAATGGGTCCCTATGGATATATGAATTTGGACATGACCATATTTGACGCAGTCGTGACCTCAATCGGAGCAGATATATTGAAGTTCGAGATTTTGACGAATTCTCATAGGGATTAGTACACGAGAATTTCTTAAAAATATCACTAGGCAGATTTTTTTGATATTTTCACACAAATAGGTCCCTATGGATATATGAATTTGGTCAGGATCATATTTGGGGCACTCAGGATTGAATCGGAGCAGATATAATGAAGATCGAGTTTTTCACGAATTCTCGTAGGGCTTAGTACACGGGAATTTCTTGAAAATATCACCGGGCAGATTCTTTTGATATTTTCACATAAATGGGTCCCTATGGATATATGAATTTAGTCAAGACCATATTTGGGGTAGTCGGGACTGAATCGGAGCAGATATAATGAAGTTCGAGTTTTTGACGAGAATTCTCACAGGGGGTTGGTGCACGGGAATTTCTTAAAAATATTACCGGGCAGATTATTTTTATATTTTCACACAAATTGGTCCCTATAAATATATGAATTTTGACACGACCATATTTGGCGCAGTCGTGACCTCAATCGGAGCTAATATATTAAAGTTCGAGTTCTTGACGAATTCTCATAGGGGTTAGTGGACGGGAATTTCTTGTAAATATCACCGGGCAGTTTCTTTTGATATTTTCACACAAATAGGTCCCTATGCATATATGAATTTCGACACACCATATTTGGCGCAGTCGTGACTAGAATTGGAGCTAATGTATTGAAGTTCGAATTTTTGACGAATTCTCATAGGGGTTGGTACACGAGAATTTCTTGAAAATATCACTAGGCAGATTCTTTTGATATTTTCACTCAAATAGGTCCCTATGGATATATGAATTTGGTCAGGATCATATTTGGGGCACTCGGGATTGAATCGGAGCAGATTTAATGAAGTTCGAGTTTTTCACGAATTCTCATAGGGGTTAGTACACGGGAATTTCTTGAAAATATCACCGGACAGATTCTTTTGATATTTTCACATAAATGGGTCCCTATGGATATATGAATTTAGTCAAGACCATATTTGGGGTAGTCGGGACTGAATCGGAGCAGATATAATGAAGTTCGAGTTTTTGACGAGAATTCTCATAGGGGGTTAGTACACGGGAATTTCTTAAAAATACCACCAGGCAGATTCTTTATATATTTTCACACAAATTGGTCCCTGTGGATATATGAATTTTGACACGACCATATTTGGCGCAGTCGTGACCTAAATCGGAGCTAATATATTGAAGTTCGAGTTTTTGACGAATTCTCATGGGGTTAGTACACGGGAATTTATTGAAAATATCACTGGGAATATTCTTTTGATATTTTCACACAAATGGGTCCCTATGGATATATGAATTTGGACATGACCATATTTGACGCAGTCGTGACCTCAATCGGAGCAGATATATTGAAGTTCGAGATTTTGACGAATTCTCATAGGGATTAGTACACGAGAATTTCTTAAAAATATCACTAGGCAGATTTTTTTGATATTTTCACACAAATAGGTCCCTATGGATATATGAATTTGGTCAGGATCATATTTGGGGCACTCAGGATTGAATCGGAGCAGATATAATGAAGATCGAGTTTTTCACGAATTCTCGTAGGGCTTGGTACACGGGAATTTCTTGAAAATATCACCGGGCAGATTCTTTTGATATTTTCACATAAATGGGTCCCTATGGATATATGAATTTAGTCAAGACCATATTTGGGGTAGTCGGGACTGAATCGGAGCAGATATAATGAAGTTCGAGTTTTTGACGAGAATTCTCATAGGGGGTTGGTGCACGGGAATTTCTTAAAAATATTACCGGGCAGATTCTTTTTATATTTTCACACAAATTGGTCCCTATGGATATATGAATTTTGACACGACCATATTTGGCGCAGTCGTGACCTCAATCGGAGCTAATATATTAAAGTTCGAGTTCTTGACGAATTCTCATAGGGGTTAGTGGACGGGAATTTTTTGTAAATATCACCGGGCAGTTTCTTTTGATATTTTCACACAAATAGGTCCCTATGGATATATGAATTTCGACAAGCCATATTTGGCGCAGTCGTGACTAGAATTGGAGCTAATATATTGAAGTTCGAATTTTTGACGAATTCTCATAGGGGTTGGTACACGAGAATTTCTTGAAAATATCACTAGGCAGATTCTTTTGATATTTTCACTCAAATAGGTCCCTATGGATATATAAATTTGGTCAGGATCAGATTTGGGGCACTCGGGATTGAATCGGAGCAGATTTAATGAAGTTCGAGTTTTTCACGAATTCTCATAGGGGTTAGATCACGGGAATTTCTTGAAAATATCACCGGACAGATTCTTTTGATATTTTCACATAAATGTGTCCCTATGGATATATGAATTTAGTCAAGACCATATTTGGGGTAGTCGGGACTGAATCGGAGCAGATATAATGAAGTTCGAGTTTTTGACGAGAATTCTCATAGGGGGTTAGTACACGGGAATTTCTTAAAAATACCACCAGGCAGATTCTTTATATATTTTCACACAAATTGGTCCCTATGGATATATGAATTTTGACACGACCATATTTGGCGCAGTCGTGACCTGAATCGGAGCTAATATATTGAAGTTCGAGTTTTTGACGAATTCTCATGGGGTTAGTACACGGGAATTTATTGAAAATATCACTGGGAATATTCTTTTGATATTTTCACACAAGTAGGTCCCTGTGGATATATGAATTTCGACACGCCATATTTGGCACAGTCGTGACCTGAATTTGAGCTAATATATTGAAGTTCGAGTTTTTGACGAATTCTCATAGGGATTAGTACACGAGAATTTCTTAAAAATATCACTAGGCAGATTTTTTTGATATTTTCACACAAATAGGTCCCTATGGATATATGAATTTGGTCAGGATCATATTTGGGACACTCAGGATTGAATCGGAGCAGATATAATGAAGATCGAGTTTTTCACGAATTCTCGTAGGGCTTAGTACACGGGAATTTCTTGAAAATATCACCGGGCAGATTCTTTTGATATTTTCACATAAATGGGTCCCTATGGATATATGAATTTAGTCAAGACCATATTTGGGGTAGTCGGGACTGAATCGAAACAGATATAATGAAGTTCGAGTTTTTGACGAGAATTCTCATAGGGGGTTGGTGCACGGGAATTTCTTAAAAATATTACCGGGCAGATTCTTTTTATATTTTCACACAAATTGGTCCCTATGGATATATGAATTTTGACACGACCATATTTGGCGCAGTCGTGACCTCAATCGGAGCTAATATATTAAAGTTCGAGTTCTTGACGAATTCTCATAGGGGTTAGTGGACGGGAATTTCTTGTAAATATCACCGGGCAGTTTCTTTTGATATTTTTACACAAATAGGTCCCTATGGATATATGAATTTCGACACGCCATATTTGGCGCAGTCGTGACTAGAATTGGAGCTAATTTATTGAAGTTCGAATTTTTGACGAATTCTCATAGGGGTTGGTACACGAGAATTTCTTGAAAATATCACTAGGCAGATTCTTTTGATATTTTCACTCAAATAGGTCCCTATGGATATATGAATTTGGTCAGGATCATATTTGGGGCACTCGGGATTGAATCGAAGCAGATTTAATGAAGTTCGAGTTTTTCACGAATTTTCATAGGGGTTAGTACACGGGAATTTCTTGAAAATATCACCGGACAGATTCTTTTGATATTTTCACATAAATGGGTCCCTATGGATATACGAATTTATTCAAGACCATATTTGGGGTAGTCGGGACTGAATCGGAGCAGATATAATGAAGTTCGAGTTTTTGACGAGAATTCTCATAGGGGGTTAGTACACGGGAATTTCTTAAAAATACCACCAGGCAGATTCTTTATATATTTTCACACAAATTGGTCCCTATGGATATATGAATTTTGACACGACCATATTTGGCGCAGTCGTGACCTCAATCGGAGCTAATATATTAAAGTTCGAGTTCTTGACGAATTCTCATAGGGGTTAGTGGACGGGAATTTTTTGTATATATCACCGGGCAGTTTCTTTTGATATTTTCACACAAATAGGTCCCTATGGATATATGAATTTCGACAAGCCATATTTGGCGCAGTCGTGACTAGAATTGGAGCTAATATATTGAAGTTCGAATTTTTGACGAATTCTCATAGGGGTTGGTACACGAGAATTTCTTGAAAATATCACTAGGCAGATTATTTTGATATTTTCACTCAAATAGGTCCCTATGGATATATAAATTTGGTCAGGATCAGATTTGGGGCACTCGGGATTGAATCGGAGCAGATTTAATGAAGTTCGAGTTTTTCACGAATTCTCATAGGGGTTAGATCACGGGAATTTCTTGAAAATATCACCGGACAGATTCTTTTGATATTTTCACATAAATGGGTCCCTATGGATATATGAATTTAGTCAAGACCATATTTGGGGTAGTCGGGACTGAATCGGAGCAGATATAATGAAGTTCGAGTTTTTGACGAGAATTCTCATAGGGGGTTAGTACACGGGAATTTCTTAAAAATACCACCAGGCAGATTCTTTATATATTTTCACACAAATTGGTCCCTATGGATATATGAATTTTGACACGACCATATTTGGCGCAGTCGTGACCTGAATCGGAGCTAATATATTGAAGTTCGAGTTTTTGACGAATTCTCATGTGGTTAGTACACGGGAATTTATTGAAAATATCACTGGGAATATTCTGTTAGGTCCTATAAACTCACTATATAATATGATATAGTGATCACAATCTGTAAAACAGTAAGACAATATGAGTAATTGGAATTAATAAATTCTTATATTCACAAAGCTTTGAAGGTTACAAAAACTCTCTCAGTGATTTATATTGTATCACTAAGAGCTGCTAGGGTTCTTAACAATATACTCGATAACTCAACTCCTATAGAGTAACCCTAATCTGTGTTTATATAGACACAGTTACAAAATCAATCTCTGATTTGATATCCTATAAATCAGCTAATAAATCTATCAATCAAAGATTGCTCCAGTTTTCTGTTTAGTTTCCATAGTCAGCAAATCACTCCTCAGCTTCTATCCTTCCTTGAAGTATATCCGCTTCTGAGCTCTTTCCACGTGTAAACTCTGTCGAGTCTTGACTATGTAAACTCTGATCAGACTTTATTAAACTCTGTCAGACTTTGCTAAACTCTGTCAGACTTTGCTAAACTCTGATCAGCTTCCAGTTTAAACTCTGATGATTCCTGTTCTAAAACAAACCTTAAGAACATCAGTAATCATCAATTATATCTAACAATCTCCCCCAACTTGTGCATGAATAAATTATGTGCAAGTTAACAGATAATTGATGATGTCAAAACATTTAAGTCAAATGCAACAGAGTTTAACTATATAACAGAAAACTTTTAAAACTTACAGATACTTTATTCCTTAGCTGCATAGACACCATTTGCTGTCTTTAGATACTCTCTGAGGAGTTCTTTTTCAGCATCATCAAGCACTGTAATCATTTGTCTCTTGATCTCTCTCAACTCTGGATCTGAAACTCCAGTTTGATAAATTGCAGCTCTGAGATCATAGATCTTGTTCTTCTTCAAGTCTCTATCCAGCCTTATATTGTAAGCTTTATCAGACTCTTCATTAAATGCAAGAGTTCTGATTCCACCTATCGTTTCAATCTTTGCTGAATTTTTCTTCATCTCCACCAGCTGTCCTTTATGATTGAGATATTTAGGAATGAAAGGTCCAGCATTTTTATTTCCTGTAATCCCCATCTTTCTTCTGATTTGATCTTTCAGCAGGTTGGAGATGTGTTGTCCTGACTTGTTCTTTACTTGAAATATGTATGATACATATCTCAATTCTTCCCAGTGTTTAGCATATAGATCTGCTTCAAGCACTCTAAACACTGTTCCATCAGACATGAAGTAGATAAGGATATTATCTCCTCTGTCATTCTTTACCAACTGGACTGAATCAAGTTTGTCCATTTTGTCTTGCAATACCCCAGTCTTGGGAGCACAGAGAGATGAGGGGTCATCTGGTCTTGATCCTATACTCTGATCAAATTTTTCATATTTGGATCCCAGCCCTCCTTTATCTCTTCCTGCCTTTTGATGAGAAAATGGTTTAATTGAGCCTTTTTCAAAACTTATTTCAGTCATCAGAGTAGGTTTTGCAAATCCAGCCAGTGGTGTAGTTGTTGGTTTGAACACAGCTTGAGCTTTGTCAGAGACTGTGTCTTTCTTTGCTTCTTTATTGACTTGAGCTGTGTCAGAGGTCAATCTTTCTTTTTGAGGTTCTGCAACATGAGCTCTGTCAGAGATTGCAGCTTCTGTTTTCTTTTCCTTCACAACTTGATCCTTGTCAGAGGTTGTAGATTTCTTCTTTTCCCAGCCTCTCTCCAGATGTTCATCTACTTTGCTTTTACCCTTGGAGGTGTATTCATCTTCAGAGTATACCTTCTTGATTGGCAAACTCTGATCAGCAACAGTAGCTTCTTTGATCAGTATCCCTTTTTCTTTTGGTCTGGCAGTTGATTTTGCAGGCTTTTGGATTTTTCCTGACTTTACTGCTTCAGCATGTTCTTTCTTTAGTTCTTCTTCTTCTGCAGCAATCAACTCCAAATCCAAATTTGCTTCTGGATTTTCTTGTTCAAAAATCAATCTAGCAAGCTCTTCATCAGTCATGGGTTTGTCTGATCCAGTCACTGGACTTTGCTTAGATCCAGATGTGATGTTGTGAGTTGGACCAGACTTTGTGCTTTGCTTAGATTGTTTCTGACTGTCAGAGTTTGAAACTCTTCCACCAGTCCCTGCTTGAAATCTTTTGTGCTTTGTAAAATCATCAGCATCATCATCATCATCCTTTTTCTTCCTTTTCAGAGATTGAGTAGTAGACTTGCATTTGACTTGAGCTACTCTCTCCCGCTTTTTGACATCATCCTCATCAGGAATCAGAATGGATGTGATCAGAGAAAGTGAAGTTTGGATAGCTTCAAGCTGTTTGGACATCTTTTCTTGATTGGATTCAATCAAGGTCATCCTTTGGTTAAGAGATTCATTTGTAGTGACCAGCTTCTGTACACTTTCTTTCATAGGATTGATGGTCCTTTTCTTTTCCAGGTCATTTGTCTCCTTGACCTTTGCCACCTCAGTTCTTAGACTATCTATAGATTTAGATGTCTGGTCATGAGCAGGATGAAATGTCTTCAGATATAGAATTGTGCCCTTGAGGCTTGACATAACATCAGAGTTTGTAATTTTCTTCTCTGCCATAGCTAAGAACTCTTCAGCTTTAGGTGTTTCCAAGGAGTGCTGGTGACTCAACCAGAGTTTATCCCAGACTTCATTTGGTGGATCAACCTGAAGATCCCTTGGGAGTGGCTCAGAGGCTGTATTCAGAGTTTGTAGCCTTGCATTGAACTGGCTAGTAGACTCCCATTTCTGTTGTGTCAAAGGGATTTCAGCATTGTCATCCTTGTCAGTATCTGAACTGGTATCATCCTCAGTATCAGAGTTTGCTTTTTCATCTGCAGGAACAGGATCTGCAACTTTCTCCACATTATCCTGAGCAGATTTTCCTTTATCTTCAGACTGTGACTTGATGGGCTCTTCACCAGTCTGAGCCAGAGATTGTAAAGCTTCCACAGCTACTTTGTCACTTTCCTCAACTGCATCAGACTTGTAGTTCTCTGGAGCTGTATCATGAACAATGGCATCCTTAGGAATTTTCATTGGAGATTGAGGAATTTGACCATGATCAGATAGTGGAGTTTGACAATCAGACTGAGTTGCTCCAGCTTCAGCAGTAACTGGTTCATCACACCTGATCTCTTCATCTACTGCAGATGCTGTAGGAGATGCTTTAGGAGATGTTGTAGGAGATAATGGTGTGGCATCAGTGATAGGAACAGCTTGAAGAGGTTCCACCATCAGAGCTTGAGAAGGATCAACAGGAATTGGACTTGATGGTGTTTGCTCTTCTTGGATAGTGAAATCAGTAATTTCAGATTCTGGAATCTTGGCTCTCTTTGGCTTGTGTGCCCTTCTTTTGAATCTAGCTGGTTTTTGTTGAGGACTAGACTGAGCAGGTTCATTGGTTGTTGTAGGTGTAGGTTCAGAGTTTACATCTTGTGCAGGTTCAAGATCATCAAAGTCATATGCTGCAACAAGTCTTCTTCTTTTCTTCTGCTTTGGAGAAGAAGCAGCTTCAGAGTTTACTAGAACATCAGAGTTTGGGGCTTCAGAGTTTGTTGGTTTATCAGACTTTGTCTGTAGAACTTGTGTATCAACAGAGGTTCTTGTTTTTGTTGTAGAGGGTTGGTCATCAGACTTTGTTGATTTGGATGGTTTTGTAGTTGATGATCTGGATTTTCTAGTGACTGTGGGAGAGGTTGGATGTTGTGGTTGAGGTTGTGGTTGTTGTTGGGGTTGTTGAGGCTGTGGTTGTGGTTCCTGAGGAAGATTCAGCCTTGCCCTGAATGGAGCTGGGATTTGCAGAGGCCTGAGAACTGGTCTCTTCTCATCTTTAGATATGAGATCCTTAAAAGCCCTTTTATGAAGTTTAAAAGGCTTGATCTCATCTGCAGCATCAAAATCCACTTCTCCAACAGTGGCATTAAACAACAATTGACAAAATCTTGAGAAATAAATGACTTTTCTGTTCTCAAGCATTCGTTCACCAATATTTCTAAGAACTAATCTACCAAAATCAAATGCAGTAGAATAGATCAGAGAGTACCCGATCTGTAGCATGTCCATAGGAATAGCATCCCAGTTGGTAGATTTCTTCTGGAAAGCTCTGGTAATGCAATCAAAGAAAAAGCTCCATTCCTTATTGAGCCATGGACGCTTCAACTGACCCAGTTTATCCAGAGATTCGTAGTACCCCAAATCAAGCATCATCGTTCTGAGATTTGCATCTCCATTCGTAATGTATGCAGGATGTTCCGGCAAGTTGAGTGCCTGACGAACAGTTGCTGGAGTAACTGCATACTCCTCCCCGTCATAGGAAAACACAATTGATGGTGATCCATCTGCACCACCATTGTCATATGTACTCGACCTCCAAAAGCTGATGATTTGGCTTCCTGAAAGTCTTGTAGGAGCGGTGAGAGCTGTACCGATGACACTCTGTGCCAAGAATCGCTGAAAGGGATGATAATCCCTTGGAGCTTCAGCAGTGTCAAGAATGGCTGCGTAGTTATTTGGAACAAATTCAACACCTGCCAAGATAAAAGATGTAGTGGCCATTAGATCAGAGATTATGAGAAGAAGATGTTTGAGGAAGTGTGTAGATGAAGATTTGAATTTGCAGAGAACAGAGTGTAAGAGTGTTGGTTAGAAAGTGAAAGTAGAGAGTAAGTGTAAAATTGAATAATAAAATCTGATCTGAAAAACTCTTCAGATTTTGTTGAACTGAGTACGCATGGGCTTTTTGTTCAATTAGACACCTGTCAAAATGTAACTGGTAGATGAATGTTAGTGGGATAGAGAAACGAGAGTAATCATCATGAGTGCAGTAAAACATGCGCAGTAATAAATGCTGATTACACGTTCTCCTATTAAAATGTTGTGCATGTAAACCCACTAATAATACATCCGTTTGAAACATATTCTCTTCACATTCTCTGAATATTTGAAATAAAAATCAAGATCAAATCTCTCGAATTTTAAACTCTGAGATTTAAGTCAAAGAAAATAAATTTCTGCAAACCTCAGAATAAAGACATAATTTTCAGAATATTCATCAATAAATCAGAGTTTGTGACTGGTCACCATAGATTATAAAATCTTAGCAATTACTTAATACCAGCAAATGTTTGGTTCTTCCCAGTCACTGTCATATTAACATCTAAGATCTCAAAGGAGTACCATGCTTATTTTTCAGGGGGGTTTTGTCTCAGGTAACAAAAGCATCAGAGTTTATAATCACTGTCTAGTATATGAGAGAAAATTTAAATTAATCAGTCTCACTTATAATTAAGATATGTGAAGTAGTAAAGTCTCAATGATATCAACATGCATAGTGAACTATTGTAGCACAAAATTGAGATCAGGATTGAGGAACTTAGCTGAGATTCATGATTACTCATTCAGAACATGCTTCATGGTATCTTCATAGGTGTTTTGTCTCAGAGAAGATAAAAATGAGATCATTTATCAAGATTCAGAGAATGTTATCAGAGAATGTTATCAGAGTAAAGCAATCAGAGTATATCATCAGAGAATATCATCAGAGTTTATCAATCAGAGTATATCATGGCAGATGTGTGAGTAATACATATGGTAAATTTGACAATTTAAATTTTAAAGATCTAACCAATATGTTTACTCAGTTCCTGATATCATTCCTAGCTCATTCACCAGCCTAGTAAAAGTTGCTTCACTTAATGGCTTGGTGAAGATGTCTGCTAGCTGCTGTTCAGTAGGAACAAAGTGAAGTTCAATGGTTCCTTCCTCCACATGCTCCCTTATAAAATGATATCTTATACTGATGTGCTTTGTCAGAGAATGTTGAACTGGATTTCCTGTCATAGCAATAGCACTTTGGTTATCACAATAAATAGGAATTTTAGAGAAGGATAACCCATAGTCCAACAGCTGATTCTTCATCCAAAGAATTTGAGCACAACAGCTGCCTGCAGCAATATACTCTGATTCTGCTGTTGATGTTGAGATGGACTTCTGCTTCTTACTGTACCAAGAAACTAGTCTTCCACCCAGAAATTGACAACTCCCACTTGTGCTTTTCCTGTCAATTTTGCAACCTGCAAAATCTGCATCAGAGTATCCAATTAGACTAAAATCTGATTCTCTAGGATACCATAATCCCAATGATGTTGTTCCCTTGAGATATCTGAATATCCTTTTTACTGCAGTCAGATGAGGCTCTCTTGGATCTGCCTGAAATCTTGCACATAGACATGTGGCATACATAATGTCTGGTCTACTTGCAGTCAAATAAAGCAATGATCCAATCATTCCTCTATAGTTTGTTATATCCACTGATGCACCAGTATCTTTGTCTAGTTTTGTTGCTGTTGCCATAGGAGTAGTTGCAGCAGAACTGTCTTGCATACCAAATTTCTTTAAAAGATTTCTGGTATATTTGGCTTGATTTATAAAAATCCCATCTTCAGTCTGTTCAACTTGTAAACCCAGAAAATAACTGAGTTCCCCCATCATGCTCATTTGGTACCTAGACTGCATAAGCTTGGCAAATCTTTGACAGAGTTTAGCATTAGTGGAGCCAAAAATTATGTCATCAACATAGATTTGAACTAAAAGCAGATCATTACCATGATTCAAATAAAACAGAGTTTTATCTATGGTACCTCTAGTAAATCCACTTTCAAGAAGAAATTGAGCTAGAGTTTCATACCATGCCCTTGGAGCCTGCTTTAGTCCATAAAGTGCTTTGTCTAATCTGTAGACATAGTCTGGATGTTTTGGATCCACAAAACCTGGAGGTTGTTCAACATATACCTCTTCATCCAGTTTCCCATTTAGAAAAGCACTTTTGACATCCATCTGAAATACTTTGAATTTCTTGTGTGCAGCATAGGCCAGAAAGATTCTAATTGCCTCCAATCTTGCAACTGGAGCAAATGTCTCATCATAATCAATACCTTCCTGTTGTGAATACCCTTTTGCCACAAGCCTTGCTTTATTCCTTGTAATGACACCCTCACTGTCAGTTTTGTTTCTGAACACCCATTTTGCACCAACTATTGATCTGTCTTTAGGTCTTGGTACTAGGGTCCAGACTTTATTTCTCTCAAATTCATTTAACTCTTCTTGCATTGCTTGAATCCAATCAGGATCTTGAAGAGCTTCCTCCACCTTTTTGGGTTCTGTTTGTGACAGAAAGCAATGATGTAAACACTCATTGGCTGTAGCTGTCCTTGTTTGTACACCTGCTTCTGGATTTCCAATAATCAAATCAGGTGTATGAGATTTTGTCCACTTCCTTGCATGTGGAAGTTGACCATTTTCATCATTGGATCCTCCCCCTTGATCCATGCTCTCCTGATTCTGCTGATTATTCTCTGTAGCTCCCCCTACAATTGTGCTATCAGAGTTTGAGTCAGTATTCTCTGATGAGGTTGAGTTAGCATTCTCTGATGAGTCTTGAGTAGAGTCTGAAGCATTCTGATGCTCCCCTTCAGAAAGGGCTTCATCATCATGAACTTGTGAATTTTCACCAGAGTTTGCTGTGTTTTGTTCACAGTCAGAGTTTGACTGTTCATCAGAGTTTGTTGAATCAGAGAATATTTCTTCATTTTCAAAATGCAGTTCTTCATGATCATCCATATCTGTTAGACCCATTATTCTTTTGTCATCAAATGACACATGTATGGATTCCATGATCACCTTGGTTCTTAGATTATAGACTCTGAAGGCCTTTGTTATGATAGGATAACCTACAAAAATGCCTTCATCAGCTTTTAAATCAAACTTGGTAAGCTGTTCTGGATGAGTCTTCAATACAAAGCATTTGCACCCAAATATGTGAAAGTACTTCAGATTTGGCTTCTTTTTCTTCACCATCTCATATGGGGTTTTGCCATGCTTATTAATCAAGGTTGCATTTTGAGTGAAACAAGCTGTTTGAACAGCTTCTGCCCAGAAATATGTAGGCAATTTAGCCTCATCAAGCATAGTTCTGGCAGCTTCTATAAGAGTTCTGTTTTTCCTTTCAACTACACCATTTTGCTGTGGTGTACCAGGTGCAGAGAACTGTTGCACTACACCTCTTTCCTTGCAGAACTCTTCCATTGTTGAATTTCTAAACTCAGTTCCATTATCACTTCTAATAATCTTCACTTTGTCTTCAGATCCATGATCCAGTTGTGTCACATGATCCATCAGATGCAAGGCTGTTTCATCTTTAGAGTGAAGAAAATATACCCAAGTGTATCTAGTATACTCATCAACAATGACAAGAGCATATTTCTTCCTTGCAATGGATGGTACATTGACTGGTCCAAATAGATCAACATGTAGAAGATGATATGGTTTGTTTATTGAGAATTCAGTCTTACTCTTGAAAGATGTCTTTCTCTGCTTGGCTTTTTGACATGAGTCACACAATCCATCAGATGTCAGAAGTGATTCAGGAAGTCCTCTCACAAGCTTTTTCTTTATAAGCTCATTTATGGAATTGAAATTTAAATGTGAAAGCTTCTTGTGCCATTTCCAACTTTCTTCTGCAGAGATCCTTGTAGACAAGCAAATTGCTTTTCCTTCAGAGTTTATAGGCAAGTGGATTTCATAAATATTCCCATGTCTGTGAGCAGTTACTGCCACTTTGCCTGTTGACTTGCTTACTATCTCACTGTGTTCTTCATAGAAATCAACATGATATCCTCTGTCACAGATCTGACTGACAGAGAGTAAATTGTGTTTCAGCCCTTGAACAAGAGCTACATTTGATATGATGACATTTCCAAGATTGATGTTGCCATATCCCAGAGTCCTTCCTATGTTGCCATCTCCATAAGAAACACTTGGGCCAGCCTTCTCCACAAACTCTGACAGCAGGGTCTTATTTCCAGTCATGTGTCCTGAACATCCACTGTCCAAGACTAGGATATTCTTCCTGTTGCCCTGCAATCACAAAGACCACTAGTTGTTAGTTTTAAGGACCCAGACTTGCTTGGATCCCTTGGCCTTATTAAGTTTGTTAGCTTTTGCAGCGGTATTATTATCAGAGTTTGAGCTAACAGACTTTGCAACAGAGTTTGTACTGGAAACAGAGTTTGTACTTGCAGAGTTTTTATTAACCTTTAAAGAAGGTTTCAATTGATAATAATCATAATACAGACTATGATATTCTTTGCAAGTATAAATAGAATGCCATAAACTACCACAATGAAAACATGGATCTTGTGGTTTATATCTAATACTACTTTTTCTAACTCCAGACTTTGTAGGTAAAGAGTTAATGTCCTTGTTCTTCCTGCAAAAATTAGCAAGATGATTAGTATTACCACAGTTATGGCATGTCTTCCTAGGTGCATTTGGAACAGGCATGTAGTTGTTACTCTTGTCTATGCCAATTTTGCCATTTCTATTTTTCCTAGGCTCCTTGTTTTTGTCATCAGACTTTACCTCTTTAAGCTTATGTTTAAGCTGTTTCTGAGTCATCAGTCCTATGTTAACCTGTTTGGGCTTTTCAGATTTTAAATTGTTGTTAATCTCTGATTTTGGTCTACATTGTTTATTCTTAGAGGATTCAACAACAAATTTAACAGGTTTAACCTTAGGTTTTTGAGTTTTAACAAACTCTGTTTTTGATGACTCAGCTTCTGAGTTATCAGTGTAACCTAGTCCTTTCTTCCAGTTTCCACTACCTAAGATATCCTGAGTAGTTTTGCCTGAATTAGTCCATGTTTTAATGATCTCTCTTTCCTTGGCAAGTTCTGATTGAAGAGATGCATACCTCTTTGATAATTCATCTTTGATAATGACAGCATCATCTCTTTCTTTTTGAACTTCCAACATTTGAACTAATTCTTTTTCTAGAAAATCATTCCTTTTCTTTACACTCAGAGTTTCAGATTTTAATCTTTCATTCTCTAAAGTCTGATCTCTAAAACTGATATGTAAAGTTTTAAGAAACAATCTTAACTCAGTTATATCTTCAGTATCAAAGGCAAGAGTAGAATGAGGTACCTTAGCAGCAGATTCAGAGTTGTTGTCAGTGTTTGCCATCAGAGCATAATTGACTTCTTCTTCTGAATCAGATGTATCTGTCCAGTTTCCCTTCTTGGTGATAAAAGCTTTTTCTTTTTCCTTCTTAGGTTTCTTGCATTCTGATGCAAAGTGTCCCTTTTCACCACAGTTGAAACAGGTATACTTGTCAGCTTTTCCAGCTTTCCCTTCTTTGCCCTCATTCTTCTTAAAGTTTTTCTTGTCATAAACTCTGTCAGAGTTTCTGTCTTTCTTTGAAAAACTTTTGCCTTTGTTAAACTTTTTGTAGGCCAACTTCTTGAAGCTCTTCACCATTAATGCTGCTAACTGCATCATCTCATCATCACTTTCTTCAGAGTCTGAGGGAACATCAGAGTTTGAGTCATCAGAGTCTGATGTCTCAATGTCAGACTTTGTGACACGAGCTTTTCCTTTGCTCTTAGCAGCTTCCTCTTGAACTTTCAGAGCAACAGACTTTGATTTTCCTCCATGTCGTTTGCTCCTCTGTTCCATCTCAAGTTCATGAGTCTTCAGTCTTCCATAAACATCATCAAGAGACATTTCTCCAAGATCAAGATTGTCTCTTATTGTAGTGACTTTCAAATCCCATTTTTCAGGAAGAGCTAGAAGGAATTTGAGGTTTGAGTCTTCAAGATCATATTCCTTGTCCACCAGAGATAAGTCATTCAGCAGTTTGACAAATCTGTCATACAGATCTGTCAGGGACTCACCAGATTTTGAGTCAAAGTGTTCATACTCCTGTGTAAGGATTGTTTTTCTGTTTTTCTTAATGGCCTGAGTTCCTTGACATCTGGTTTCCAGAGCATCCCAGATTTGTTTAGCAGTTTTGCACCCAATCACCCTATTAGACATTGCATTATCAAGGGCACTATGCAACAGATGCTTCACCTTTGCATCTTTGCTGATTGATGAGATGTCCTCTGGAGTATAGTCTTTCTTTTCTTTTGGAACCATCTTTTGAGGTTCATCTGCAATCCCAACAGAGAGCTTGGTGGGCATATGTGGTCCATCAAAAATCCTGTCAAGGTATTCTGGATCAACAGAGTCTAAGAATATGATCATTCTTTCTTTCCAGACTGGATATTCAGATGCCTTAAGGATTGGAACTCTAAAGGATGAAGCTTGTGATTTTTCAGACATGATTGTGTTTAAGATCTCACTGTAGTAATCTTAACAGACCTCGCTCTGATACCACTTGTTAGGTCCTATAAACTCACTATATAATATGATATAGTGATCACAATCTGTAAAACAGTAAGACAATATGAGTAATTGGAATTAATAAATTCTTATATTCACAAAGCTTTGAAGGTTACAAAAACTCTCTCAGTGATTTATATTGTATCACTAAGAGCTGCTAGGGTTCTTAACAATATACTCGATAACTCAACTCCTATAGAGTAACCCTAATCTGTGTTTATATAGACACAGTTACAAAATCAATCTCTGATTTGATATCCTATAAATCAGCTAATAAATCTATCAATCAAAGATTGCTCCAGTTTTCTGTTTAGTTTCCATAGACAGCAAATCACTCCTCAGCTTCTATCCTTCCTTGAAGTATATCCGCTTCTGAGCTCTTTCCACGTGTAAACTCTGTCGAGTCTTGACTATGTAAACTCTGATCAGACTTTATTAAACTCTGTCAGACTTTGCTAAACTCTGTCAGACTTTGCTAAACTCTGATCAGCTTCCAGTTTAAACTCTGATGATTCCTGTTCTAAAACAAACCTTAAGAACATCAGTAATCATCAATTATATCTAACATATTCTTTTGATATTTTCACACAAGTAGGTCCCTATGGATATATGAATTTCGACACGCCATATTTGGCACAGTCGTGACCTGAATTGGAGCTAATATATTGAAGTTCGAGTTTTTGACGAATTCTCATAGGGATTAGTACACGAGAATTTCTTAAAAATATCACTAGGCAGATTTTTTTGATATTTTCACACAAATAGGTCCCTATGGATATATGAATTTGGTCAGGATCATATTTGGGACACTCAGGATTTAATCGGAGCAGATATAATGAAGATCGAGTTTTTCACGAATTCTCGTAGGGCTTAGTACACGGGAATTTCTTGAAAATATCACCGGGCAGATTCTTTTGATATTTTCACATAAATGGGTCCCTATGGATATATGAATTTAGTCAAGACCATATTTGGGGTAGTCGGGACTGAATCGGAGCAGATATAATGAAGTTCGAGTTTTTGACGAGAATTCTCATAGGGGGTTGGTGCACGGGAATTTCTTAAAAATATTACCGGGCAGATTCTTTTTATATTTTCACACAAATTGGTCCCTATGGATATATGAATTTTGACACGACCATATTTAGCGAAGTCGTGACCTCAATCGGAGCTAATATATTAAAGTTCGAGTTCTTGACGAATTCTCATAGGGGTTAGTGGACGGGAATTTCTTGTAAATATCACCGGGCAGTTTCTTTTGATATTTTTACACAAATAGGTCCCTATGGATATATGAATTTCGACACGCCATATTTGGCGCAGTCGTGACTAGAATTGGAGCTAATTTATTGAAGTTCGAATTTTTGACGAATTCTCATAGGGGTTGGTACACGAGAATTTCTTGAAAATATCACTAGGCAGATTCTTTTGATATTTTCACTCAAATAGGTCCCTATGGATATATGAATTTGGTCAGGATCATATTTGGGGCACTCGGGATTGAATCGGAGCAGATTTAATGAAGTTCGAGTTTTTCACGAATTCTCATAGGGGTTAGTACACGGGAATTTCTTGAAAATATCACCGGACAGATTCTTTTGATATTTTCACATAAATGGGTCCCTATGGATATATGAATTTAGTCAAGACCATATTTGGGGTAGTCGGGACTGAATCGGAGCAGATATAATGAAGTTCGAGTTTTTGACGAGAATTCTCATAGGGGGTTAGTACACGGGAATTTCTTAAAAATACCACCAGGCAGATTCTTTATATATTTTCACACAAATTGGTCCCTATGGATATATGAATTTTGACACGACCATATTTGGCGCAGTCGTGACCTGAATCGGAGCTAATATATTGAAGTTCGAGTTTTTGACGAATTCTCATGGGGTTAGTACACGGGAATTTATTGAAAATATCACTGGGAATATTCTTTTGATATTTTCACACAAATGGGTCCCTATGGATATATGAATTTGGACATGACCATATTTGACGCAGTCGTGACCTCAATCGGAGCAGATATATTGAAGTTCGAGATTTTGACGAATTCTCATAGGGATTAGTACACGAGAATTTCTTAAAAATATCACTAGGCAGATTTTTTTGATATTTTCACACAAATAGGTCCCTATGGATATATGAATTTGGTCAGGATCATATTTGGGGCACTCAGGATTGAATCGGAGCAGATATAATGAAGATCGAGTTTTTCACGAATTCTCGTAGGGCTTAGTACACGGGAATTTCTTGAAAATATCACCGGGCAGATTCTTTTGATATTTTCACATAAATGGGTCCCTATGGATATATGAATTTAGTCAAGACCATATTTGGGGTAGTCGGGACTGAATCGGAGCAGATATAATGAAGTTCGAATTTTTGACGAGAATTCTCATAGGGGGTTGGTGCACGGGAATTTCTTAAAAATATTACCGGGCAGATTCTTTTTATATTTTCACACAAATTGGTCCCTATGGATATATGAATTTTGACACGACCATATTTGGCGCAGTCGTGACCTCAATCGGAGCTAATATATTAAAGTTCGAGTTCTTGACGAATTCTCATAGGGGTTAGTGGACGGGAATTTCTTGTAAATATCACCGGGCAGTTTCTTTTGATATTTTTACACAAATAGGTCCCTATGGATATATGAATTTCGACACGCCATATTTGGCGCAGTCGTGACTAGAATTGGAGCTAATTTATTGAAGTTCGAATTTTTGACGAATTCTCATAGGGGTTGGTACACGAGAATTTCTTGAAAATATCACTAGGCAGATTCTTTTGATATTTTCACTCAAATAGGTCCTTATGGATATATGAATTTGGTCAGGATCATATTTGGGGCACTCGGGATTGAATCGGAGCAGATTTAATGAAGTTCGAGTTTTTCACGAATTCTCATAGGGGTTAGTACACGGGAATTTCTTGAAAATATCACCGGACAGATTCTTTTGATATTTTCACATAAATGGGTCCCTATGGATATATGAATTTAGTCAAGACCATATTTGGGGTAGTCGGGACTGAATCGGAGCAGATATAATGAAGTTCGAGTTTTTGACGAGAATTCTCATAGGGGGTTAGTCCACGGGAATTTCTTAAAAATACCACCAGGCAGATTCTTTATATATTTTCACACAAATTGCTCCCTATGGATATATGAATTTTGACACGACCATATTTGGCGCAGTCGTGACCTGAATCGGAGCTAATATATTGAAGTTCGAGTTTTTGACGAATTCTCATGGGGTTAGTACACGGGAATTTAATGAAAATATCACTGGGAATATTCTTTTGATATTTTCACACAAATGGGTCCCTATGGATATATGAATTTGGACATGACCATATTTGACGCAGTCGTGACCTCAATCGGAGCAGATATATTGAAGTTCGAGATTTTGACGAATTCTCATAGGGATTAGTACACGAGAATTTCTTAAAAATATCACTAGGCAGATTTTTTTGATATTTTCACACAAATAGGTCCCTATGGATATATGAATTTGGTCAGGATCATATTTGGGGCACTCAGGATTGAATCGGAGCAGATATAATGAAGATCGAGTTTTTCACGAATTCTCGTAGGGCTTAGTACACGGGAATTTCTTGAAAATATCACCGGGCAGATTCTTTTGATATTTTCACATAAATGGGTCCCTATGGATATATGAATTTAGTCAAGACCATATTTGGGGTAGTCGGGACTGAATCGGAGCAGATATAATGAAGTTCGAGTTTTTGACGAGAATTCTCATAGGGGGTTGGTGCACGGGAATTTCTTAAAAATATTACCGGGCAGATTCTTTTTATATTTTCACACAAATTGGTCCCTATAAATATATGAATTTTGACACGACCATATTTGGCGCAGTCGTGACCTCAATCGGAGCTAATATATTAAAGTTCGAGTTCTTGACGAATTCACATAGGGGTTAGTGGACGAGAATTTCTTGTAAATATCACCGGGCAGTTTCTTTTGATATTTTCACACAAATAGGTCCCTATGGATATATGAATTTCGACAAGCCATATTTGGCGCAGTCGTGACTAGAATTGGAGCTAATATATTGAAGTTCGAATTTTTGACGAATTCTCATAGGGGTTGGTACACGAGAATTTCTTGAAAATATCACTAGGCAGATTCTTTTGATATTTTCACTCAAATAGGTCCCTATGGATATATGAATTTGGTCAGGATCATATTTGGGGCACTCGGGATTGAATCGGAGCAGATTTAATGAAGTTCGAGTTTTTCACGAATTCTCATAGGGGTTAGTACACGGGAATTTCTTGAAAATATCACCGGACAGATTCTTTTGATATTTTCACATAAATGGGTCCCTATGGATATATGAATTTAGTCAAGACCATATTTGGGGTAGTCGGGACTGAATCGGAGCAGATATAATGAAGTTCGAGTTTTTGACGAGAATTCTCATAGGGGGTTAGTACACGGGAATTTCTTAAAAATACCACCAGGCAGATTCTTTATATATTTTCACACAAATTGGTCCCTATGGATATATGAATTTTGACACGACCATATTTGGCGCAGTCGTGACCTGAATCGGAGCTAATATATTGAAGTTCGAGTTTTTGACGAATTCTCATGGGGTTAGTACACGGGAATTTATTGAAAATATCACTGGGAATATTCTTTTGATATTTTCACACAAATGGGTCCCTATGGATATATGAATTTGGACATGACCATATTTGACGCAGTCGTGACCTCAATCGGAGCAGATATATTGAAGTTCGAGATTTTGACGAATTCTCATAGGGATTAGTACACGAGAATTTCTTAAAAATATCACTAGGCAGATTTTTTTGATATTTTCACACAAATAGGTCCCTATGGATATATGAATTTGGTCAGGATCATATTTGGGGCACTCAGGATTGAATCGGAGCAGATATAATGAAGATCGAGTTTTTCACGAATTCTCGTAGGGCTTAGTACACGGGAATTTCTTGAAAATATCACCGGGCAGATTCTTTTGATATTTTCACATAAATGGGTCCCTATGGATATATGAATTTAGTCAAGACCATATTTGGGGTAGTCGGGACTGAATCGGAGCAGATATAATGAAGTTCGAGTTTTGACGAGAATTCTCATAGGGGGTTGGTGCACGGGAATTTCTTAAAAATATTACCGGGCAGATTCTTTTTATATTTTCACACAAATTGGTCCCTATGGATATATGAATTTTGACACGACCATATTTGGCGCAGTCGTGACCTCAATCGGAGCTAATATATTAAAGTTCGAGTTCTTGACGAATTCTCATAGGGGTTAGTGGACGGGAATTTCTTGTAAATATCACCGGGCAGTTTCTTTTGATATTTTTACACAAATAGGTCCCTATGGATATATGAATTTCGACACGCCATATTTGGCGCAGTCGTGACTAGAATTGGAGCTAATTTATTGAAGTTCGAATTTTTGACGAATTCTCATAGGGGTTGGTACACGAGAATTTCTTGAAAATATCACTAGGCAGATTCTTTTGATATTTTCACTCAAATAGGTCCTTATGGATATATGAATTTGGTCAGGATCATATTTGGGGCACTCGGGATTGAATCGGAGCAGATTTAATGAAGTTCGAGTTTTTCACGAATTCTCATAGGGGTTAGTACACGGGAATTTCTTGAAAATATCACCGGACAGATTCTTTTGATATTTTCACATAAATGGGTCCCTATGGATATATGAATTTAGTCAAGACCATATTTGGGGTAGTCGGGACTGAATCGGAGCAGATATAATGAAGTTCGAGTTTTTGACGAGAATTCTCATAGGGGGTTAGTCCACGGGAATTTCTTAAAAATACCACCAGGCAGATTCTTTATATATTTTCACACAAATTGCTCCCTATGGATATATGAATTTTGACACGACCATATTTGGCGCAGTCGTGACCTGAATCGGAGCTAATATATTGAAGTTCGAGTTTTTGACGAATTCTCATGGGGTTAGTACACGGGAATTTATTGAAAATATCACTGGGAATATTCTTTTGATATTTTCACACAAATGGGTCCCTATGGATATATGAATTTGGACATGACCATATTTGACGCAGTGGTGACCTCAATCGGAGCAGATATATTGAAGTTCGAGATTTTGACGAATTCTCATAGGGATTAGTACACGAGAATTTCTTAAAAATATCACTAGGCAGATTTTTTTGATATTTTCACACAAATAGGTCCCTATGGATATATGAATATGGTCAGGATCATATTTGGGGCACTCAGGATTGAATCGGAGCAGATATAATGAAGATCGAGTTTTTCACGAATTCTCGTAGGGCTTAGTACACGGGAATTTCTTGAAAATATCACCGGGCAGATTCTTTTGATATTTTCACATAAATGGGTCCCTATGGATATATGAATTTAGTCAAGACCATATTTGGGGTAGTCGGGACTGAATCGGAGCAGATATAATGAAGTTCGAGTTTTTGACGAGAATTCTCATAGGGGGTTGGTGCACGGGAATTTCTTAAAAATATTACCGGGCAGATTCTTTTTATATTTTCACACAAATTGGTCCCTATAAATATATGAATTTTGACACGACCATATTTGGCGCAGTCGTGACCTCAATCGGAGCTAATATATTAAAGTTCGAGTTCTTGACGAATTCTCATAGGGGTTAGTGGACGGGAATTTCTTGTAAATATCACCGGGCAGTTTCTTTTGATATTTTCACACAAATAGGTCCCTATGGATATATGAATTTCGACACGCCATATTTGGCGCAGTCGTGACTAGAATTGGAGCTAATGTATTGAAGTTCGAATTTTTGACGAATTCTCATAGGGGTTGGTACACGAGAATTTCTTGAAAATATCACTAGGCAGATTCTTTTGATATTTTCACTCAAATAGGTCCCTATGGATATATGAATTTGGTCAGGATCATATTTGGGGCACTCGGGATCGAATCGGAGCAGATTTAATGAAGTTCGAGTTTTTCACGAATTCTCATAGGGGTTAGTACACGGGAATTTCTTGAAAATATCACCGGACAGATTCTTTTGATATTTTCACATAAATGGGTCCCTATGGATATATGAATTTAGTCAAGACCATATTTGGGGTAGTCGGGACTGAATCGGAGCAGATATAATGAAGTTCGAGTTTTTGACGAGAATTCTCATAGGGGGTTAGTACACGGGAATTTCTTAAAAATACCACCAGGCAGATTCTTTATATATTTTCACACAAATTGGTCCCTATGGATATATGAATTTTGACACGACCATATTTGGCGCAGTCGTGACCTGAATCGGAGCTAATATATTGAAGTTCGAGTTTTTGACGAATTCTCATGGGGTTAGTTACGGGAATTTATTGAAAATATCACTGGGAATATTCTTTTGATATTTTCACACAAATGGGTCCCTATGGATATATGAATTTGGACATGACCATATTTGACGCAGTCGTGACCTCAATCGGAGCAGATATATTGAAGTTCGAGATTTTGACGAATTCTCATAGGGATTAGTACACGAGAATTTCTTAAAAATATCACTAGGCAGATTTTTTTGATATTTTCACACAAATAGGTCCCTATGGATATATGAATTTGGTCAGGATCATATTTGGGGCACTCAGGATTGAATCGGAGCAGATATAATGAAGATCGAGTTTTTCACGAATTCTCGTAGGGCTTAGTACACGGGAATTTCTTGAAAATATCACCGGGCAGATTCTTTTGATATTTTCACATAAATGGGTCCCTATGGATATATGAATTTAGTCAAGACCATATTTGGGGTAGTCGGGACTGAATCGGAGCAGATATAATGAAGTTCGAGTTTTTGACGAGAATTCTCATAGGGGGTTGGTGCACGGGAATTTCTTAAAAATATTACCGGGCAGATTCTTTTTATATTTTCACACAAATTGGTCCCTATAAATATATGAATTTTGACACGACCATATTTGGCGCAGTCGTGACCTCAATCGGAGCTAATATATTAAAGTTCGAGTTCTTGACGAATTCTCATAGGGGTTAGTGGACGGGAATTTCTTGTAAATATCACCGGGCAGTTTCTTTTGATATTTTCACACAAATAGGTCCCTATGGATATATGAATTTCGACACGCCATATTTGGCGCAGTCGTGACTAGAATTGGAGCTAATGTATTGAAGTTCGAATTTTTGACGAATTCTCATAGGGGTTGGTACACGAGAATTTCTTGAAAATATCACTAGGCAGATTCTTTTGATATTTTCACTCAAATAGGTCCCTATGGATATATGAATTTGGTCAGGATCATATTTGGGGCACTCGGGATTGAATCGGAGCAGATTTAATGAAGTTCGAGTTTTTCACGAATTCTCATAGGGGTTAGTACACGGGAATTTCTTGAAAATATCACCGGACAGATTCTTTTGATATTTTCACATAAATGGGTCCCTATGGATATATGAATTTAGTCAAGACCATATTTGGGGTAGTCGGGACTGAATCGGAGCAGATATAATGAAGTTCGAGTTTTTGACGAGAATTCTCATAGGGGGTTAGTACACGGGAATTTCTTAAAAATACCACCAAGCAGATTCTTTATATATTTTCACACAAATTGGTCCCTATGGATATATGAATTTTGACACGACCATATTTGGCGCAGTCGTGACCTGAATCGGAGCTAATATATTGAAGTTCGAGTTTTTGACGAATTCTCATGGGGTTAGTACACGGGAATTTATTGAAAATATCACTGGGAATATTCTTTTGATATTTTCACACAAATGGGTCCCTATGGATATATGAATTTGGACATGACCATATTTGACGCAGTCGTGACCTCAATCGGAGCAGATATATTGAAGTTCGAGATTTTGACGAATTCTCATAGGGATTAGTACACGAGAATTTCTTAAAAATATCACTAGGCAGATTTTTTTGATATTTTCACACAAATAGGTCCCTATGGATATATGAATTTGGTCAGGATCATATTTGGGGCACTCAGGATTGAATCGGAGCAGATATAATGAAGATCGAGTTTTTCACGAATTCTCGTAGGGCTTAGTACACGGGAATTTCTTGAAAATATCACCGGGCAGATTCTTTTGATATTTTCACATAAATGGGTCCCTATGGATATATGAATTTAATCAAGACCATATTTGGGGTAGTCGGGACTGAATCGGAGCAGATATAATGAAGTTCGAGTTTTTGACGAGAATTCTCATAGGGGGTTGGTGCACGGGAATTTCTTAAAAATATTACCGGGCAGATTATTTTTATATTTTCACACAAATTGGTCCCTATGGATATATGAATTTTGACACGGCCATATTTGGCGCAGTCGTGACCTCAATCGGAGCTAATATATTAAAGTTCGAGTTCTTGACGAATTCTCATAGGGGTTAGTGGACGGGAATTTCTTGTAAATATCACCGGGCAGTTTCTTTTGATATTTTCACACAAATAGGTCCCTATGGATATATGAATTTCGACACGCCATATTTGGCGCAGTCGTGACTAGAATTGGAGCTAATGTATTGAAGTTCGAATTTTTGACGAATTCTCATAGGGGTTGGTACACGAGAATTTCTTGAAAATATCACTAGGCAGATTCTTTTGATATTTTCACTCAAATAGGTCCCTATGGATATATAAATTTGGTCAGGATCATATTTGGGGCACTCGGGATTGAATCGGAGCAGATTTAATGAAGTTCGAGTTTTTCACGAATTCTCATAGGGGTTAGTACACGGGAATTTCTTGAAAATATCACCGGACAGATTCTTTTGATATTTTCACATAAATGGGTCCCTATGGATATATGAATTTAGTCAAGACCATATTTGGGGTTGTCGGGACTGAATCGGAGCAGATATAATGAAGTTCGAGTTTTTGACGAGAATTCTCATAGGGGTTAGTACACTGGAATTTCTTAAAAATACCACCAGGCAGATTCTTTATATATTTTCACACAAATTGGTCCCTATGGATATATGAATTTTGACACGACCATATTTGGCGCAGTCGTGACCTGAATCGGAGCTAATATATTGAAGTTCGAGTTTTTGACGAATTCTCATGGGGTTAGTACACGGGAATTTATTGAAAATATCACTGGGAATATTCTTTTGATATTTTCACACAAGTAGGTCCCTATGGATATATGAATTTCGACACGCCATATTTAGCACAGTCGTGACCTGAATTGGAGCTAATATATTGAAGTTCGAGTTTTTGACGAATTCTCATAGGGATTAGTACACGAGAATTTCTTAAAAATATCACTAGGCAGATTTTTTTGATATTTTCACACAAATAGGTCCCTATGGATATATGAATTTGGTCAGGATCATATTTGGGACACTCAGGATTGAATCGGAGCAGATATAATGAAGATCGAGTTTTTCACGAATTCTCGTAGGGCTTAGTACACGGGAATTTCTTGAAAATATCACCGGGCAGATTCTTTTGATATTTTCACATAAATGGGTCCCTATGGATATATGAATTTAGTCAAGACCATATTTGGGGTAGTCGGGACTGAATCGGAGCAGATATAATGAAGTTCGAGTTTTTGACGAGAATTCTCATAGGGGGTTGGTGCACGGGAATTTCTTAAAAATATTACCGGGCAGATTCTTTTTATATTTTCACACAAATTGGTCCCTATGGATATATGAATTTTGACACGACCATATTTGGCGCAGTCGTGACCTCAATCGGAGCTAATATATTAAAGTTCGAGTTCTTGACGAATTCTCATATGGGTTAGTGGACGGGAATTTCTTGTAAATATCACCGGGCAGTTTCTTTTGATATTTTTACACAAATAGGTCCCTATGGATATATGAATTTCGACACGCCATATTTGGCGCAGTCGTGACTAGAATTGGAGCTAATTTATTGAAGTTCGAATTTTTGACGAATTCTCATAGGGGTTGGTACACGAGAATTTCTTGAAAATATCACTAGGCAGATTCTTTTGATATTTTCACTCAAATAGGTCCCTATGGATATATGAATTTGGTCAGGATCATATTTGGGGCACTCGGGATTGAATCGGAGCAGATTTAATGAAGTTCGAGTTTTTCACGAATTCTCATAGGGGTTAGTACACGGGAATTTCTTGAAAATATCACCGGACAGATTCTTTTGATATTTTCACATAAATGGGTCCCTATGGATATATGAATTTAGTCAAGACCATATTTGGGGTAGTCGGGACTGAATCGGAGCAGATATAATGAAATTCGAGTTTTTGACGAGAATTCTCATAGGGGGTTAGTACACGGGAATTTCTTAAAAATACCACCAGGCAGATTCTTTATATATTTTCACACAAATTGGTCCCTATGGATATATGAATTTTGACACGACCATATTTGGCGCAGTCGTGACCTGAATCGGAGCTAATATATTGAAGTTCGAGTTTTTGACGAATTCTCATGGGGTTAGTACACGGGAATTTATTGAAAATATCACTGGGAATATTCTTTTGATATTTTCACACAAATGGGTCCCTATGGATATATGAATTTGGATATGACCATATTTGACGCAGTCGTGACCTCAATCGGAGCAGATATATTGAAGTTCGAGATTTTGACGAATTCTCATAGGGATTAGTACACGAGAATTTCTTAAGAATATCACTAGGCAGATTTTTTTGATATTTTCACACAAATAGGTCCCTATGGATATATGAATTTGGTCAGGATCATATTTGGGGCACTCAGGATTGAATCGGAGCAGATATAATGAAGATCGAGTTTTTCACGAATTCTCGTAGGGCTTAGTACACGGGAATTTCTTGAAAATATCACCGGGCAGATTCTTTTGATATTTTCACATCAATGGGTCCCTATGGATATATGAATTTAGTCAAGACCATATTTGGGGTAGTCGGGACTGAATCGGAGCAGATATAATGAAGTTCGAGTTTTTGACGAGAATTCTCATAGGGGGTTGGTGCACGGGAATTTCTTAAAAATATTACCGGGCAGATTCTTTTTATATTTTCACACAAATTGGTCCCTATAAATATATGAATTTTGACACGACCATATTTGGCGCAGTCGTGACCTCAATCGGAGCTAATATATTAAAGTTCGAGTTCTTGACGAATTCTCATAGGGGTTAGTGGACGGGAATTTCTTGTAAATATCACCGGGCAGTTTCTTTTGATATTTTCACACAAATAGGTCCCTATGGATATATGAATTTCGACACGCCATATTTGGCGCAGTCGTGACTAGAATTGGAGCTAATGTATTGAAGTTCGAATTTTTGACGAATTCTCATAGGGGTTGGTACACGAGAATTTCTTGAAAATATCACTAGGCAGATTCTTTTGATATTTTCACTCAAATAGGTCCCTATGGATATATGAATTTGGTCAGGATCATATTTGGGGCACTCGGGATTGAATCGGAGCAGATTTAATGAAGTTCGAGTTTTTCACGAATTCTCATAGGGGTTAGTACACGGGAATTTCTTGAAAATATCACCGGACAGATTCTTTTGATATTTTCACATAAATGGGTCCCTATGGATATATGAATTTAGTCAAGACCATATTTGGGGTAGTCGGGACTGAATCGGAGCAGATATAATGAAGTTCGAGTTTTTGACGAGAATTCTCATAGGGGGTTAGTACACGGGAATTTCTTAAAAATACCACCAGGCAGATTCTTTATATATTTTCACACAAATTGGTCCCTATGGATATATGAATTTTGACACGACCATATTTGGCGCAGTCGTGACCTGAATCGGAGCTAATATATTGAAGTTCGAGTTTTTGACGAATTCTCATGGGGTTAGTACACGGGAATTTATTGAAAATATCACTGGGAATATTCTTTTGATATTTTCACACAAATGGGTCCCTATGGATATATGAATTTGGAAATGACCATATTTGACGCAGTCGTGACCTCAATCGGAGCAGATATATTGAAGTTCGAGATTTTGACGAATTCTCATAGGGATTAGTACACGAGAATTTCTTAAAAATATCACTAGGCAGATTTTTTTGATATTTTCACACAAATAGGTCCCTATGGATATATGAATTTGGTCAGGATCATATTTGGGGCACTCAGGATTGAATCGGAGCAGATATAATGAAGATCGAGTTTTTCACGAATTCTCGTAGGGCTTAGTACACGGGAATTTCTTGAAAATATCACCGGGCAGATTCTTTTGATATTTTCACATCAATGGGTCCCTATGGATATATGAATTTAGTCAAGACCATATTTGGGGTAGTCGGGACTGAATCGGAGCAGATATAATGAAGTTCGAGTTTTTGACGAGAATTCTCATAGGGGGTTGGTGCACGGGAATTTCTTAAAAATATTACCGGGCAGATTCTTTTTATATTTTCACACAAATTGGTCCCTATAAATATATGAATTTTGACACGACCATATTTGGCGCAGTCGTGACCTCAATCGGAGCTAATATATTAAAGTTCGAGTTCTTGACGAATTCTCATAGGGGTTAGTGGACGGGAATTTCTTGTAAATATCACCGGGCAGTTTCTTTTGATATTTTCACACAAATAGGTCCCTATGGATATATGAATTTCGACACGCCATATTTGGCGCAGTCGTGACTAGAATTGGAGCTAATGTATTGAAGTTCGAATTTTTGACGAATTCTCATAGGGGTTGGTACACGAGAATTTCTTGAAAATATCACTAGGCAGATTCTTTTGATATTTTCACTCAAATAGGTCCCTATGGATATATAAATTTGGTCAGGATCATATTTGGGGCACTCGGGATTGAATCGGAGCAGATTTAATGAAGTTCGAGTTTTTCACGAATTCTCATAGGGGTTAGTACACGGGAATTTCTTGAAAATATCACCGGACAGATTCTTTTGATATTTTCACATAAATGGGTCCCTATGGATATATGAATTTAGTCAAGACCATATTTGGGGTAGTCGGGACTGAATCGGAGCAGATATAATGAAGTTCGAGTTTTTGACGAGAATTCTCATAGGGGGTTAGTACACGGGAATTTCTTAAAAATACCACCAGGCAGATTCTTTATATATTTTCACACAAATTGGTCCCTATGGATATATGAATTTTGACACGACCATATTTGGCGCAGTCGTGACCTGAATCGGAGCTAATATATTGAAGTTCGAGTTTTTGACGAATTCTCATGGGGTTAGTACACGGGAATTTATTGAAAATATCACTGGGAATATTCTTTTGATATTTTCACACAAATGGGTCCCTATGGATATATGAATTTGGACATGACCATATTTGACGCAGTCGTGACCTCAATCGGAGCAGATATATTGAAGTTCGAGATTTTGACGAATTCTCATAGGGATTAGTACACGAGAATTTCTTAAAAATATCACTAGGTAGATTTTTTTGATATTTTCACACAAATAGGTCCCTATGGATATATGAATTTGGTCAGGATCATATTTGGGGCACTCAGGATTGAATCGGAGCAGATATAATGAAGATCGAGTTTTTCACGAATTCTCGTAGGGCTTAGTACACGGGAATTTCTTGAAAATATCACCGGGCAGATTCTTTTGATATTTTCACATAAATGGGTCCCTATGGATATATGAATTTAGTCAAGACCATATTTGGGGTAGTCGGGACTGAATCGGAGCAGATATAATGAAGTTCGAGTTTTTGACGAGAATTCTCATAGGGGGTTGGTGCACGGGAATTTCTTAAAAATATTACCGGGCAGATTCTTTTTATATTTTCACACAAATTGGTCCCTATGGATATATGAATTTTGACACGACCATATTTGGCGCAGTCGTGACCTCAATCGGAGCTAATATATTAAAGTTCGAGTTCTTGACGAATTCTCATAGGGGTTAGTGGACGGGAATTTCTTGTAAATATCACCGGGCAGTTTCTTTTGATATTTTCACACAAATAGGTCCCTATGGATATATGAATTTCGACAAGCCATATTTGGCGCAGTCGTGACTAGAATTGGAGCTAATATATTGAAGTTCGAATTTTTGACGAATTCTCATAGGGGTTGGTACACGAGAATTTCTTGAAAATATCACTATGCAGATTCTTTTGATATTTTCACTCAAATAGGTCCCTATGGATATATAAATTTGGTCAGGATCATATTTGGGGCACTCGGGATTGAATCGGAGCAGATTTAATGAAGTTCGAGTTTTTCACGAATTCTCATAGGGGTTAGTACACGGGAATTTCTTGAAAATATCACCGGACAGATTCTTTTGATATTTTCACATAAATGGGTCCCTATGGATATATGAATTTAGTCAAGACCATATTTGGGGTAGTCGGGACTGAATCGGAGCAGATATAATGAAGTTCGAGTTTTTGACGAGAATTCTCATAGGGGGTTAGTACACGGGAATTTCTTAAAAATACCACCAGGCAGATTCTTTATATATTTTCACACAAATTGGTCCCTATGGATATATGAATTTTGACACGACCATATTTGGCGCAGTCGTGACCTGAATCGGAGCTAATATATTGAAGTTCGAGTTTTTGACGAATTCTCATGGGGTTAGTACACGGGAATTTATTGAAAATATCACTGGGAATATTCTTTTGATATTTTCACACAAGTAGGTCCCTATGGATATATGAATTTCGACACGCCATATTTGGCACAGTCGTGACCTGAATTGGAGCTAATATATTGAAGTTCGAGTTTTTGACGAATTCTCATAGGGATTAGTACACGAGAATTTCTTAAAAATATCACTAGGCAGATTTTTTTGATATTTTCACACAAATAGGTCCCTATGGATATATGAATTTGGTCAGGATCATATTTGGGACACTCAGGATTGAATCGGAGCAGATATAATGAAGATCGAGTTTTTCACGAATTCTCGTAGGGCTTAGTACACGGGAATTTCTTGAAAATATCACCGGGCTGATTCTTTTGATATTTTCACATAAATGGGTCCCTATGGATATATGAATTTAGTCAAGACCATATTTGGGGTAGTCGGGACTGAATCGGAGCAGATATAATGAAGTTCGAGTTTTTGACGAGAATTCTCATAGGGGGTTGGTGCACGGGAATTTCTTAAAAATATTACCGGGCAGATTCTTTTTATATTTTCACACAAATTGGTCCCTATGGATATATGAATTTTGACACGACCATATTTGGCGCAGTCGTGACCTCAATCGGAGCTAATATATTAAAGTTCGAGTTCTTGACGAATTCACATAGGGGTTAGTGGACGAGAATTTCTTGTAAATATCACCGGGCAGTTTCTTTTGATATTTTTACACAAATAGGTCCCTATGGATATATGAATTTCGACACGCCATATTTGGCGCAGTCGTGACTAGAATTGGAGCTAATTTATTGAAGTTCGAATTTTTGACGAATTCTCATAGGGGTTGGTACACGAGAATTTCTTGAAAATATCACTAGGCAGATTCTTTTGATATTTTCACTCAAATAGGTCCCTATGGATATATGAATTTGGTCAGGATTATATTTGGGGCACTCGGGATTGAATCGGAGCAGATTTAATGAAGTTCGAGTTTTTCACGAATTCTCATAGGGGTTAGTACACGGGAATTTCTTGAAAATATCACCGGACAGATTCTTTTGATATTTTCACATAAATGGGTCCCTATGGATATATGAATTTAGTCAAGACCATATTTGGGGTAGTCGGGACTGAATCGGAGCAGATATAATGAAGTTCGAGTTTTTGACGAGAATTCTCATAGGGGGTTAGTACACGGGAATTTCTTAAAAATACCACCAGGCAGATTCTTTATATATTTTCACACAAATTGGTCCCTATGGATATATGAATTTTGACACGACCATATTTGGCGCAGTCGTGACCTGAATCGGAGCTAATATATTGAAGTTCGAGTTTTTGACAAATTCTCATGGGGTTAGTACACGGGAATTTATTGAAAATATCACTGGGAATATTCTTTTGATATTTTCACACAAATGGGTCCCTATGGATATATGAATTTGGACATGACCATATTTGACGCAGTCGTGACCTCAATCGGAGTAGATATATTGAAGTTCGAGATTTTGACGAATTCTCATAGGGATTAGTACACGAGAATTTCTTAAAAATATCACTAGGCAGATTTTTTTGATATTTTCACACAAATAGGTCCCTATGGATATATGAATTTGGTCAGGATCATATTTGGGGCACTCAGGATTGAATCGGAGCAGATATAATGAAGATCGAGTTTTTCACGAATTCTCGTAGGGCTTAGTACACGGGAATTTCTTGAAAATATCACCGGGCAGATTCTTTTGATATTTTCACATAAATGGGTCCCTATGGATATATGAATTTAGTCAAGACCATATTTGGGGTAGTCGGGACTGAATTGGAGCAGATATAATGAAGTTCGAGTTTTTGACGAGAATTCTCATAGGGGGTTAGTACACGGGAATTTCTTAAAAATACCACCAGGCAGATTCTTTATATATTTTCACACAAATTGGTCCCTATGGATATATGAATTTTGACACGACCATATTTGGCGCAGTCGTGACCTGAATCGGAGCTAATATATTGAAGTTCGAGTTTTTGACAAATTCTCATGGGGTTAGTACACGGGAATTTATTGAAAATATCACTGGGAATATTCTTTTGATATTTTCACACAAATGGGTCCCTATGGATATATGAATTTGGACATGACCATATTTGACGCAGTCGTGACCTCAATCGGAGCAGATATATTGAAGTTCGAGATTTTGACGAATTCTCATAGGGATTAGTACACGAGAATTTCTTAAAAATATCACTAGGCAGATTTTTTTGATATTTTCACACAAATAGGTCCCTATGGATATATGAATTTGGTCAGGATCATATTTGGGGCACTCAGGATTGAATCGGAGCAGATATAATGAAGATCGAGTTTTTCACGAATTCTCGTAGGGCTTAGTACACGGGAATTTCTTGAAAATATCACCGGGCAGATTCTTTTGATATTTTCACATAAATGGGTCCCTATGGATATATGAATTTAGTCAAGACCATATTTGGGGTAGTCGGGACTGAATCGGAGCAGATATAATGAAGTTCGAGTTTTTGACGAGAATTCTCATAGGGGGTTGGTGCACGGGAATTTCTTAAAAATATTACCGGGCAGATTCTTTTTATATTTTCACACAAATTGGTCCCTATGGATATATGAATTTTGACACGACCATATTTGGCGCAGTCGTGACCTCAATCGGAGCTAATATATTAAAGTTCGAGTTCTTGACGAATTCTCAGAGGGGTTTGTGGACGGGAATTTCTTGTAAATATCACCGGGCAGTTTCTTTTGATATTTTTACACAAATAGGTCCCTATGGATATATGAATTTCGACACGCCATATTTGGCGCAGTCGTGACTAGAATTGGAGCTAATTTATTGAAGTTCGAATTTTTGACGAATTCTCATAGGGGTTGGTACACGAGAATTTCTTGAAAATATCACTAGGCAGATTCTTTTGATATTTTCACTCAAATAGGTCCCTATGGATATATGAATTTGGTCAGGATCATATTTGGGGCACTCGGGATTGAATCGGAGCAGATTTAATGAAGTTCGAGTTTTTCACGAATTCTCATAGGGGTTAGTACACGGGAATTTCTTGAAAATATCACCGGACAGATTCTTTTGATATTTTCACATAAATGGGTCCCTATGGATATATGAATTTAGTCAAGACCATATTTGGGGTAGTCGGGACTGAATCGGAGCAGATATAATGAAGTTCGAGTTTTTGACGAGAATTCTCATAGGGGGTTAGTACACGGGAATTTCTTAAAAATACCACCAGGCAGATTCTTTATATATTTTCACACAAATTGGTCCCTATGGATATATGAATTTTGACACGACCATATTTGGCGCAGTCGTGACCTGAATCGGAGCTAATATATTGAAGTTCGAGTTTTTGACGAATTCTCATGGGGTTAGTACACGGGAATTTATTGAAAATATCACTGGGAATATTCTTTTGATATTTTCACACAAATGGGTCCCTATGGATATATGAATTTGGACATGACCATATTTGACGCAGTCGTGACCTCAATCGGAGCAGATATATTGAAGTTCGAGATTTTGACGAATTCTCATAGGGATTAGTACACGAGAATTTCTTAAAAATATCACTAGGCAGATTTTTTTGATATTTTCACACAAATAGGTCCCTATGGATATATGAATTTGGTCAGGATCATATTTGGGGCACTCAGGATTGAATCGGAGCAGATATAATGAAGATCGAGTTTTTCACGAATTCTCGTAGGGCTTAGTACACGGGAATTTCTTGAAAATATCACCGGGCAGATTCTTTTGATATTTTCACATAAATGGGTCCCTATGGATATATGAATTTAGTCAAGACCATATTTGGGGTAGTCGGGACTGAATCGGAGCAGATATAATGAAGTTCGAGTTTTTGACGAGAATTCTCATAGGGGGTTGGTGCACGGGAATTTCTTAAAAATATTACCGGGCAGATTCTTTTTATATTTTCACACAAATTGGTCCCTATGGATATATGAATTTTGACACGACCATATTTGGCGCAGTCGTGACCTCAATCGGAGCTAATATATTAAAGTTCGAGTTCTTGACGAATTCTCAGAGGGGTTAGTGGACGGGAATTTCTTGTAAATATCACCGGGCAGTTTCTTTTGATATTTTTACACAAATAGGTCCCTATGGATATATGAATTTCGACACGCCATATTTGGCGCAGTCGTGACTAGAATTGGAGCTAATTTATTGAAGTTCGAATTTTTGACGAATTCTCATAGGGGTTGGTACACGAGAATTTCTTGAAAATATCACTAGGCAGATTCTTTTGATATTTTCACTCAAATAGGTCCCTATGGATATATGAATTTGGTCAGGATCATATTTGGGGCACTCGGGATTGAATCGGAGCAGATTTAATGAAGTTCGAGTTTTTCACGAATTCTCATAGGGGTTAGTACACGGGAATTTCTTGAAAATATCACCGGACAGATTCTTTTGATATTTTCACATAAATGGGTCCCTATGGATATATGAATTTAGTCAAGACCATATTTGGGGTAGTCGGGACTGAATCGGAGCAGATATAATGAAGTTCGAGTTTTTGACGAGAATTCTCATAGGGGGTTAGTAAACGGGAATTTCTTAAAAATACCACCAGGCAGATTCTTTATATATTTTCACACAAATTGGTCCCTATGGATATATGAATTTTGACACGACCATATTTGGCGCAGTCGTGACCTGAATCGGAGCTAATATATTGAAGTTCGAGTTTTTGACGAATTCTCATGGGGTTAGTACACGGGAATTTATTGAAAATATCACTGGGAATATTCTTTTGATATTTTCACACAAATGGGTCCCTATGGATATATGAATTTGGACATGACCATATTTGACGCAGTCGTGACCTCAATCGGAGCAGATATATTGAAGTTCGAGATTTTGACGAATTCTCATAGGGTAATGTACACGAGAATTTCTTAAAAATATCACTAGGCAGATTTTTTTGATATTTTCACACAAATAGGTCCCTATGGATATATGAATTTGGTCAGGATCATATTTGGGGCACTCAGGATTGAATCGGAGCAGATATAATGAAGATCGAGTTTTTCACGAATTCTCGTAGGGCTTAGTACACGGGAATTTCTCGAAAATATCACCGGGCAGATTCTTTTGATATTTTCACATAAATGGGTCCCTATGGATATATGAATTTAGTCAAGACCATATTTGGGGTAGTCGGGACTGAATCGGAGCAGATATAATGAAGTTCGAGTTTTTGACGAGAATTCTCATAGGGGGTTGGTGCACGGGAATTTCTTAAAAATATTACCGGGCAGATTCTTTTTATATTTTCACACAAATTGGTCCCTATGGATATATGAATTTTGACACGACCATATTTGGCGCAGTCGTGACCTCAATCGGAGCTAATATATTAAAGTTCGAGTTCTTGACGAATTCTCAGAGGGGTTAGTGGACGGGAATTTCTTGTAAATATCACCGGGCAGTTTCTTTTGATATTTTTACACAAATAGGTCCCTATGGATATATGAATTTCGACACGCCATATTTGGCGCAGTCGTGACTAGAATTGGAGCTAATTTATTGAAGTTCGAATTTTTGACGAATTCTCATAGGGGTTGGTACACGAGAATTTCTTGAAAATATCACTAGGCAGATTCTTTTGATATTTTCACTCAAATAGGTCCCTATGGATATATGAATTTGGTCAGGATCATATTTGGGGCACTCGGGATTAAATCGGAGCAGATTTAATGAAGTTCGAGTTTTTCACGAATTCTCATAGGGGTTAGTACACGGGAATTTCTTGAAAATATCACCGGACAGATTCTTTTGATATTTTCACATAAATGGGTCCCTATGGATATATGAATTTAGTCAAGACCATATTTGGGGTAGTCGGGACTGAATCGGAGCAGATATAATGAAGTTCGAGTTTTTGACGAGAATTCTCATAGGGGGTTAGTACACGGGAATTTCTTAAAAATACCACCAGGCAGATTCTTTATATATTTTCACACAAATTGGTCCCTATGGATATATGAATTTTGACACGACCATATTTGGCGCAGTCGTGACCTGAATCGGAGCTAATATATTGAAGTTCGAGTTTTTGACGAATTCTCATGGGGTTAGTACACGGGAATTTATTGAAAATATCACTGGGAATATTCTTTTGATATTTTCACACAAATGGGTCCCTATGGATATATGAATTTGGACATGACCATATTTGACGCAGTCGTGACCTCAATCGGAGCAGATATATTGAAGTTCGAGATTTTGACGAATTCTCATAGGGATTAGTACACGAGAATTTCTTAAAAATATCACTAGGCAGATTTTTTTGATATTTTCACACAAATAGGTCCCTATGGATATATGAATTTGGTCAGGATCATATTTGGGGCACTCAGGATTGAATCGGAGCAGATATAATGAAGATCGAGTTTTTCACGAATTCTCGTAGGGCTTAGTACACGGGAATTTCTTGAAAATATCACCGGGCAGATTCTTTTGATATTTTCACATAAATGGGTCCCTATGGATATATGAATTTAGTCAAGACCATATTTGGGGTAGTCGGGACTGAATCGGAGCAGATATAATGAAGTTCGAGTTTTTGACGAGAATTCTCATAGGGGGTTGGTGCACGGGAATTTCTTAAAAATATTACCGGGCAGATTCTTTTTATATTTTCACACAAATTGGTCCCTATAAATATATGAATTTTGACACGACCATATTTGGCGCAGTCGTGACCTCAATCGGAGCTAATATATTAAAGTTCGAGTTCTTGACGAATTCTCATAGGGGTTAGTGGACGGGAATTTCTTGTAAATATCACCGGGCAGTTTCTTTTGATATTTTCACACAAATAGGTCCCTATGGATATATGAATTTCGACACGCCATATTTGGCGCAGTCGTGACTAGAATTGGAGCTAATTTATTGAAGTTCGAATTTTTGACGAATTCTCATAGGGGTTGGTACACGAGAATTTCTTGAAAATATCACTAGGCAGATTCTTTTGATATTTTCACTCAAATAGGTCCCTATGGATATATGAATTTGGTCAGGATCATATTTGGGGCACTCGGGATTGAATCGGAGCAGATTTAATGAAGTTCGAGTTTTTCACGAATTCTCATAGGGGTTAGTACACGGGAATTTCTTGAAAATATCACCGGACAGATTCTTTTGATATTTTCACATAAATGGGTCCCTATGGATATATGAATTTAGTCAAGACCATATTTGGGGTAGTCGGGACTGAATCGGAGCAGATATAATGAAGTTCGAGTTTTTGACGAGAATTCTCATAGGGGGTTAGTACACGGGAATTTCTTAAAAATACCACCAGGCAGATTCTTTATATATTTTCACACAAATTGGTCTCTATGGATATATGAATTTTGACACGACCATATTTGGCGCAGTCGTGACCTGAATCGGAGCTAATATATTGAAGTTCGAGTTTTTGACGAATTCTCATGGGGTTAGTACACGGGAATTTATTGAAAATATCACTGGGAATATTCTTTTGATATTTTCACACAAATGGGTCCCTATGGATATATGAATTTGGACATGACCATATTTGACGCAGTCGTGACCTCAATCGGAGCAGATATATTGAAGTTCGAGATTTTGACGAATTCTCATAGGGATTAGTACACGAGAATTTCTTAAAAATATCACTAGGCAGATTTTTTTGATATTTTCACACAAATAGGTCCCTATGGATATATGAATTTGGTCAGGATCATATTTGGGGCACTCAGGATTGAATCGGAGCAGATATAATGAAGATCGAGTTTTTCACGAATTTTCGTAGGGTACACGGGAATTTCTTGAAAATATCACCGGGCAGATTCTTTTGATATTTTCACATAAATGGGTCCCTATGGATATATGAATTTAGTCAAGACCATATTTGGGGTAGTCGGGACTGAATCGGAGCAGATATAATGAAGTTCGAGTTTTTGACGAGAATTCTCATAGGGGGTTGGTGCACGGGAATTTCTTAAAAATATTACCGGGCAGATTCTTTTTATATTTTCACACAAATTGGTCCCTATAAATATATGAATTTTGACACGACCATATTTGGCGCAGTCGTGACCTCAATCGGAGCTAATATATTAAAGTTCGAGTTCTTGACGAATTCTCATAGGGGTTAGTGGACGGGAATTTCTTGTAAATATCACCGGGCAGTTTCTTTTGATATTTTCACACAAATAGGTCCCTATGGATATATGAATTTCGACACGCCATATTTGGCGCAGTCGTGACTAGAATTGGAGCTAATTTATTGAAGTTCGAATTTTTGACGAATTCTCATAGGGGTTGGTACACGAGAATTTCTTGAAAATATCACTAGGCAGATTCTTTTGATATTTTCACTCAAATAGGTCCCTATGGATATATGAATTTGGTCAGGATCATATTTGGGGCACTCGGGATTGAATCGGAGCAGATTTAATGAAGTTCGAGTTTTTCACGAATTCTCATAGGGGTTAGTACACGGGAATTTCTTGAAAATATCACCGGACAGATTCTTTTGATATTTTCACATAAATGGGTCCCTATGGATATATGAATTTAGTCAAGACCATATTTGGGGTAGTCGGGACTGAATCGGAGCAGATATAATGAAGTTCGAGTTTTTGACGAGAATTCTCATAGGGGGTTAGTACACGGGAATTTCTTAAAAATACCACCAGGCAGATTCTTTATATATTTTCACACAAATTGGTCCCAATGGATATATGAATTTTGACACGACCATATTTGGCGCAGTCGTGACCTGAATCGGAGCTAATATATTGAAGTTCGAGTTTTTGACGAATTCTCATGGGGTTAGTACACGGGAATTTATTGAAAATATCACTGGGAATATTCTTTTGATATTTTCACACAAATGGGTCCCTATGGATATATGAATTTGGACATGACCATATTTGACGCAGTCGTGACCTCAATCGGAGCAGATATATTGAAGTTCGAGATTTTGACGAATTCTCATAGGGATTAGTACACGAGAATTTCTTAAAAATATCACTAGGCAGATTTTTTTGATATTTTCACACAAATAGGTCCCTATGGATATATAAATTTGGTCAGGATCATATTTGGGGCACTCAGGATTGAATCGGAGCAGATATAATGAAGATCGAGTTTTTCACGAATTCTCGTAGGGCTTAGTACACGGGAATTTCTTGAAAATATCACCGGGCAGATTCTTTTGATATTTTCACATAAATGGGTCCCTATGGATATATGAATTTAGTCAAGACCATATTTGGGGTAGTCGGGACTGAATCGGAGCAGATATAATGAAGTTCGAGTTTTTGACGAGAATTCTCATAGGGGGTTGGTGCACGGGAATTTCTTAAAAATATTACCGGGCAGATTCTTTTCATATTTTCACACAAATTGGTCCCTATGGATATATGAATTTTGACACGACCATATTTGGCGCAGTCGTGACCTCAATCGGAGCTAATATATTAAAGTTCGAGTTCTTGACGAATTCTCATAGGGGTTAGTGGACGGGAATTTCTTGTAAATATCACCGGGCAGTTTCTTTTGATATTTTCACACAAATAGGTCCCTATGGATATATGAATTTCGACACGCCATATTTGGCGCAGTCGTGACTAGAATTGGAGCTAATGTATTGAAGTTCGAATTTTTGACGAATTCTCATAGGGGTTGGTACACGAGAATTTCTTGAAAATATCACTAGGCAGATTCTTTTGATATTTTCACTCAAATAGGTCCCTATGGATATATGAATTTGGTCAGGATCATATTTGGGGCACTCGGGATTGAATCGGAGCAGATTTAATGAAGTTCGAGTTTTTCACGAATTCTCATAGGGGTTAGTACACGGGAATTTCTTGAAAATATCACCGGACAGATTCTTTTGATATTTTCACATAAATGGGTCCCTATGGATATATGAATTTAGTCAAGACCATATTTGGGGTAGTCGGGACTAAATCGGAGCAGATATAATGAAGTTCGAGTTTTTGACGAGAATTCTCATAGGGGGTTAGTACACGGGAATTTCTTAAAAATACCACCAGGCAGATTCTTTATATATTTTCACACAAATTGGTCCCTATGGATATATGAATTTTGACACGATCATATTTGGCGCAGTCGTGACCTGAATCGGAGCTAATATATTGAAGTTCGAGTTTTTGACGAATTCTCATGGGGTTAGTACACGGGAATTTATTGAAAGTATCACTGGGAATATTCTTTTGATATTTTCACACAAATGGGTCCCTATGGATATATGAATTTGGACATGACCATATTTGACGCAGTCGTGACCTCAATCGGAACAGATATATTGAAGTTCGAGATTTTGACGAGAAAACTTTATAAGAGTTAGTAAAAGGGAATTGCTTGAAAATATCTCCGGGCAGATTCTTTTGATATTTTCACACAAATAGGTCCCTATGGATATATGAATTTGGACACGACCATATTTGGCGTAGTCGTGACCTGAATTTGAGCTAATATATTGAAGTTCGAGTTTTTGACGATTTCTCATAGGGGTTCGTACACGAGAATTTCTTCAAAATATCACCAGGAAGATTCTTTTGATATTTTCACACAAATTTGTCCCTGTGGATATATGAATTTGGACACGACCATAGTTAGGGCAGTCGGGATTGAATCGGAGCAGATATAATGAACTTCGAGTTTTTGAGGAATTCTCATTGGGATTAGTACACGGGAATTTATTGAAAATATCACGGGGATGATTCTTTTGATATTTTCACACAAATGGGTCCCTATGGATATATGAATTTGGTCACGACCATATTTGGGGCAGCCAAGACTGAATCGGAGCAGATATCATGAAGTTCGAGTTTTTGACGAGAATTCTCATAGGGGTTAGTACATGGAAACTTTTTGAAAATATCACCGGGCAAATTATTTTCATATTTTCACACAAATAGGTCCCTATGGATATATGAATTTGGTCAGGAGCATATTTAGGTCATTCGGGACTGAATTGGAGCAGATATAATGAAGTTCCAGTTTTTGACGAGAATTCTCATTGGGGTTAGTACACAGGAATTTCTTAAAAATATCTCCAGGGAGATTCTTTTGATATTTTCACACAAATAGGTCTTTATAGATATATGAATTGGGTCACGACTATAGTTAGGGCAGTCAGGACTGAATCGGAGCAGATATAATGAAGTTCGAGTTACACTGATTTTTTTCAAATGTTTAATCAGAACAATATATTTATATTCTCACATATTTATGTCCATATCAATATTTGGATTTAAACCGAACTATATTTCACAAATTCTAGACCCAAAACAGAGTAGATTTAGCGGAAACGTGTTTTTCAGCAAATTCTCCTAGTGGCTAGTACACATATTTTTTTCATATATTGATTCCGAAAAACAAATTTATATTTTCACTTGTTTATGTCCATATTAATTTTTGGATTTGAACCGAATCATATTTCATAAATACTAGACCCGAAACGAAATGGATTTAGCGGAAATGAGTTTTTCAACAATTTCTCTTAAGGGTTAGGAGACATATTTTTTAAAAATACTGAGTCTGAATAATATATTTTTATTTTCACATATTTATGTCCATACTAATATTTGTATTTGAACTTAACCATATTTTGTGAATTTCGGATCCGAAATGGAACAGATTTAGCAGAAATTGGGGTTTTCCGCAAATTCTCCTTAAGGTTAAACAAATACTTTTTTCAAATATTAAGTCCGAATAATATATTTATATTTTCAATTTGAATAGTATTTATGTCCATGTCAATATTTCAATTTGGACTTAACAATATTTCGCGAATTCTAGACCCGAAATGAGGTGGATTTTGTGGAAATGAGGTTTTCGACAAATTCTTAATGGGGTTAGTACACAAATTTTTTTCAAATATTGAGTCGGAACAATATATTGATATTCTCACATATTTATGTCCATATCAATATTTGAATTTGTACCAAAACATATTTCACGAATTCTGAACCCGAAACGGATCAGATTTAGCGGAAACGTGTTTGTCGGCAAATTCTCCTAGTGGCTAGTACACATATTTTTTCGAACATTGATTCCGAAAAATAAATTGATATTTTCACATATTTATGTCCATATCAATATTTGAATTTGAACCGAACCATATTTTATGAATTCTGGACATGAAAAGGAATGGATTTAGCGAAAATAAATTTTTCGGCAAACTTTCCTCGGGGTTAGTACACATTTTTTTTCTTCAAATAATGAGTTCGAACAATATATTGATATTTCCACGTATTTATGTCCATATTCATATTTGAATTTGAACTGGACCATATTTCGTGAATTTTGGACCCGAAACGAAGCAGATTTGGCAGAAACAGTGTTTTCAACAAATTCTCCTATACGTTAGTACAAAGATTTTTTTTTTCCAAGTATTAAGTCCTAACAATATATTAATATTTGTACATATTAATGTCCATATCGATATTTGAATGAATTCCGGACTCGAAACGAAACAGATTTGGTAAAATTAGAATTTTTGACAGATTTCTAAAGGGGTTAGTACAAATGTTTTTCTCAAATATTGAGTCAGAACAATATATTTATATTTTAACATATTTATATCCATATTGATATTTAAATTTTTTACAGGCTTTCATCAAAATTTAGTCAGGTTGTTCCCTTGATGTTTTTATTGGACTTAGTGTATTTATATCCTAATGGATATTACAATTTGAATTATAACATATTTGACATAGTCTGGTTGTCAAACGAATCCTATATAAAGAATAGTTGTTTCTCGACAAACCTTAAGGGGGTATTACACGGACTTTCACCAAAATTTAGTAGGGTTGTTCTGTTGATATTTTTATTAGAATATTTTGCATATTTCTTTTCCTAAGAATTTTGGAATTTGAATTGTAACATATTTGGCATAGTCCAGTATCAAATGAAGCATATATAAAAAACAACAATTTTTCAACAAACCTCAAAGAGGCCAGTACTCGAACTTCCAATGAAATTTAGTGGTGGTCATGTTTTGTTAATATATTATTCAACTTTTTGCATATTTCTACCCCTATAGATATATGAATTTGAGTTATAACATATTTGGCATAATCTGGTTGTCAAATGAAGCATGCATAAAGAATAACTGTTTTTGACAAATATCGAATGTGCTAGTTCATATACTTCCACCAAAATTTAGTAGGGTTGTTCAATTGATGTTTTCATTGGACTGTTTGCATATTTATGTCTCAATGGATATAAGAATTTGAATTACAACATATTTGGCATAGTCTCGTTGTCAAATGAAGCAAAAATTAAGAATGATAATTTTTCAACAAAGCTTAAAGAGGGTAGTATACAGACTTTCACCAAAATCTAATAGGATTGTTTTAATTAGATTTTTTGCATATTCCTATCTCTATGAATATTAAAATATGAATCATACCATATTTGACATAATCTTTTTGTCAACTGAAGTCTATATAAAGAATAGTTCTTTTTCACAAAACTCAAAGTGGGTAGTACACAAAATTTTATCAAAATTTAGTAGGGTTGTTCCTTTGTTGTTTTTATTAGATTTTTTGCATATTTCCATACATATATATACTAGGATTTAAATTATAACACGTTTAAATCAAATATAAAGAACAATAATTTTTCAACAAAACTCAAATAGGGTAGTACAAAGACTTTCATCAAAATTTAGTAGGATTGTTCTGTTGATGTTTTTATTGAACTTCGGCTTTGATATATTTTTATGGCTTTTTTCGCAACCCGCTCATACTTTCGGACGCTTTTTTGGCGGCGAGAGCTAGTCCCCATTGCTGGAAAAGCTCGGCTTCAAAACCGTACGTGGAGCCCCGCATGCGGCTCACGCCATTCTAAAATTATCATATACTCCCTTCATCTCAAATTAGATGAGCTCGTTGACTTCGGGCACGCACTTTAAAATTCATTGACCGCATAGCTACATTACTTATTTTGAAATTTTATTTTTCCAAATAAAAATTTAAATATGAAATTTTCATTTACAAAAAAAAAAAATAATAAATTTCGGAACTATACGGTCAATGCATCTTAAGTTACGTGCTCAAAATCAACTAGCTCATTTAATTTGGGATGGAGGGAGTATAATTCTTTGCCTTCAAGACAATCATGACTACCTTTTCATCAAAATCTGGAATCTTAATAACTTCCTTAGTTTTGTTTGGTGATTCTGTTGTCTCACAAATTTTCATTCTCTCATTGACCAATACACATCTCTGAAATAGTAGAATTTTTCCACTAACAACTGATATATGAAATTCTTGTTTAAACTTCAACTCCTTAAAATATTTAATAAAATTTCACGTATAAATCTCAGGTTCTTTCTCTCTGCATTTGAACAAATAATATTGTAGTTTAATAATTTATTTGATTTGACTTCTTCCGATTTTAACATAACAAAAATCCTAATCATTTAAAATGAGTTAATTTTAATTTTTTGCATTCAGTTCATATTTATATAATTTAACGTTTACTAAATTTTTTGCATCCCATTTAAATCGATTTTTGCTATGCTCCATGTATTTACGGGGGTTGTTTTTTGGAAGGCATCATCTTGCATCTGTGCGCTCCTTTTCGTACTGCACTGCCCAATATACCTGCTCGTTTGGTTATTTCTTTAGTGTATGTATCTATATTTTTCTTTCTTCTGCTCGGCCTTACGTTTGACTTTAGCTTTTGTTGTTTGGTCAATGATATTACCCCGGAAGCACATGTAATTAGTCTACACATTATCCCAAAAAAAATACGAGAGAGAATTTTGGCTCACGCCATGAATATACCACTCCGTGTCACAATACAAATCTTTTTTTGGAAAAAAATATCCAATAATATTTGTTAATATTTAGTTTCCAATATAAATATATTAACATTATTCCAAAATTATTTTTCTTGAAAGTTGTGTAACAATTAATAAGGATTGAATAAGAGTTTACATTTATGCATTTATTAGGGATACAAGTGATAATATATTATCTAATTAATATTTAATATTTTCCTAATATGTGTATTTTTTTCAAAAGCCCTGAAATTTTTATAAGTACTTGTTATATACTCCTTCCGTTTCAATTTACATGTCCACTTCTAAAAAAAAATTATTTCAAATTACTTGTTCACTTTAACTTTCAATGCAAAATCATATTTCCAAAGTCAATTCTACTCCACATATCTCTCATTTATATTTTCTAAATCAATCTCACTCCACATGATGTTATGCTCATTTAATGCAGTGAATTTATAGATACCCACTTTTCTTGAATAGTATGATTTTTTAAAAGTGAACATCTAATTTGAAACGGAGGGAATAATATATAATCACATGTGTTATGTAGGGAGTACTAGTTGGGTATAGTAGTCCGGATGACCATGTTCGATTCTTTGTGTAATCATTTTTTTAAAAAAAAAATCAACATATTTTGACTCCTTTTATGGGGAAAAAATTTTCAACATATTTTGGCCCTCGGTGATTATAAATTCTGGCTCCGGCGCTGGTACAACATTTCGCTGATTCGCTCCTCTTTGCTCCCATCAGGTTCTCCGTGCATTACTATTCGTGCACGCCTTGAATATGTACTCAGTTTCATACTACTAGATTTCAAATTTTAAGAAGATAGAGTATTCATTTTTCTATGAGCAATCTTTTAGAGGCGATTGCAATAGTGGGTGTGGTTGTCGAGGTGGAGGAGAAGAGCTGTCAATACATCCAATTTCCTAAGATGCAACATAGCGTTTGACATTTTGCTTTCGAAAGCATCATCTTGCACCCCGATTTACTAACTCATTTGTTCGCTTGTTGTGTGTTTTTATGTCTTTTTATTTCTTTCATCTGGACCCACTGTTTGACTCTATCTCTTGGTCTTTTAGCTTGGAACCATATATATAAATACATATAACATTTATAGGAAAATGAGAGAGGAGATGGAGATGCATTGGGTTCCGAGATTTGGCTTAGGAATAAACAAATACAAATATAAATATACATATGCAGAGTACTACTAGTCTCAAACTTTTCGAGCGTACAATTGCATTCTGAATAGTAAAAACTTTTTGTCAAGGGCTAGAGCTGGGTTGGCGTGTAAAGTTGAACGTCTTTTACACATTTAATCTTCTGTCAGCTTTTTCTTCTCCCTTCACTGCAGCATTGCATCGATAGATCATAAATCAATGGTGCGGAAGAGGCTAGCTTCCGAGCTGGAAGGCGATGAATGCCACAATAGATTTGTGGGCCGCCGGACAAGTGATTTAAATCATCTCCTGGATGAAACCAGTGGTCTCCATGCTGCAGCAGGTGTAGTCATCAACAATGATAATTATAATAATAACAATAATAATAATAATCCCAATTCTTCTAACCACGCACAAATTGCCAACCACTCCACCAACGTGATGTTATCTTCCTCAGCTATCAACACAAACGCTTGTACTAGTAGTACAATGGACGGATCATCTCATCAATCTGCTTCCCCTTCCGTTTGTGTTTTCTCGGGCCTGCCCTTGTTTCCGCCAGTGCTGCAGCAGCAGCAGCAACCGCTGTTATCTTCTCCAACTAATAGTTCAATTGGAACTCAAGTTGGTGGTATAAATAGTCATAGTAATAGCAGTGCTGCAATGGTATGGATCGATGGCATCATCAAGGATCTTATTCACACTTCCTCCTCTGTCTCAATACCCCAGCTTATCCAAAATGTTAAAGAAATCATCCACCCCTGCAATCCCAGCCTTGCCGCACTACTTGAGAGTAGACTCCGCACTTTGACCACTACCACAATGGATCCAGACTATTTCACGACGACGAGAAAGGAAACATCATCATCATCGCCCATTATTAGAAATTCCCACTATCCTCCTCCTCCTTACCATAATCTTCAAATGGCAACAGTCGGGCAACCCCAATTGCATCAGGGTCAGGGATCCTCAGCTGCCCCCCCAACTGGTCTTGCAGTATATCGAGGGGATGTAGAAGATAACATTGCGGCTTCTGTCAACCATTACAACAACAATTGGGGACTTCCACAAACCGCGACTGGCGGCAGTAATGAGGCCATGCCTACTGACCATATTCCTGTCATGTTCCCAAACCAAATTAAGATGCATGAGGACTCTCAACTCCAACAGATTGAGACGCTGCCACCTCCTCCAGCAGCATCTGATGCATCACAGGTCATGGATGATGCGGCAGTCATAAGGGAGAAGAGAAAACAAGAGATAAGACAGCTGAAGAGGGACGAAGAAGGTCTGCACCTGCTCAAACTACTCCTGCAGTGTGCGGAGGCCGTCTCTGCAGACAATTTTGAGGAGGCCAATACCATGCTATTGGAAATTTCAGAACTGTCCACACCTTTTGGAACGTCCGCTCAAAGGGTGGGCGCGTACTTCTCAGAGGCAATGTCGGCCAGATTAGTTAGCTCCTGCTTAGGAATCTATGCTTCTCTTCCCGCAACAGTGGTGCCTCTTCATGGCCAGAAAGTGGCCTCAGCCTTCCAGGTTTTTAATGGTATCAGTCCCTTTGTTAAGTTCTCGCACTTTACTGCAAACCAGGCCATACAGGAAGCTTTTGAGAGGGAGGATAGGGTGCATATCATAGATCTAGACATCATGCAAGGCCTCCAATGGCCGGGACTCTTCCATATCTTAGCTTCTCGACCTGGAGGACCTCCTTCTGTTCGACTCACAGGTTTTGGCACTTGTATGGAGGCTTTAGAAGCCACTGGTAAGCGCTTGTCGGACTTTGCTGATAAGTTAGGGCTCCCATTTGAGTTCTCCCCGGTTGCTGACAAAGTTGGGAATCTAGATCCTGAAAGAATTAACGTGAGCAAAAAGGAGGCAGTTGCGGTTCACTGGTTGCAGCATTCACTCTATGATGTTACAGGCTCTGATGCAAACACGCTTTGGCTCTTGCAAAGGTAATTACTACTAATTTATGAACTTAAGTACTATTTTACCTTTGATCCAATTCTACTCCGCACTTTGCACTAGCGCACACTCAATATAACTAATGCTATGGTTGGTGCACGGAGATTAATATACATATTACTATACAAGGCAAAATGCTTAGCATCAGAAACTAGATGAGTAAATAGCAGTTATCAACATGGTGCTCGAATTGTATGCAGATTGGCCCCAAAGGTAGTGACTGTGGTAGAGCAAGACCTGAGTCACACAGCCGATTCCTTCTTGGGAAGGTTTGTGGAGGCCATACATTACTTCTCTGCATTGTTCGACTCTCTGGGAGCAAGCTATGGGGAGGAAAGCGAGGAGAGGCATGTGGTGGAGCAGCAGTTGCTATCGAGGGAGATAAAGAATGTCCTAGCTTTGGGGGGTCCTTCAAGGAGCGAAGGTGGTGAGTTGAGATTCAACAACTGGAGGGAGAAGCTTCAACAATCTGGATTCAAGGGAATCTCTCTGGCTGGGAATGCAGCCGCACAAGCCACTCTCTTGCTTGGGATGTTCCCTTCTGATGGTTACACCTTGGTTGAGGATAACGGCACTCTCAAACTTGGTTGGAAAGATCTTTGCTTGCTCACAGCTTCTGCTTGGAAACCACTTTACAACTAATTATTATCATCTAGCTACCTACCTACTTCATTCACCCATTACTTTCTTCTGTATGTAGCGTAGGTAGCTTTTTTTCTCAATTTATGAATATCATAGACGAGGCTATAAATCTCGTAGAGCTGCCTGACGCCTGTTGTCAAGTTGTATTGTCATAGTCTTAGAATGAATTTTGAAAGGATGAATACCATTGTCACAGGGCCGAACATGTCAAGATGCTCGCTCACTATTAAATAGGGGTGAACACGGGTCGGGTTGGCCGGGTTAGTGGCAAAACTTCAACCCAACCCAATATAATCGGTTTATAAAAATTCGAACCCGTTAACCCTCAAAAATATTTTCAACCCAACCCTATTATTCATACGTCGGGTAGGGTCGGGTTGGGTCGGGTTAATCGGGTTTAATCACAGCTCAACCCAACTAAAATATAAACGATTTTCTCTAACTTATAAGTCAAGAAAAAATAAAGCTCAACCCAACTAAAATATAAACGATTATGCAAACAATCTGAACAATAAAACACAAGCAACAAAATATAAACTAAGCAGACATAGTCACACTGTTATAAATTTATTATCTTTAAACGGGTTGGGTCGGGTTGGGTGGGGGTTAATTATTTAAAAAACCTAACCCAACCCAATTTATTCGGGTTATAAAAAATCGAACCCAATTATTTTTCGGTTTGGAACGGTTCGGTTTGATCGGCCGAAATAAGGGGCGGGTTGGGTCGGTTTTGCGGGTTAAACGGTTATTTGTTCACCCCTACTATTAAATGCTCTCAAATGCAGTTCTTTGCATAACATGTTGTAAATAGAAACTAGAATTATAACTAACAAGATCGCAATTGATATGTACAAGAGCGGAACTCTCTCAAGAACTACATTGTACTTCTTCTTGTTATTTCATCTGAATAAACCAAGCAATACATTTATAGAAAACAGCCCACAAGATGGCTAAAAACAAGGAAACCACTACACCTAAACTCCTGAATGAACTCCAATTCACGATCCTATAATTACTCCACTCAGACTCCTACTTCTACTCCATCACTTCATGACCTATCAGCAGCTATTTTCTAGGCCTGCAACAATACTCACGACCATACTCGAGTAAAACAAATTTTATACAAATAAATAACTAAACAAAATAAATAATTAATAACAACTAAATTTAAGATTAATCTAACATAACAGGCAGGCTCAAGGAAAAACCGATTTGAAACCGAAACGGAACCAAAATCGAAAAAACCCGTTTTTAATATATCTGATCCGTGATCAAAAAATAAAAACTGATCTTATTTAAATAATAATAGCCTATACCAGAAGAGTAAAACTGTCATATGGTGTCAGAAAGTGAAAGTTGGATCTCTCGTGATTACAAAGAATAACACATTGTCATGTTAAGAAAAGAAAACTAAATTTAATATAATAATTAAATATATATGTGTGTGTGTGTATATATATATATATATGCTAGTGATCAAATACAAACCAATCTTAAAATACAAACTAAGAACCTCCTATTTTACACTATCAAAGCACCCCATTTGCATGACCCATCATCCAGCCACCTATCTCGATCCCGACCACCACCTTGCCACCCCTCCACTCAGCCCCATTGGTCGGCAAATTTGCTAATAAATTCGCTGATCGCTGCTATATATTTTAGTGATATTCGCTTCAGAAATTAGTGATTACTGCTTTAGAAATTAGTGATCACTACTTCAGAAATTAGTGAAATAAAGAGAACAGAAAACAGAATCTGGACAGAATCTGGTGATTCGCTATTTTTGATGATCGAATATATTGGTGTTATTTAATGGTTGTAGCGGCTTTGGTAGTATATATTGGATGATTGTGATGATATATATAGATTGTATGTGTATATATAAGGTATATATATATGTAGACGAGCGAGTAGTTTTTAGTTTGTATTTTAGCTTGGTTTGTATTGGAGTAGGACTATATATATATATATATATATATATATATATATATATATATATATATATATATATATATTAGAGTTAAATAAAAATACAAGTTACTTATATTTAATAAAATATACTCCCACAATTAAATAACAGCGTATCTCTCAAAAAAACTCTAGCATCCTCTCCTTCTTTTTCTCCGGGTCGCCGTCGGAATTTCATCGATTTTTACCGATAAAAAGCTCCGAATCAATATATTTCTCTTGATTTGTTCTCGTTTTCTCAGTAATACTCCCTACCGGATCCGTTCCAAAATTTTAGATCTACTTGATTTTCAAGATTTTGATTTGGTGATGAATCAATTGAGATGAGTCAATGACGAGTTAAGCGACTTTGATTCAATTTTAGCCATAGCCGATGATTACATATATTTATATTCGATAAGGTAAGGATCGTGTGAATTGACTCCCACGATAATGGTATGAGTTCAAAATCTTTTGTTTTAGTGCTTTTTAATATATTTGTCTTATATATGATTCGTTTATAACTTGATTTATAAGGCTTGTTGAATCTTTAGTTTTAATTTTGTGCCCCTATAATAGCTTTTTGATCGTATATTGCGATTATGTTTGTCGTTTATTAACGATTGTGTCATTTTAGATGACTTTGTTTCGGTGCCTGGCATATAATCTTTCATGCTTGATTCTTCCTTTCGATCCTCATTTTTTCTCCCTCTATATCTTTTTTTATTTCCACGGATTTTTGTTTTTCATTGGGGTTTTCTTTTCAGTCATTGAAGTTTTATTGGCTAAATTTCCGGGGCCATCTCTACATTACCTTTGGTTAGTCGGTAGACTTTTTTGAATGAAAGATTTCCTTTCCTCTTAGTTCCGCGGGTTTTGTTTTTTTTTTGAATGTTTTTTTTCAGACATCAAAATTTTTATCTAATTTTTGTGAGCTTTTCAACATGTCCTTTGATTAGTGAAAGTTTTTCATATATGAAAAGAAGCTCTCCGATTCTTTCGGTATTGTACTTCGGTGCAATTCACTGACGTGAAAGTCTTATGACAAAAAAAAAATTCAAATAGACATTATTTTTAAGTAGTATCTGAGAAAATAATATTTTATAATATGAATGTTTTTAAAACAAAAAATAGGTATAAATAAAGTATATAAAATTATATCCTAAAATTTTATAACATTTTCATATTTAAAATAAAAAGTACAAGTGTATATTTGATAAAATAAAATATATTATAATTATTTCATAAATGATTTAATTATAATTAAAAATAAATAGATTAAGAAAATGATATGTTAACGCGAGATTTAAGCAGTGTTCTAGAAATCGGTTCAGGTCGTCATCTAGACGGTGCCGGGACGATATGCGGCGTCGAAACGTCTCAATTTGACGTTATGCGATAAATTAGACGTTTTTCTTTATAAAAATCAATCATGACGGTGGACATTCCACCTAAACTATCAATGATTTTTAAATTTTTAATATTATTATTGTGGTACTGCTACTTTTCTTTACTTTTCTTGTAATGGTGACTTTTTTATTTATTACTAGAGTTTTTAGAAAACTAAAAGATACCAAACGTTAGATATGTCTGAACTGAAAAGAGAAGTAAGAGAGTGATATTAGATAGTTGGGTTAAATATCAAAATAGTCACTCACGTTGGAGTTTATATATCACTTCGCTCACTGATTTTAACGAGGTATCATTTGAATTATTAAAGTCATAATAAATATTAAACAAGTAACTCTAGACATGAGTTCAAGCAGTCAAAGATATTATTTATAAAGTTTTACTCATTATTCTTGATTGTTACTACAACCAAGTATAAATTTATGACTTTTAATATTAATGATAATATATTTAGATTTTATTTTTAACGAACCGATCCGAGTCGAGCCGAACCGAGTCGATACCGAGCTGGTCAATAAAATTTCTAATTTTTTCAAATTTTAACAATTGACTTTGTCTATCTAATAACCAATTTAAAAATTAAAAAATTGTGATTACAAAATTGAAAATAAATAAGTTAAAACTAAAGTCTAAAACCAAAGTCTAAACTTAAAGTTTCTTTTTTTTTTATGCATATTTTTTGTCGAGTCGAGTTTTTAACGAGTCGAGTCGAAACCGAGTCCGAATATTTAATGAGTCGAATCGAGTCGAAAAATTAAAAAGCTTGGTTCGGCTCGTTAAGCTTATCGAACATTATTGGTTGTTCGAACTCGAGCTCGTTAACGAGCCGAGCCGAGTTCTTACCAAGTCGAGTCGAGTCGGCTTAACGACCAGCTCGGTTCGTTTACAGCCTATATTTATACTATTATACAAAAAAATGAATACTATTAAAAAAATAGACAATAGACAATTATAGAATTTCTTATCCATGATTTGAGGTTTATATGATATATAAATTGGTGGTTGAACTCTAAAAAAGATAATATCACTTGATTAGATTTTGCTTGAGAATTGATTGCAGATGATAAATTGTTTGAAATCAGATTCATGATTTATTGAATTTTTAGAATTATAATTATAATTCTTCCAGATTTTACCGCTCATTAATGTTATTATTATTCCGTCCATCTTTCTCATTTCTTTATAATTCTTTTCCATTGCTTGGCACGTATTCAAAGGTTTCTACTTCTTATAAAATATTGTTTCATAATTTAATTTTGACGATTTTTTTTTCTGCGTATAAAATTTCTAATGTTAAATTTTTATTGAGGAAAAAAAAATTATGAAACTAGATTTTTTTAGAAACCCTAAAATGCGGGTCAAACTCTCATCGTCCAAGTGGAGGTAAACTACTTAAGACATATATATGAAGTATAGCATATAAAGATATAGACAGACTATCATTATTTCATTAATAATGCTAAACATTATATACTTATATATAATAAGCGTAAGGGAGATAATTTGGTCGCATGGTCCTCTGGTCCAAAAGCTTATCATCCGTTGGATCTTATATTGAACAAATAAGCACCGTTAGATTGGAACAAAATTAAATTCTGTTCTAGAAGGCAACTGATATCTACTTGCATGTTTATAATTCCTTTTCTGAATCCAAAACAAATTCTGTCTTTCACATGTATATGATTTTTTTTAATCCTAAATAAATATTTCCTACCAGTTTTATTCGTAGAATCATATAAATCTCACCGTCACAATTTTTTTATAATATATTTTAAAATTAATAAGCCGGATTTATGTGAGGAACAAATACAAAAACTTTTTCTTAATCCAAAATAGATTATACCTTCTTATTGCATATTTATGATTCCTTTTCTTAATTCAAAACAAATTATGTTTATCAATTTTAATTTAGAACCATATAAATTTTTTGAAAAATATTTAAATCACATTATAATAATTTTAATATAAAATACATTTATTAATATAATCTAATAGGAGTTGGCATAACGTATTCCACTCGAAATATATTAAAATTTGATAGATAGAATTTAATACTTTGGCATGATACATACGAGAAAAGGAATTGCTTGATCAAAATAATTTATTTGAAACCATTAATGGCTGTGATGATGTACTTACCAAAGTTCTAACTTACAAACAAATCATAATTTCGAATTTTATTTTATTGAAAATTTTAATTTATTATTTATAAATTAAATTTTTTCACACCATTTAAAATATATTTAAAAAGTTTATAAATAATTAAAAAGCTCTCGTGCCTTGCACGGGCTATAAGCTAGTAATAATATAATATCAATAATCAAATCTGACTCTAACATCAGTGATAGAACCAAACATTAGTGGTAAAAAAATATAATTTAATGATAAATTTCTAAACACATAAGAACTTGGGATCTTTTTAAAAATACCCATCTGTAAAATTATTTTTTTAAAAATACTACCATCTTTTTCATTGTTTTTAAAAATACCTTTTCATAAAATTTTTTTTTCAAAAATACGATTTGCAACCTTTGCAACCTCATTTGCAACCTTGGGCGGCGCAGCCGTAAAAGTTGCAAATGAGGTTGCAAAAGTTGCAAATAAAAATGGAAATGAGGTTGCAAAAGTTGCAAATGAGGTTGCAAAAGTTGCAAATAAAAATGGAAAGTTGCAACAGTTGCAACTGCAATTGCAACTAGTTCAACTGAAAACTGTAAGTTGCAAATGAGGTTGCAAAAGTTGCAACTGAGGTTGCAAATGAAGTTGCAAAAGTTGCAACTGCAGTTGCAAAAGTTGCAACTGCAGTTGCAACTTTTGCAACGAGGTTGCAAAAGTTGCAACTGAGGTTGCAACTGCAGTTGCAAAAGTTGCAGCTGCAGTTGCAACTTTTGCAACTTCATTTGCAACCTCAGTTGCAACTAAATGCAACTGAAAACTGTAAGTAACAACAGATGTATGGTGTGCCCCTGGCGGGGCCGTTAGATTACAATAGAATCAACTGAATGCAACCATATGCAACTGAATACAACCATATGCAACCATATATGCAATTACAAATCCTGATTTCAAGTTCCAGTTTTCGAATGTCGTTTTCGACCTCATTTTCGGAATCGATATATATATATATATATATATATATATATATATATATATATATCGATTCCGAAAATGAGGTCGAAAACGACATTCGAAAACTGGAACTTGAAATCAGGAATTTGGTTGCATATGAAGTTGCAAAAGAGGTTGCAACACGGCTGGCGCCGCCTGGAGTTGCAGATGAGGTTGCAAAAGTTGCAAACAGTATTTTTGAAAAAAAAATTTTATGAAAAGGTATTTTTAAAAAGAATTCTGGAAGGTAGTATTTTTGTAAATAATTAAAGAAAAGGTAGGTAGTTTTGTAGATTTCCCTAAGAACTTTGAGTGATGAAAAAAAATCTATTTTACTAACCAACCAAACTTCCATGCTTCGCATAGATTCCACCGAGGGAGTCCAGGATTCTAAATGTTGGATACGCTCTTCTTTCAACATCCCTCCTTGGCTCAACCTGTGGGACCGCAACTTGGTTTACCAGCAAGTTTTTGACTTTAGACTTGGCATCACCCAACAACATCTTTTTTGTTTTCTTCTCTCTTCTCTTGTCGTCCGGCGGCTGCCGTCCTTAAATGGGTACAGAACTAAAATTTTCATTTAGTATCCCTTTTACCTGCGTGTAAAAAACCAGAATATATACTGCAATAGCATTTCAATCTGTTACGTGAAATCAATAATACTCATGTATTGAATTTAATATCCAGTACGTGGGTGGGTAGGCTGATGCTTAAAATATACTCGTACTACTTTTGAAGAAAATGAAATATATTAAAGACAGTGAGTGAGATCGACAGGGCAGCATCAGGTAGCAGCTGCAAGGAAACAAGACCTGAAGAGGGACGAGAGCTCAATTACAGATTTACTTTTACAAGCACAGCAGCAGCAGGTAGTATTTCTATTCTTCTTCTTTGTTTTTCGCTAAACTTATATAGGTTAATTAATTAAGATCCTTTCTGAAATAGTAATTTTAATGAGATTGGAGAAATGAGAGTCGAATCGAATCCAAGACTATTTGTGATCCTGGTTTTTATGGCTTCTGATCTTCTACCTTTGCTATAATTGTTTCCATATTCATTCTTGTTCTTTATTATTTCTTCACTTTGTTTATCATTTTTCTTTTTGACATGGATCATTAACTGCTGCATACAATTAACTCTCATGACACTAGCTCCTGCTGTAATTTGTAACATAATGGATCTGGAATACACTAGAGAAGGAAGACAATATTTCCACCTAATAAAAGTATAAAACACACACACACACACATTCTTGTAGGATGATGTTATCTCTCTACCATGTCGATCATTTGCACATTCTCACTAACTCATATTCTTCTTGTTTTAATTTTTAGTTGTGTATATCTCTGTATAACATCTAGTCTACTGCAGGAAAAATAGTTTGAACCCTTGTACCAATGTCAACTATGTCTCAGCTTCACCGCTTATCGCTACCCAATCACTATCACATTTTCAATACCAATAGGTCTATTGATCTTATTCATAGTAATCTTGCTTTCTCTTCCCCACCCACTTGTCTAAAACTCTTTAACTCTCCTCTTCCTAAAAACCAGCTCACCCATTATTATCTCATTACCAAAGTCCATATTCCTTGTGCCAATATCGCTGCTGCTGGTGGTAGCAATAATGATGGTATTGGCGGTTTTGGCGGAGGAGGTAGTGATGGGACGAGCGGCAACAATGATGGAGATGATTCTTCCTCTTCTTCCAATTTTGAGAGATTTGGTCCTGTAGGGGCCTTTTTAAATGGTTGGAGGTCTAGAGTGGCTGCTGATCCTCAATTCCCTTTCAAGGTTCTCATGGAGGAGATTGTCGGTTTAAGCGCTTGTGTTCTAGGTGACATGGCCTCTCGCCCGAATTTTGGTTTAAATGAGCTTGATTTGGTCTTCTCAACTCTTGTCGTTTGCTTCATTTTGAATTTCACTCTAATGTATATCTTAGCACCTACAACTGCTTCCTCCGGGGTTGCCCTGCCTGCGCTTTTTGCCAGCTGTCCAACTAGCCACATGTTTGAACCTGGTCCCTTCAGTGTACTTGACCGGTTCGGGACTTTTGTGTATAAAGGAATAGTGTTTGCTGCTGTTGGGTTTACAGCTGGATTAGTTGGAACTGCTCTCTCCAACGGATTACTTGCGTTGAGGAAGAATATGGATCCAACTTTTGAAACTCCTAACGAGGCTCCACGTACAATGTTAAATGCTCTTACTTGGGCAGCACAGGTGGGTCTTAGTGCTAACTTAAGATATCAGACCCTCAATGGTGTTGAGTATGTGCTGGCCAAGGGACTTCCATCATTCGCATTCAAGACTTCTGTAATTGTTTTGAGGGTTGTGAATAATGTAATGGGTGGAATGTCTTTTGTGATACTTGCAAGGCTGACAGGATCACAAAGCTCTGGTGCTAATGAAAGCAAGCTGGTCAGTAGTGAAGAGGTGGAAGCATCCGCAACTGGTGATGAGAAAGACAAATTGCCACAAGATTCTGAGAGCAGCGAATCGGTTCACAAGTAGTATAGTTTTCTCAAGTTGTTTTCTTGTATGTTTTGAACTGACTTTTTTATACAAATGAAGTTTGATTGTCAACTACATTTCACAGTTGAAGAAACATTAGATCTTGGAAGTATATACATTGAATCATTAAAGTATATCTCAATGAAGCTTGATTAGTACTCCATATCTCAGATCGGTTATGGATGTCAATCTCCGAAATGGCCCCAAGGAGAGCCGTAGATGATGAGGTCCATCTACAACCGTTATAAATATCCACCAGCTAGCTGACTATCGATATACAACAAAATAAAACAACAGTGATGAATGTGAATATGAGCTTTTACTAAGTTGCAGAATCTGAGAGAGATAACTGTAAACTGTGAGCTTAGATTAGGAAGCAATACAAGCTAACTAGTAGCCGTTGAGAACATAAACCTTAGTTTGGCTAGAAAAGGAGCTGACACAGGTGTATATAACACTACTACTGCGATTGTGATTAGAATAGAAATATTCCATGTATAGACTTTTGGTCCAGAGGCACTCCCCTGGGATTTAGTTTAATATAAATAATAGTTATGCTTGTACCTAATAATTTTGTTTCTTGAGGGAAAAAAAACATAGTTGCTAAATACACTTCATATTTGCTTTGTGCAGTTCGCAGAGATTACAGTTGTGTCCTTCCTAAACTTCTGTGTAATACTATGATACAAAACAAAGTCAACCCTGATTTTTTGTGCACTTTGAACAGGATTAATGTAGGCGCACTAACTAATTACTCCATTTAATTATCTTTTTTCAACTATTAAGTGATACATGAATATTATTTAAATTATCAGGCTCTAATGGGTTAAAATCCCCGTAACTTAAAATATTACAAAGTTAACACTAATATTTGATATATTATTTTAGTCAAAATAAAAAGTGCTTGGATTTTTTTTTTAATATAACTTTTAGTTGGCCTAAATTTTTTAATATGTATTAAGAATTTAGAAAGATAATTTAATTGTATAAATAATCTTTATTCGTATAATTTTTATTTTAACTTTATGTATAATCATATAATTTAAATACTTGACTTTATATATAATTTTATCAATGTCTTTATTTTTTTTATCGATGTGTTTAATTTTTTTACTTTGTTCATTCTCATTTAATCAAAACAACTTAAAATTTTGAAACTATATTATCACGGCCAATTTCCAATAATATAAAATATTAAAAAGTTAACACTAGTGTTTGATATAATATTTTAGTCAAAATAAAAAATACTTGATTTTTTTTATAAAATAATCATTAGCTGGGCTAAAACTTTTATTAAGTATTAAGAATTTAGAAAGATAATTTGTTATATATAATTTTTATTTGAATTTATGTTCACTTTGTTTCGATATGTATATATGTATGCACAGTTTATCATAATTGAATTATTAATTCATATCATAATTTTTGAATATTATAATCATTATTTTAGATCTGTTTGAACAAAAATTGCCGGGTTTTGGTTCAAATTTCATGAAGATTATGGATCCTCCTATAAAAGCTAGAGTCGGGGAATGGAAGTGGCTGAATGTTTTTATTTTTAATATTGAATATTGTCACGTATTTTAATATATTTTTAAAATACATTGTTAAATATAAATTTTAAATGCATTTTAATGTGTTAAATGTTTCTTCCCTTCTTTAATTTCCAATTCTTTTATTTAAATAAAAACTTTAATATATATATATATATATATATATGTATATATAATAATCCATCCAAAAATAACGATTACAAAATATTGTGAAAGTATTTTTTAATAATTTTCTTGTGATTTTAATTATTTTTCTTGTGAATAAAATTTACTTTTTGCACAAAAATTTGAATGTATTTAAAATTTATAAAAATGAAGAATATAAAATTTGCCAAACTAATAATTACTGAAAAATGTGATAATCATATTTTATAATATATTTTTGAAAAGAACGTGTGTTTAAGAATTAAAATCTATATATTCTAAAATTTAAAATTAAAAAAATAAGAAACTGTTTGAAATGTGATGTTGTAGCGCAGTCTTTTAGGTCACATGTAAACACGCCGTAATCAACGCCTATTTATTAGGTCTCACACATTTAATAAGCTAAAGGTCTTGAAAAGGATGAGAGCATACTGCATATATGTTATATAGGCTGATGTTCATGTTAAGTTAAACCACTGAATCAAATACTACGTACGTAGGAAGCTTGTGCAGGCAAGGCGTATATACATCCACGTATTAATTAATATGTACATTAATTCCATAGTGTATAAATTACCAGGCGGGAGGTAGCTAGCTAGGTTGCCTCTCATCATACATTACATATAGCTATTTCCATATAAGCAAAGCACAGCACGGCACATTCTCTGCCTGAATCTCTTACCTGCCTTACCTACTCCCTTCCAACTCTCTTCATTTATTTATACAACCGTTCCGTTTCATAACCTGCCCGTCTCTACAATAAGTTTGCCATTTCTCTCTCTTTCCTTTCAGAAGGAAACAATATGTACGATCCTCACAGTCACAGCCTTTTCACTACTGAGGAGAATTGATAACCATTCCTACAATATTCACCCCCTGCAGGTACTCCATTCATTCATCCATCACATGTTAAGCTGCTAGCTAACACATACGTGCATAATTCACCAATAAACTTTTTATTGTGACATTTAGAGATTATTTCCCTGTAACTACATGCATTATCATTTGAGGTCCCTTAGGTTATATCGAACCCTGATTAATTCAGATGATGCTCAGTAGTATCCGTCTATCACTGTGCGCCCCCCATTTTTAATTTATAGTATTAAGGTTCGTAAAAAATCCCCAAGGTCTGAATATGCAGCTGAGTGTTTTGTCTCAGCTGAGAGATATCTATTTGACACTCCTGATAAATATAAACCAAAGACTTTATAGTTATATTCAAATTGCTGAAACAGTGTTCCCAGTTTCAATCTATTTCGAAATACTGAAGCTTTTACTTTTCTCTGTATATGCAGCTGTGGTTTTCTCAGTTAACAACAATTCCTCTTCCCCTCACTCTGACACGATCATATTTTGTACTAACTCTCCATGATTTTGTTTTCTTATTCGTCCAGCGAATGACGGAGTTCGTACTTTTTGCCTGTAACAGGAGTCCTGGAGTAAAGGGAGTTAATCTCACATCATAAGCAGACACAGCTTTCAGAGCTAATGTTGCAAACTCTCCGGTCTCCATGAAGCTACAATATGTATTAATCCTACATTTCCTTGTACTGTATGTTTCAATATTAGGTACTGTTGCTGACCTCAAGTCAGATAAAGAAGCTCTGCTTGACTTCATTGCTGCTGTCCCTCACAGCCGAAAACTTAACTGGACTAGTGCTTCTTCAGTCTGTAGATCTTGGGTTGGTATCACTTGTTCAGAAAATGAAAGTGGAGGAGTACTTTCGCTGCGTCTCCCTGGCATGGGATTATCTGGCCCCATTCCAGCCAATACTCTTGGGATGATGAAAGCACTCACTATTATTAGCCTCCGATCCAATGGCCTTACAGGAAGTCTTCCAGCTGATATCGTTTCCCTCCCTTCACTCCGCTACATATACCTTCAGAAAAACAATTTTTCAGGGGATATTCCTTCTTCTTTATCCGTCAAACTTGAAATCATTGATCTTTCTTTCAATTCCTTTACAGGAAGCATTCCAAGTGCTGTTCAGAATTTGACAGATCTTACTGGGTTGAGCCTACAGAACAACTTCCTCACGGGGTCCATACCTGTACTTAAACCTCCTAAACTTGAGCATTTGAATTTAAGTAATAACCAGCTTAATGGTTCCGTTCCAATTTCCCTCCAGAAGTTCCCAGCTTCATCTTTCCAAGGGAACACTTGGTTATGCGGGGCACCTCTGAATCAGTGCCTCTATCTTACCCCGTCACCGTCTCCCTCCCCAAGCTTTTTACAGCCTATTCCTCCTCCAACTTACTTCCCCATCTCACCAACTGCTTCTGTTCCATTCCCGAAGTCCAAGAGATCATTGAGCACGGGGTCAGTTATTGCCATTGCAGTCGCGGCATCTGCAGGTTCTTTGTTGCTATTCCTAACTATAGTTTTGTATTGTTTGAAGAAACCAAATGTCCGAGAAGGTAGAATTATATCAAAAGGGAAGGCCTTTATTATTGGGAGGGGTGTGAAGCCAAACACGGACTCTGGAAGTGGGGTGCAAGAGGCAGAGAGGAACAAATTAGTTTTCTTCGACGACTGCCCTCATAATTTTAATCTTGAAGATTTACTGAGAGCCTCCGCTGAAGTGTTAGGAAAGGGAAGCTATGGAACTACCTATAAAGCTATCTTAGAGGACGGAACAATAGTGGTTGTGAAGAGGCTAAAAGATGTAGCTATCGGGAAAAAAGAGTTTGAGCAACAGATGGGAACTATTGGGAGCATAAGGCAGCATCAGAATGTCGTGTCTCTTCGTGCTTATTACTATTCTAAGGATGAGAAACTCCTTGTTTATGACTATATACCTATTGCCAGCTTGTCCACGCTATTACATGGTATCTTTCGCCTCCAATTTTCTTTGTTCAACTTGTTTTTCTGCCATGTGAGTATGATGACAAAAAGAGGCAGATAAAGTAGATAAGATAAGGCATACTAACCAACTTGTGGAGCTATAAATCTCTAAACTTTTATGCAACTTATAAACTTTCATGGTTTCTCGTACTTGGAAATTTTAAGAAGTTACATGATCTTACAATACAGGAAATCAGGACTCCGGCATAACACTTGACTGGGTGTCTAGAGTAAAAGTATCCCTTGGATCTGCCAAGGGTTTTGCTCACATTCATTCTGCTGCAGCTGGAAAACTAGTTCACGGCAACATTAAGTCCTCTAATATCCTCCTCACGCACGACCTTGATGGATGCATATCAGATTTTGGCCTGAGTCCTCTTCATGGATCTGCAATTATCCCATTAAAAAGTGCGGGCTACCGAGCACCTGAAGTAATTGTAACTAAAGAAGCTACCCAAAAGTCAGATGTTTACAGCTTTGGCGTTCTCCTGCTTGAAATACTGACAGGCAAAGCACCAGTTCAGTACCCTGGACATGATGATGTCGTCGACCTCCCCTGCTGGGTCCAATCTATTGTTAGGGAAGAATGGACAGCAGAAGTTTTTGATGCTGAGCTTATAAAATATCACGATATTGAAGAAGAGATGGTGAAAATGCTTGAGATCGCAATGACATGTGTTGCAACCCTGCCGGAGATGAGGCCAAATATGCAAGAAGTTGCTGAATTGATTGAAAAAATCCGAACACAAGACACAACAAGCAGACACTCGTCAGAGGATAACAAGAGTACCCCTTGAGGATAGAGGCCAATATGCCATATGAGTACAAAGCAGATACAGGTTGGAGGACAACAACTATACCATAGATGCAATATCATATCAGTAAGTTACAAATATTGATAATTACACCTGAGAATTGCGTGTAAATATATTGAATTCATAACAAGAGTAATGCTCCAGCCTCCATGCACAGGAAGGATTCAAAAATATGAAATGAGTGACCATGATTTCTTTAGATTTTGAATCGTTAATTCTACTAGTACCTTCTATTGTTAAATAATCACTTGTTATTTTGACAACTCCAATATTTAAACCAATGTAGTTGTATTTGTATCTTATTTTTATCAGCAGAGGTGCTAAACCTAGACAAATGCAGGAACACATCAGGTAGATTACATTAATACATGTTCCAAGTGCTTTGTTCAATTAATTTTTAGTTACTTATTGCTTAGACTACTTTATTCCAGAGGCCATGCAAGAAAAAAAAAAATTATGACTCAAACTAAAGTAGATTCGCGTAGCATTATCTGGGATGTTTATTTAGGTCTGAGACTACAAATTCTCAGCTTTTTGAACTTCAGTTTTTGAATAATCGAAATCAAACTAATCAGATTATTTCAATTCGATTCAATTTAGATCGGTTCAGTTTCTCAATCCATATAGGTCCAAATGCCATATTGCTTTGGTAGCTTGTATTGATTTCACAGCAATTTGTGTAACATGGGTGGTGTAACATATAATTTGTGAAAGAAATAGGCATACTTACAAAACAAAGAAATATCTACTTTGTTAAGCTAAGTTTGGAGAGAACTGCAGCCGCCTGGTCGCCACCTAACAAAAAATATGGATGCCTCAGAGCAGCCGCCGCAGATAAACGCCCCCTGCGAAGGAAACCCCTCTCTGAAATAAGCTTTGTGGCCAAATCCCAGCCTCTGCTTGAGTCAATATCAAGAATACTCAGGTCAGGTCTTGATCGAGTCTTTTCCCTCCACTTGTTTAAGTCGTACCCCACGGTCTTTAGCTCTGAATTAAAATTCTTTAAGCCTGCACTTGATCTCAAACTTGGCACTGCCATTTGCAGGAGTACTATCCCAGCAGAATATAGGTCGAATAAGTCTGGACTGTTTAACTACAATATAAACAATAAAAACAAACTTTATTCAAACTGATAGCATAGAATTTCCTTTAATCCAAACAAGTTCTAGTATGACCTTGCAGCCATTGCTACGTCAATTAGGGAAGGAAACTCAATACAATTCAATGATACTATTACTCGATCTCATTCATGGTATACTTCTAGATAATTTTAGCAGTATCATATCATTGTGTAATCAAGAGGCCATCGCTCTTTGATTTGTTAGACGGGTATTAAGAAAAGAAAAAAATGATTTATAATTAAGCACCTTCATAATGAAAAAGAGTCTATCTGTACCTGCCACAGGATCGGAGAAAGAAGAGCAGCAATCGGCTCTGGTGGTGGAGTTGGTGTTTCTTCAGGAAGTACGTATAATTCAGGTGGACAGTAATCAGGGTCAAGCAGACCGCGGTTTGGTACATAGTTCTTGCCTATCCGAAGATCAGCAGCTGCCCCGAAATCTATGAGCTTTATCTGTCCCTTCTTTGTCACAACCAAATTGGCTGGCTTTACATCACGGTGTACAATACCCGTGTTGTGGATTTTCTTTAGTGAAGTAATTATCTGCCGCAGTATCTGTTTGATAATTAATGCATTACGCTTAGTAGAATCCGCTCCTTTCAAGACACGACCAAACATAACAGTTTCCAGATTCAAAGGGAAGCTACGATCTTTCATGTAATCAGCAAGGTCTAGATCTCCCTGTAACGTGAAGTGACACAACTAGGCTTGCATTTTAGAAGAACAAGGAAAAAGTGAAACAAATTCTACTGAAAGGATATTAATGTTAGTTCCTACATCCTATGCACTCATCACAAGAGCATATTTATCTGCACTTGACGATCATGGAAGTTGGCTGATTATTTTTCTTACAGTTACAATGAGGTTTCTTGCTGCCGTTTCTGGCAGTTTAAATGAAAGCTTACATGCAGGTGAGCAAGTCATTCTTTGTTGCTGCAGACATTCTATCATAAATCTCAACATGCATAATGAATCATAGATCATCATATCAGGATATCTGTAATTCGGCTGAGGATATAGAACAGCTTAACCTAGAAAGTTCTTTGGCCTAAAGGAGTGAACCTTCCTGATTTCTTAAAGAAAGAAACTATAGAAATCCAAACCCCATCCCAAAAAAATACCTGCAAAAAATAGATTCTACGAAACAATGAATGTACGTGTCCAGCGTACTGTTATTGTCTTCTTCCTGGACCCTGGAGTATTTAAATTTATATGTTGGAGTTCCGTGCAAACTATACATAGAACGATTACCTCATATTTCCACACAAGCCATTTTTCACCCTTAATGAACTGTGTATTCGTTTTATCAGCAACAAAGCTTCCAAGAAATGGAGCACATGTCTCTGGAGCTGCTCTTGATAACCTGTAATTAAACCATTCCTCGAATTCTCCACACTCTGCAGCGCCTTGAACTCCAAGTTTAACCTAGAGTAAATAGAAAGCATGATTTCGTAGACTTGGGAGGGTAATGACATGGTGTTACAACAAAATAATTTGCAAAAAAAAATGATACTTGGACGTGATCATTTGGTTGAGACATGAAAAGATTGAAACGTAAACAAATGATGAAGATAATTGTATCTCTCATTTCCGGCAGGATGTTTTTATGAAATTCTTACGTTTAAAAATTTTAAGATGCCTAAAATTTTCTCATTTGTCACTTTGGATATAAATGAAGGCATACGTTGATCAAGCCTTATTAATTGAATGGTAGCATGTTTGGTAAGGAGCAAAAGCAAATCAATTTAAAACTGGAGTTGTGGTACCTTTTTAAGAATAACCTTGTCCTTGAACCTGGAATCCTTCTCCAAAGATTTCCTGTTACCTCTTTTTCGGGTTGTTTCTTCGATGGACACGTTCTTAGGCACAAGGAGGCCAGCATAAACAACACCAAAAGATCCTTCTCCCAATTTGTTTTGTACAATGAAATTAGTCCTGTTTAAGCTCCTGTATCCAAGTAAAATGTCAATGCCTTTCTGGAGAGGAGCAAGAAAATATGCATCAATGGCACCAACAAGAACACCAGGTCTAGCAGTTAAGTAAAGCCAAACAATACCACCAAGAAGAACGACTCCCCATTTCTCATCATCAGGTAATTGCGCAGAGAATCTCTGAAACTGAGCATACCCTGACTGAAAAACTGGGGTTTGGTCAAGATGAAGATTGTTGTCTAACAACAAATCAGAAATGTTGTCAAGGAAAGCATTGTTGCACCTCAAAGGGTTTCTTTTGCAGTGTTTTGCGAGGGTGGTGGAAAGGTGGTAGGGGAATGCTGTTGCTGCCGCTGCTGGTCTTGAAGGAGTGAAAGAAATGAGGCTGGAGTTTTGATGGAGAGTTGAGGAACTACTTGGGGGAAGCAGCAGAGAAGAAACCATGGATATTTAATTTGCTTAGGGGAGCAGGAAGAGAAGGATGCAGCAGTGGTGGTCAAGGCATTTGGATCAAGTGCAAACAGACTCTTGCTTGGTTTATCCATACGACTTGACTTGTGTGGAGACTGAGAAGACAGCATTTCACTTCTCAATTACAGATTTACAGTTGTATTATAAGATACTCCCTCCGTTTCATAATACAGGTCCACTTGAACAAATTATGCATATTAAAGAAAACTAACTTTGTAGAAATCTTTCATTTATTATTATATTTATTGCATTGACCAAGTATAATATGTGGCATATATTTGATTTAAGAAATATAATTTCGTATGGTGTGGTATAAAACTCATCTTGAAAATACAAATTGGAAATACAAATATTGACTGCACTTGATTGAAAGTTGAAATGGACAAGTAATTTGAAACAATTTTTTGTTCTCAATAATGGATATGTAATATGAAACAGAGGGAGTAAGTATTACTTCTCTATAAAATTTAGGTGAAATAGATTTTTGAAAAATAATATTTTTAATTTATAAGATAAGTATTAAAATATACTTCCTATGTTTTATTTTAGTTGTCATATTTGGTTTTGTACCGGTTAAATTGACTAAAGTTTAACTGAAATTTATTAATATTTTATCAATTGACAGAATAAAAAAAATATAGTAATAGAGATAACTTTTAATCTATTTTAAAATTACATTTCGACTAAAGTTCATGTATTGCCTAGAGTGAAAATAGAAAAGGCCATGTTCTGTTTTTAAACTTGTGAAAATATAATTTTAAACAAATTACAATTCCAGATAAATGGAAAATGGTATACGGTGAAAGGGGGAGAAAAAGGCGAACTCTAGTTTGATGATAAATGATGGTGGTTTGGGGGGAGGGGATAAGTTGAAGTGTTTGGGTTACGGGCGGCAGAGGCAGCGGCATGTGCGAGTGTATCGTCACGTCTCGCTCGATGCTCCTTGGATTGGGACTGAGTTATATTAATTATAATTATAATAATAATAATATATCACTACTACTACCTCGGAGAATTCGTATTCGGTCTATGTATCAGCGCTCATCAATTACATCCAACCCCAATAAATTATATTATACCAAAGCATCTGCGTCTGATGATATTCAACAACAAGAACCAGAAAGAGAAAGAGATGATGATGATGATGATGATGTTGAAGAACAAGAACAAAAAAGAGATGCTGCTGCTGCTGCTTCTTCGAGACCCAACTTTCTTCAGTTTGATGATAACGTGATTAATGGAACAAAATCTCCTCGTACTGATGGCTTGAATTTCGGCAGCAAGAACTTGAATTCGGATGCTGATGTTCCTCTAGTGAGACCAAGAATTAGTAGAAAAAGGCAGACTATGAATAGATCCAGCATAGTGGCAAAACAAGTAATCACCATCCGTTCTGCCATCACCATGGGCTTTGTTTCTCAGCTTTGGCTCGACCCGTCTTCTGTCAGTATTATGACTCCCCTCATTAAGTTTCAACCCACTTAATTCTTTGCTAATTTCAACCTCTTCCCAACTTTGCAGTGGCTCGTACTGGTCGCAGAGCTCAGACCAAGCTTGCTCTCTGGCCATACTGAACGATTTTTGATGCACGATATTTGTCAGGTACATTTCTTAGGAATTTCTGCATTTTCATTATCTATGCTAATTTTACCAAAAGTTATAATACTACCTTCATCCCAAATTAGATGAGCTAGTTGACTTTGGGCACGCAACTTTAGGTGCATTGACCGTCTACTTTCGAAATTTATTTTTTTATTTTTTCTTTTGTAAATGAAAATTTCATATTTTAATTTTTATTTGTAAAAATAAAAATTTAAAAATAAGTCATGTAGCTATGCGGTCAATAAACTTTAAATTGCGTACCCAAAGTCAACAGTGTCATCTAATTGGGGATGGAGGGAGTAATATTCTTTTAAGTGTATAATTTTTAAAGGTTTGTAGCTTCAAGTTTGTAATATTCATCTGCAAGGTCTTGTGCATACTTAATTGTTTGTGCTGATTGATTACATCTTTGCTCTTTGAGGGCATATGCAATTTGTAGGCCCCTTGTTCTTTTTTCAATTTTATTGATCCATTTCATTTCTTTATGAAATCAGTCATACCAATATCTTTTCATTAATTATTTGCACTTTCTGAGATTACTAAAACGATGTTGATCAGTATTTGAGTCTGCTCTCCTAGAAATGTCAATACAAGTGTTTGAATATACCTGTAAATTTTTCTGCAGTTCCCTTGTAGAATTTCATTTGTTGTTTTTATTCTGGGATAGCTAAGTTTGCAGCTAAGAATTTATATTTAGTATAAACTGAATGTATATCCTTTATTTATATACTTGAACTTAATCTTTACAGGTTGGTGATGTTGTACTTGTCCAAGATGAGAGCGTGACTGAAAATGAAATCAATATGGCTGGACTGGAAACATTGGTACGTGAAGTACTAAATCATTATCTCTAATAAAAAAATATATGTTGACGGAAAGCTATTAGATTATGGTCTTTTACTCAACCAACTCTTTGATGTTGGAGAAGGGTATTTGCATGGGTATATATTCTATTATTATCTAGAACCTGTTTGCCTGGGCTTAAAGCCCGGGCTTTAAGTCATCTTTGGTTTTAAGCTGAAAAATGTCTGTTTGTGTAATAAATCAGAAGTCGGCTTAAAGTCATGTATAAGCCAGAAACTGACTTAAAGCCAGAAGCTACTTTGAGGTAATTTTTTCAGTGACTAAATTTTTTTGAACCTTTTTTTTGATAAAAATTACTCGTAACTCATAAGTTACTCATAAATTACTTTTTTTTATTATTATATTTTTAATAACTCATAAGTTATTAATAAGTCAAAATTACCCAAACAGATATTTTAACCTCTCAGCTTATCAGACAAGTCACGTTAAGTAATAAGCCATAAGCTCAGCCAAACGGGCTCCTAATCAGTTTATTATCAAGAATTTCATTGATCTATCATGCATACAACTATTTAAAACCAGGTTGTTTATGATTCTGATGCATCAAACAGAAATAATAGAAAGAATATCTTGGCTTTAAAATTTATTCTCTAAAATTACGGAGAACAACGGTACAAGGCTTTATTCCTTGTGCCACAAAACCACAGTCATTCATTTCACCCTCAGCACCCGTTCATCTCACCCTCAACACCTTAGTAATACTAGCTTATAGCCCGTCCTTATTTTACTTGAATTATTTTCTCAGTAATTTTTAATTATTGTATTTTATATGTTTAATTATTTTGAAATAGAATACGATATAATGTTTGTAGGGGGCATGAGAACGGGGGCATGAGTGGTTGGGAATTTTTAATTATTGTATCTTATATGTTTAATTATTTTCTCAGTAACTGAGTGATTGGGGATTTTTGGAACTGGGCTCTGAAATGGAAGGTTGATCTGGAATAGTGTTAGTAGGGGGCATGAGAATGGCATTGGTGGCGGTAGGGGGAGGGCAAAGATGGTAGAAATCTATGTTACCCGGACTCGGCTGAAAGTGTCCAAACTGGATACGTGTCCGAGTGTCGGACTCGGCAATATTTTGAATATTTCACATGTTTTTGGCCTAAAATAAGTGTCGGAGTGTCCATACCTATGTCCGAGTGTCGAGTGTCCGACACGGGTACTCGAGGCAAAATGAAGAGTCTGGGTAACGTTGGTAGAACTTCTTAGATTGAAAAAATTGTCCGATATTTGTCGACTTCGCCGAGACAGACCTCCATCAACGTGACTTTCCTTTGGGACAACCATGGGTCCATGGCTTTCTAGTATGGTTAATTTAAGTAAATTAAAATAATATCCAAATAACGAATATTTAGACTAATAAATTAAATCAAAATTATATGTAATTAATACATTAATCATATTTAATAAGGGGGCTGATGTAGACATCAGCTTTTCAGCCTTTGGATCAACACTGAGATTAAAAATTCTGCTCCTACTACCAGCGTAAGATAATTGTCAGAAGGAGTTTTTGGTTTCCAGTTAAAAAAGTTACTAGAAGGAGGTTTGGCTTCCAACAACTTTTCCGTGTCGGTACAGCTGAAATATAACCGGCTCCATAAGAACTTCTTGGCCAGGGATCAGCTCCTGATTATTAAATACTAACAATTGTTTCTTAAAATTGTCTTAACATTTATCACTTTATTTTGTTTATGTTTTTCCTAAAACTGCATTCTTTAATCAGGGCAGTGCACTTATGTTAGTCACATCTGTCTCATGAATCGACAAAAGTACTCTTATTTTGTATCGTCTTCCATATTGAATGTCATATGATATTATTGTGCTTTATGATAAAAGCTACTTCAGAATCTTGTTTCATACTTTTGGTACATGTTGCTAGGAAATATTGCTTCTTATTGTTCACATCAGTGTTACATAGGACCGGGTTCGATACGAAACGGGGTACGGAAACGGATACGCGAAACATCACTTTTAGTGTATCCGATACGATGGAACGCTTGGGTACGATGGGACGTTTGGGTACGATAATATTTTTTTCAATTAATTATATATATAATCTTAAATAAAATATACATTGTAATTAATTTTATAAATATTTATTACAAAATTATTGTGTATTCATTATAAGTTTAATATGATTATTTATGATCTGTAACATTACTAAAATTGAATGATACAATTGGTTGAACTCAGGGTATATAAAACATTAGATGAACTTACATAACACTAGTACTGGACTGTTTATAACTTTAAAATAGAGTTTTGGGCCTATACAAGGGCCCAAATTAAGCAGACCTTGTTAAAACTAATTTCAGCCGCTTATGTAACATAGATACAGATATATACAATTGTTCTCCGTCATGCCCCTCGTCTTCTCTTCTTCCTTTCCCTTCGCCTGCTTCCTCCCAAATCAGTGCAAATCATTCATATCTGTCGGTTCGTCACTACGAGCGAACCGATACGCGATCCCCAGCAAACTGAGACGTGTTTGTTCCCGAATCGGGGACGAAGTATCCGGATCGCAAAACGGGGCTACGTCCCCCGTTCCTTGTTTCTATGGTTCACATTACAAATTGTATTTATCGAGGTTGATCTTGCCTTTATCTACTAAAAATTAAGCCTGTATTTTGCAAGGTCAAAACTGGAATACCTTCTGATAATTGAGTATATTTTTTTTAAAAGATACTGAACTGTTGATAATTTTTAGATAGGGTATGATGTTGTCACTCCTGGAAGACAAAATATCGGAAAGGTAAGACATTTTATACATCATTTTGTTTTGTAGGTATTAAAACTCTACCATGTTAAGCTTTTGAAAACACTTTATTTCCTATCTATCAACTTTTAGGTGCGAGGATACAATTTCAATGTTAACTCAGGGGCTGTAGTATCACTGGAGCTTGATTCATTTGGATTATCCATCATTCCATCAAGTTTTGTAAGTCCATGGTCATATCGCCCAATTATGCTAAGAGTTTATAGTTTTCAATAATGATGTACTTTTCATGTCCTCTTAATTGCTATAATACTATAATTCTCTTGTTCGCTAAGTATGTTTGTACAAGGATTGTGAATGACATATGAGATAGGGTTTTCAATAGTTTTTATATATTATCAAGCTTGTTATATTTTCTAGGTGAGCACCTATGCATTGTTTGTTGAAGATGTGCTTGAAGTCGTATCAGACACAGTTGTAGTCCATGAAGCTGCTGCCTCTCGTATACAGAGGCTTACAAAGGTATCTCTGTCACCATGTGCATAATGTAATTTATTTTCGTACTTTGAATGTAAGTTTAATTCACTATGATGTGGAATTAAGAAAATTACAGATCAAACAATTATGTGTTCATAAATAAATGTACTTGTATACCAAAAAAAAGTGTTAACAAAACTTTATTCTAAATTAAAACTTGTCCAGAGTTGAAAATTTCAGTCATGAGAGAAGTATACACTTCAATCTATCTTTGCACCTATATGATTCAAAAGCTACAACTTAATTGTATTAATTAATGAGTCCATGGATCTTGAGTTGGCGATATATTTTGTATCAAGTAGGGATGGCTAATTTGATTCAATATACTCTGTCCGTTTTGATTGGATTTTACCGGACGTTAAACTTTGGATTTGGGTATGAATTTCATTTTTAAACCTGAACAAGTTCGGATTTGAATTTGGATTAATTTGGATTTCAGTTGTACCGAACCAATACCCGCCTCGTAAATTTCAAAACTGGAGTCAAATCTGATGACCTGATATAATATTTTAATATGTGTATTTTTGTTTGCATATGATTATGTTTAAAAGATGTTTTGTGTTAGAATAGTATGTATCTTTTATAATAGGTTTGAATTATTAGACATGTAGATGTGTTTAAATTTTTACCAGGCCTGCTAAAATAAGTTTTCAATTAATAGGTCCATCAAAATGGATTTATAAATAGGCTCGAGAGATGTTTTCAAATTTGAATTTTCATATGTATTCTGATGTAGGACAATATATGTAAGCAAGATTTATCGCAAGAGTTATATGAATCCCAAGAATAATCAATGATATTATTCCCAAGAAAAGTATATAATCAAGCGTACCCTAATATAATGCATACATCAGGTATATATATACCACTAATAAACCATAAAACGAAGGCCCAAAACAACCGGGCTGATAATAGAACACAAGTCCAACAATATATAAAAATACCCAATAATATATAATATATAATAATACTAAATAATAGGGTTGATCCCTATCAACTCTCCCCGGCTAAGAAAAGTTCGGCTCTGTCGAACTGAACTCCACATAGCGCTCAAAAAGATCAGGAGCAAGCCGACGAAACTCTGAAGCGCTGATCCAAGTACGCTCATCCTCTGACCTGCCACTCTAATGAACCAAATACTGATGATAACCACCACCATGTCGAGTCGGCACATACCTCTCATCAAGAACATCAACAGGCACATCAACTGTCTGCTGTGAAGAAACATAAGGGCGAGTAGATGGCACAAGTACTGGTGGGGTAAATATAGGCTCAATAGGGCTAGAAGTAACTGGTGTAGTTACTGGTGGTGAAGATGTAGGAATGTCAGGTGAAGGAAGTGAAGAAGATGGATAAATATCAGCTGATTTATGAAAAGGAGTAAGATCTTCCACATTAAACACAGGGCCAATAGCCATACCACTAGGAAGATCTAACTCGTAAGCATTAGTACCAACTCTCTTTCAAATCCGAAATGGACCCGTCCTCTTAGCATGCACTTTCTTCCAAGCACCAGGAGGTAACCTCTCAGTGCGGTGTCGCAACATAACCTGATCATCCTCATTATACGCCCGAAACCTGCGATGAACATCTGCAGCAGACTTATAATTTTCATTGCTTAAATTAATTTTCTTACGTATCTCAGCATGCAAATCATGAATGTGACGTGCAAAAGACTCTGCAGACTCGCTAGACCTATATGCAGGTGGAAGAGGAACCAAATCTATGGGTTTCCTAGGCCGATGGCCAATATAGGCCTCAAAAGGACTGACTCCTGTAGACCTATTAACAGAACTGTTATAGGCAAACTCAGCTGTCGGCAAAACCCTATCCCAACTAGAAACATGTTCTCCTACAAGACATCTAATCAAATCACCCAGACTCCTATTAACGACATCAGTCTGTCCATCAGTCTGTGGATGATAGGCAGTAGAGAACTTGAGACTAGTCTCAAGTAACTTCCAAAGAGTCCTCCAGAAGTAGCTCACAAACTTGACATCTCTATCAGAAACTATGGTCAACGGAACTCCATGTATCCCAACTACCCCACGAAAGAATATGGAGGCAATATGAACAGCTTTATCAGTCTTACTACAGGGAATGACGTGAACCATTCTAGTAAAACGATCCACTACAACGAAGACTGAATCATGCCCACTACGTGTCTTAGGCAACCCTAATACAAAATCCATACTAAGGTCCTCCCAAGGAACATGAGGAACTGGAAGAGGAGTATATAAACCCGTATTCTGTTTCCTACCCTTAGTCGTCTGACAAGTACGACACCCAGCAACTATACGAGCAACATCCCTCTTCAAACTAGGCCAATAAAACCTATCCTCAACAATAGCAATGGTCTTATCTCGACCAAAATGACCAGCTAGCCCCCCCCCCCCCCCCCGCGCATGCAACTCTCTCACGAGATGATCCCTCAAGGACGTACTAGGGATACACAAGCGAATCCCTCGAAACAAGTATCCATCATGAATACAATACTCTCTCGAAGGTGCAGAGCTAGAATCCTGAAGGCTAGCGTAGATCTCACCAAAATCCCGACACAAAGGGTAGTCCTGGATCATATGTGCAAATCCTACTACCTCTACGCTCAAAGTGTTAAGAAGATTGGACACCCTACTAAGTGCATCAGCGACTTTGTTCTCGCTACCTTTGCAATGCCTAAGCACAAAGGTATACTCCTGAACAAATTCAAACCACTTGGCATGTCGATGATTAAGCTTCTTTTGGGCGTTAATATACTGCAACGCCTGGTGATCGGAGTAAAGCACAAACTCCTTAGGCAACAAATAATGTCGCCAATACCTAAGCGCCTGAACTACAGCATAAAACTCCTTCTCATAGGTGGTATACCTCTTCTTGGCCTCATTAAGCTTTTCAGCAAAAAAAGCTATAGGATGTCCCTCCTGACTCAGTACTCCGCCTATACTTAAGCCAGAGGCATCACATGCTACCTCAAAAACCTTACCAAAATCTGGTAAAGTGAGGACCGGAGCATGTGTTAGCCTATCCTTTACCTCGATAAAGGCTCTCGCGGCTGACTTAGACCACACAAACTCTCCTTTCTTCATGCTATCAGTAATAGGAGCCATAATGGTGCTAAAGCCTCTAATAAACCTCCTATAGAAGGTAGCTAATCCATGGAAACTACGCACCTCATGGATGTTGGAAGGTTCGGGCCAATCACGTATGGCCTTTACCTTCTCGGGATCAGCAGAGACCCCATCCTTGGAGACAACAAATCCAAGGAATATCACGGAGTCGCGTACAAAAGAGCACTTCTTCAAGTTCACATACAACTTCTCATGTAAGAGAGCTGCCAGAACCTGACGCAGGTGAGATAAGTGCTCCTCACGCGTGGAACTATAGATGACTATGTCATCGAAATATACGACAACAAACTTGCCAATAAATGGACGGAGCACGTGGTTCATGACTCTCATGAACGTGCTCGGGGCGTTGGATAGCCCAAATGGTAGGACTAACCACTCATAAAGTCCATCTGCTGTCTTAAAGGTAGTCTTCCACTCATCCCCCTCCCGGATACGAATCTGATGGTATCCACTCCGTAAATCTATCTTCGTGAAGTATTGAGCTCCAACAATCATATCTAACATGTCATCAAGTCTAGGTATGGAAAACCTATACTTGACGGTGATCTTGTTGATAGCTCGACTATCACAACACATCCTCAAAGTACCATCAGCCTTCGGTGTGAACAAGGCTGGTACAGCACAAGGGCTAAGACTCTCTCTCACAAATCCCTTACTCAACAACTCCTCAACCTGTCGCCTCATCTCCATCTGCTCAATGGGGTTCATCCTATAATGCGGCAGGTTGGGTAGTGAAGACCCAGGGGCAAAGTCTATAGCATGTTGGATATCTCTGAGTGGTGGCAACCCCTGAGGTAGGTCATTGGGCATAACATCTGCAAACTCATCAAGAATCTGCTGAACATCCCTAGGAATCTCACCACCACTTGCTACGGGCGCATTCCTCACCTCTATAGCAACGAGCATATACACAACCTTAGAGTCTAAGGCACATCTCTCAAACTCACTCCTCTTCAAGACATGGAGAGGTTTAGTTGGTCATGTAGGTACACTGTTGACTTTTACCTCACCGATGGGAATCTCACGAGGCCTACTAGGACAAAAAGTGACCTTCTGTCCGTTGTGCATGAACACATAAGTGTTCTGTCTCCCATAATGAGTCACACTGTGGTCATATATCCAAGGTCGCCCTAAAAGAATATGAGCAACATCCATGGGAAGGACATCACACCATACACTCTCCTCGTAGCCCTCAATATGGATCGGTACAAGACATCTGTGAGTCACATGAATAGTTGTCTTGTTGACCCAAGCGACACTATAGGGGTGGGGATGTGGCTCAGTCTTTAGCTTCAACCGCAAAACTGCGATCTCGGCCACCACATTCTGACAACTTCCCCCATCAATAATGACCTTAGAAGACACTCCTCCGACTCTACTAAAGATATGGAAGATAGAGGTCCTCCTCCAATCATCCTCTCGCACATGAGTATACATGCATGGCATTACACTCAACTGGTGGCCTACCTGCTGCAGGCTCCGCTCCGCCTCATCGTCCAACTCGTCATGTGGACTATAGAGCTCATCATCTGCAGGAGCGTGGTCCTCTCCCACTCCCTCTGTCACTCCACTAACAAAGGTCATACTCTTCTTCTTCGGGCACTCAAATGATCTATGCCCTGGTTCATGACAATAAAAACACTTTATGGCGGAAGAACCTACTGACTGTCGGGTAGGGGCACTCACATTGTTGCTAGCTCTAGAAGTCTCCTGCGAGGCAGACACTGTCCGACTCTGGGGTATGACTCTACTCACTGGCTTACTCTGATATGAAGAACTTCTCCGCTGGGAGTTGTCCTTCAATCGATGCTCATGCTCTAGTGCAACCTGAAAAATGTCCTCTAGAGTGTTCATCTGATTAATGAAAACATGCTGCTTAATTTCTGGTCGCAACTCATTGTGAAACTTAACAAGGGTCATGCGACTCTCCTCCTTAAGTTCACACCTATGAACAAGCTCCCTGAATCTGCTGATATACTCAGCAACAGACATGGTATCCTGGTATAGGTCATCAAACTACTCCATCAATCTATCCTTGTGCCCCCTAGGTAGGTAGTAACGAGACAAACGTGCCTTCATCTCAGCCCAATGCCTAACAGGCGGGTCTCCCACGCAAGATTTATCGCAAGAGTTATATGAATCCCAAGAATAATCAATGATATTATTCCCAAGAAAAGTATATAATCAAGCGTACCCTAATATAATGCATACATCAGGTATATATATACCACTAATAAACCATAAAACGAAGGCCCAAAACAACCGGGCTGATAATAGAACACAAGTCCAACAATATATAAAAATACCCAATAATATATAATATATAATAATACTAAATAATAGGGCTGATCCCTATCATATTCTAATTAGAATAGAGTAGATCCGTTAATATAATTTCATAAATTATAGTATAGTTTCATAAATTATTTTAATTTTTTTCCTTTCTGAATACAATTTAATGAGTTGTATGCAAGTACCTTTAATAATAAACTACATTTTAAAAAAAACTTAGATACTTGAAATAAACCCTATCCAATCAAAACCTGGTGGATTTGGACATTGAGTTTTGGATTTGAATCTGTTTTTTTTTTTTTATTAAGGTCTACATACACGTAGATGAATATCGAAATACAATAAACCGCATCTGGGATATCTTTCTTTCAAGAAAGTTTATCATCTAACCGAAAATGATGCAAGCACAACTCCGGACGTTTAGACAATAAAACTTACATGAATGAGAAAAAAATACCCATGAAGGAAGTCCTGTAAACCTTGCTTCCAAAGTATCCTGAAAAAAGAAACAAACCAAACAAAGCATAAATCAATATACAAGAAAATAATATATATATATATATATATATATATATATTTAACGTGAAAAAGATAGTAAATCTAATAAAAAACAAAAAACGAAAGAATATATATATCAAAAATAGAGTGGAAATAAAATAATGTAGAATTATTAATTAATCTCTAACCAAAGGAAAACACATAAAAATTTAATAATTTAACTGAGAAATAAAAATAGAGTTTAAAACACAATTAAATACATTATATATAATGACCATTAAAATGGTAACACAAGCCATAAAAATGGCACTGAAAGCCATTAACGGCACAATAAAGTCATCAATAATGACCCCCATAAATGGTACTAAATATTCATAAAGAATATTTATCCAATTACAATCACAATTTGAAACATAACTATTATAATTAAAGCTAATAAAGACAAATAATGAATAGTCAATAACTATTATAATTAAAGCTAATCTGTTTTTAGAACCTCAAATTATTTGGATTTCATGAAACTTGATTCAATCTTACCCGTCGCCATCCCTAGTATCAAGTGCCACCCTCAGTTTTAAATACTTTATAGCTGACTTAAAATCATACTATGGATTGTATATTTACATTATATATTAACTTATTCTATATTGATACAGTATTTAAGAACACCGAAGCTTTGGGACTAAACTCTTTTTAGTACATAATATACATTTTTATAATTATATTAATATGCAGACATGTGAATTATATTACACGAAGAATATGTTAGAAATAAACTACAAATAAAGAGGATTAAATATTAAATATAGAAATGATAGTGTATGAAGTGACAACTTGAAAGGCACTTATAGATTCTTTTCAATAAAATGGTATGCTTTTCTGGGATTTAAGTGGTGTAAAAGGCCAGTTATTACATATTACAGGGGTTTTGGGATGCTCAGAAGGCGATGAAGTCTATGGATGAGTTTGGTGGGTTTCCTGATCTAGAAAATTCAGTCCATCTTGAGTACAATCCGCGAAGACCACGGAGCTCCCCTGCTGAAAAGCTGCAGTCAGAAGTCGGAGAGATGGAGGATAATTGGGAACTACCAATGGACTATTTGTAGTGCAGGATTATACTTCCTGTGGTTTATACATTTGAAACTGGAACGAGCTGAAACAAGTTTAATGTGTATCTGTTTGCAATATCAGCACCACTATTTCTTGTCTTGTATATACTGTACATTCATATTCTTACAGAACAATTTAGTAGCAAGATACTCTCTCCAGTAGCTAAGGAGTGAAAATTCTACTAATCAATCTATAACAGAAGACTCGTGAAATATGTAGTATAAGGGTGTGAATATATATTTTGAAGGAAATTGGGGTTGGATTTGGTTACATGTTTCAAGTGTGTTATATTCTCTGTATTATCCTCAAAATTTCTTCATTTTCTCTATTTATGAATCATGCATTTGAATCCAATCTGTTTTGTGGTTTTACTGTTTTTGACACTAAAAACTCTTGAACCAATACTTAACTGGCCCTGTCTGTTTTTGTGGTTTTACTGTTGTGCTGTGTTGACATGGCTCCTATCTTTCTATGCTGACCTTATGTTTTCTACTAGCTCTGGGTGGTGTAGGGATGGCAAAATAATCCGATCCGACGGATACCCGATCCGAAACCCGAATTTTTGGATATACCGAACCCGAATTTTTGGATTTGGATTTGGATATGGATTTGATTTTTGTACCCGAAATTTTTTGGATTTGGATATGGATATGACCTCTACCGATCCGAAACCCGATCCGAAACCCGAAATCCTATCCGAACCCGATCCGAACCCGAAACCCGAAAAAAACCCGAATGTTATATATATATATATATATATATATATATTATAAATAATTTAATATGAATGTGTGTGTGTGTCTATATATATAACATATTTATATTTAATTATTTGGATGAATGTAATATAATACTCTCAATATCAATAGACTAGGTTAAAGGAATAAGGGTTTCTATTTAAGACAAATACTTCATTAATAATATATTGTATAAAATATATTGTATATTGGTAATAATGAAAATTAATATGGTTTAAGTTTTGTTGTAATATGAAATTGGACTGTGATTGTCAAACTGATATGGCACGGAGAACCATGCATGCAAGCTACACATAAATTTCCAAGACATATGAACAGAAGAATACAGTTGTATCTCAGTTTTCCATACACGGAGAATTAACTCTACCAGCTTGTATTCATACAGAAACTTTTCTCATATTTGTGGCTATAAATAGAATAGAGAACGCACATCTCATGTACGCTGAAATAAGAAGAAAGAAAGCATTGCTTCCTCAAATTCACTCTGCTTAATAATATTAGTTTATTAATTATTTTATAACACGTTATCAGCACGAGTCTCTGCCCGAGTTTCATTTCGATAAAGGAGTACAAAATTCTATCCGAGTTTATTTCGATAAAGGAGTACAAGATTCTATCGGGGTCTTATTTCAACAAAGAAGGTACGCTCTAACTTATTTATTTTATTTTATAAATGTTATTATCAACACCCTTGTCATTATTATAGTTTTTAATTTTGTCTATATTGTTGTTTAATATTCATGTTGCATGATTATAATATTTATCGTTTTATATTATAAATTTATTATGTGACACATGATTAATTAATTTATTTACCAACATGTTATATTATTGTGTTGTATTTTAAATTCAGAATGGCGAATCTTGCAAAATTAGAGTTCGTTGCCTTGGATGTTTCTGGAAATAATTATCTGTCATGGGTCCTTGATGCGGAATTACACCTTAGTGCTAATGGCCTAAAAGATACTATTGACCCAGAAAAAATCCCAACCGTTGAACAAAATGCAAAAGCAATTATTTTTCTTAGGCACCACATCCACGAAGACCTAAAATCTGAATACCTCACTATCAAAAATCCACTCATCCTTTGGAATAATCTCAAGGATAGATTTGATCACCAGAAACTTGTTCACTTGCCATCTGCCCGATATGACTGGATTAATTTGAGGCTACAGGATTTCAAATCCGTAGCTGAATATAATTCTGCTCTTTTCAAGATAAGCTCAAAATTAATTTTATGTGGTGAAAATATTACTGATGTTGAAATGATTGAAAAGACCCTCTCAACCTTTCACCCCAACACTATGATCCTGGCTCAACAATATAGGGAGCGGAATTTTCAGAAATATGGCGAGCTGATATCTCTCCTTCTTGTGGCTGAAAAGAATAATGAGTTGTTATTGAAAAACCATCAGATACGTCCCACAGGCTCTGCCCAGTTACCTGAAGTACATAACACGTCATTCCAGAAGAATGAACGTGGGAAAGGGCATAGAGGAGGACGAGGTTATGGACGAAACCGTGGACGTGGAAATTTCCGTGGTCGGTTTCGCAATCAATATCATTCTGGCCACCTGAAGTGGCAACGTGATGGTTACAACAAGTGCCAACGTGAAGTGTTGTTAGGTCCAAAGTATCGTAGAAGGGGGGGTTGAATACGATACTCACTACAATTTAAAATTCTTTCGAATCTTGCGGATAAATAAATTGCAGTCCTGTAATGGGTTTCGTGTTCCGGATATTTATTGGGTCGATTTCTGAGGATATGAAAATATTAAACCAACACACAATATTTTCCAAGGTATATCTGTATATTGATAAATACCTCGAAGGGTGCTATAAATCCAAACCCGAAGGTTGGCTACAATGGCTATTACTACTTACACTCACAAACCCTAGCTTCTAAATATATATATAATACAAAACTAAGCTAGAGTTTATTTGTGTGTAGTAGTGTGCAAGGCACAAAGCCATTCCACCATAAAGGTGGTGGAGAGTGTTACAAATTATGAACCCACATCTCATGTATTTATAGGCTTCTCACTTAACTAACCCTAGTTAACGAGTTCGTCCTGGACGACTTGAGTTCGTCCTGGACGGATTCGATTTATAAAAATAAATCTAACTCCAGAATGTACAAAGAGGTGGCGCCACTTTCATATACATATATATATATATGAAAGTTGCGCCCCAAATGTATACATATGCTACTGTGGTCAAACTTGGCGCCATGGTCAAAGTTGGCGCCAGTACAGTGTGTCCCTGTGAGGTGTTCTTGGAAGAATTCCAAGTTGTAATGGTTGGCCCAAGGGAGATGAGTAGAGGCGCAACATTTGACCGGGTCAAATGTTGCGCTTCTTCATTGTTGTTCTTCCACAGTGGATGAGTAAGGGACTTAGAAAAATCCAAGCAACTTGCGCCATGACCTAGGAGGGTCAAACATGGCGCCAGTCAAACCTTGCGCCACATACAGTTGGTCCTCTCAGAGTGTAACCACTTAGAAACAAATCCATCATGTTGAACTTGCGCTATACAGTGATCAATTCCCCTGTTGTCTCTCCTTCAGGGACGTTGCATGGCTTCAGTGTACGCAGGAGCTTAAAGAGAGTGAAAGCTCCATGGACACATGCAAACCCTAGGGTGCCCTTGACACCTGACATCATCACATGCATGCATAATATATATAATATAATATATTATGTTGTTATTATATTAATAAATAAAAGTATATATAAATATATACACACATATATATATTATTTATATGAACATATAATAATATATGTACATATATTTAAATATATTCTCATATATTTAAATATATATAATATATAATTATATGTAAATACAAATGTAAATATATATATAAATATATATAGAGATATATATAGTTATTTATAAATATAAATATAAACATAAATATATATAAAGAAAAGTATATATAAATATATACATATATATAATATTTATATAAACATATAGTAACATATATATACACATATATTTAAATATATTCTCATATATTTAAATATATATAATATACATATAACTATGTGTAAATATAAATATAAATATATATATAAAGATATATATAACTATCTCTAAATATACATATATTTATGCACATAATATAATATATATATACACTTAATTATATAATTGCTTATGTAAAATATAAATACATATATTATATACATATATATTTATTTAAATATACATACATATAAATATACATATACATATGTTTAAAAACATATATACATATATATTATATATATTATATTTAATTAAATATACATATATACATATATATAAATATATTTGTACATATACAAATATATAAGTGCACACATATAAAAGATAGGTCACTTTGGCATAGCTTGCAGAGGCTAGGCATTTGGCTTGGCTTGGCTTGACTTTGGAACAAATGACTTGATATAACTGGATCAATTCTTCGATCGATAAATACTTTGCAAAACTCCGTACGTGCTGACGCTTAGTGCACTGGTCTGGTTCACAAGCGACTAACACTGAAGTAACACATTGTACCTTCTTTGTCAGCAAACATTGATCAGTCGGTTCCGGGTTAGTTTATGCTTCAGTTTGTTGATTATAAATAACCAACCAAAATATATAGAAATATCTTGCTTCAGGGGTTGCACTGAAATCTTTCGAGTACTTGTACAACATCTTCATTGCTTCCACAATCTTGAATACTTCAATCTTTATTCTTCACTGAGGCATGAACATATTAATGAACTTCTTCCAGTGAACTTATTCCTTCAAGACTGTAGATGGCTTCTTCAACCTTTGTCTTCGTATCTTCCGATTCCGGTGCAGGCGTAGTGTTATTTACTTGTCCTGTTCTATTGTTGAGTTATCATCCCTATGTAACAGATAGGGTTGTCTTTACATTTAGACTTACAATCTCCCCCTATTTGTTTGTTAATCATAACAAGCAAATCCTCTGGAGGATAACTCAACTAACACTAGAAAAAGTAAAGTCCTGGACTAGTAAATAATGCTACAAAGTTTCTGGATCATATAGTACATTTCCAGATTTCATGAATAGAAATAACAAATGTGCATATCACCTTTATTTCTCTGGTTCTTGCTTACCTGCCAGATAATCCTCATAGTCTGTCTTGAAGAGAATTCAAAACATTCCATTATGCAAAGAACAATCAGCAGCTTCATTGAATTCTTCAGTGGTAATAAATAAGTTCATGTCTACCACTTACTGAAGAATAGATGTATCACCTTATACTTCTCCTCCCTTTACCTTGATCAGGTTCCCCTTGGTGATAAGTAGTTATCTCCCCTTAGATGAAAGATCAATCCTCCTCCTTAGTTGAGAGAAGAATCTCCCCCTCAGTAGTACACAGCTAAAGAGTAGTTTAATCCCCCTTAGTTGTAGACAATAGAAGAAAGCTAACTTACTTTTTCTTCCCCCTTTCATATATTCTCCCCCTAAATATATTCTCCCCCTTAGTTGTGGAATCCTCCGAGGATATGTGGTATCAAATAGGTCAAGGAACGTGTACAATACTTCCTGTACCAAAAGATAATCTCCCCATAGAGAACTAAACAACGCTAAAGCTGGGGTCGAAGAAAGAGTTCAGAAGAAGGGTTTACTTTGATTGGGTTGGTCCCTATGCTGAAAGAATAGGTTCCAAACGGAAAAGTAATGAATAAAACTAACATTCCAGTAACAACATCCACTTTGTCTTTAGGTATAAATTTGGTAATTAGTGGGTGTCTCACTAAAATGTTCTGCAGGTGTATCACTCAACACTCAATTTTCTCTCGGTTTTTGGGTAAGGGTGTCACTCACGAGTTCTGTAAGTGTATCCCTCCACACAAATACTGAGCTTCCAAAATGCTGAATACCTGCAAGAAAATCACCTTAGCCACCCTTAAAGGGGGTCACCGGTGGTGCAATGGGAGTTCGTAATTCCCAGTCCCTGCAGACTCATCAGATAAATCCGAATCATGGTCCACAAGTTGCCAACCACTAAGTGGCTTATCCAATTAAGGATCCAGAGTTGTTTGCTCTAGGAGGTTAGACAAAGGCTTAATTATGGCAGAGGCCCAAGTCTTCCTCAATGTCTGTGAAGACACTTGATTCAAGAGAATCATCAACCATAAGTTCACACCATGAAATGGAATGAACCGTAGTTGCTTCCGTCAATTCTTTCAACAACATGTGAGTTTTCGATACTAAATATTATAATATGTACCTCACAAGTGTTTCACTCTTCTCAATTTCCTATGTGTTTGCACTCACTCATGCTCACATATTTCTCATTCAGATATCTCACTGGTTCTTCTCAGAATCTCACCAAGTGTTTAACTCTTAGTGTTTGGCTCACAGTGTTTCTCTCAGCACTCAAAGTATGGTCTTCTGTACCTGCATGAGAAAATCACCATAGCCCCTTCAAGAGAGGTCACTGGCGGTGCAATGGGGTTTCGTAAATCCCCGATCCTCAACTGACTCATCAATAAATTGACTCATAGTCAGAGAGTTGCCGATCTCCTATAAATAGGAAATCCATTCTGATTGGATCCAGATCTGTTCTTATCTGGGGAGGGAGACGAGAATCCTGAAGATTTGGCAATTGAGATCCTCGTTTCCTCCTTACACCTGTAAAGGCATCAACCATCTTATCCACCGTAAAATGGTAAATGAAGAAGTTGCTTCTGGAACAAAACCTTTAACCTCACTGTGCACTCTCTTGTATTGTGTCCATAAGATTTTTGTTTAGGCTCTTCATCAGAGTGATTACTGATGATGTGCTTGACTCCATACAAGATGCTCTGGCTGACGAGCGAATTTCAATGGACTCATCCTATTGAGAGAATGATTCCAGAGACTGTTTTATTGCCTTTTCAGCTCTATATTCTTTTGAGAGAATACAGATGAGCAAACAGTTACCTCAATTTTGAAAACACCTTTTCTTCTTGAGAGGTAGAGCTGTGGGTACACTATCCCTCACATCCTTATTTGCTGCAACAAGTACAGTTTCTCCCTCATTGACCTCTAGTCTAATAAGTTCCTTATTACTTCAGGGGAAAGTTGAGATGTGTTCTGAATTTGGTTTTATAGTCTGGGATAAAGATTGTTGGTTTTCAACCTTATGACTATCTAGGAAAGCCAAGAGGCTGATTAAGTTCCAAAGAACAGAAAGAGATATAAATGCATTTTAGAAAATCTATGATTTTGAATGAAAGGAATTGCATTTAATCTTTTGAGGAAAAATGAATCAGTTGTGATTGTAAAAATGATTTTCATAAAGAATGACAATCACAACTGATGAAAGAATCAAAGTTTTCCATTAAAAATTGGTTTGAGTACGAGAGTCTGAATCTATGCATAAAAGGTTTAAATGAACTTGTCTTTGAAAAAGACACAAACTCTTGTTTCTCACTACATTTAAAAAGGAAACAAGAAAATTTATGCGCTACAGTGTATAAAGCACTCATCACAATAATTAGTAAAAAGGCATCATACTAGCACATCGTCAAAACAGACGCTGTAAGTGACAAAGATCACCAAGTACACAAATACAAGATAATCAATGTCTCGTCCTATGACGCTACATATATAGATGCAAAATATTCTAAGAAATATTTATGAAATAAAGTAGTGGATACCAATTGTTGAAATCAATTGATAAGAAAATTTCTTTGAAGAAACTCACCACTCCAGAACATAAATATGAGACAGAATAAAGATTATGTTGTCTCCCTTGTACTCAGAATATTAAACACCTAAAATATATTAGCACTAGTGGTTTTAAAAAATATGCAACAATATTTCACCAGTGCCAATACATCACAATCAATTCACAAATAAAACATCAATAAAGCATCAAGAAAAGATACCAATCAAATATTTCAAAAATGTGAATTAATCATGCATCTATTATTCTATCAAAGTCAATCATGAAACAAATAAGCATATAATTGTCATGGATCACAATTTAACTAAGAAAAAATAATAATTACCTACGCAATATCATATAATTATCAGATCAGCATATAACAACTAAAATCATGACAATCATACAAAGATATTCGCAAGCCCGAGGGAAAGTTGAAGAAAAGTTCACGAGTCTTATACAGATAATCATTAAACACAAGTGAACTCACACAACTCCTCGCGGAAAATATTGACAATTAATATTAGTGATCTACATATAAGCATGCAAAAATATCACTAACACTAAAAGTATCACAACTATATGCAGTTAGACATGAAATAAAATATCAATTAATAAATCATCAAATATCCAACACAAAATAGTTATGCTTCAAGTATATACACTAATATAAATGGATTCAGCCTAGAGGGAATCTAAGTAACTCCACAAATACTAGTATATCATGACTAAATTCTAACTAGATTCTAACCACATACCAATTACTGATACAAGTCACAAGTCTAGAAACAAATAAGTCATGCTTCATATTTTATACCTATAAAAAATGAATTCAACCTAGAAAATAATCCTAAGTATGTTCACAAATACAGATATATCACAACTAGATTATGATAAATTTCTCTACTAGATACCAATTGTTGAAGAGGTATAGATCAAGAAAAATAACATAATTAAGTCATTCTTCATGTCATCTCTAATCATTTAAATCATGAACAAATAAGTCACTTAATTGTCATGCACCATAATTTAAATAATTTGAAATAACAAACACTCATGCTAAAATATATAATCACCATCTAAGCATGCAAAACAATAAACATGGCAATCACATATAATAGCAAAAAGCACGAGGTACTGGATTTTAAATAAATTCACAAGTCCTATGTATAGACAATTTAATACTCATGAATTCATTTAAGAAATACGATAGACATGCTCATGAAAGAAGTAATACCTTATAGAAAATATATCATGTGATCCACTTGCAGTTAAGTAAAGTGATAAGTTGAATACCTCTGAGACTTGACATTTCAGTTGATGTACCTTTCTTGTACTGATTAAGTCCAGTGGTTGTTGGCATAAGTCTTGGCAAGTCTAGAATCTTCCAAAATGCGCATATTCAAAAGATCCTTGACTTCCTTTTATTGCCATCATTCTTTAGGCTAACTAGTAGACCATAATGAATTGCAACTTTCCAACAAACTCATCATATCACTAATCTGCATTCACTTAGCAATTATCTTGCACAAGTGACGTTAGTCCACATATAATATAATCATGGTATCACAGCACAGATAGTTGTATTGTGTGTGCCTTGTATCATGAGAGGTAATAATTTGGATACCAAATATGACTCTAGCAAACAGATATTAAAATAATATGCTAGTCAGAAGTCATACCATGTCTGTGACGATCATTAGGTGTTGGATAGCAACTCATAGAGAGCTGGTGAAGAAAGAGAATACAAATTTCGTTGGATCTGCAACTGCAAAGTCCTTGAAATGTTGCATGAAGCTTCATCTTCTAGCTCACTATAATATCCTGAACCAAAGTCTCGTCAATGGTGCTTTAGTTTAATCATGAAGGTCGTTGAGTCCCCTAAGATGTAGAGTCCTAAACTTGAAGATTCTGTTTCCATCATCTTCAAGACCTTCTCCTTTGAAGTAACTCTAAGCAACCAAATTGGCTTGTCCCTCGTAACAGAGCCAAAATTATCCAGTTGGAATCTGAATACCCGACAAGTACTAAGTACTGAATTGTCTTTAGGTCAGGGTATCAGAATCCGCACAATCTGCTTTTCAAATTGATTGAGATCATCTTGTTGTGCAATCACTCAATCTGGATCCCTTTAAGAGCTTCTGAATCTTCCTCAAGTTTCACTTCAGATTGAAACCTAAAGAAATAACATCCTTTCACAATAGCTCTCCCAATCTTCACTTCACCATTAGGAACATATAAGAACTAAAACCCGAGAATGATATTGACTTCAAACCCTTTGTCTAAGCAGATACGTTCTTCATATGTCCTGTTCATCTCCAATGTGGTGTTGAGTTTGACTAGTGGATCCACCAAATGCTCCCCCTAAGCTGTTGCTGGGATCTCCTTAATAATCCTTATCCTTGCAAAGAGATTCTGCTTGGATCTGAATCTTTATTAAACCAATACAATCACCTTTAACAGCTTGGAGCAAAGTGTCGTTCAGTCTCTTGTCCAGACTTACAATCACCTTCTGTTGATTAATCACAATCACCCTGTAGACTGTAGACTCCATAGAGTAGCCGAGGAAAATATTCTTTGATCTTCAAATGCAAGACTTGTAAAGAGGCATTTTCCTCCAAACACATACCAAGAGTTAGTGTTTGCTTCTGATTGGCCACTGGCAAAAATGATGTCTTTCTGGATTTATCAATGATCAGGGTTCATCTTGATCATCCTTCATTTGTGACGTCTTGTCCTTTGAACACATACGAACAACACGAAAGAATCTAGAGTAGTCAATGATCATCGCAAAAAGATATCTGGCTTTGTTTGCAGACATGACATTAGCTGCTCCGTCGAAATCCATACGTATCATCTGAAGCGGCTCAGTAATGTTGATCATATCTTTGCTTCTGTGCGATGCTCCTTCGACTTCCCTATTGACATACCTCATGAGCTTCATCCATATTGAATTCCAGATGAGGTAGTCCTCTCACCAATGCTCTTCTTGCAAATAGAAAGAGCTCCTTGTTTTGACATACAAGTTTGAGAGCTTCAAGTGCCATAGCTAATACTCATCTGATGAAGCTTCACTATCGAAACAGCTCACTCCATCTTCAATTGTAGTTCCATATTAGCTACGAGCAGATTCACATCTTTCCTGATTTGAGATAAAGCACTATTCCATGAACTGACATAATGTCCTTTGTCAGAGAATCGTCTGATACTAGGAATTTGTGTGCTTTGACTCTTTCAAGAAAGATATGTTTCCATGATGACATTCCAGGAAAACAGGCATGTCCCGCAAGAGAATCTTTGTTGTCATCTTTCAAAGATTATTGACGGAACTGCTCACACGATCACATTTGCTAACAGGGTACTTTTTGTGAATCATATGATTTCAGCTACTCAGCAAACAGAGTGCACCAAAAATCATATGGATCATATGTAACCTGCAATCACAAATGGAAAGAGTTCTATGGTCCCCAATCATAACTGGGTCCGGATGGATTAGAGATTTTTCTTTAACAGTGGTAACAACAGAAGCAACCTTAACATGCTAATTCTTATCTAGACATTGCCCTAATGTGATTCTCAAACATGCTTTTCTAAAATCAATGCAAGTACAAAGACATGCATTCATGACATGAAAATAAGCAGACATGATGTTGAATACACATGGCAAACAATCAAAGATAAGACAAGAGCAAGGTAGGCAGTTATGCAATTCATAAGATTCAGTACTCTCTACTTAAACCAATTAACACAAGTGCAACAGGTATCAAGTAGAATTACATATATTCAATAATCTTCTAAGAGCATAAGGATCTGAGACAAATTAATAATCACATTATCAATTCATACTAATCCCAATCTGTTGTTATATGGCATTATACTATCTCTATTACCTAAGTCAGTTTTAGATCTAACATGAAGTTCTAAAAGTTCTACTGACACAAGGTAGACATTCCATCATAGAACAAATAAATTCCTTAACAAACAATTCAGATAAATAAGCAAATCTAATTGTACTAGGGAATTTGAAACTAAGTGTTTTAACAAAGTTATATATGCTAGGATCATAACCCATAAAACTAAGAGTCATGTTCCAAAGGAAAGCTTCTAATCTCACCATTGCAAATAATCAAATCCTAAATATTCATACACATGTTAAGAATCTGCTAAAGACACATGCACAAGATTATCATCAAGCCTAGTAACTAGAACAGTCATCTAGCATACCAGTTTAACATTTTCTACTGTGATGCTATCATGCTTGTACTTGTGTGTTAAACAATTCTACTCAGAGATTTATAACATGCTTTGAATATAAAGGAATATGTATTGCATAGTTAGAAAGAATTCGTACCTGAGATGTGCGAGTTGAGTCATCTTCAGAGAATGCTAGGATAGCCAGATAACCATAATCATCCTTCTCATCAGCAACTGATCCAGCTCACACCTTTCCTAAAATAGCATAAGAACTTGTTGTGATGTTTCTTTCAAAACATCCACTTGAATTTTAGACAAGCCCTATCATCCTTGTTTGTCGAGGCTTCAAATATATGTAGCAACCCTTCTTTGCTAAAGATACCACTCAATATTGTGTGTACTGACCAACTCAGTTTTCAAACAACCTGTCGAACCGAACCCCGAAGAGTCACCACTTGAAACCAATGGATTCCATCTGAATCTGACATGACTAAACCTCTCAGACAGTGTTATGCTAATCCTTGAAGTTCTGTCCTCACATTCTTCAAAAGTGTTAACTTTCGTCGACTTGAGCTTCCTCAAATTCAGCAGTTACAAACTCTTCTGTTCAATCCTAAGGTTCTGACATAAATGCACGAAACTGATTTGGTGCGGTAGTAACTCAATAATTATATCCTTAAACCTCCACAGTTCTCTGTCTTTGGTTCAGTTGATTCTGGATGGATTTAGCATTGATACAATTCACTGTGTAATTGTATTTCCCTGAATCACTGAGTTAGATTGAAATCCCTTGAAGATTCGTTCGTAAAAACTTCTCTTTTCCTACTACCAGTGGTACCATTCAAAGTTGATATTCCGAGCCCTGGGAAGATGCACTCAACACATAAAGCAAGTTCCCATCCTGATCTGGTGATCTGATAATCAAGTAGGAGTAATTACTCAGATCAAGGCCTGAAGTACCTTCTTCAAAATCCACTGTCAGTAGTACCAAATTAGTCTTCAATAGAACCTTCTTTGAATCACAATCATCTTTGCCGAACATAGAAAACTGCTTCTAATAATCCTTTGAGAAATCAATTGGATTGGGTCATCAATGTACTTCCATTACCGGTTCTGAGAATCTGGTATTTGAAAGCCCGATGTTTGTCTTGTAATCTGTCAGCCTGATCTGTCTCAACTAAATGTCAATCTGATTTGTCTTGAAGTAGAATAATTAAAAAGGTTACGGGACACTTGATTATTTAAACTAAGTTTAAATTATAAAGAAAATAAATTTAAAAATAAGTTACAAAAGATGAAAGAAAATAAAGTATAAAATAAACTTAGTCAAATCTATAAAATAAATTTAATTATATTTAAAAAATAAATTCAAATAAATTCATAATAAACTGAATAAGTTTAGAATAAATTTATTTCAAATTCATTTAGTAAATATATTAAAATTTATTGTATAAATTTAATTTTTGAAAATATTCAAGTGTCTCGTCTCCAGTTAAATCATAGCTTCCAGAACAAACTAAATTGAACCCTTGAACTTGAACTTATATCCATAATCAGTTAAATCCTCTTAAATTTATATTTTATATTTTAACTTAAATTTAAATCACAAACTATAAAAATTTAAATAATAAATTTATAAAATTTATGATAAACTTAATAAAGTCTAAGAGTAAACTTTACAAGCCTAAAATAAATTTATTCAAATTTATTAAATGAATTTAGTAAAGTTTATAAAGTAAATTTAATTAAGTTTATAAGATAAATTTAATTAATTCATAATAAACTCAATTAATAAGTTTAAAATAAATTAAATCAAATTTATAAAATAAACTTATTAAAATTTAAAATATAAATTTATAAGTCCCAGTCCGAAGTTCAGTATCCGACAGATAATCCTTGCTTAGGCTACGGACAAATTCAGCAACACAAACCGGAAGAACATTTCCCCTAATCAAATATCAAAAGCTAGGTTCTTGATTATCCGTACGATAAGGATCTTGATTTGTATATCAATCAACCTCGCTCTGATACCAATTGTTAGGTCCAAAGTATCGTAGAAGGGGGGGTTGAATACGATACTCACTACAATTTAAAATTCTTTCGAATCTTGCGGATAAATAAATTGCAGTCCTGTAATGGGTTTCGTGTTCCGGATATTTATTGGGTCGATTTCTGAGGATATGAAAATATTAAACCAACACACAATATTTTCCAAGGTATATCTGTATATTGATAAATACCTCGAAGGGTGCTATAAATCCAAACCCGAAGGTTGGCTACAATGGCTATTACTACTTACACTCACAAACCCTAGCTTCTAAATATATATATAATACAAAACTAAGCTAGAGTTTATTTGTGTGTAGTAGTGTGCAAGGCACAAAGCCATTCCACCATAAAGGTGGTGGAGAGTGTTACAAATTATGAACCCACATCTCATGTATTTATAGGCTTCTCACTTAACTAACCCTAGTTAACGAGTTCGTCCTGGACGACTTGAGTTCGTCCTGGACGGATTCGATTTATAAAAATAAATCTAACTCCAGAATGTACAAAGAGGTGGCGCCACTTTCATATACATATATATATATATGAAAGTTGCGCCCCAAATGTATACATATGCTACTGTGGTCAAACTTGGCGCCATGGTCAAAGTTGGCGCCAGTACAGTGTGTCCCTGTGAGGTGTTCTTGGAAGAATTCCAAGTTGTAATGGTTGGCCCAAGGGAGATGAGTAGAGGCGCAACATTTGACCGGGTCAAATGTTGCGCTTCTTCATTGTTGTTCTTCCACAGTGGATGAGTAAGGGACTTAGAAAAATCCAAGCAACTTGCGCCATGACCTAGGAGGGTCAAACATGGCGCCAGTCAAACCTTGCGCCACATACAGTTGGTCCTCTCAGAGTGTAACCACTTAGAAACAAATCCATCATGTTGAACTTGCGCTATACAGTGATCAATTCCCCTGTTGTCTCTCCTTCAGGGACGTTGCATGGCTTCAGTGTACGCAGGAGCTTAAAGAGAGTGAAAGCTCCATGGACACATGCAAACCCTAGGGTGCCCTTGACACCTGACATCATCACATGCATGCATAATATATATAATATAATATATTATGTTGTTATTATATTAATAAATAAAAGTATATATAAATATATACACACATATATATATTATTTATATGAACATATAATAATATATGTACATATATTTAAATATATTCTCATATATTTAAATATATATAATATATAATTATATGTAAATACAAATGTAAATATATATATAAATATATATAGAGATATATATAGTTATTTATAAATATAAATATAAACATAAATATATATAAAGAAAAGTATATATAAATATATACATATATATAATATTTATATAAACATATAGTAACATATATATACACATATATTTAAATATATTCTCATATATTTAAATATATATAATATACATATAACTATGTGTAAATATAAATATAAATATATATATAAAGATATATATAACTATCTCTAAATATACATATATTTATGCACATAATATAATATATATATACACTTAATTATATAATTGCTTATGTAAAATATAAATACATATATTATATACATATATATTTATTTAAATATACATACATATAAATATACATATACATATGTTTAAAAACATATATACATATATATTATATATATTATATTTAATTAAATATACATATATACATATATATAAATATATTTGTACATATACAAATATATAAGTGCACACATATAAAAGATAGGTCACTTTGGCATAGCTTGCAGAGGCTAGGCATTTGGCTTGGCTTGGCTTGACTTTGGAACAAATGACTTGATATAACTGGATCAATTCTTCGATCGATAAATACTTTGCAAAACTCCGTACGTGCTGACGCTTAGTGCACTGGTCTGGTTCACAAGCGACTAACACTGAAGTAACACATTGTACCTTCTTTGTCAGCAAACATTGATCAGTCGGTTCCGGGTTAGTTTATGCTTCAGTTTGTTGATTATAAATAACCAACCAAAATATATAGAAATATCTTGCTTCAGGGGTTGCACTGAAATCTTTCGAGTACTTGTACAACATCTTCATTGCTTCCACAATCTTGAATACTTCAATCTTTATTCTTCACTGAGGCATGAACATATTAATGAACTTCTTCCAGTGAACTTATTCCTTCAAGACTGTAGATGGCTTCTTCAACCTTTGTCTTCGTATCTTCCGATTCCGGTGCAGGCGTAGTGTTATTTACTTGTCCTGTTCTATTGTTGAGTTATCATCCCTATGTAACAGATAGGGTTGTCTTTACATTTAGACTTACAAGTGTCAAACAAAAGAAAGGCACCCCCAGAAGGAGAAAAACGAGATATATGTCATAGGTGCGGAACTGAGGGACACTGGCAACGTACTTGTCGCACACCCAAACATCTTGTTGATCTCTACGAGTCATTCAAAAGGAATACTGGAAAGAGAGTGGAAACAAACTTTGCTAGTTATAATCAAGTTAATGAACCAGTCAATAAAGCCTCAAATGAAATAGACACTGGTGCTAATCTTTATTATGGTTTAGACGACTAGGCTTCATATGTATTGTCTTACTTTACTTATTTCGTTGTGTTTTATGTGTTTTTATTATGTACTCGTTTTATGTACTTGTTTCATGTTGTTGTTCTATGTACTCGGTGTGTTTTTAATAAAGATGTTTTTCGTTTATATATGTGTATAGAGATGGAAGATATATGCATTGTTGACTGCGCAACCACACACACTATTTTACAGAGTCAGAAATACTTCTCACAGTTGACTAAAACCAACTCACATGTCTGGACGGTATCGGGTACATCAAATATAATAGAAGGTTTTGGGAAAGCCAGTTTTATTCTACCAAATAAGACACTCATACACATACAAGAGGCTCTATACTCTAGCAAGTCAACTAGAAACCTACTGAGTTTTAAAGATATTCGTCTTAATGGGTTTCACGTTGAAACTACTAATGAGAATGAAAAAGAATACCTTCTCATCACCTCAAACACCGTTGACAATAAAAAGGTCCTAGAAAAATTTCACTCAGTTTCTTCGGGATTATATATCACGAATATACGAGTTATTGAATCTCATAGTGTCAACATCCCCAAAGTCATAGACCCAAAACTACTTTCCCTTTGGCACGAAAGACTCGGTCATCCAGGAGTATCTATGATGCGTCGTATCGTTGAAAATTCTGTAGGACATACTCTTAAAACACAAAAGATAATACCCCAAGATGAACTTCATTGTTCAGCATGTTCCTTAGGAAAACTGATTATCCGACCATCCCCAGTTAAGCTTCAAACCGAGTCCCCGAAATTCTTAGAAAGAATTCAAGGTGACATCTGTGGTCCTATTCATCCATCTTCCGGCCCATTTAGGTACTTTATGGTTTTAATTGATGCATCAACTAGATGGTCCCATGTATGTCTACTTACAACCCGAAACACAGCCTTTTCAAAATTACTTGCCCAAATCATTAAACTACGAGCTCAATTTCCTGATCATCCCATTAAATCAATCCGACTAGATAATGCTGCTGAATTTACATCTGCAACTTTTAATGATTATTGCATGTCAGTAGGAATCTCAGTCGAACACCCGGTAGCTCACGTACATACACAAAATGGTTTAGCGGAATCCTTAATTAAAAGACTTCAACTTATTGCCCGTCCCTTACTCCTAAGAGCAAAGTTACCTATATCTGTTTGGGGTCATGCAATACTTCATGCTTCAAATATAATTAGAATAAGGCCTTCTGCTTACCATAAACAATCCCCTCAAGAATTAGTTCTCGGTCAAGTGCCTAATATCTCTCATTTAAAAGTTTTTGGTTGTGCTGTGTATGTTCCTATATCACCACCACAAAGAACTAAAATGGGACCTCAAAGAAGAATTGGTATATATGTTGGTTTTGATTCTCCGTCTATTATAAGGTATCTGGAACCATTAACTGGTGATGTTTTTACTGCTCGGTATGCTGATTGTCATTTTGATGAATCTATGTTCCCTACATTAGGGGGAGATAAAATTTTGCATAAATTAAATTCAGAAATATCATGGAATGCCTCAGGATTAAATGCTATTGATCCACGGACTAAACAATGTGAGTCTGAGGTTCAAAGAATTATACATATGCAAAATATTGCTAATCAAATGCCAGATGCTTTTAATGATTCTAGACATATTGTGAAGTCATATATACCTGCTGTTAATGCTCCGGCCAGGATTGAAATCCCTGGCAATAAATCAATTTCAGAGGAATTGATTGGTGATTCAAAGCCACGCCAAAAGCGTGGTAGACCTATTGGTGCAAAAGATATTGTACCAAGAAAACGGAAATTGATTGGAATTGCCCCAGAAGTGGCAAAAGTTTCAGAAAATACCCCAGAAGTGGTATTGCCTCCTGAAGAGGTTCAAGCCCCTGAAGTGGCTGTAACAAAACCTCCTGAAGAGGAAATTGCCCCAGAAGTGGCACATGCCCCAGAAGTGGCAAATGCTTCCATAGAAGCAAAGGTACCTAAGAATTATGAGATCTCAATGAGTTATGTACATAACGGGAAATTATTGGATCGTGAGAGTACAGAAATTGATGATGTGTATGCTTTTTCTGTGGCATTTGATATTATTATGAACTCTGATCCTGAACCACAAAGTGTGGAAGAATGTCGACAAAGAGATGATTGGCCAAAATGGAAAATTGCAATTCAAGAAGAATTGCAATCATTGCTCAAAAGAAATGTATTTGGACCCGCAGTCCAAACTCCAGCTGGGGTAGTCCCTGTTGGGAATAGATGGGTATTTGTACGAAAACGAAATGAGAGAAATGAAATTGTGAGGTATAAAGCCCGGCTTGTAGCCCAGGGATTCTCTCAAAGACCTGGTTTCGATTACCAGGAAACATACTCTCCTGTGATGGACGGAGTTACCTTTCGTTTTCTAATGGGTATGGCTTGTATGGAAAAACTAGAAACACGTTTAATGGATGTCGTGACAGCATACCTATATGGATCACTTGATAGTGATATTTATATGAAAATCCCTGAAGGATTGAATATAGAGGACACTAAGCCTCGACATTTATATTCTGTTAAATTACAACGATCATTGTATGGTTTGAAACAATCTGGTCGTATGTGGTACAACAGGCTTAGTGAATACTTATTGAATGATGGATATGTTAATAATCAAGTGTGTCCTTGCATTTTCATTAAACGATCATCAGCTGGTTTTGTTATTATTGCTGTATATGTGGATGATTTGAATATTATCGGTACTACTGAAGATATTACTAATGCTGCTAACTATTTGAAAAATGAGTTTGAAATGAAAGATCTTGGAAAGACAAGATTTTGTTTAGGTATACAGGTGGAGCACTTATCTTCAGGAATATTTGTTCATCAATCAAACTACACTGAAAAGATTCTTGATCGATTCTACATGGACAAAGCTCATCCACTAACCACACCAATGGTTGTTCGATCACTTGAGGTTGAAAAGGATCCTTTCCGTCCTAGAAAGAAAGATGAAGAGGCTCTTGGACCTGAGACTCCATATCTCAGTGCAATTGGCGCTCTCATGTATCTCGCAAACAACACACGACCTGATATTGCATTTGCAGTGAACCTGTTGGCGAGATTTAGTTCTGACCCTACTAAAAGGCATTGGGATGGAATCAAACATATATTCAGATATCTTCGAGGAACAATTGATCTTGGGTTATTCTTTCCAAGCAGTTCAAGATCAAAACTAACTGGATATGCAGATGCTGGATACATGTCAGATCCTCACTTTGGACGATCACAGACTGGATATTTGTTTACATATTGTGGTACTGCTATTTCTTGGAAGTCTACAAAACAGACTATGGCTGCAACTTCATCAAATCACGCAGAGTTATTAGCAATTCATGAAGCAAGTAGAGAATGTATTTGGCTAAGGTCTGTCATCCAACATATTCGAGAATCATGCGGATTATCAGGAATCTCAGATAGCCCCACAGTATTATTTGAAGACAACTCAGCCTGCATTAAACAACTAAAGGAAGGATATATTAAAGGAGATCGAACAAAACACATATTGCCAAAATTCTTCTACACTCATGAACTTCAAGAAAATGGTGATATTGATGTACAACAAATTCGCTCATGCGATAATTTGGCGGATATACTTACGAAGTCACTACCTACATCAACATTTGAGAAGCTGCGAAATAATATGGGTATGCGGAGATTAAAAAGTTTACTACATCAAGATATCAAAATGTGAGACATTTTATTCAGGGGGAGACTGTACTCTTTTTCCTTCGACAAGGTTTTTATCCCACTGGGTTTTTCCTTGCAAGGTTTTAACGAGGCAGTCAATCTTTGTAATAACTCACGTTTGACAATCAAGGGGGAGTGTTGTAATATGAAATTGGACTGTGATTGTCAAACTGATATGGCACGGAGAACCATGCATGCAAGCTACACATAAATTTCCAAGACATATGAACAGAAGAATACAGTTGTATCTCAGTTTTCCATACACGGAGAATTAACTCTACCAGCTTGTATTCATACAGAAACTTTTCTCATATTTGTGGCTATAAATAGAATAGAGAACGCACATCTCATGTACGCTGAAATAAGAAGAAAGAAAGCATTGCTTCCTCAAATTCACTCTGCTTAATAATATTAGTTTATTAATTATTTTATAACAAGTTTATATTATTCTAATTTAAACCAATAGAATCCAATCCAATAATCTTAATTTTGAAAAAAAAATACTTAATTATCATAGTTCAGACAGGTTTATAATTTTTAACTTTTTTTTAAGATATCCGGTTGAAACCCGAATCCGATCCGAAACCCGAAAAAACCCGACGGATTGGATTTGGATTTTACATTTTAATATCCAAACCCGAACCCGATCCGATCCGAAATATAACGGATTGGATATGGATTTCATGAAACCCGACCCGATCCGACCCGATTGCCATCCCTAGGGTGGTGTGCTTGTATTTGGTCTGGTGGTGAGTATGGGATTTAGTAGCGCTGGAGCGTCAGAACTTGAAGGAATATGCCAATATTCGATTGAAAGAAGAACAGGGAGAGCTCATGCTAGATCAGGTTGAAGAGGGGGACAGTATTGATTAGTGTTGGTGTTAGGCAGGGAAGTTCTTGACTGATCCCTGATTGACTTTAAGTTGATTCAGAATATGGTGGCCACAATATGGAAGTCAGGAAAGGGACCAGGGAGTAATGGAAAGGGACATGGATGTTAATGAGCGTTGCTAAATTGTTAATAGGAGAAAATGGTTGACAAAAAAATATGGAAACTCACTTGAATATAGGAATAATATCACGAAGAACACGGAACATAAAGTGACAGAGAATGTAAATGATCTTTTATTTGATCTTTGAGAAAACGAGAGAAAGTGCTTTCTAGCATTCTCAGCGAGAATCGTCGTAATGATACAAGAGACATACGTAATAGGGGTTCAAGCTGTCCCATACTTTTTTAGAAATAACCAACCTAGATGGGTTAGGTTTTGTTGAGTTCACCAGGGCCAAGGTCAACTAGACCGCGTAAATTATTATCAAGAAGCTCGTAACTTGGCATTGCCCAAGCAAAGATGGCTAAAGAGACTGATATGGAGTGGGTCGGCAAATGGATAGCGATCCAACGAGCAGATATAGACCTAGAAAGAGCGAAGGTAGAAAGACCTCGAGAGATATATACTCATGCGATCCGAGCCGGGATTGACCGTGAGGCTTCATGCCTTTTCTGAAGAGGTCAAGAAACCTGAACTAGAGGGGATAACTTAAGATATAAAACTGGCCACTCTTCAATTATGCCATGTAATTATACAAAAGATAATTATGAACCATTGTATTTAAAAATATAATTATGTACGATATACAATTTTTAATTATATTATACCATGTAATTATGCAAAATTCTAACAAATATACACTTTTTGTGTGTACTAACATATAAACATGTGTGTTTTTATATATATATTTGCTATTTTGATTATATGAATTATAAATCTAAAAGGTAGTTATGGCTTCTAAATGATTCATTCCAACACAACATTATGATTTTGATTAGAGTTTAAAATTTGTAGCGCGACAAAGATGTGTGGGTTTGATGAGTAACTTAATTAGTTTATCAGTTGACTAAAATCAAGAGCATGTAACCCCCAGACTAATCCTATTGAAGAAAGAAGCACCAGCACTGGACTCAACATCCATAACAGCAACGGAAACGCTATGCAAAGTAAGCGGCTACCAGCCACTGCCATGACGAATCCGCGCTCCAGCATGCTTATCGTGTATGATTTTATACTAGAGCCGCCATAACACAATCTCAATAGTTCCTCCTCGTCCATGTCTAGTGTAGAGTTTATCAACAAGTTGGCATCAATTAAATTTGCAAGTGCGGCGGAGCTACATATAAAACTAAACAACAAAAGTATTGCAGCAGTTCCATACTTTACTACTATTATCTCCCCTGAGTGGAGTCCCCAAAATAGAGTAGCACTATCCCCCGTTGGCCTGTTAAACAAGCTGTTTGCATTATAGGAATTGTTACTTAATGCTGCCAATGCCACCATCATTATAATTGTAATCGTTGCACTTAATATTATTTCCATCAAGCTATTCCTCAAGCTTTGCACCGCCAGCGTACCCTTCTTTGCATCCCCCTAACCAGTGTAAAACAATTTTTTCTTCAAAAAAAAATCAACTAAAAAGATTATATATATGAGCGGTTTAGCGTTTGACAAATATAGAAGACAAAGAACAAGGTGAGTGAATTACCTGTTGAAGGTCTTGAAACAAAAGTTTCTTCTTATAAACATTGTAGCCAACGGTTGTAAGAAAGGGGTTGCTCTTGAAATTGTGCCAAAGATAGGCATGGTAACCAACCGTAATGAACAGACTAAGTGGCACTAAGATTATGTCTGTGTATGCAAAAACGCCTGCAGCCCCCATTTCTATTTGATCGATTCTGCAATTTAGCTACTTGCAGTAGTACTGTTATCTGGCAAGCACCATTTTATAGATGTTTCTGTGCTCAATTGATCTGTGACTGTTCTTGCAATATGTAATAAGATACGTTTAATATGCAGTAGTGGAAATCAGGTCATGATCCAAATTTTAAACATAAAGGCACTTCTTTGGATCACCGGTTTGCACATATAACGTTTTTATGTATTTAAAAAACCAACAAACTCGTCCAATGTATGCCTGCAGGGACATGCACGCCCACTTCACCTAGAATGGTGGAAATTTCACTTTTGTACCTCATCTAAGCCTATTTTGGTAATATTTACTGGGTTACCGAGCTGCCTCGATCCAACTCAATCTTTAAATTCAGGGATGACAGTTTTACCCGACCCGACCCGATTGATACCCGACCTGTTCCGACCCGATTGGATCTACCCGAACCCGATAATTTTGGATCTGGATCCGAATTTAGATTTTATTTTTAGACCTGAAAAAGTTTGGATCTGGATTCAGGTATTCCGAAGCGATTTAAACCCGATCCGAACCAAAACGAATCAATTTGGAGTGATATCGAGGACATGTTTTGTCTTCATCACATGCTGGTCTCCTCAATCAAGGACCACACATTTCTTCAAAGTGTTGTGGTTACTGACTTTAATCGACGGGGTACTTTAACTCTTGAGGAGGACATGCTGGCTGAGCTCCGAAACTGTGTGCCCAGAAACCAGCTTGAACATGTCCTCATGCGTGATAGGTCTGGTTCTGCCATTAATCTGGATGTCCCTGGCCCGAATAAATTTTTGGGGCTTATGTTGAACGACGTCTGCTTTAGCATCCTAGAATGGTGGGAAAATCCTATGCACGATCATGATCCTATCCCCAAGGATGAAGATGTTTCGGGTATTCCAGCTCACCTGCAAAAAGGCTGGCTAGTGCAACTCCTACGAATTCTATTGAAAGACCCAGCTATGGTGGAGGTGAACGATAGCACAGATATTCTTCAACTTTTTGGGGGTTTAAAGTCCGATGGCTACCTAATTTAAAAGGATTATTATTCTCCTTGGGAAAATGTATTTGTGCCGCTCTGTGGCCTTCAAATAATGTTTGGATCTTGTGTTTCCGTATTTCCTTTACTAGCCTGGACGATTATGTTTTTGTATTGACATTAACTTATTTTGTTGTTCCTTAGAATTGTTTTTTCTTTTTGCGTGGTTGATTTTTTTATTTTTTTTTGTTATTACCTGCTCTTGTTGCAGTCGCATGGTTCACCAATATGAGCCCATACATAAATACTATATGAGAGTGGACATAGTTAAATGTTTACAAAGACAATTTATTCATTATTTTTATTTTTATATATTGAAGATAAGATTAACAAGTGCCTGCTTTTACAAGCAAAATTATACCCCATTCTCGATCTGTTAAGTTCTTTGACTATTCTATTTAAGCTATTTTGGGTCTTCATTTGGCCAAAGCTGGAGATGAGTGCAATCATGCTTCTCTTCTTTGAAGTTTAGATATCTGGTCATTATCCCAAGTAACCAGACTATCAAATGGAGGAAACATTATGGTTTTAGCGACGAGTCATGTAGGTTTCATTCATCTGTTATATAATTTGTGTTCTTAAAAAAATTTGATTTAGTTTTTATTCTGATGGACATCAATGTTGTTCTACTTTTAGGTCATGGAGCTGTATAATCTAAAGTCATCCACATTAGTTTGAGTGTGGGCCAAACTGCAGATCTAACTTATGGTGAGCCCTGAATCTATTTATGCAAATTCTCTTTTTAATTTCTCATCTCGTGGGTAAAGAAACTTGGAGCCAGGAATTTTTATAAAGCTTCACGACTGGTAGTTAGTCATAGATTGAAATCAAGTATATCTAGTGCAACACATTAGTGCATTTATTTTCGTCGCAAACCATCCATACTTTCCTTCTATCTACCATTGTCACCTCAGTTCTTTACAATTTATATTTTCCCTTTTCATGAGTAAAGGGCAGCTCTACAAACATATATGGACCATTGCTCAGTCGAAGATGTTCTATCCACCAATATTGACTTTGACATATTAATCAATGCCAAAATAAAGCCACAAAGTTGATAATGTTTTTACCTAATTTCAGATATTGCACTGAAGCTGCAGTGAAGCAATTACAACCTTTGACAGAATAGGCTTAAAAGTGCATGTATAACCCCTCTGGTTAATTTTTTTTATTTTAAAGATTTCTGAGAAATCATATGCTTGCATTTCTAATATGAGCTTGCCTTGTGTCAAAACCTCCTATATTTTCATAAACAATACTACAAAGAATCATGTTTTCTGCTCACCAATGAATTCATACCATCTACTTCCTCAACAATCCAAGTTTTACTACAGCTATATCGTTACTTGATGATAAGTTTAACTTCTTTAAGGACAACAAAGCATCCAAGCAACGGACTTTTGCTGTGATATTGTAAATTTGATAATGTTAGTAATCGCTATATTGAATATCTTTGTCTACAAGCTCTGTGAACTTAATGAAGCCAAGTATGATGATAAAGACAAGAAGATGGCTTTGCTTCCATCAGGGCAAATATGTCGTCGCTTTTCACTTAATGAGATTTAATGGGCAACACATAACTTTAATGATAAGTATCTGACAAGAATGGGAGGCTCCGCGAAAGTCTACAAAGGAATAATTGATTATGGAGCCACTACTGTTGCTATAAAAAAATTGAGTTTTATTTAAGAACAAGCTGGAGATTCAGAATTCTCGACTGAAATTGAGATACTCTTCAAGTTTAGGCAGTCTCACTTAGTGATCCTTATTGGTTATTATGATAAATCACATGAGATGATCCTTGTCTTTGAGTATATTTCCCATGGTACACTATCTGATCACCTGCATCGAAGTACTAAAAAAGGTTATGACTCCTTGTCCTGGATTCAGCGCTTAAGTATATGTACTGGAGCTGCTGCACAGGGGTTGAACCACCTTAACACACTGGTGCAAGCACTCATTAAAGAGTAATACATCATGGTGTGAAAAGTACAGATATTTTGTTGGATGACAACTTGGAAGCTAAAATTATAGATTTTGGAATTTCCAAGATTGTAGAAGCAAATCAGGGATTCACTATGTGTGTACAGCTGTCAGGGGGGCATTCGGGTACATGGATCCAGCATAAATTTTGACTGGAAGATTGACAAGGAAATCAGATGTGTATGCATTTGGAGTAGTGCTGTTTGAAGTTTTGTCTGGAAGAAGAGCTGTGGATTTGAGTCAACATGATGAGCAATCAGGTTTAGCTGGACCTGGACAGGATTGTGTCAAAAAAAGAAGGATAAATGAGATCATTGATTCTAATACGAAATTTCAGATTTCGCAATATTCTTTAATGGCTTTTGTGAAAATTGCATACCAATGCTTAAATAGAAAGTCCAGTTGCTCTGACAAAACTAAAAAAAAGCTCAGCTGCCGACCAACAATGGCCAAAATTGTGGTAGTTCTTGAGTTCTCATTGGCATTGCAAGAGTTTCCAGATTCTGGTCTGTTTGTTGGGGCATTTGGAAGTGATAGTGTACAATATTCTACAGCAGTGGATGTAGTGTATGGCGCGCATCAAATTAAGTCACTTGAGATGAATTGTACTAGGATAACATTCTCAAGGAAGATTTTCTAGATACTTTCAGCCATGATCTGGGTGTTCTGTGATATTTGAAGAAATATATCATTGGGACAAATCATTTTCTGGATTAACAGGCGATTTATTGCATGTCCTTGATGAAGACACATTTGCTCCCTCGAGCAGCGGCATTGGAATGGCAGTTGCCATTTAAAGATTAAATCCAAACGAAAGATTCAGAGCTATGCAGGTATTTTCACTTAAAAAAATTTCAGCTGATTATCAAATAGCCAAGGAGTACTAAAATTGAACTTGATAACTATATCTAGCATGTCCATTAAAAATTGATTGGGTAGATGAGTAATTCCTAGTAGTATTGCATGTATTAAAATTTCTACGTCCATAAACTATGTGTCACAACTCACAGGGCACTGTCCCCATATTTTTGAATTGAAAAGAGTAACTAATGTAGTTGAGATATTTGGTTTTTGAATTTTGTGGAAGAAGACAGAGGTGGATCTGTTTGATAGATATTCCCATCCAAATCTTGTTATTGTTAAGCTTCTTGGCTTCACAATGAAGGGGCCTTAGAAAGATATGCATGCTAAGGTGAGCACTGATAATTCATGTTGAGTTATGGATAGTGACTTGTTACATTTTTATTTTTATTTTTGCGAAGAAATTTAACGGGAAATTATATCACTTTGAACTTTCGATGAAGGGACAAAAAAATAATAATGTAAACTAGAGTAAAGCAAATATGTTTCATTCATCTGTTATATAATTTGAGTTTTTAAAAAAAATTTGATTTTGTTTTTATTCTGATGGACATCAATTGCTGTACTACTTTTAGGTCCTGGAGCTGTATAATCTAAAATTGTCCACATAATTTTGAGTGTGGGGCAGACTGCAAATCTAACTTGTGGTGCCCTGAATCAATTTATGCAAATTATCTTTCAATTTCTCATCTTGTGGGTAAAGAAACTTGGAGCGAGGATGTTTATATTTTCGACTTGCTTCTAGCATGTCTTGTGTTTGCCATCTGTGACACTATTATTAGGGAAACCCAGCGTACCTATTGTTCTGAAATCGTATATCTCGGCTACTATATTTGCTGTTGATGCAAAATTGGTGGGCTGTGTAGGAGTTCTGTTGCTGTGTTAGCAGATCAAAAACAACTCCCATAGTTGCTGTTGATACAGGATTGGCGACTTAGTTATTTTTTCTAAGAATATGCAATGAGAAAGACCAACAGACATTGCTCTTTTCGAATTCCTAACCCTTAGCCTATCATGGATGTATAGTATTTAATAAAATACTATCCATCCATAATAGGGTAAAGGTATTTGTCCATTTTTTAGTATATATAATTAGTATCGTCCTAACTAAAATCTAAGATACATTGAAAAGAAATTCTACAAAATACATTATCTTGTGACCTATAATTAATGGTTTAGGGTTCATCTAAAATCCACAATAAAAAAAATAAAAATTTATCAGCCAGCTCACCACAAGAACAGAGTGCAAACAAAAGACAACAACACCAACACGTTTGCATAATCTCGTCAATGTAATTGCTTCACTGCTATATATTATTAAGCTCCGTGTTCGCTGGGTTATATTAATAGATATTTTTAGGACTTTCTTTAGCCCCAACATATTCATCCTAATCGTGCATATATGACCATGCTTGGCTCTCTCGTGATTCCGTGATGCTAAAGTGTATGTTGTTCATGATGCTAAAGCGTACATTGTTCATGCTTGGGCTCTGCTTTATGGACTAATTATATTTACTAAACAATGGACAACAAAGGTTACAAAAGGTTAGTTCTTTCTCCTCCAGTTATGGTAATCACATTTTATGTCTCAAGCTTTGGTGTCTTTACAGTTTATATGACTTTTGGGGACAATATTAATTCAATTCTGAGCTTCTTGCTGCTTAAAGCTTTATAAGTGATATGCTACTAGAAGAAATTTAACTTCTCTAAAATTATGTTGTACAATATGTCACAATGTATGTAAGTGTGTGTAGCAGCTGTGTGTTTAGGAAGAGGTAAGGCAGAGAGAGATTGAACACAAGAGTGCAGTGAACTGTGTGTATTGTCTATACTACTACTTCTGCTGCATTTTCTGTTTTGCTGTGTTATTACAACGTACAAGAATGAAGTCCAAGTCTCTTTATATAGATAAACTTAGCTTCTGGTGAAAGCTTGCTACAGTGACTTACTTGGTGGCTACTCTTTCTACAGTAATTATGATGTCACCTTAGTGACATCATCTCGTTTATGTCATTTTCTAGCTTATAATTCATTTTCTAGCTTATATTTAACACAATAGCATCCCTTCTCTATGTTACTCGGACTTTACTAAAAGTGTCCGACATTGATACTTCTCCAAGTATCATACCCGGCAACATATTGATAAACATGCATGTTTTTTGGCCTGAAATAAGTGTCCAATTCCGAGTGTCCATGTCCATGTCCAAGTGTCGAGTGTCCGACATGGGTACTCGAAGGTAAAATGAAGAGTCTGAGTAACATAACCCCTCTTTAGGTTGTTGATCCTGTGTTTTTTTACAATAGTGCCACAATTTGAATGTTCTTATGCATTGTACAGAGGTGATTGTGTGCAGGCCGACCCTACTGCAAGTATTAGGGGCAGAGGGTGTCACATCGGCATGCTTCTGTTTCCCTTGATCACCACATTGGTGTTGTAAGGAATCTACTTGATAAACAGGTTACTCATTCTCAATTGTCATCCTTTCTATAGTATATACTAGTTGCTATAGTTGTGGTCGGGCAATATTTTTTTTTCCTTTGCTCAACTACCTGCTTTTTTCTTCTTTCTTTTTTATATAGATTCTTGCAGGATGATTACTCCAAGTACATTTTAGAATGATGGTTCAACTAATGTCACTTGGTTGACATAGCAGGCTCTGCATTTGTTGCAAATCTTCTACTCATACCAGTGTATACCAGTGTCTCTCGCAGGAAGCCTCTTGCTTTTTATATCTTTCCTGACTCTCTTATTCAACTATAATCATTATTTACTTTATCTTTAAATAGATATAATAAGAGTTGATTCGCTTAGGACAACTAAAAGGGTTCAGAAAGTAGTGAACCACGAGAACCCTGATGAGCTCAACTATATATATAATAGAAGACAGGTTTTTTGGCCTGAAATTCTAAAGATGTGCTTAGCACCTGTTCAAAAGACAGAAACGTTAATCCAGTTATGCTTGACAAAATACTTGAGTTATATTTACTGTAATTACTTCTTTGCTTTACAGGACCTTTGGCACACAAGGCACTCTTTCTTTTTCTTAATATGAACTTTCTATTACTTCATCTTAAATTTTGAAAATTATACGAATTGTTAATCTAAAGAGTGAATCATTGTTTATATGTCAGAGGTGCAAGATGATGGCAAGCTGGATTATGTGTCTGTTGTAATTTCTACTGGAGAACCGGTCTTGTGGTATAGGCGTTAAGCGGCCATATCTTTAACTTGGTAAGTTTGGAGAAATGACTATAATTTATTAATAGGATAATTATTACCATTGATTATTTTGATTTTGGGTGTTCAGCTGAATTGATTCATCATTTTTCCGAGTTTTAGTGGATTTCTTTTGAAAGTGGCTAACTGAAAAAGCTATATCAGCTTTAGTAGGTTTTTTTAATTTTTGTATTGCTAGGTTGTTTGTTTTGATGTGCTCTTTGTTCGGCAAGCTGTAGTATAAAATTACATATAAGTTGCTACAAGAAGAGTATTTGCTGCATAATGTTATGTAGTATATACATAATTTTTTCAGCATTCACTCAATTGTTTGTCACTTCTAATTTGACAAATTTATTGGTAGTTAACTGAAAGACAATCTATTATTACAATGAGTGGAAGAAGATAGCACAGCCCTGCTACATACGATTTAGGAGACTGTATGAAAGATACCAGATGTGAGAATTTATATTCTATAGTGTCAGAAAGTTTTTCTTTCATGAAAGAATTATGATGCTACAAAACTAGATTCGGTTGCTTAAGATTTGATCAGAAAAGAAGTATGTCGAAAATAACTGTTTACATACAAAAATTTAGGAAAATAACTGTTTACATACAAAAATTTACTCAATTTAGACGCATCACACATGTTTATCCTCTAAATCTATATCTATATCTATATCTATAACTATCTATATTCTATATCTATCTATCTATATCTATATCTATATAGGGGTGGGTTCTGGTACAAACTTACAAACTTACAAACTTTCTGCGTTCAACACATATATAATTTGAGTTCAACATTTTTTTAACATATTTTGTTGAACATCGATTAGAATCGTGTTGGAAAAGTACATAAACTACTTTTTCAATGTAAGAACTAAGTCAAACGTATTATATAACTAATATTTATGATTCTAGACCCTACCCAAACCCCAGAGGTATAGTTTAAGCATCTTTATAGACATATTCAACATAATGATAATTAGTGTTCAACACCCGATGTTGAACCCCAGTTACAAATGTGTTGAATGTGCGATTTATTTACGCGTTTTTTCTAAAAATTGTGATGATTTTTCAAGAATTTTCAACATAGATACATTCTATAACTAAGGATTAACACGATGGGAGAATAAAAAAAAAGTTTGTAAGTTTGTAACTTAAAAAAGTTTTTATTTGATCCTATCCCTATCTATATATCTATATCTATATCTATCTATATTCTATATTCTATATCTATATCTATATTCTATCTATCTATATTCTATATCTATCTATATTCTATATCTATAACTGGGTAAAAAAATTTACTCAACTCTCTCACATATTTAACCCGTTGTCATATATTTAACCCGTTTATTAAATGGATAATCCATTTACAACCCATACACAAATCAAACTAAATGGATTATCTCGATACTGTTCTCTCGATCGATCACGTATTCATGCCTATTCAATTCAAAAGTAAAATTCTCGCAGTATACACGCACACAATCAATATCTCTTATTTCAAACTACTTCAAAATCGATCGATGATTTTCGTTATACTCTCTGTTGCTTTTTTGCTACCTCTGTGCAAAGGTATGTTTGTTATGCATCTATATGAAACTGTGTTTACCTAGATATGCATCCGTATCAATCGATATGAAGATTGTTTTTTCGTATTTCTTTTTTGTGATGTGTTGAAGGCGACGATATGGTTCAAGAGAATTTGATCAACGAGCAGTTTTTGATTGATGCATACAAGGTGTTTGATTTATATTTTCTATGATTTTTTTTGATTTTGTAAGATCTTCTCAAACTTTTATACTCTTTTCATTCCAACTCACATGTTTTTTCCTTTGTAATCTCTCTTCACTGTTTATTCTATTTTTTTTTTTGAGAATGGCCAGTAGAAGCTCTGTGTATTGGCGGTCATGTTTATCGGGTCTTGATACATCAAATTTGTACTCTGGCTAGTGAAGTTTAAATCTTGAATAATCAATTTTTGTATTAGTCTGTGTGACCATGGCACAAGCTGCTGTCCTGGACATCATTGTGATTGTGAGCAAGTAGTTATATTGTTTAGTTTGTTCAATTATTGGCGCTGCATTTGGTTGATGGTTAAATGACAAATCTGGGCAAAAATAAATCAATCTTGCTCAACATTATCGTTATCGTTACTCAACATTATCGTTACTCATTACATTACAGGTAAAAAAATTTCTTGAAGCTGCAAAAGTGGCTCGAAGTAATGCTTCCTACAGAATTTCTGATGCATCAGCTGGTATGTTAATTCGATTGATACCAGTATGTTAATTCGAACGATTGCAGGCTGTAAATTCATGTGTATCATGTACTGTTAGTTGATTGCAGATACTTTTACAAGTACTAATTCATATTTTACTTAGGGTCCTGTTCCCTGACAATTGATTGTCAGGGAACGTTTACACAACACACTGTGTCCCAGCCGTTGGATCGACGATCCAACGGCTGGGACTAAAGGAAATTTTTTTAAGTATCCGCAGAAAATATCCGCGGACACCAGGTCTTTCCGCGTGTTTTTACGCGGACACACAGGGGTATCCGCTGACAATAACAGCGGACAACACAGAAGGTTGTGATTCATATCAAAACAAACTCAACCCCCCAGAGCTAGTTGTACGCAGTAATCCTCTACTCTATTTTCTCACCTTTCTTTCTTCATTCATTCTACTGATAACACTCAGCGAGAGAGAGAGAGGGGGGGGGAGAGAGAGATGGGGGTGGTGACTTCGTCGATGGCAGCGAAGTTTGCGTTCTTTCCGCCAAAACCGCCGTCATATGAGCTGGTTGAGGATGGAGATGGGAAGATGAAGATGAGTAGTGGTGGGATGACGGAGAGATCAAACGTCGACGTATTGAAGATAAAGACCAAGAGAGGTACGGAGATAGTGGGGATTTATTTTAAAAATCCGGCTGCGAATATGACTGTGTTGTATTCACATGGGAACGCTGCTGATCTGGGTCAGATGTACGATTTGTTCGCTCAGCTCAGTATCCATCTTCGAGTCAACTTGTTCGGGTCAGTCAAATCAAGTTGTCCGCTGTTATTTTCAGCGGATACCCTGTGTGTCCGCGTAAAAACACGCGGAAAGACATGGTGTCCGCGGATATTTTCTGCGGATACTTAAAAAAATTTCCTTTTGTCCCATCCGTTGGATCGTCAATCCAACGGCTGGGACACAGTGTGTTGTGTAAACGTTCCTTGACAATCAATTGTCAGGGAACAGGACCCTTTTACTTATTGTCAGTGTCCTCGAGGAAAGCTAGAATATTGGCAGAGGATGCCCTTTTTTACCCATCTATGATGTCCGGGACATACTACTCTTTTGAGCATTTGTTAGGGAATTTGTTCGGTGTAGCGGAGTTGTAATCTTCCTATTAATGATTGTGACAGCTTTTATTGCTTTGCTGTATACTCGGTTCGTCCCTCTAGACCAATCTTTTCTGCTATGTTTTTGTGAAAGTAGGAGTTAGTATATATCAATCTGACAAAAATATATAGATAATTAAGAAACAAATGTCAGTGGAGACTTTAATGAACAAATTGACTCTTGCATGAAGATACAAGAGTATATGATTTGAAATTTCTAAATATCTTCAAAAATTTCCTTCTCCTTTACAGGTTTAAATTTTTACTCACTATGCAGTGGCAAAATAATTTTGTTAATACATAAATGCTTAAATGGAGTAGAACACTGACAATATGAGGTTTCTTTGTTACCTTCATGACACTGTGGGCTTTTACCTATCTGTCTCTACTATTGTGATTTTATAATACAATATTCTAAAAGACTAATTATGTATTGTTTAATGTTTATTTTTAAGATTAAATTGGTTGTAATTCATTTGTTTGTATGTATATTTTTTGAATATGGAAGTAGATAATGTAAGGCAATGGTTATTAGTTAGTTAGTTTCCTATTATCAATAAGTTCTTAAAATAGATGAAAGAACCCTGATGAAAACCAAGCATCAGGCAACAACAGAATCTGCAGGGATTACGGGCGATTCTTGGAGCACCATTGAAGATAAAGCTAAACTTCTTAATGCAAAGTTGCCATTGGTAATTCATACATATATTATATAGACTAATTGCCTGCAATGTCAGGCATCAACCGAAACTTTGGTCAGACAAGTGACAACACCACCTTTAGAACATTCTGGTGAGAGTTTTATATACTTTTCGGTTTGCTAACATGTATTAACATTGTGTATGTTATATGAAATTCATTCATGTTCTTATGTTATCAATTTCGTGTTCCTAATTTCTGACGTGATCTGGCCGAAATATAATTTGAGTGATAATCATAATTTGCAGTGAAATTTATGCCACTAGGATAGAATGATAGAACGATACATTATTGCTACTGATTTAAAACATCAGAACATCTACAATATACAACCATGGAATTTAATTGATTGTGCCTTAGTCGTAAAAGTGTAATTATAAACCTAGGTATGTATATGTTTATCTTCTATCTTCTATCTATATAATAGTTGCTGAACTCTGTTTTGCACAGTACTTCTGCCTTTTAAGTTTGTCCCCCCAGTTTTCAGCTTATTTACAACAGATGCCATTCACCCAAATGCAACGTGTGATAGTTGATATATTTATCAATAAAAAATTAACACTAACACTTTATTATTGAAGCTTACTAAGAAAGCTTCCACTCTCTCCCTCCTCTAGACGGTACTTTCTTCTAACTTGCTTAATTCAAATTTCAAAACTTGGAAATCAAAATCGAACATATCTCTCTCTGCTGAGTGCTTCTTTTCTATTGTTTAGATCTCTAATGACGTCTTTGTATCTCAATTGCAGTTTAAAACTTGGACAATGAAGTGTTTGATGATGTGTCATAACGAAAAGTATTGGTAGTCAAATTCTTTCTATAAGTATTTTCTTTATAAGCATTTTGAAGTAATGTTTTAGCTATTAAATTTAGATACATGTGATGGTTAATTGCTTGATTTTATGTTTTTCAATTATTTGTGTATATATTGGATTATATGTATTAGCTACTTCATTGTATTTTCAGGTTTAAAATGATTCTCTGTCAATTATACTCTAATAATATAAGTTTGCCTTATTTTAGGTAATGTGATTTGCTTTAGTTTGCAGTAATCTTGCGGCTCCATAGTTCTTCAAATGAATTTTTGATATTTGGACAATATATACATGTGCTTTCAGTTGGAACTCTTGTGGGAGATATAGCTTTGTGGGAAGTGGATTCTGGCAAGATGGCCCTACGACCTCCGCTGCCATGGGACACTGAATCACTTTCGCCAGAATTATTGGTGTGTTTGTTCTTCAGTTAAGTTTAACTATCAGTTGATAGTTAATTATTATACGAGACTGAATATTTTGTGGTATTCAGTTAGCATTTGAAGAAGCTTCAATCTCAGTATGTCGTGTAAGATGGAACCAGGATGGAACTTTATTTGGTGATCTCAACACCTTCCTTTAATTTGAAGTAGATAGAAGATGAATTGCTGATCTCTAAAATTTCTAATCTCTTACAAATTTTGTTTATTATGACAATATATATAATAATTTGCAGGAGTTGCATACTCAAAGCACATTATTCAGCTCTATTCCTGTCCTGGTACTGGGAAAATTGTGCGACATAAAGAGGTCAGTAGAAACTGTACTGATTCTCTAAAGCATTGATGAGCGTACCTTCAATATATTTCCTTTTATTCTTGATTGTCAACACTCAGAGATTTGCATGTTAAATAGTAGCATTAGGGAAAAGAAATACTCCATATACCACAAGAAGAGTCCCAAAATTTCAATGCTCTATTCCTGTCCTGGTACTGGGAAAATTGTGCGACATAAAGAGGTCAGTAGAAACTGTACTGATTCTCTAAAGCATTGATGAGCGTACCTTCAATATATTTCCTTTTATTCTTGATTGTCAACACTCAGAGATTTGCATGTTAAATAGTAGCATTAGGGAAAAGAAATACTCCATATACCACAAGAAGAGTCCCAAAATTTCAATGTTCTTATTCTCCACAATAAATATCTAATGAGCTTCGGATATAAATTACCACCATCTATACTACTACGGTACTACCAGTCTACCATGCCACCTTTATGAAGCAAACAGATATCCATGTAATTCTATGATCTTAAATTACTTTTATTTAGATAAATATAAACTAACACACTGCATAACCAATATATTTCATCTGCAAGGCATACTTTCATAATACAGTAGAAGGTAATACTTAACTAGATGTAACAGCTAAAAATAAACAAAAACAATACTGTGGATCAATAATTGAGAAGGTGTCAACTGTCAGGACTAGCAATATCCACATATATTGCAAATTTGAAGCTAAACACAGGTCTTGATTAGACTTTTACTGTCGAGCGACAAGATTTAATATAACAAACATAAATAAATATATCTAACTAGGGGTAGATGAGCAAAATTTATGTACATGTATGTTTCATAAAGCTGCTGCATTGTGTGCTTATTGATATATACCTAATGTCAAATGTAAAGCATCTTCTTAATAGCATCTGACTATTTTCCTCATTGATGGTTAGCGACAAGCTGGAGATATATTATGCATGTTTTTGTTTGATGTATATTTAAACAACTGAAGGTGGCCATATTTTAAGGGGTAACACGACAATCTTTATCATTAATAAGTATACAATCAGGCTCTGGCATCAATTATGTGCTTCTCTCAATTCTATTTTTGACAATATACTGTTTTTTCAGTTTGAACCCGATACTTGGTGCATTGTAAGTAGACACTTAACCATCGCAGCAACACACCTCAGCTGCTGTTCTGTTTTCATCTTCGTTCCCTGCTTTGTGCAGCACCTGGGGTTTTACAGGTTATAGTACAAATGTCCTCTTGGGGATTGCTATCTTTCTAAACTAGGATTTTTTTGCTCAGGCAACAATGTCTACCTAAGCTATACAGGGCATCCTCCTACACTGAAAATGCCCTTTTGAAATCCGAAATAAAAGAATATTGTGAAAAATATATTTTTTATCTTATATGAACTTCTAACTATGCCACGAAAAGAATACCTTTTATCTTTTTTTTTTATCTATATAGAATCTTTATATAGAATATATATATAATAGAAAGGTATGGATATTTATATATAGAACATAAAGGTCTGGTTTCATCTAATTATTCTTTAGAGTATTTAGAGTACAAGGGCATATCTGATCTGGACCTAACATCCAAGTATCACTTTCATGAGTTCAAGACCATCAGACTTTTGTGATTTTGGATAGCCAAATCATATTTTGCTCTGTGTAATGATTTGACTATATAAAAGTTGCATAAATCAGAACGAGTACCTATCTATCTATATAATAGTTCATGTGATCTATTTTATTATCTATTTCTTTTGATTTTACTGATCTGTAATAATATTTATTGTTCAATATTTGTTCCATTCAACTAATCTTATTCGAATATGTTTGTTTTGCAGTTTGAAATATGTGAATTTGTTGAAATCATACACCAGGTATAGCTACATCTCTTTTGATTTATTCTCTTGATCATTATAATCTATGATTTTTGGAGTTTTCTTGATTTGATTTTTTAGTTCATTATTATCACATATATATTGCTTGATGGTTTGTGTAGGAGAAGCATTTTCAAAAAGTCATATGAGTATACAAGCAGAAGCTCAATGAAAAGTACTCCACGTTTTAAGTGAAATGAGCGACGTCAATTTGAGACGGTTAAAAGGTATCTTATTTTCCATATTACATGACTACATGTCACAGTTGATTTTGTATATGCATCTTAAAGTTTTCTGCATTTTTTTGTACACTTTTTAATGGGGCTTTTGGTTTAAATAAGTTTGTATAGATGGTCTGGAACAGTGGTTTGTAATGCAGGTGATATCTTAATGCAATGCAGATGTCTTAAGTCATATGCTAACAAGGTTAAAGTCAATTGTGATACTCTCATATTCAAATTTTATCCCTTCAGTCGTGTTTAAAGAGATGTTAGAAGTACATAATGCAGAAGCAGAAGTAGTTGATGTTTGGAAAGTATTTAACTGATTTAGATTAAACAACAGCAAGTCGCAAGTAAGGAGGAAGAAGGTTATTAATTCAAGTGTTTGCCTCTTGATAGTTCAGGGAATGAATATGGACGAATAGGCCTATATAATTCTACAACTTTTTGGGACTTATTTCAAGATTCAAAACTTTCTTGGAGATTATATATAATATTTGTATTAATATTGATTCTGTTATATTTGTTAGATGACATAAGAACAGAAAGACAAGGTTTGGTTAGCTCAACTGTTAAGTTCTTATCGAGTAATAGAACGAGATGGTCCTGTCTAGATGGGTTTTGAAGGTAATGTGTCTCAGAAGGTGGTGAAGGGTGATGCTAACCCAGGTCCAAGCCATGTGCCCGACGATGTTTAACTCCGGGGATTATGAGTTTAGTTTTTATCTCAGTTTATCTACGTGTTTTAGGAGTCTAGGTTTTGATCTCAGTTTTTCTTTCTCTGTTATTGCTCTTTTGCATGGGTTGCATAGCCTTAGTACCTTTTGATGTATACGAATTCCCAGAAATTATCAACAGTTTCAACAAGCAGAAATATCAGGGACGGAGGGAAAGGGGGTATGGGGTGGTCTTGGCCCCCCAAAACCTTTCCCAAGTCCTTTTATATAATCAATTTATATGATTAAAATTCATAATTTGTAGTATTTAGTACCCCAAAACTCATGATTTTGTAGTATTCATTATTAAAAGAGTTAATTACACTTTGTAACCCCTAGGTTTGCTCCAAACGCAGTTTAGTACCTGAACTTTAAAACGTGGCAATATGCACCCTAAATTTAACATTTCCGTGCAAGTTGTAACCCCTAGTCACTATTCCGTCCAAATCTACCGTTAACTTTAACTGTTTGAGCAGTAACTGCGTGTATATCAGTTTCTAACAGCTATTTTACCCACTGTGACCCCTCACAAATTATGTAATATATTTTGAAATTATTTCTGAACGCACACAACGATGTAAAAAAATTTAAAATAATTTTAAAAATATGTATCTAGACTTAGAATCGTAAAATTTATTTATTTTTAAATAAACGATGTAATTTATTTTAAAATTTTAAAATTTTAAAATAAGTACACATTTAAAAAATTATTTTAATTTTTTTACATCGTTGTGTGTGTTCAGAAATATTTCCAAAATATAATACATAAACTTTGAGGGGTCACAAGGGGTAAAGTAGCTGTTATAAACTAATATACACACATTTACCTCTCAAACAGTTAAAGTTAACGGTAGATTTGGACGGAATAGTGACTAGGGGTTACAACTTGTAGGAGAATGTTAAGTTTAGGGTGCATATTGCCACATTTTAAAGTTCAGGTACTAAACTGCGTTTGGAGCAAACCTAGGGGTTACAAAGTGTAATTAACTCTTTTAATAATGAGAAAACGCCTGCAATGAAACAGCTGAAGAACATCTTAATGGAAAAGGTAACACCGTAAAAAACGTACAATTTTCATAACTCCAACCTTCATTTTTATTTTATTTTAAAACAATTTCATATTTTAATTGCAGATTTGAACTTGAAAATTAAAGGGTCTCATGTTTAGACAAGTTTACTAGACTCAGAGTTTGGAGAATAATTTTTAATGTTTTATTCGGACTTTTGTATTATAACCGTGTTGAAGAAAACATTATCCTATGGGTTTGTACTAATTATCTACTGCTTTCATGCAACGTACTGGCTTTATAATATAAGCTACTCTAATTATAAAGAGAAATTTGTATTAATAAAGAAAAAAAATGCTAAATTATAAAAAAGGGTTTAGAATTGTAAAAAGAAGAGAAATCTATAAATTTGAAATTTTAGTCGATATTATTAATGTATATTATATGATTCATTTTTACAATCATCAATCAATCAATATACTTGTATAAAGGATAAGCGAGACATTCTATTTTTCTAATTTTCTGAAATTTTTGGATGAAAAATATCAAAAACTAGAATTATTTTTTTTAGTTTCAGATATATTATAAGTAAGTTTCAGATTCTGATTTCGTTTTAGATTATTTATGGAATATAGTATTTTCAAAGTTTTAATCTGATTTTGTTTTGTATTATTTAATTATATGAAAGAGTAGCACACAAGTCTCTCCGCACCTATAAATGTCTCCTATAGAACCTATAAATGTTCCTTATAGGTTGTAGGGTTTTGGATCATCTAAACACAACCTCTTATCTCACCGGTGATAGTTCTCTTGCTCGATCTCTTGCTCGATCTCTAACTCGGGGGTGTCGTTATTATGCAATGATATATGTTTGTTGGTTATTCTTTTATAATATTTGGAGGAAGATATTATTTATGCAAAAGTTCGACAATATATGTTTGCTCGGTTCAAGCACCTTTTAAGTGAAAGCTGTTTATACAGTATTAAAAAAAATAAAGATTGTCGGAAGCAAAGGTTGTTATAAACCGCTATGTGGAAGTCGACAAATCCAAACACAGGGGAAGAATATAGTCCTGACATAATATTGATGGATGATATCGATAAATTAATTATTAGTGATGTATGTTTGTTGGTTATTCTTTTATAATCTTTGTTTTGTTCATTGGACATGTTTGTTGTTAATTTTTATATGATTTATACAGGAAAATATTATTCATGCATTATCTGTTTGCTCCGTTGAAGTGACTTTTAAGTGAAAACTGTTTATATAGTATTAAAAATTAAACATTGTTCAAGTAAGGGTAGTTATAGACCGATATCTCACGGATTTAAGTTATATGTTTTGTGCACAATCAATCCAAAAAAATTGGAGGAAGGTGACAATGTAAGAACATGATTACTTTTCAAAAAAAACACAAATAAAATTAGGATTCGCCGTGCTTTAAATTGTTAATTACGTGTAGAAATTTATTTTCATTTTTTCACCATGAATTATAATCTAATTTTGCAATTTTATATATTAGTATTGGTATTACATCAAGATTTTTATAATATAAAATTTATTTTATCCTACAAATATTAATTTTGAATTATTAATATACTTTTTATAGACAGCCACAAAATTATTTTATTCTACAAATATTAATATTAAATCATTAATAAAATTTTTATAGGACGCCGTAACGCGCGGCTTCTCAATTAATTATAATATAATAATGTTACCTAAAATTTGGAATCACATTAATTATCAATTTTCTTTCGAATAGTTATATCTTAAAAAGACGAGAGTGGCATCGGGTAAGATTGTGTTTTCCAGCATGAAAACTTGAGTGTTAACGGAGGAATGGTGTAATAGTACGTGATGTTGAGGAGTTATTTTATTTTTTTTGACAAAATGTATTCATTAAAACTCTCAAATACAACCTGATTGAGAAATAAAATGAGCTAAATAACTAGTCATTTTATTTTCAGATCGCTTAACAAATAGAATATAAATATTCTTGATAATAAAAATGATTACAAAGGTTTCCAGAGCAATCCAGTCGACACCAACAATCTTGAAAATAGTAGCATCACAATTGACCTGCGCACATAAAAAACAGGTGATAGTCTCGTGTTTGTACCCGTCAGTTACGCCAACCGAAAAAGATTGATGCAAGAATCAAAAATCTCACCCAAAAGATGAAGATCATTGAAAATTATTGAAAGGAAAAACAAGAAAAATAAGAGAGAGGAGATTAAGATCTCTTTATTTAGATCGGGTGTATGAAGGTATCGGCGGAAAGGGAAGTGACGGGTGAGAAGAAAAATGAGAGAAATAGAGGGTCGACTCTCATTAGGGTTTTAGTAGACTAAAAAATAGAATTGTTGAGGAGTTATTAATCTTTTTATCTTGATCATACAACATAATAATCATTTGTTTCGAAAATCATTAAAAATTTATATTATAAGTTCTCATGATTTTATTATTTTTTGAAAGTACGTATAAAGATGAATACGTGGGAGATTTTAGATGTCACCACTAAAATCTTTTCAATCTATTTTTTAATTTTCTTAAATTATTAGAATTTGAAACACTAAAAAAATAGAAAAGTATCATTTAAGATATCAGAAATATAATAGGTGTTCGAATTTATAAAGAAGAAGAGTTCAAAATTATAAGAAATACATATAATTAAAAGTTCTATTTGTTATTGATGTTTTAATTGAAATATTATAGGTGTCTGAATATACAAAAAATAATAATTTAAATTTAGGATGAATGTCCTATTTAACTAATTTTAAAGGCAGAGCACCCAAAACAACAACAAACAGAATTGATGCCCTAAATACCCAAGAGAACTCACGTCATCAATATGCGCTTACAATCATGGGTATGCGATTACGCATTTGGAAAATGCGCGTGTTGAAACTTAACTCCAACTAAACAAGTGAAACAACAATTTTACATGGATCTGTAGCACACGTATCAAGCAGATGCGTGAATAAATCGTATACACATATACTAAATGCGAGTACTGCTGCACATGACAGTTCTGGTTGTACCCCCATCAGGTGCTTTGCAAACTCGGTCTCTACGAGCCCCAACTCAACCTCATCAACGTCCAGCCTCTCGCCCATAACTTTTCTACCGTCGCCGCAAAGCCAACCTCATTGCCACAAATCAGTTCAACAACACAAGCCAAAACTTCAACAAACACACAGCCTCCACACCGACACCGCCAACAGCTCCACGACACCATTGCCAAACTATTCATCACAATACACCCACATAAATATATACAAACCATTCATAATCATAACCCAATTGATAAATATCTTCGATTTAATTACTCAAATCTAAAACCCCAGCCCCATTTTCCTCTATAACCCAATCCCTACATGTGTTAAATTAAATATTTGCTCTTGCGTAGATATATGAGCTTGATAGGGTAGATAATCAAAAAGGTGGGTTGATTATAATACAGTGTATATAGAAACATGAAGGAAGATGTATAGTTATTCATCAGATAAAAGCTGGATCTACTACACTCGTATGCGCATTTAAAATATGCGAGTATCAGTGGGTAAAAAGGGAGTCCTTCCGACTCTAGGTATTTGGGGCATGTGATACTAAAATTTTAGTTATTTAAGTCATTTTCATTTTAGCTATTTAGGTCATTTTCTCTTAAATTTAAGGCAAGACCTATAATTAAAAAAATTATAGGGAATATAATTAGTAGTCGAATTTACGGAAAAAAAGAGTTAAGTTTATAAAAAAAATACATATAATTACACGTTCTATTCGTAGTATGATAGGTCATGGGTTCGACTCTGGCTCACCCCGGAGAATATCTTAGAACAGATACTCACTTTGTTAGGCTATAAGCCATACTAGTCAAAAAAAAAAAAAAAAGTTTTTATCAGAAGTAAAAAGGGTGTACGAATTTATTAAGTAGAACTAGAAGATTTCAAAATTATAAGAAATATAATTCATAGAGGAAAATAGCTTGAATTTATTAAATTGATTTGTAATTAAATTAAATTAAAAATTATTTGAACTCTTCTGCCTATTCAAGACCTATCATATTTCTAATATGTTAAATGATACTCCCTCCGTCCCATTTAATTCTATACACTTTCCTTTTTTGGATGTCCCACTCAATTCTATACTCCTTCCGTCCCCTTTTACATGTCCATTTTGCTTTTCGAGGAGTCAAATTGACCAATTTTGACTAAACATTACAAATTATCTATACATTATTTTTGAAATCTAAAAGTTAAATATTAAAATAGATAAAATACACTATCGATGATATACTAATTTTTATTATTTTTCTTAATTATCTAATACATGTAAATTTTAGTCAAAATATAGTCAATTTGACTGGTCAAAAGTGAAAATGAGCATGTAAAAAGGGACGGAGGGAGTACATTTCAAAACTTTCCCAAAATAGTCAAGTTTTATAATATAAAAATCTCACTCACCCACTACTTTCAACTACTTTTCCTAAACTATCAATTATATATTGATGGATCCCATTACTTTTACCCACTTTTCTTTCTCTTTCTTCCTACTTTATATTATTTTATACATTTTTTTAGTGTTCGTGCCCAATCCATATGTATCGAGGGACGGAGGGAATATTTCTTTTGACTTTAGTCCCAGCTAAGAGCGGTTTGAAACATGTTTTGGTGCATGATCGTACTAACTATTACAATTTGACATTGAAGTTATAAATTTTATTTTATCGTAGGTTTTGGTTTTTATTAGTAAAAAAATAATAATAAAAGTATTTATAATACTCTCTCGGTCCCCCTCAATTGTTTAAATTAGAGGGGGACAAGGAGACCAAGACAATATATAAAAAATGAGTAAAGTTAGATGAAAGTTGGGTAAAGTGGTGGGACCTATCAATATTTAATAATAGATTTGAGATTGTGGAGGAAAGTAGTGGGTGTAATAGTAGTTTTTATTGTTAAATATGAGATAGTAGGGGAAGATAGTGGGTGTAATGATGAGAAAATTTTACTATTTATAGTAACGTAAAGAAATGAGAAGGACATCCCAAAATGGTAACCGTAAAGAAATGAAAGGGCAGAGGGAATATATGTTAAAGTTGAAGTTTCTGATTATAACGAGAGACCATTTAATAAGAAGGATCATGTTTAAAGAAAGGACGGTTCATTAGTGAAGATTACAGGCTTATACTCCCTCTGTCCCAATGAATTGTATACAGTTTCCTTTTTGGGACGTCCCACCAATTGTATATATATCAAAAGTAGTAACTTTTATAATATAAAATAACATTACACCAACTACTTTCTTCCACTATCTCCATTTTATAATAATATAAACATTATCACACCCACTACTTTCCTCCACTATCTCCATTCTATAATAATATAAACACTATTACACCCACTACTTTCCTCCACTATCTCAAATCTATTATTAAATATAAATGGGTCCCACCACTATACTCATTTTTTATCTAACTTTACTCATTTTTTACACTTTTTCTTGGTCTCCGTGTCCCAGCCATTTGTATACAAATGACTGGGACGGAGGGAGTAACTCAATAGTAAGGATCGTGAACCGGAACCGAGGACGTAGTTTATTAGTAAGGACCGTGTTAATTGTCAAAAATTAATATTAACGATCTAATAACATAATTATATATTGAATTTTTTTATAAAAAAATTATAAGTCCGCCGCGAAGCGCGGTTGTGTGGACTAGTTATTAAACTTAAAAAACCAACTTTAAATAGGATTAAGATTTGGTTTAATCAGATTAAGTATAGAATTACAGTTTGGGGGGTTAATTAGATTAAGTATAGGATTAGAATGTGAGGGTTAGTAATTCAGTTCTATATATAGTCATTCGTTTGATGAACTTTAGCAACACCTTTTGTACATTCAGATTTTTAAAGTATCATGGCTAAGAAATTGAAACTAGAGCATGACCAAAGTAAGGGTTACGACTATTTTCAAAATCTTACGGACGACCTCATGATATCTATATTCACAAAACTGATGAATAGCAGCAGTAGCAGCGACAAGAATCATGGCTCTCATGTTGGCCCAAAAGTATTAGGTAGGTGCACAACTGTCTGTAAGCGATTCAATGCCCTTGCTTGTCCTGTCATTGGCAAAACCTGTTTTGAAAAACTCCCTGACCAGCTTGTGATGTGTATATTCACAAAACTGAGCAGTAACGACGACGAAAAATATGACTCTCTTGGTGATTTAAAAGCATTAGGTCGGTGCTCGAGTATCTCCAAGCGTTTCAATTCCCTTGTCTCTGATCTCGTTCCATCACTTTCCATTAACCATCCCTCCATCTATATGTTGTACAAGTACTGCCCCTTGATCCTCAACAAATTCAAGCACATTCGTGCGCTCCAAATAACTCACTGGTCTAGAACTGCAGCAGTAATGAGAGATCAAAACAAGTCTATCCCTCTGATCGTCTGGGAGGCCTCTTATAGGCCTCATTCTTATTTTCTCGCTGTTGTTTCCTACAAAAATATCTTCTCTTACGCTTTTAAAGATCCAAAATCTTTCATGCTTCCCGATTCTACTCCCAAGGATGATGAATACCATGAATCAATTTGGAGTGATATCGAGGACATGTTTTGTCTTCATCACATGCTGGTCTCCTCAATCAAGGACCACACATTTCTTCAAAGGGTTGTGGTTACTGACTTTAATCGACGGGGTACTTTAACTCTTGAGGAGGACATGCTGGCTGAGCTCCGAAACTGTTCCCCCAGAAACCAGCTTGAACATGTCCTCGTGAGTGATAGGTCTGGTTCTGCCATTAATCTGGATGTCCCTGGCCCGAATAAATTTTTGGGGCTTATGTTGAACGACGTCTGCTTTAGCATCCTAGAATGGTGGGAAAATCCTATGCACGATCATGATCCTATCCCCAAGGATGAAGATGTTTCGGGTATTCCAGCTCACCTGCAAAAAGGCTGGCTAGTGCAACTCCTACGAATTCTATTGAAAGACCCAGCTATGGTGGAGGTGAACGATAGCACAGATATTCTTCAACTTTTTGGGGGTTTAAAGTCCGATGGCTACCTAATTTAAAAGGATTATTATTCTCCTTGGGAAAATGTATTTGTGCCGCTCTGTGGCCTTCAAATAATGTTTGAATCTTGTGTTTCCGTATTTCCTTTACTAGCCTGGAGAAATGTCACAAGTATTTTGGAACGGAGGGAGTACGTCATTTTTATTTTTATTTATTGAAGATATAAGATTAACAAGTGCCTTGCTTTTTTACAAGCAAAATTATACCCCATTCTTGATTTATAAGTTTTTTTTTTTTTTGTGTGTCGGGCAAGTTCCTTGACTTCTGTTTAAACTATTTTGGGTCTTCCTTTGGCCATAGCTGGCCATGAGTGTGATCATGCTTCCGTTCTTTGAAGTTCATTGATCTGGTTATAAACCAACCAACCAGACTATCAACCATGAAAAAACTGAATCACTTTCAACATATATAAACAACAGAAGATGAATACAAGACCTAAGAACAGACATTTTTAAGATCCCGGCTAACATAGCTTTTATCACGAGTTAAAGATGAATGGTGCCAGCTTTTCTTTGGTACTCTAATCAACAGAAGTTACAGAACTGCAATTAAGTAGAATAGCAGAAATACATCAGGATATGTTTTGTGAAGCTGTCTGTATCTAAATTATCTTTCCCATGAAAGTCTTCAACCTGATCTTGTAGAAATTATTTGCTTTCAATCACTAAAATGTTGCACTGGTCTACTTACCTTTAATTTATAAATGCAAACTCATAACAGAGATCTGAAACTTGTAATTTCGCTATAAAAAATTTCCAAAAAAGTTATCAAGCAAGTTCATAAAGGCAAATGTGTGTACCATAAAAGGTTATGTTCATAAAATGTAATCACTGTGTAATGTTTATTCATATGTTCAGTAACTTTTGGCTGTTACAAGAGAAAATTGAAGTACAAAAGTTAAATATTCAAACTTATATAAAAAAGAAAAGAATTCATGTCAGATTCCAAAAGAACATACCAGGTTGACAACATCTAAAATTTTTAAAGGAGTATTAGGTAGGCTGGAAGAATAAAACTAACACTTTGACAAAAATTACCTCGACAAAAAAAACCCCCAACAAATACTCCCTCAGTCCCGTGGGATTGTTAACGTACACTGTTTGCACGCATTTTGAGGCTCTTATAAAATATAGCAATATAATATTTTTTAAATTTATTTTTTTTCTGAATAAAAGGTTAGACATCAAACTTTTATTCAGAATTTTTTTTATAAAAAAAACCATCATGGAACTATATTTTATTGAGACCTTAAAAAGCGTGCCAAAAAGTGATGTTAACAATCCAATGGAGCGGAGGGAGTACTATATAGTAGAGACCTTCCCTTTGTGTGTTGAATGTGGCAAGTAAATATAAAACTTAAAAATCAAAAACATTTTAGCAGGTATGAGAACTCCTTATTTCCTAGTTCTTTAGTCATTGCTCCGAACGCCTACAATTATATAATATTTCAGATACTATACGAATATATAAATATATACACATTTGACAACAGGCTATAACAATATTTCATTTTGATTTGAAAAAATTAAATGCCAGATCTCTCACATAATTACCACATTTACTGCTTCCTGGAGGAGTCAGAAGACTTTCTACCTCCAATGACCAGCGTTCCTTCTGGTTCTAACTTGCTAAATATAACTGAGAAAACAAGAGCACATCTCAGGCGCAAAATCGGCATAGTAAAGTAGTAAACTTTCTCTACGTGAAGCCAGTGAACTTGCCTAAAAATCAATACATCAAAGCGAACAGAAGTTCTGTCAAAGATTTATCGAAGGTTGAGTGCACTATTATTTTTCTCAAGTAATTGTAAGTGTGTAATCAACGAAACATACTACATCTGTCGATAAAAAGACATCCAAATGTTTTTTTTTGGATGTTTATAAACAATTCCCTCATTCTAATGAAATCAAGCAACCATCCACATGACGAAAGTACACAAGGGAGTGAGTGATACTATAGAACAGACGTAGGTCCTGGCAAAAACTGATTTCTACTAGAATAATTTAATTAGCTAAAGTTGCAGACAAGAAATGGTAATATAACAGAGATACTATATATAATTAGCATATGCAAGCCAACTATCAACCGCTTATATAAAGATCACGCATGGAATTTGTTTAATTGTATTGGTCCGACATGAGAACCTTTTTTAAATACAAACTTACTTCTCTGTGACATATCAATACCACTTAATCTTGTAATTAGGAGTAAAAAATAGGTTTCATTAGCCGGAATATCATTTACCACGGATGCAACTACTTCCCGATATTTAATCTATACAGGAATGTAATAATTTAAGATCTCCAACACTCAAAGCCAACTACTTATCTCAATCAAATGCCGATCAAAGAGAGTTTTTGCTCTGAAATTTGGAGCAAAATTTTCAACCAGGGAAGTCAAGTTATATCTTAACCAGAACTGAATTTGTGAATGGAAGTAAAATTATTAACAAATATATCTGACTAGATTACAAGGACAAATGATTCATAGATTCAGATATACAATCATATAGACAAAAATACCTCTCACTTGCAATTCCTGTCCAACTACACCTCTCACTTGCAATTCCAGATTATCCCCTCCCAATACACATGCCTACTATGTTTACAAACACATGCTGATTACACCTCTTTCCTCAACTTTGTAAACCGGCAGCGTCTCAGCCGCTACTAAATCAAACCTACCTCACACACGAACAGATAAAACAGCATGAGTAACTCATCAGCAGTCTTTATGAAATTATTGCTGCTCTGCACCACAACCACCACCATCAGCATCAGCATCAGCACCACAACCACCACCATCAGCACCAGGACCATAGCTCTTATGACCTTCAAAATCATGACTTGCACCAACACTCAATGTACGACTACCACCAGCATAGCAGTCTCTAGGAAGCCCTCTTTCAACTCCCACTTGCTACAAAAAAATCAAATAATAACAATAAAATAATTACAAGATGAGCCCAACAACGTGAAAAGATGCAAGAAAAGATAAAAAAGAACACCAAATTCTGGATAGAAGTAAAAAAAAAAAAAAAAAAAAAAAACACTACATAAAATTTATAAAACTAAAACTCACTTCGCTCAATGTACGACTACCACCAGCATAGGAGTCTCTGGGAAGCGCTCTTTTAACTCCCACTTGCTACAAAAAAATTATATAATAACATAAAATAAATACAAGATGAGCCTAACAACATGAAAAGATGCAAGAAAAGATGCAGAACGAACACCAAATTCTGGATAGAAGTGAAAAGAGAAAAACAAAAAAAACACTGCATAAAATTTATAAACCTAAAACTCACTTTGCTCAATGTACGACTACCACCAGCATAGGAGCCTCTGGGAAGCGCTGTTTTAACTCCCACTTGCTACAGAAAATCAAATGATAACCATAAAATATTACAAGATGAGCCTAACAACGCGAAAAGATGCAAGAAAATATGCAAAAAGAACACCAAATTCTGGATAGAAGTAAAAAAAAGAAAAACTATAAAAACACTACATAAAATTTATAAAACAAAAACTCACTTTGCTAACCCGAAATCCTAGTCCAAATTTCCTATTCCTGATTTGGAGTTCTGGGGATCTTTCCCTTTCCCTGGCCGCATCAAGATAAAGCCCATTTTTTCCACACAGCCTCAATGTATGGTCACTGAAGAAAGGTACCTGAAGTCACAAAAAACAAAACCAAAAGATCATTGGTTTATAATATATTATATGTTACATTTAAATTATATTATATCACAACTAAGCACAAATCATACTCTTGGATTTGGCTGGGGTGGTGCCTGTACAAGTTCATCCCTCATTATCGATTTGGAAAAAACAATAGGTGCACTGCCAGGACGGCAGGACCACCATTAGAGCCACCCGAACCCCCGGGATCAGAAGTAGCACCATCCCCACCAGGACCATAGCTCTTTTTACCTCCAAAATCATGACTTGCACCAACGCTCAATGTACGACTACCACCAGCATAGCAGTCTCTGGGAAGCCCTCTTTCAACTCCCACTTGCTACAGAAAAATCAAATAATAACAATAGAATAAATACAAGATGAGCCTAAAAACGTGAAGAGATGCAAGAAAGGATGCAAAACGAACACCAAATTCTGGATAGAAGTGAAAAGAGAAAAACAAAAAATACACTGCATAAAATTTATAAACCTAAAACTCACTTTGCTCAATGTACGACTACCACCAGCATAGGAGCCTCTGGGAAGCGCTGTTTTAACTCCCACTTGCTACAGAAAATCAAATGATAACCATAAAATATTACAAGATGACCCTAACAACGCGAAAAGATGCAAGAAAATATGCAAAAAGAACACCAAATTCTGGATAGAAGTAAAAAAAAGAAAAACTAGAAAAACACTACATAAAAATTATAAAACTAAAACTCACTTTGCTAACCTGAAATCCAAGTCCAAATTTCCTATTCCTGATTTGGAGTTCTAGGGATCTTTCCCTTTTCCTGGCCGCATCAAGATAAAGCCCATTTTTTCCACACAGCCTCAATGTGTGGTCACTGAAGAAAGGTACCTGAAGTCACAAAAAATAAAACCAAAAGATCATTGGTTTATAATAAATTATATGTTACATATAAATTATATCACAAATAAGCACAAATCATACTCTTGGATTTGGCTGGGGTGGTGCCTGTACAAGTTCATCCCTCATTATCGATTTGGAAAAAACAATAGGTGCACTGCCAGGACCACCATTAGAGCCACCCGAACCCCCGGGATCAGAAGTAGCACCATCCCCACCAGGACCATAGCTCTTTTTACCTCCAAAATCATGACTTGCACCAACGCTCAATGTACGACTACCACCAGCATAGCAGTCTCTGGGAAGCCCTCTTTCAACTCCCACTTGCTACAGAAAAATCAAATAATAACAATAGAATAAATACAAGATGAGCCTAAAAACGTGAAGAGATGCAAGAAAGGATGCAAAACGAACACCAAATTCTGGATAGAAGTGAAAAGAGAAAAACAAAAAATACACTGCATAAAATTTATAAACCTAAAACTCACTTTGCTCAATGTACGACTACCACCAGCATAGGAGCCTCTGGGAAGCGCTGTTTTAACTCCCACTTGCTACAGAAAATCAAATGATAACCATAAAATATATACAAGATGAGCCTAATTACGCGAAAAGATGCAAGAAAATATGCAAAAAGAACACCAAATTCTGGATAGAAGTAAAAAAAAGAAAAACTAGAAAAACACTACATAAAAATTATAAAACTAAAACTCACTTTGCTAACCCGAAATCCAAGTCCAAATTTCCTATTCTTGATTTGGAGTTCTGGGGATCTTTCCCTTTTCCTGGCCGCATCAAGATAAAGCCCATTTTTTCCACACAGCCTCAATGTGTGGTCACTGAAGAAAGGTACCTGAAGTCACAAAAAATAAAACCAAAAGATCATTGGTTTATAATAAATTATATGTTACATTTTAATTATATCACAAATAAGCACAAATCATACTCTTGGATTTGGCTGGGGTGGTGCCTGTACAAGTTCATCCCTCATTATCGATTTGGGAATAACAATAGGTGCACTGCCAGGACCACCATTAGAGCCACCCGAACCCCCGGGATCAGAAATAGCACCATCCCCACCAGGACCATAGCTCTTATGACCTCCAAAATCTTGAGTTGTACCAACGCTCAATGTACGACTACCACCAGCATAGGAGTCTCTGGGAAGCCCTCTTTCAACTCCCACTTGCTACAAAAAAATCAAATAATAACAATTAAATAAATACAAGATGAGCCTAACAACGCGAAAAGATGCAAGAAAGGATGCGAAAAGAACAACAAATTCTGGATAAAAAGAAAAACAAGAAAAAACACTACATAAAATTTATAGAACTTAAACTCACTTTGCTAACACCAAATCCAAGTCCAAATTTCCTATTCTTGATTTGGAGTTTTGAGGATCTTTCCCATTCAGGTACCTGAAGTCACAAAAAACAAAACCAAAAGATCATTGGTTTATAATAAATTATATGTTACTTTTAAATTACATTACAAATATGTACAAATCATACTCTTGGATTTGGCTGGAGTGGTGCCTCTGCATGTCCATTCCTCGTTATCGATTTGGGAATAAAGTCATTACTCTGCAGAAACACCCAAATCTTATTACAATGTAAAAGACATAATGTAATTAAAACCTAGCTCAAATCCTAAATCAGATCAGTAACATCAAGAAAATACAAGACAAAAAACCCTGGCTCAAACCCTAATGAGTAACATCAAGAATCGATTTGGGAATAAAGTCATTACTCTGCAGAAACACCCAAATCTTTTTTCTTTTTTTCTTTTTTTTTTTTTTGACAGAAATGCACTTGCTCGTATCGAGAATACGCCACTACTCCGAGGAGTTTTTTTCATTCAAAAAGCTTATTATCTAACCGAAAGACAAGAAAATGTCTCCGGAAGTTTAGACAATAAAACTTAATGTCCGAAATAAAAGTCCCAAGCTCTAAATCCATGCTACTTCCACTTCATCCCTGAAATAATACGATTCATTAATAACGGGAAAATAAAATTTTAATTATTAAAATTAAATTAAATTATGTCAAAAGATGGTAAAGTTGAAGAACAGATAAATAAAATACTTTGTCAAAGAAATATGATAAATATAAAGAAAAACAGAAAATATATACCTAACCAAAGGGAGACCCTTTGGCTAGATATATAACAAGTTAAATAAATACTAAGAATATAATTGATAATGTAAGTATCAAAATATAAAATTAAAATATAAATTCTAATCTACAAAATACTATGTAAAATTCTAAGAGACAAATTAAATATAATAAGCGAGCCAACAACATGGCACCAAATTGCCGTCTACTAGGCCAAGAATCTACGCCATCAATCATGGCCACCCATAAATGGTACAAATAAAATTCATTAATCAAGAATGCAAGTGATTATACACCAAATAACAAATTGCATTAAACTCTAATCAATGAGGATCAAAACATATAGAGCATATATTAATTAGTAATTATTCAAGAAATAAAATAAAATTCAAATCAGCAACATTCAAGCAAGACAACTAGCCATTTACTATATTTAAAATATAAATCATCATTTACTACTCTTAAAAGCCAATTCGATAAAATAATAGTTGGCGAGAAACTTACCAATTTTACAAAACAAAATCTCTATTCATGCAAGAAAATTGTTCAATTGATTCTATTTGAAAAACACACTAAGTGATAACACCATCATCATCACCGACGTTGAAACACCAAAACTCATCAATGTCACTAACACTAACGTTATAAACTCTAACCCCTACAAGTTCAGAAACACAACTGCAAATAAACTTATGACTCGAAATAAATTTGTAAAAAGACAATATATTATGCACATAATATACAAAACAAGTTTGACTAAGCCTCACAACTATTTCTTCTACTAGAAAAATCAAAAAATAAAACTAAACATAAAACACCACCTCCAACAAAATTAAAACATAAAACACCAACCCCAACAAATCGTGCACAAATCCAAAATAAAGAGAAAATCCAAGTTATTACGACAACAATTTCAAGAACATACAAAATTATATACACTAAAAAACAAATGATCACATAAACATGTAATTTAAGAATTGGAGAGGGTACACCTTTATTTTGAATGTCGAAATCTTGACATATTGATGAACCGTATCAGTACGATCAGAGAACCACCGTATGATGCATAAACACCATCGTTTTCAGTAGTTGCACATCCAGTACTGAATCGTTGATTTTCCCTCATTCACCATTTGATCCGCGATGTTATATGTATTTGTACAAAAAATCTCAAAAAAGTCAAGAACGCATAATTAAAAGATGATGTATTTTTGTGAGGACACAAAATATAAATGGATTGATCATCAGATCGGCAGTGATTTGATGGGGAGAAAAGAAATTTTAAGCAAGCTAGGGTTTACTATGGAGAAGAAGGATTAACAAATTATTTCCAAACTTCCACCACGGAGCACCCATCCAATAACCCGGAGTTTACTTGTAAAAAGGTTTCGACTTTCCGTTGAGGAAAAGAAAAACCAGAATTGATACAGAGGGTGTTGTTTGAGTATGATAGTTCTGATTCAACGTTGATTTGGAAAATATTCTTCGACCCGAACTTGCGGTCGCACAGAGAGAACCAGAGCTTAAACGTTGATTTCCAAACCCGAACGTTGTTTGAGGGTGTTTTGCATATTGAATATTTGAAACACCCAAATCTTATTACAATGTAAAAGACATAATGTAAAAATTATTAATTTAAATATTTATTATTTCATCTGTTTTCATTTCAAGTCGTTTACTCACATTGAATTAATCATATAATTTCATGTACGTGTAATGTTTCTTTAGTGACGTTTACGAAATTATCAGCTTTGCTAAAATTTAAAACTCGATGATATTTTTATACCGGAAGTCCGACGAACATTGCTACCGGTAGCAATGTTCGGCGTACTTGAAAAGAACATTTTAATCAACTACATTTATCATGCCGAATGATCATTGAAAGAACATTTGGAGTGTGAAAAGCTAGATTTGCAATTTTAGCACATATGCCATCTTACAAAATAGAAACACAAACTGATGCAGTTATCGCTACGATGGCAATTCATAATTATATTCGAAAACAAAATGTTGGTGATGATGCTTCTTAAGTTGTTGAGCAGGAAACTTATATTCCATTTCGATATTCGGGAAATGATGGAGACACGGCTGAAGATGATACTGATAACAATCTTTACTGGCAAGGACTCAGGGATGTAATTGCTAATAAAATATGTGAAACCTAATTGTAATGTATTATTTATTTTGTATTTTCATTTCAGTTTATTTAAAAAAAATTGTCAAAATCTACTTTAAGTCAAAATTAACCAAACACTACTATTAACTTTAAGTCAAAAGCTGCTTTAAGTCAAGATTTACCAAACGCTGCAATTGAATTTAAGTTCAGATACCCAAACACACACATGTAACTTAAAGTCAAGATCATCACGTTTAACTTAAAGTCACGTAAGCCAGCTTTAAGTCATAAACAATTTATTTTAAACTCACCCAAACATGCTCCTAGTTTCAGCCGGATTAGTATATATAAGAAATTCAAATTTTATCTTGTATATGAAAAAAATGTACATATGTGTGTTAAATATTGATAAATAATCTAAAACACATAATATAATACTCCTATTAAGAAAAATATATTTATTAAAAATTATGCCATTGAAGTATACGTTGCATTTTTCCGGGTTAAATGACGTTTCTGTCATTACGAATTTTCAATTGGATCATCGAACTAAAAAAATTTAATCAAATAATTGTAAGTACAAGAACTTTCAATCAAGTCACTTAGGGGTGGCAAAATCCGACACGACCCGAAGCACGACCCGAAACCGACTCGAAAAAAATACGAATTAGGGTCGGGGTTTTTGACTTTCGGGTCGGGTAAAAATTTACCCGAAAAAATCGGGTCATTTTCGGGTTGACCCGAAATACCCGAACCCAACCTGCTTATTTTAATATTATATATATATATATATATATATATATATATATATATATATATATATATATATAAAATATATAATATATATTATAATTAACATATGTATAAGACCTGCCTTCGAGGCTCCAGCCCACAAGTAATGAACTAAGGCCCAGTCCACGGATTCAAACCCTAATAATACTAATAATCCGTAATAAGCCTCCGCCTCTTTGGCTCTTTCATTTTCATCCACACGACTGCAATATCCTGCCTCTTTCACTGAATCATCAAATCCAGTATCAAATTCAAATCTAAGCAAGCACATACACTGATCGAGCCTCCTGCTAAACCAAACACAAACACAAAAACCAGCCCGAGATTGAGCGTCGTGCAGAACCAAACACAAACACCGATGACGATGTTATAGAAGTCGAGATATCTAACGCATCAGCAACGTCAAAAAGACGATTATTTCTGTTTGTAATCTTTCAAATTAAAGACTATTCATTTCATTTTTATTACTTTAATTAAAATTCGGGTCAATTTCGGGTAATTCAAATGCTTATCAGGTCGGGTTCGTGTCACAATTTCTTAACTCGTTTTGGGTTCGGGTCGGGTTCGGGTTGGGATAAAAAAAATCCAAGTACACCCAACTCGACACGAACCCGACCCAATAACCGAAATTGCCACCCCTAAAGTCACTATACTTACTAACGTTAACTCTTGAACGGAAAACTGAACAGGCTAAATTACATGACAGATTTCCAACGAATATGCTGCTCCAGGTCATTCGACTATTAAACCTGTCTCGCCACTTTATAATTCAATACCCATAATCTATTTCCAACCTTCTTCGTCCTCATTTTCATTCTTCTTCTTCTCTTCTTATAATTAAGGGTTCATCTTTTTTCCACATCCTTCTTCCATGTCCATTTCTCAAAGGCTTAAATACCTTTTTGGTATTGAAGTTTGTCTTTATGTACACACTAACCATCAATGTTTCAAAAAGTACGGTTCAATTATTGAAGTTAAGATTTTTGTATTACAACCATAACCAAGACAAATAACCACAAACACCGGTGTTTGTAGTACACTTGCGGTTCAATGCGAAGAGATGAGTTAGCAGCTGTACGAAACACTGTTATAAAGACAAACATACGTGAAGATTTAAGCCATACCTATTCATAAGATGTAAGGAAAAAAAAGGGAGATGCAAACAAAAATCTAATGCCTATTATTTGTTTGACTTCACAAATCAGAAGGAAAAGCTTCTCTTCCTGATATGATATCTCGCTTTCCACGAGTTTTAAAATATTTTGATTGATTCTTAAATTATTATTTTCTCAATTTTCTTATTTTAAATAAATTCTATATGTGTAATATTAAATTGCCTAAATATATTTAAATGTGCTTTGATATATTTAAATATATTAATTAAATATATTTAATTAATATATTTAAATTGGCTAAATATATTTAAATTGGCTAAATAGATTTAAATATATTTAATTAATATTTTTGTATAAATGTGCTTTGACCGTGTCCTTAAATATATTTAATTTTTTTCTGAATAATATATAATTCACTAATATTAAATAATTTAAAAATATTTTGATCGGGCTCTTGAAATTATTATCACTTTATTTTTTAAATAAAAGACCTTAATTAAAATTAAATTTATATATTTAAATAAATCTGTTTAATAATATATCTGAATTAGTATATTTTTTAAATTATTTAAATATATATATCATTCTATATGTTAATGAATTTAAGATTATTGAATTCATTTGATATACCAGTGAATCGTATTTTATGAAAACTGAAAACATCTTGCAGCAGATTTGTAGAGTCCGAATTTGAAGGAAGTTGAAGCTGTCCTCTGTCACGCTGTTGGCTTCTTTTAGGCTATTATCACCCCCAACCACTCCCTTTGGCGCTAAGTGTGACACACTCTCTCTTGGTTTTTTTATTTTCTCTCAATTGTGGTCGATATATACACTTGTTAAACATTGATGGTTGGACCGTATACTTTGAAACATTGATGGTTAGTGTGTATATCAGGACAAACTTCAATGCTAAAAAGGTATTTAAGCCATAATAAAACATTCGTCATCTTTAAACCCTTAACTCTCGATTTGAATGTAACTATCATCGTATAACATGCAAAGAAGTGATATTTTAACTTGCAAGAAACTGAGAGGGGGGAAAAGTGCAAGCATATTACACTTTTCTACTAATATTACACTTTTCTACTAAGTTTGATACTAAAATTTCGTTTATTACACTTTTCTACTAATATGACACTTTTCTACTAAGTTTGATACTAAAATTTCGTTTACTCCTAACATACCTCTTACTTTGACCGGATTATTTGTAACTGGATGGAGTTACATGTATTCAATAATACATCTATTGGATAAACAATTATTAGCAGTAAACAGATAGATTTTTTTAGGGTTAAATATCAAGTAGGTGACTCATTACAGCCCGATGACTCAAGTTGGTCACCGGTTGAAAAAGTGACTCACTGTGATCACTCACTTATTTAAAACGCACACTCCGTCAAAGTCAATTATAAATCTAACAGTCCACCATGCTGACATGGCTCAAACAATTAGCTGGCGCTTATGTGGAGTCTTTCTTTCAAACTAACCGTTATGTTTACAGAGTATATATATACAAACATGAGAGGTTTAGGGTTCTTGATTTTGAACATCCAAATCTTATGTGCTTTCATTGTCACTCTAATTGTTTTCGTACATAGTCTCTAAACTATCTCTTATTCGAAAGCCCCATGTCAATGAGCTCCGGAAGATCGTCTCGAGTTTCAGCCAGCAACTATATTTGTGATTGCGGGAAGAAGGCAAAGATGTACACCTCCTGGTCTATGAAAAATCCCGGACGAAGGTTTTATACTTGTTGCCAATCTCAGGTAGGTTTGTGTTAGATATAATTGATGATTACTGATGTTCTTAAGGTTTGTTTTAGAACAGGAATCATCAGAGTTTAAACTGGAAGCTGATCAGAGTTTAGCAAAGTCTGACAGAGTTTAGCAAAGTCTGACAGAGTTTAATAAAGTCTGATCAGAGTTTACATAGTCAAGACTCGACAGAGTTTACACGTGGAAAGAGCTCAGAAGCGGATATACTTCAAGGAAGGATAGAAGCTGAGGAGTGATTTGCTGACTATGGAAACTAAACAGAAAACTGGAGCAATCTTTGATTGATAGATTTATTAGCTGATTTATAGGATATCAAATCAGAGATTGATTTTGTAACTGTGTCTATATAAACACAGATTAGGGTTACTCTATAGGAGTTGAGTTATCGAGTATATTGTTAAGAACCCTAGCAGCTCTTAGTGATACAATATAAATCACTGAGAGAGTTTTTGTAACCTTCAAAGCTTTGTGAATATAAGAATTTATTAATTCCAATTACTCATATTGTCTTACTGTTTTACAGATTGTGATCACTATATCATATTATATAGTGAGTTTATAGGACCTAACAAGTGGTATCAGAGCCAGCTCTGTTAAGATTACTACAGTGAGATCTTAAACACAATCATGTCTGAAAAATCACAAGCTTCATCCTTTAGAGTTCCAATCCTTAAGGCATCTGAATATCCAGTCTGGAAAGAAAGAATGATCATATTCTTAGACTCTGTTGATCCAGAATACCTTGACAGGATTTTTGATGGACCACATATGCCCACCAAGCTCTCTGTTGGGATTGCAGATGAACCTCAAAAGATGGTTCCAAAAGAAAAGAAAGACTATACTCCAGAGGACATCTCATCAATCAGCAAAGATGCAAAGGTGAAGCATCTGTTGCATAGTGCCCTTGATAATGCAATGTCTAATAGGGTGATTGGGTGCAAAACTGCTAAACAAATCTGGGATGCTCTGGAAACCAGATGTCAAGGAACTCAGGCCATTAAGAAAAACAGAAAAACAATCCTTACACAGGAGTATGAACACTTTGACTCAAAATCTGGTGAGTCCCTGACAGATCTGTATGACAGATTTGTCAAACTGCTGAATGACTTATCTCTGGTGGACAAGGAATATGATCTTGAAGACTCAAACCTCAAATTCCTTCTAGCTCTTCCTGAAAAATGGGATTTGAAAGTCACTACAATAAGAGACAATCTTGATCTTGGAGAAATGTCTCTTGATGATGTTTATGGAAGACTGAAGACTCATGAACTTGAGATGGAACAGAGGAGCAAACGACATGGAGGAAAATCAAAGTCTGTTGCTCTGAAAGTTCAAGAGGAAGCTGCTAAGAGCAAAGGAAAAGCTCGTGTCACAAAGTCTGACATTGAGACATCAGACTCTGATGACTCAAACTCTGATGTTCCCTCAGACTCTGAAGAAAGTGATGATGAGATGATGCAGTTAGCAGCATTAATGGTGAAGAGCTTCAAGAAGTTGGCCTACAAAAAGTTTAACAAAGGCAAAAGTTTTTCAAAGAAAGACAGAAACTCTGACAGAGTTTATGACAAGAAAAACTTTAAGAAGAATGAGGGCAAAGAAGGGAAAGCTGGAAAAGCTGACAAGTATACCTGTTTCAACTGTGGTGAAAAGGGACACTTTGCATCAGAATGCAAGAAACCTAATAAGGAAAAAGAAAAAGCTTTTATCACCAAGAAGGGAAACTGGACAGATACATCTGATTCAGAAGAAGAAGTCAATTATGCTCTGATGGCAAACACTGACAACAACTCTGAATCTGCTGCTAAGGTACCTCATTCTACTCTTGCCTTTGATACTGAAGATATAACTGAGTTAAGATTGTTTCTTAAAACTTTACATATCAGTTTTAGAGATCAGACTTTAGAGAATGAAAGATTAAAATCTGAAACTCTGAGTGTAAAGAAAAGGAATGATTTTCTAGAAAAAGAATTAGTTCAAATGTTGGAAGTTCAAAAAGAAAGAGATGATGCTGTCATTATCAAAGATGAATTATCAAAGAGGTATGCATCTCTTCAATCAGAACTTGCCAAGGAAAGAGAGATCATTAAAACATGGACTAATTCAGGCAAAACTACTCAGGATATCTTAGGTAGTGGAAACTGGAAGAAAGGACTAGGTTACACTGATAACTCAGAAGCTGAGTCATCAAAAACAGAGTTTGTTAAAACTCAAAAACCTAAGGTTAAACCTGTTAAATTTGTTGTTGAATCCTCTAAGAATAAACAATGTAGACCAAAATCAGAGATTAACAAAAATTTAAAATCTGAAAAGCCCAAACAGGTTAACATAGGACTGATGACTCAGAAACAGCTTAAACATAAGCTTAAAGAGGTAAAGTCTGATGACAAAAACAAGGAGCCTAGGAAAAATAGAAATGGCAAAATTGGCATAGACAAGAGTAACAACTACATGCCTGTTCCAAATGCACCTAGGAAGACATGCCATAACTGTGGTAATACTAATCATCTTGCTAATTTTTGCAGGAAGAACAAGGACATTAACTCTTTACCTACAAAGTCTGGAGTTAGAAAAAGTAGTATTAGATATAAACCACAAGATCCATGTTTTCATTGTGGTAGTTTATGGCATTCTATTTATACTTGCAAAGAATATCATAGTCTGTATTATGATTATTATCAATTGAAACCTTCTTTAAAGGTTAATAAAAACTCTGCAAGTACAAACTCTGTTTCCAGTACAAACTCTGTTGCAAAGTCTGTTAGCTCAAACTCTGATAATAATACCGCTGCAAAAGCTAACAAACTTAATAAGGCCAAGGGATCCAAGCAAGTCTGGGTCCTTAAAACTAACAACTAGTGGTCTTTGTGATTGCAGGGCAACAGGAAGAATATCCTAGTCTTGGACAGTGGATGTTCAGGACACATGACTGGAAATAAGACCCTGCTGTCAGAGTTTGTGGAGAAGGCTGGCCCAAGTGTTTCTTATGGAGATGGCAACATAGGAAGGACTCTGGGATATGGCAACATCAATCTTGGAAATGTCATCATATCAAATGTAGCTCTTGTTCAAGGGCTGAAACACAATTTACTCTCTGTCAGTCAGATCTGTGACAGAGGATATCATGTTGATTTCTATGAAGAACACAGTGAGATAGTAAGCAAGTCAACAGGCAAAGTGGCAGTAACTGCTCACAGACATGGGAATATTTATGAAATCCACTTGCCTATAAACTCTGAAGAAAAAGCAATTTGCTTGTCTACAAGGATCTCTGCAGAAGAAAGTTGGAAATGGCACAAGAAGCTTTCACATTTAAATTTCAATTCCATAAATGAGCTTATAAAGAAAAAGCTTGTGAGAGGACTTCCTGAATCACTTCTGACATCTGATGGATTGTGTGACTCATGTCAAAAAGCCAAGCAGAGAAAGACATCTTTCAAGAGTAAGACTGAATTCTCAATAAACAAACCATATCATCTTCTACATGTTGATCTATTTGGACCAGTCAATGTACCATCCATTGCAAGGAAGAAATATGCTCTTGTCATTGTTGATGAGTATACTAGATACACTTGGGTATATTTTCTTCACTCTAAAGATGAAACAGCCTTGCATCTGATGGATCATGTGACACAACTGGATCATGGATCTGAAGACAAAGTGAAGATTATTAGAAGTGATAATGGAACTGAGTTTAGAAATTCAACAATGGAAGAGTTCTGCAAGGAAAGAGGTGTAGTGCAACAGTTCTCTGCACCTGGTACACCACAGCAAAATGGTGTAGTTGAAAGGAAAAACAGAACTCTTATAGAAGCTGCCAGAACTATGCTTGATGAGGCTAAATTGCCTACATATTTCTGGGCAGAAGCTGTTCAAACAGCTTGTTTCACTCAAAATGCAACCTTGATTAATAAGCATGGCAAAACCCCATATGAGATGGTGAAGAAAAAGAAGCCAAATCTGAAGTACTTTCACATATTTGGGTGCAAATGCTTTGTATTGAAGACTCATCCAGAACAGCTTACCAAGTTTGATTTAAAAGCTGATGAAGGCATTTTTGTAGGTTATCCTATCATAACAAAGGCCTTCAGAGTCTATAATCTAAGAACCAAGGTGATCATGGAATCCATACATGTGTCATTTGATGACAAAAGAATAATGGGTCTAACAGATATGGATGATCATGAAGAACTGCATTTTGAAAATGAAGAAATATTCTCTGATTCAACAAACTCTGATGAACAGTCAAACTCTGACTGTGAACAAAACACAGCAAACTCTGGTGAAAATTCACAAGTTCATGATGATGAAGCCCTTGCTGAAGGGGAGCATCAGAATGCTTCAGACTCTACTCAAGACTCATCAGAGAATGCTAACTCAACCTCATCAGAGAATACTGACTCAAACTCTGATAGCACAATTGTAGGGGGAGCTACAGAGAATAATCAGCAGAATCAGGAGAGCATGGATCAAGGGGGAGGATCCAATGATGAAAATGGTCAACTTCCACATGCAAGGAAGTGGACAAAATCTCATACACCTGATTTGATTATTGGAAATCCAGAAGCAGGTGTACAAACAAGGACAGCTACAGCCAATGAGTGTTTACATCATTGCTTTCTGTCACAAACAGAACCCAAAAAGGTGGAGGAAGCTCTTCAAGATCCTGATTGGATTCAAGCAATGCAAGAAGAGTTAAATGAATTTGAGAGAAATAAAGTCTGGACCCTAGTACCAAGACCTAAAGACAGATCAATAGTTGGTGCAAAATGGGTGTTCAGAAACAAAACTGACAGTGAGGGTGTCATTACAAGGAATAAAGCAAGGCTTGTGGCAAAAGGGTATTCACAACAGGAAGGTATTGATTATGATGAGACATTTGCTCCAGTTGCAAGATTGGAGGCAATTAGAATCTTTCTGGCCTATGCTGCACACAAGAAATTCAAAGTATTTCAGATGGATGTCAAAAGTGCTTTTCTAAATGGGAAACTGGATGAAGAGGTATATGTTGAACAACCTCCAGGTTTTGTGGATCCAAAACATCCAGACTATGTCTACAGATTAGACAAAGCACTTTATGGACTAAAGCAGGCTCCAAGGGCATGGTATGAAACTCTAGCTCAATTTCTTCTTGAAAGTGGATTTACTAGAGGTACCATAGATAAAACTCTGTTTTATTTGAATCATGGTAATGATCTGCTTTTAGTTCAAATCTATGTTGATGACATAATTTTTGGCTCCACTAATGCTAAACTCTGTCAAAGATTTGCCAAGCTTATGCAGTCTAGGTACCAAATGAGCATGATGGGGGAACTCAGTTATTTTCTGGGTTTACAAGTTGAACAGACTGAAGATGGGATTTTTATAAATCAAGCCAAATATACCAGAAATCTTTTAAAGAAATTTGGTATGCAAGACAGTTCTGCTGCAACTACTCCTATGGCAACAGCAACAAAACTAGACAAAGATACTGGTGCATCAGTGGATATAACAAACTATAGAGGAATGATTGGATCATTGCTTTATTTGACTGCAAGTAGACCAGACATTATGTATGCCACATGTCTATGTGCAAGATTTCAGGCAGATCCAAGAGAGCCTCATCTGACTGCAGTAAAAAGGATATTCAGATATCTCAAGGGAACAACATCATTGGGATTATGGTATCCTAGAGAATCAGATTTTAGTCTAATTGGATACTCTGATGCAGATTTTGCAGGTTGCAAAATTGACAGGAAAAGCACAAGTGGGAGTTGTCAATTTCTGGGTGGAAGACTAGTTTCTTGGTACAGTAAGAAGCAGAAGTCCATCTCAACATCAACAGCAGAATCAGAGTATATTGCTGCAGGCAGCTGTTGTGCTCAAATTCTTTGGATGAAGAATCAGCTGTTGGACTATGGGTTATCCTTCTCTAAAATTCCTATTTATTGTGATAACCAAAGTGCTATTGCTATGACAGGAAATCCAGTTCAACATTCTCTGACAAAGCACATCAGTATAAGATATCATTTTATAAGGGAGCATGTGGAGGAAGGAACCATTGAACTTCACTTTGTTCCTACTGAACAGCAGCTAGCAGACATCTTCACCAAGCCATTAAGTGAAGCAACTTTTACTAGGCTGGTGAATGAGCTAGGAATGATATCAGGAACTGAGTAAACATATTGGTTAGATCTTTAAAATTTAAATTGTCAAATTTACCATATGTATTACTCACACATCTGCCATGATATACTCTGATTGATAAACTCTGATGATATTCTCTGATGATATACTCTGATTGCTTTACTCTGATAACATTCTCTGATAACATTCTCTGAATCTTGATAAATGATCTCATTTTTATCTTCTCTGAGACAAAACACCTATGAAGATACCATGAAGCATGTTCTGAATGAGTAATCATGAATCTCAGCTAAGTTCCTCAATCCTGATCTCAATTTTGTGCTACAATAGTTCACTATGCATGTTGATATCATTGAGACTTTACTACTTCACATATCTTAATTATAAGTGAGACTGATTAATTTAAATTTTCTCTCATATACTAGACAGTGATTATAAACTCTGATGTTTTTGTTACCTGAGACAAAACCCCCCTGAAAAATAAGCATGGTACTCCTTTGAGATCTTAGATGTTAATATGACAGTGACTGGGAAGAACCAAACATTTGCTGGTATTAAGTAATTGCTAAGATTTTATAATCTATGGTGACCAGTCACAATCTCTGATTACTGGAGAAATACTAATGCAATAGTATATTTAAAGGTCGTGCCTCACTTACACTGAGAAGCGTCCTTTTAAAAAAAAAAAAAAAAAAAAAAAAAAAAAAAAAAAGGGGTTATATTATTTTATCTGAATCATCAGAGTATGTCTCAGTCTAAATTTTGAGAGTTTGCATAAATTATTTTTGTCTACCTTATAATTACGAAATTGTGCAATTTTATATTCTCTGATTTAACATGACCACACACACATTTCACAGGCACATTATTGAGCTATGGATTTTAGAACAAACTCTGATTTATTGATGAATATTCTGAAAATTATGTCTTTATTCTGAGGTTTGCAGAAATTTATTTTCTTTGGCTTAAATCTCAGAGTTTAAAATTCGAGAGATTTGATCTTGATTTTTATTTCAAATATTCAGAGAATGTGAAGAGAATATGTTTCAAACGGATGTATTATTAGTGGGTTTACATGCACAACATTTTAATAGGAGAACGTGTAATCAGCATTTATTACTGCGCATGTTTTACTGCACTCATGATGATTACTCTCGTTTCTCTATCCCACTAACATTCATCTACCAGTTACATTTTGACAGGTGTCTAATTGAACAAAAAGCCCATGCGTACTCAGTTCAACAAAATCTGAAGAGTTTTTCAGATCAGATTTTATTATTCAATTTTACACTTACTCTCTACTTTCACTTTCTAAACAACACTCTTACACTCTGTTCTCTGCAAATTCAAATCTTCATCTACACACTTCCTCAAACATCTTCTTCTCATAATCTCTGATCTAATGGCCACTACATCTTTTATCTTGGCAGGTGTTGAATTTGTTCCAAATAACTATGCAGCCATTCTTGACACTGCTGAAGCTCCAAGGGATTATCATCCCTTTCAGCGATTCTTGGCACAGAGTGTCATCGGTACAGCTCTCACCGCTCCTGCAAGACTTTCAGGAAGCCAAATCATCAGCTTTTGGAGGTCGGGTACATATGACAATGGTGGTGCAGATGGATCACCATCAATTGTGTTTTCCTATGACGGGGAGGAGTATGCAGTTACTCCAGCAACTGTTCGTCAGGCACTCAACTTGCCGGAACATCCTGCATACATTACGAATGGAGATGCAAATCTCAGAACGATGATGCTTGATTTGGGGTACTACGAATCTCTGGATAAACTGGGTCAGTTGAAGCGTCCATGGCTCAATAAGGAATGGAGCTTTTTCTTTGATTGCATTACCAGAGCTTTCCAGAAGAAATCTACCAACTGGGATGCTATTCCTATGGACATGCTACAGATCGGGTACTCTCTGATCTATTCTACTGCATTTGATTTTGGTAGATTAGTTCTTAGAAATATTGGTGAACGAATGCTTGAGAACAGAAAAGTCATTTATTTCTCAAGATTTTGTCAATTGTTGTTTAATGCCACTGTTGGAGAAGTGGATTTTGATGCTGCAGATGAGATCAAGCCTTTTAAACTTCATAAAAGGGCTTTTAAGGATCTCATATCTAAAGATGAGAAGAGACCAGTTCTCAGGCCTCTGCAAATCCCAGCTCCATTCAGGGCAAGGCTGAATCTTCCTCAGGAACCACAACCACAGCCTCAACAACCCCAACCACAACCACAACCTCAACCACAACATCCAACCTCTCCCACAGTCACTAGAAAATCCAGATCATCAACTACAAAACCATCCAAATCAACAAAGTCTGATGACCAACCCTCTACAACAAAAACAAGAACCTCTGTTGATACACAAGTTCTACAGACAAAGTCTGATAAACCAACAAACTCTGAAGCCCCAAACTCTGATGTTCTAGTAAACTCTGAAGCTGCTTCTTCTCCAAAGCAGAAGAAAAGAAGAAGACTTGTTGCAGCATATGACTTTGATGATCTTGAACCTGCACAAGATGTAAACTCTGAACCTACACCTACAACAACCAATGAACCTGCTCAGTCTAGTCCTCAACAAAAACCAGCTAGATTCAAAAGAAGGGCACACAAGCCAAAGAGAGCCAAGATTCCAGAATCTGAAATTACTGATTTCACTATCCAAGAAGAGCAAACACCATCAAGTCCAATTCCTGTTGATCCTTCTCAAGCTCTGATGGTGGAACCTCTTCAAGCTGTTCCTATCACTGATGCCACACCATTATCTCCTACAACATCTCCTAAAGCATCTCCTACAGCATCTGCAGTAGATGAAGAGATCAGGTGTGATGAACCAGTTACTGCTGAAGCTGGAGCAACTCAGTCTGATTGTCAAACTCCACTATCTGATCATGGTCAAATTCCTCAATCTCCAATGAAAATTCCTAAGGATGCCATTGTTCATGATACAGCTCCAGAGAACTACAAGTCTGATGCAGTTGAGGAAAGTGACAAAGTAGCTGTGGAAGCTTTACAATCTCTGGCTCAGACTGGTGAAGAGCCCATCAAGTCACAGTCTGAAGATAAAGGAAAATCTGCTCAGGATAATGTGGAGAAAGTTGCAGATCCTGTTCCTGCAGATGAAAAAGCAAACTCTGATACTGAGGATGATACCAGTTCAGATACTGACAAGGATGACAATGCTGAAATCCCTTTGACACAACAGAAATGGGAGTCTACTAGCCAGTTCAATGCAAGGCTACAAACTCTGAATACAGCCTCTGAGCCACTCCCAAGGGATCTTCAGGTTGATCCACCAAATGAAGTCTGGGATAAACTCTGGTTGAGTCACCAGCACTCCTTGGAAACACCTAAAGCTGAAGAGTTCTTAGCTATGGCAGAGAAGAAAATTACAAACTCTGATGTTATGTCAAGCCTCAAGGGCACAATTCTATATCTGAAGACATTTCATCCTGCTCATGACCAGACATCTAAATCTATAGATAGTCTAAGAACTGAGGTGGCAAAGGTCAAGGAGACAAATGACCTGGAAAAGAAAAGGACCATCAATCCTATGAAAGAAAGTGTACAGAAGCTGGTCACTACAAATGAATCTCTTAACCAAAGGATGACCTTGATTGAATCCAATCAAGAAAAGATGTCCAAACAGCTTGAAGCTATCCAAACTTCACTTTCTCTGATCACATCCATTCTGATTCCTGATGAGGATGATGTCAAAAAGGGGGAGAGAGTAGCTCAAGTCAAATGCAAGTCTACTACTCAATCTCTGAAAAGGAAGAAAAAGGATGATGATGATGATGCTGATGATTTTACAAAGCACAAAAGATTTCAAGCAGGGACTGGTGGAAGAGTTTCAAACTCTGACAGTCAGAAACAATCTAAGCAAAGCACAAAGTCTGGTCCAACTCACAACATCACATCTGGATCTAAGCAAAGTCCAGTGACTGGATCAGACAAACCCATGACTGATGAAGAGCTTGCTAGATTGATTTTTGAACAAGAAAATCCAGAAGCAAATTTGGATTTGGAGTTGATTGCTGCAGAAGAAGAAGAACTAAAGAAAGAACATGCTGAAGCAGTAAAGTCAGGAAAAATCCAAAAGCCTGCAAAATCAACTGCCAGACCAAAAGAAAAAGGGATACTGATCAAAGAAGCTACTGTTGCTGATCAGAGTTTGCCAATCAAGAAGGTATACTCTGAAGATGAATACACCTCCAAGGGTAAAAGCAAAGTAGATGAACATCTGGAGAGAGGCTGGGAAAAGAAGAAATCTACAACCTCTGACAAGGATCAAGTTGTGAAGGAAAAGAAAACAGAAGCTGCAATCTCTGACAGAGCTCATGTTGCAGAACCTCAAAAAGAAAGATTGACCTCTGACACAGCTCAAGTCAATAAAGAAGCAAAGAAAGACACAGTCTCTGACAAAGCTCAAGCTGTGTTCAAACCAACAACTACACCACTGGCTGGATTTGCAAAACCTACTCTGATGACTGAAATAAGTTTTGAAAAAGGCTCAATTAAACCATTTTCTCATCAAAAGGCAGGAAGAGATAAAGGAGGGCTGGGATCCAAATATGAAAAATTTGATCAGAGTATAGGATCAAGACCAGATGACCCCTCATCTCTCTGTGCTCCCAAGACTGGGGTATTGCAAGACAAAATGGACAAACTTGATTCAGTCCAGTTGGTAAAGAATGACAGAGGAGATAATATCCTTATCTACTTCATGTCTGATGGAACAGTGTTTAGAGTGCTTGAAGCAGATCTATATGCTAAACACTGGGAAGAATTGAGATATGTATCATACATATTTCAAGTAAAGAACAAGTCAGGACAACACATCTCCAACCTGCTGAAAGATCAAATCAGAAGAAAGATGGGGATTACAGGAAATAAAAATGCTGGACCTTTCATTCCTAAATATCTCAATCATAAAGGACAGCTGGTGGAGATGAAGAAAAATTCAGCAAAGATTGAAACGATAGGTGGAATCAGAACTCTTGCATTTAATGAAGAGTCTGATAAAGCTTACAATATAAGGCTGGATAGAGACTTGAAGAAGAACAAGATCTATGATCTCAGAGCTGCAATTTATCAAACTGGAGTTTCAGATCCAGAGTTGAGAGAGATCAAGAGACAAATGATTACAGTGCTTGATGATGCTGAAAAAGAACTCCTCAGAGAGTATCTAAAGACAGCAAATGGTGTCTATGCAGCTAAGGAATAAAGTATCTGTAAGTTTTAAAAGTTTTCTGTTATATAGTTAAACTCTGTTGCATTTGACTTAAATGTTTTGACATCATCAATTATCTGTTAACTTGCACATAATTTATTCATGCACAAGTTGGGGGAGATTGTTAGATATAATTGATGATTACTGATGTTCTTAAGGTTTGTTTTAGAACAGGAATCATCAGAGTTTAAACTGGAAGCTGATCAGAGTTTAGCAAAGTCTGACAGAGTTTAGCAAAGTCTGACAGAGTTTAATAAAGTCTGATCAGAGTTTACATAGTCAAGACTCGACAGAGTTTACACGTGGAAAGAGCTCAGAAGCGGATATACTTCAAGGAAGGATAGAAGCTGAGGAGTGATTTGCTGACTATGGAAACTAAACAGAAAACTGGAGCAATCTTTGATTGATAGATTTATTAGCTGATTTATAGGATATCAAATCAGAGATTGATTTTGTAACTGTGTCTATATAAACACAGATTAGGGTTACTCTATAGGAGTTGAGTTATCGAGTATATTGTTAAGAACCCTAGCAGCTCTTAGTGATACAATATAAATCACTGAGAGAGTTTTTGTAACCTTCAAAGCTTTGTGAATATAAGAATTTATTAATTCCAATTACTCATATTGTCTTACTGTTTTACAGATTGTGATCACTATATCATATTATATAGTGAGTTTATAGGACCTAACAGTTTGGTTTATTGATTGCAAGCAATGAAGTAGTGATGTATTTTTTGCTTGGTTTTAAAATTTATTCGATTCGATATAGGATAGTAGATGTGATTACTTTGAATGGTTCGATGCTGAGACTGAAGGAAGGCAAGGTGATGTTGTAACCCAACTGAACAACAGAAGGATTTTTCTGGAAGAGAAAATTTCTTTACTTGAAGAAAAGGTGTCCATGCTTGAAGGTAGGCTTGCAGCAAAGAAGAAGAAGGCCAAAGCTCTTAAGGCAACAAATGCTAAGTATGGTTGGACATACTGGACTGTGATAGGACTTTTAATGGCTATGTTGTTGATTGGTTTGCAAAAGTGAATGTAGCTACAATTTGCTATCAATGAAATGTAGTTTGTATGAATGTATGTAATGCAGCTCACTACACACATCTTTCTCTGTCCCCTCAACACCAACACTCATCTTCAATTTATCAACAAAAGTCACACTCTTGGGAGGGTCAGTGGAATGAGCAAACCTCTTTTTATGATCCACAAACAAATTGATTCTTTTATAAGGCAAAGACACCTCAATCATGTTACTAAGGGAATCATCATCATACACTAGTCTAATGCCCCTCCTAAAGCTATGCCCATCAGTTTGAAAATAAACGAAATCTGTCCTGCTATATTTGTATTTCATCGAATAGCTTTGGATGGTTAGCATCGTAAGCTTCTTTGTGTCTACATTTTCCATAATATCTACTTTCCCCCCAACATAATTAGCATTCCCTTTAAAAGTTTCAGAGGTAAAGTCCCCGTGATGATGCAGATGGATTAAAACCCTAGAATCCATATCCTATATACAAAAGATAACAATTACACATACAAATGATATAGAGACAACACATAAATGACAAAATACACAAAAATGATCAACCCATTGTGCATGACTACAAAACCCTAATGGTAACTACTTGCGTATACACACAAAGATGACTTACAGATGATAGTAGCTTATAGGGCGTCCACGTTCTTGCCAGGAAGACCTTCAATCGATCGGAAAATGTTCGTCGCTGCGATTAGGGTTCGTCTTCTTCACTTCCCTTCCCGCCTCTTCGTTGCTGAATATGTGTGTATACACTGGGTTTAGGTTTTAAAACGTTGCTTTTCTTCTTTTCCCTTTTTTATTTTTTTGAAATCCAGTCAGCGCCAAATGGAGCCGAGTAGGCTAACACGTCACCCACTAACGGGGATTATAACGTTTTACGTTAACTTTGACTGATTTTATAATTGACTTTGACGGAGTGTGCGTTTTAAATAAGTGAGTGATCACAATGAGTCACTTTTTCAACCAGTGACCAACTTGAGTCATCGGGCTGTAATGAGTCACCTACTTGATATTTAACCCGATTTTTTTATACCTAAGAAATAAGTATGTAAATCTGTTGTACAATATATGAAAAAACCAATTTCTCAATTGTCCATACACCGAAACCAAAAGAACAACAAACAGAAACAATAAGAAAATTGAAAAGCTGCTAATAACATATGTACTCTGTATTATTATTATTATGTTTCAGAATTTAAATAAATAAAAGTTTATATTGATATTAATAGTCAAATCGATATTATCCAAATATAAATTTTTTATTAATATGTGAAATTTATCTTTAGTGGAAGAACTTCAGTACCAAATACCTAACTATCAAAATTTGATTATTATCATGTAATTTTTCTATAAAATAAATATTGTTATTGTATAATTATGAAAAATATTTTCATGGTGATTAGGATTTTCGTAATACAATGATTATTCCACCAACATAATTACAGTCAACAAACAAATTTAAATAATTTAATTTACAAAATAACTCTTTGTTTTATAATGAAAAAAGTACAAAGAATGCTATATTCATTGAAAATAAATACTTAACTTTAAACTAAGGACATGATGCTTTTTCAAATAAAAAAACCCTTTACTCCGTGAAGATGCAAATACATGGACAAAATAATGTAACTATCAAGTACATGCAGGTCTATGATATACTCCCTCCATCCCTCTAATTTTTATACACTTTTTTTTTTTGAATGTCCCACTTAATTCTATACATTTCAAAACCTTCCCAAAGTGTTAACCTTTTATATTATAAAAATCCCAACCACCTACTACTTTCATCCACTTTTACAAATTTAACAATTATATATTGATGGGTCCCATTACTCACTTTTCTTTCTCTTTTCTCTTACTTTATATTACTTTATACATTTTTCCTAGTCTTCGTGTCCAATCCAAACGTATACATATCAAAGGGACGGAGGGAGTATAAGCGATCCTCAATGACATTAGCTGTTATCGCGCGTTATTTATGTTATTTTTTGCGCAGTTTTCATGAAGTAAAATTTCATAATATTTTTTTAAAAAAATTTTTTTAATAAAAAATTAATATTTAAATTTTTGTTCAGAAAAATTATATTTTTCTTATGAAACTATAATTTAACCGCCTCAAAATTCGCACAAACATAGAAAAATAACCCACCGAGTAAATCCAAGGTATACCGCACTTAAGTGGCAGTCTCTGGCCCAAGAAGCATAATCACAAATTCTTCTCCCTTCGAGAGTCGAACCTATAACCAAGAGAATACAAGTCCCCTCTTTAACCAGTTGAATCAACCCTTGCGTACCATCTTTGTGACTTCGATTGTGTTATCTAGAACTTTTGGATAAAATAATTCCCTCCTAATTAAGCGATTTTGGACTTTGAAGTATATCGTCGTTTGTTTTTATAATTTATTTTTCTAATTTTTTTTATAAATTAAATTTTGTATTCGAAATCTTTTATATACAAGAATTTTTTAGAAAATTATGTGATTGTATAGTACATATATCTTAAACCGTGTGTTTAGAATCAACGAGTTTATCTATGTTGGGATGGAGAAAATTTAAAATATTGATTATATACCGAACTCGTGAGGAGTGCTGGTCTAATAATATTGGTTATAATTTTTAATTATATTTTTAAAATAATATATATATATATATATATATAATTGAATAAATTTAAAAATAATATATTATTATCTCAGTTTGTTATAAATAATAATATACATTATTTGATTATGATAATAATTGGTATGAAAATGTCCCGTATGTCTTTAAAGTTATGACAAATATAATCAACGATATACAGTTATTAAATTTTAGAAAAATTGAAATTTACGGTTAAAATGATCTTTTTAAATATTTTTAAATTTTATAATAACTGTTTTTATAACAAAAAATTAGAAGATTGGAGATATTTCTTAAAATATCTATCTTCTTTGTACACAGTAAATATATTCCAATGTACCCTAAATTACTAAAGATATAGTTATTAGTTTCACTTTTCATAATTCATATAATTTTACAAGCATGATACATATTGCTATTCAGATTTTGAGATAAATTTAAATTCTCAAATTACAAAAGGTATTGTATTGTTTCAATTTGTATCTTCTAAAATTAATAATTAAACTACAATAACAAAATTAAAAATATGATATATGTAATTTTATTTTCCATATAACTCATTCATTCCTAATTTACTATTATTTTTGTTAATTTACAATCCACTTGTGTATATAAATAAAGCAAGTCAAATTATAAAAAACTTTTAACTAAAAATGAGCTAATATATCATTAATAAAGATATAGATTATCTAATTAATTCAAGAGTCGGTTGCATTTCGGTGGCCAAACTTACCGCCGGTTTACAAAAAGGTGACCACATTTCCAGTTTTACGTATCGGTGGCTATTCTTTTACTTTAAACAACATTTCAGTGGCAGACGTTAAAATAGCTAACGGGTTTTTAACGGCAGTACATACCATTTTGTTATAAGCAAATATTTTTGAGGGTAGTATAGGTATTTTTCCATTTACATTATATTCATACTAAATGCAGACACCATTCTTATTTCCCTCGCTTTGTAATGTAGGGTTTCTGTACAGAATGCTGTGAATTTAAAGGAGGTCATGTGAGTTTTTGTTATAAAACACCGACGACATCTATACTTGAAGACATAACTGATTTACTACATGATGTGGATGTGATGAAAATGACTGAGGTACTTGATCGAAAACTTGGTATTATGGAGGTGTACGTGACAGTTTGCAGGCCACTGAATGTTGAGGGATTGCCCATTCAATCAAGTATCAGTGCAAAAGATGTTGGAGAAGAAAATCCGAATGAAGAGGCAGTAAAAGACACAAGTGAAGAAAATGGAGATGAAAGTGATGTTAGCTGGCATGAAAATGGATTTCAAAGGCATGGGACTAAGAACGTTATTGTGAAAAGCAGCAAATCAAAATTCCAACTCCTTGAATCCAGAGCCTAGATACTTCTTACACAGGGGCCACAAAGTGACTACCAGAAAGAAGCTTGAGAGAGTGAAATCTTTGAGAGCAACACAAAAAAACAAAAATACTTGAGTTCATGTGAACTATCTTTTGTAGTTGGGTTTAACGTGACTATATTTCTATTATTAACATATGTAAGTCCTATGGGTGCTCTGTTTATTGTGTTGTTGGTACAAAATTTGGATTGTAGTAATTTTGAAAGTTGCACTGATGATGTGATTCCGTGAATTATATTATTTAATGTTTTGTAAATTATCTTATTTAATGTTTCATTTAAGGTTATATAAATTTAAGCATTTGAAAATTTTAGAGCTTGTAAATTATTTATAGTCTAAGTTAGTCTGGGTTAATTTGAATTTAATATTACAACTTTATAACCTATTTAATGATATAAAGGTAGAGAATAATTTAATAGTAAAGTTAATTAGTTAAAAAAGTAACTATTCCGTCAAACATGTTAAGTCCGTTAGCTGTTTTAACGGGAGCCACTAAAATGCCATTTAAAATGAAAGAATAGCCACCGATACGTAAAACAGGAAATGTAGCCACTTTTTTTTAAAACAGTGGCAAGTTTGGCCACCAAAATGCAACTGGCTCTTAATTCAATTATACTATTCTCTTATCTATAAATTTAACCAATCTTAGATGATTATAATTATACTTTTCTTTTATCTATAAGTTTAGCTAATTTTATACGGCCATATATAACGATACGAGCCACTAATGTCACGTCAACTATAATCATATAAAAATAATATATTTTATTTATAATTTCAAATAATATTAATATATTATATTTAAAACATAATCAATCAATATAATCAAATTAATATAATCGTTACAATCAAAATAAAATATGTGATAGATTCGACTTAATTTTATAAAAATTTAATTTAATCAAATTTAATTAATATTTATAACTAACTCATTCTAAATTTGAGCCTAGAACAAAACTCGTGCCTCGCATAACTTCAACCAAACGAGTAAAGTAAAAAGAAAAGAACACAAATAACTTCCGAGTTGCACTTTTTCTCAAAAAAAAAAAAAAACTTCCGAGTTACACTTGAAATTGAGATAGTAATAATCATAGTACTATCTTTCAACTTTATTTCATCTTCCCAAACAGGCCCTTCAAGTGTTTTTTCTTTACCTTAAGCTGTGAAAGACTCCTGAACCTTTTTGTTTTCTTCCTCTGCTTCTTCTCGGTGACTTTGTGCTCTTAGTTATCATCGTCAACACCACCACCTATAAGAAAAATCCCTTGCCTAAAAATTTGATCTTTTATCCTTCTGGGGTTATAAGTAATCAAAACTTATGATCTGGGTCAGTTGTAAACTGGGGTGATCTTGTTATATATTCTCAAACTACCTAATAAGTAAGGTTTACACATAATCGGTCCAAGATGAAGATAAAGTTAGGATTTTTACTAGTAAATTTGATGATGGTATGGTTAGATTGTTGTATGGGTAGATTTGTTGTGGAGAAAAACAGCTTAAAAGTGACTTCACCAGACAAGTTGAAAGATACATATGAATGTGCAATTGGTAATTTTGGTATTCCTCAGTATGGTGGTACACTTGTTGGTGCTGTTATCTACCCTAAATCCAATCAGAAGGCTTGTAAGACCTTTGATGATGATGCCTCTTTCAAATCCAAACCCGGTAGTCTGCCCATCTTTCTCCTTGCCGATCGAGGGGGTAACTACTTATTCACTTTTAGTTTGCTTAATTCTTACTAATACAATTTGCCATTGATACTAATTACGTTCTCTTGTTTTTTACTTCTTTTTTCTCAGTTACCAGCAACTTATGAAGCCCTCAACTTCATTTATTCGATGTCTTAAATAAAATTCTTTTCATTTCTTCTTGTTTGGGAAAATATTTGATCACCTTATTTTTTGTTCATTAATCAAGTTTTTTGTTTTATGTTGTTCTTTACTTTAGTATATCTTGCGTATGAATTGCCCCCCCTTCTCGAATTTTTTTCCTTCATTTCCTCATCTTATACAGCTGGCAGTACGTAATTTGCATCATTGGTTTGATCTGATGTTAAACTTTAAGTTATAGGATAAGTGTCTTATTATCAACTCATAATTACAAAATTGCAGATTGTTACTTCACACTCAAGGCCTGGAATGCACAGAATGCTGGAGCAGCAGCTATTCTTGTTGCAGATGACAGGGTTGAGCCTTTAATCACCATGGATACCCCTGAGGAAGAAGATGCACGTGCAGATTATCTGCAGAACATCACTGTTCCGTCAGCATTAATTAGCAAATCTTTAGGGGATAGCATCAAGAAAGCTCTATCCAATGGCGACATGGTTAACATAAATCTTGATTGGAGGGAAGCTTTGCCGCATCCTGACGAACGTGTCGAATATGAGTTCTGGACGAATAGCAATGATGAGTGTGGCCCTAAGTGTGAAAGCCAGATAGACTTTGTGAAGAGCTTCAAGGGAGTGGCTCAGATACTTGAACGGAAAGGATACACCCAGTTCACGCCACACTACATCACTTGGTATTGCCCAGAGGCTTTTACATTGAGCAAACAGTGCAAGTCTCAGTGCATCAATCATGGGAGGTACTGTGCGCCAGATCCAGACCAGGACTTCAATAAAGGTTATGATGGCAAGGATGTGGTTGTTCAAAATTTACGCCAGGCATGTCTTTATAAAGTGGCAAATGAAAGCGGGAAACCATGGCTTTGGTGGGACTATGTGACAGACTTTGCTATCCGCTGCCCAATGAAAGACAAAAAGTACACAAAAGAATGTGCAGATCAAGTTATTCAATCCCTTGGTTAGTTCCTGATTTATCTAATAATATTTACTCTTGTTTCTATATCTGTGGTATTTGGTTGGTCGAAACGCTTTATATAACAACTTGTTTATAAAGAGCAAGGTCCATATATGACTTTATACCCGTGTCGACCAGACATGACATGGATGTGGCCTTTATATCATTTTGTTCATAAAGAGCAAGGTCCATTTTTGACTTTTTCTATGTTATCCTTTGATTTTATGACACAGATATGACATATATAATCACGTGTATAAGCTTAATTGGTAGAAGGCACTAGTCATACATACTTTTTAAGATGGAAAATAGATTAAGAACATATAAATTTTCCCTTATGTCAAGCTTACATGTTGACTCCCAGCACCTGTGTCCGATTTCGGAATTGCATCCAAGAATCCTACTTTTTAAAAACCCAAAGATCCGACACTTGGATCTGCACCCGTGGCGGACAGCCGTACCAGAGTCCTGGTAACTTGGATTTTGTGAGGGTGTGATATATACATATGTGTATGTATAGATGCAAAGAGGGTGTAAAAAGGAGACAGGAGGATGAGGTCGCCGGAGGAGAATATAGCCGGAATTGATGAAAGGTGTGGTGATAGTTGTGATTGCAGGGCTGATACATACTTATATGGCTGTATGTATATTTTCAGGAGATGGGATTCATATACATCATATGCAGTACCATGCTCTCCATTAATAATCACATTCCCTTTATGTGAAGGGTTAATCTATATATGCATTTAAATTTGATCTTGGCTTTAATTTATTTCACAGAAAGAACCTTTCCTTTTCGGCGTGGATTTAGTGGACCGGACGAGACATGTTTATTTTGTAACCTGATTTCTCCCCCCTTCTAATAGAAATATAAGTATGAACAACTAAACAATGAAACTGATACCTGTAGGTAAGAAACTTTTTAGAGTTTCAAGCTAAAAAAAAATTGTAGATCATTTCACAAAAATTTGTGCTGAAACTTAACATGTTTTTGTTGGTTTATTTACTTATTTATATCCTTTAATTTAGGTAGGTAGCTCTGCAATTTCACATAGTGCTCTTGATTTATACAAAGTTACGTTTAGTATCTGGATAACGAGACTGTTGACAATAATAATTAATCCATTTAGAAATATGTAGGTGTGGATCTGAAGCAGATAGACAAATGTATAGGAGATCCTACTGCAGACGTAGACAACACTATTCTGAAGACGGAACAAGAAGCACAGGTTTTTTTTTTTTTAAAGAATATATTATTCAATCCCTCACACAATAGTTTTTCATAAAAGTCATCAGCAATATTAACAGTATTATGCAATTCTGATTTTAGATTGGCAAAGGCTCTCGTGGCGATGTGACAATTCTGCCAACTCTGGTGATAAACAACAGGCAGTATAGAGGTATTTGAGTTGAAGTGTACATCTTTCTGTAAAAAATAATGTTTGTGAAACTAATCGTCTATTGTTACAGGTAAGCTGGATAAAGGAGCCGTCCTCAAAGCCATATGTTCAGGTTTCGAGGAGACCACAGAACCAGATGTTTGTTTAAGTGAAGGTGACCTCTAAAATTTTGACTATTAAACTTTATTTTTGGTATACAGTGTACACACACCAGTGTGTGCCCGCACACCCACACACATTTTGGAACTCTGTTAAATACTTAAATTTATCATGTCTCCTCAGTATTTTTTGCTGGTCAGATCAGAAGCCGTCTTTACTGAAATCATAGGCACTCCTGTTTAACTGATATTACCAATTTACAAACAACTGTAAAAATTATATGTTATATATATAAGCATAATACGGATCTTATCTAAAATTTGGTCAACATCTATTCTAATTAAAAGTCTTAGTAATAAAAAAAATTTTGATATATATTCCAATTAGAATTCCTATCAAATAAAATGATTTTATTAAACACAATCAGAAATACAGGATTCTAATTAATTAAAAAGAAACTTAACAGTATAAAACTCCCTCCACCCAAGTTAAATGGCTGAATGTCCCTTTTAGGTTTTCTTAGAATATTGACAGTTTCCATATTTGTATAATTGATTTGACCTATAGCCCTTATTAATTATGTATTGGTATTTTAACTTTTTTTGAAGTCATTTAATGTATGTCGCATTTGATTGTGAACATTTCCTCTTAGTTTCAAAAACTTAGAAATCAGATTTAAATACACCATTTCCCTCATATATTGTATTTGAAATTTTATTTTTGCTTTCGAATTATACAATTAAATGGCGTACGGGGTGCGACACGCTGCAGATCCCCAGAATTTAGGGCAATATATTATGTTTGTACCCTGAGCGTTGTACCCGAATCCTCATATTTTATGAAATTTGCCGAATTTACTTATTCTTGTACACCCTGCACCCATACCAAGGCTTCCTAGTTTAGAATGTTGTTTTTGGTTCCTAGTTCTATGTTACAAAAATACAAGAATCAAAATTATAAATACAGAATGATTCCTTTAATGCTTATGCATATACAAGACGTACTTTTGGTATATGTGTAACAATGTGTATCAAGCTGATAGACTACTTCTCGTAATTATAGTGAAAACAGAAAGTTGCGAGCCACACCAGAATATAATCAACTTTTCAAGTTAAAGCTGTCAAAACTAGACACAAAACGCAAAGCCGACATGATTTTTAAGGGTTAGGGTTGCTTTCGATGGGTCGGGCCGAAAAGGGTATGAATGTCGATAACCCTGCAAAAAAAAAGTCAGGTTACAGCTTAGCTTGTATAACCCGAAAATGACCTGGAAAATCCCTTTAATCCCTTTAATCACTATATTTATCAATATTTAATAACATGTATAATATGCTTATATAATGATTGATTTTATCATTAATAATATAATTATTTAACCTATTTTTTCAATTATTTATATTTTGTATAGAGTGTTTTTATTTTGTTATATGAACAACATATTTCACAATGATATTTTATGCTTCATGTTACATACTATAAATGATTTTTTTTTGCAAGGGTGTACTTTCTCGTACAAGAATACTTTCTCGTACAAGAATAAGAATACAACTTCAGATGAAAATACTTTTCATTAAATAAAGCTTATCATCTAACTGAAAACATGCAAGATGTTCCGACAATAGAACTTTACTATCTGAATAGAAGATTCAATCTTACTTGAAGCAAATCCATAAAATCTCGTACAAGTCACCTGAAAATAATAACACGCGAAACAAGGAGAATATGAGAATATATAAAAATTATATATATTATAAAAATAATAAAAGATGTGTATTTAATAATACACGTGTGTGTGTGTATTTCATAAAAAGAAAAATAAATAAAATGAAGTCCAATTGAAGGAAGATCTTTGGTTAGACACTAAAATAAAATAATATATAGAGGGACTACCATAAAACATAAACAAGCCAACATAGTTGTATTTAATTGCCTCTAACAAGTTAAAAATATACGCCATCGATTATGGCCACTCATAAATGGTACAAAAAATAGCCATTAATCAAGGCTACAATTAACAGTCAAGCATTATATATAATATGACAATTACTAAGAGGAGATAATTTTAAATTTTAAATTATTAAAATTTAATGAGTCAATCACTATTTGAGGATATATTGCATGACGCATTTGATTTTACAAAATTGAAACGTAAATTATGGCTAAATTTAAATAACATCACCACCGTATACCACCGCTGAACCCCCGTTGCAGACCATTATCACCTATCTTGTAATAAACAACACCCTAATGCCTAGAAACGAAACATGGAACTAGACATCGAAGTATAACAAAAGATCTCTAATATGCACAACATATGTTCGGCAAAACATGTATATCATAAATCAGACGTAACGACCTTCATTATCAATAACAAAGCATCAGAAGCACACAAGTTGTTCGATAATATGCATAATCGACACATTTCCAAGAATAACCAAAACAATGCATACATACAGTTAATACGCAATGACATAAATGTGGAAAATGATACTACAAAGATAAACAAGTACAATCAGACTATAGAGTTTATAAGTGAATACAGGGGTTATGCAATATAAATATATATATATATATATATATATATATATATATATATGTATATTCATATTTTGATGAGATACAAAAAAATACTAAGAATAAGAAATAATGTAGTGATGCTCATATATCTAAAGATACCAAGAGAGAGCCCGAGAGATCAATGACAATGATGCCATGACGACCGTCATCTTCCGACACTCCAAATCGTCGTTGGCGTCAGAATTGGCACCGTACAACAAATGTTATAAATTGGAGAGAATGTATAACGACGACGATGAAGACAAGGGCTCTATTAAGATCGTGAGGGTGAGGGTGAGGGTGAGGGAGATCACAATAAGAATTTGGCTAATTTGAGTTCTCTGGGGATACTTGTTAATATAAAGAAAATTAATTATATCATTTCAAGAATATTAATTATGCGATTAAATATGCCACCCAACTCTTAAAGTTATGTAGGGATCAAAATAAGGTATATCCCTCACTGGATATACGGCTTATCGGGTCAGGTTAGTTAGAAAAAAACAAGAATCAGCTCTCGAAATACACTTTGTACAATCTCTACAGAGATAAACAAACCATATATGCTCAAATGTCTACACAGCGATAAATAAATGATGTATGTTCAAGAGCCTACACCAATGAATTTGTGTCGGTATACAAAGACACGATAAATCTGTATATACATACACTCACACAAACATTTTTCAACTCGTTTAATTATCAAGTCAGGTTGGGGTCGACCCTCTTTTCTAATATTTAAGATACGACCGACACGAACTCAACCTGTAACCTAAAATTGACAGCCCTAGTGAAAGTAAAATTAGCTAATTAGAGGGACTATTAATAATAATAATAATAATAATAATAATAATAATAATAATAATAATAATAATAATAATAATAATAATAATAAACACTTGATATTTGTTCTGATTTTGATTTAAATAAAAAATATAATATGATAAAATTAATCAGGAAAAGCAATCTAATATTCAATACTTGGCAATCACCTACAATTATAGAATATGTTTATTTTATTTTTGTTTTTAACATAATAAAAGAAGTCTAAAATTCAATGTTTACCGACTAAATAAAACTTAATTCCTATTCATTCCTATTAGGAAAATATCTACTACATAAATATATAGGGCCTTGTTTGGAAGTTAGAGATTTTGAGCAAAATTAGAGGTTTGAGGTATTTTAAAGGTTTGACCACTAGAATCCCCTAATATTAGTGTTTGGTAGTTAGCGGATTGAAATAGAAGTTTGGATCCAAAAAGCTATTTTTGAAAAAGCTACTTTGAGGAGTTTTTTGGATTAGAGGTTTTCGTTTGTTTCAGAAAAAGCTAATCAATCAGCTATTCACCAAATAGTTTTACGAGAAACTGCTAATTCAATCAGCTATTCAAAACATCTACTTCAATCAGCTAGTCAAAACATCAAATTCAATCTGCTAACCACTTACCGCTAATTCCCAAACAGGGCCATATATATTTCACGTATTGGCAAAATTGTATATGGTTAATGATACATATGTTCAAATGAATATTAAGAAACCTAATACTATAACAATCAAATATTGAATTACTTATTATAAAATATTGTGCGTTCATTCGAAAAAGATATTTAGCACGTGTATATTTTTGGTTTAAAAGGTATCTGTAAAAAATTCAAATAATTATTAATAATTTTATAGGCTATATGTGCATCGAACTGGTTATAAACTAGTTAATTAGTAATATTGCCAACCATAATATGTCTTGCGTCCTTTATTTTGACAAGTTAGTTTTTTTTCTTTCATAGTTACATAGAGTATTTATTATAGAGCAAGGGGAATTGAACATCCAAACCCGTAAGCCTGTTGAAAAGGATAAACACCTTTACCAGTAATCTCTCCTTTGATTCTAATATGTTTCATAATTGATTGTTGGTCAGTATAGCTGTATATCTGTTATTGGATTTGCTTGTTTGGTCATCATATGGTTTCTTTAGTCTTAGGCATTGATACCCCTGAGCTCTTGTTTAGGTGTGATAAGTTACCTGGAGTTTCTATCTAATTTGATTTTGGTAAGCTAACTGTTTACTGGATTCCAGTGTATCTTCTTAAGTAGTGACTGCATGCATAGAGATATCACTGCTTTAGGTGTTGTAACTGCAACATATAACTACGAGCTGCACAGTATATGAAGATATTGTGAAAATAGAGTTTTGAAGGTCAAATATGTAAAGAAATAAGATATGGTTCATTAGATGAACTTTTATATTGTTTTCTTCTCTTGTCTTCAAGGAATGACCCTAGTAGCCAGCCGGTTCAGGTCTACTGTATATGTTCTGTGTTTGGAGTTGAACTGTACTTTCATTAAGCAGCCATTTTATGTTGATCTGTCCTGCTTGTCTGTTTTCTGATGTGTACTCCTTTCAGAAATAGAAACAAACGAGTGTCTAGAAAACAATGGTGGATGCTGGCAGGATAAAGCGGCTAATATTACAGCATGCAAGGTGATTGAGATTTCTTCTGTATATCTTTGAAAAGTTTTATCTTTTATAATTTACATATGATCTTGCTGCAGGATACATTTCGTGGACGGGTATGTCAATGCCCAATCGTGCAGGGAGTAAAGTTTTCTGGTGATGGTTATACTCACTGTGAAGGTCAGAATTGATTAATAAAAAAAATCTGCAGTGATACTCTTTTGTAAAAAATGTGATGCTTGGCAGGCCTTTGAACTCTGCACCTCATATTTACCCTTAATTTTGACAGCTTCTGGATCTTTACGCTGTGAGATTAACAATGGAGGTTGTTGGAGGAAAACCCAGAATGGCAGGACTTATTCTGCTTGCATTGTGAGTGGTTTTTATGACTTCTCACTTGTCACAGCTGATGCATATCCCATTTAATTTATTTATGTCATTTTTTGGGTATGATGACAATTAGGTAAATTATTTGTACCACTTGGTTGCAAGGGTTATGGACCTTAAGCACAATCTCATAGGGAAGATTAAATGCATAAGTGCAAAGCATCCAATATTATGATATCATACTTAGAGCCATGAGCTGTTTAAATATCAATTGGCAGTATGTACAGGAAAAAAGTGATGAAAAAGGTGGGAGTGGGTAGAACTTGGAAGAAATATAAAGAGTAGAAGTATTATAACAAAATAGAGAAGAAAAAGGGTAAGAAGAGAAGACGTTAAAATACAAAGGTATGAGACAAAGCGAAAGAGTTAAACAAGAGATGTGGGACACACTCAACTACTTAAGAAGGTGGATAATTGGACATAGATTAAGTGACCCTGTCATATTGGAAAACTTCAGAAAAGTGAACTACAATCGAGAAATGTAACACTTCAGCTTTATTTATAAAGTCTCTAATGTGGCTTCACACAGTTATGCCCTGCATGTTAGATTGTCAGGCCTTGCCTTAAACGACAGGATCGTTTTTGTGAAAGTTACAAGTTTCATCTCAAATATAATTAGCCCTGCCTTGTAGTGCTGTCATAATGATGACAGTCAATACTAATTTATTTATTACTGTCCATAGTTTTGTATTCTACAAAAGATATTCAATATATCGTGGTTTTTCTTTTTCTCTTCAATCAGATATATTATATGCTTTTTCAGGACGACCATACCAAAGGTTGCAAGTGTCCACCAGGGTTCAAGGGTGATGGAGTTAATAATTGTGAAGGTGCATTATGGTTCTTTTGTTGTTAATGTTGAGTCTTAGGCAATTATCTCCGTTCATTAGTTAATATCTATTGACCATATTCTTAAATTGCTTTTAAAATTTGATTCCTATTAAGATTTTAAGAGTATCCCCAGATAGTTGTGTAAGCATACAGCAGATAGTTTAAACATTTCTACTAAATTGTTTGCATCTTTAACCTAAATCAACTCTGTGAGCCTGTGGTATGGATCTTGGGAGTCTGTTTCATGCAAACTACTAACACTAGTGTAAGATTGTCTGCTGACAAATTGTTTTTTATGAATCCATTTAAACTGTATGTCAACTGCCTGTAGTATGTAGGCAATGTACGAGTTCCTCTGGATAACCTTGATATGAAGTATAAGCATATTTGCAAACTTGGTATAGATATTTAAGTATATGTTTTTTTGACTTAATTCTAAGTTTCTCTAGTTTTTACATTTGTACATCATACTCTATAATCTGTATGATGTATATATATACCATGAAAGTACATTTTTGAAGTTTTGTGTGCATCTGTTGTAAGGTTTCCTTATCTGACCTAATTTTTAAGAACCTGTAATGGATCAATTTAAATGTTGAAGTCTTGGAAATCTGATTCTTCTCATATATCTGATTTATGCCAGATATTGATGAATGCAAAGCAAAAACAGCATGTCAATGCCCGGAATGCAAATGCAAGAATACCTGGGGTAGTTATGACTGCAGCTGCAGTGGAAATTTACTGTACATGCGTGAACATGATACCTGTATAAGTGAGTATTGAACTTTAATATGTGATTCTAGTTAAACTAAACTATCAGCATTTGATCTATTAATCTGTTTGCTGGACGAAATTTATGCAATCGTGCCTGCCTGGTTTATTTATTCTCTTTTATAAATTCTTTGATGACTTGAACTCAAGCGTTTTATATGCAGTAGTGTTATTCTGTAATTGCGCCCTTCTCCTAACACCTAAGGGTTTTAGGAGTGTTAGTAACTTAACGAGTAGTCTCCTTTGCTTTAACTGAGTCGTTACAAGCGCAAGGTAAGAACTTATGCATGGACTGCCATATTTCTCTAATAGTCTAAGGATGGAGTTTTGACAGTTATGCTTTCATCAATTACGTATAAGAAAGAAAAGAATAAAGAAACTAAAGAAATGTAAAAGCTTCCATTGAATTTGCAGCTAAAAGCATCGAGTTATTGACCAGAGTTGTTTGGTATAGATTACACTTTACAGTGGTTGGAGCTATAAAACTCATTATCATAGATATTGATATTTAAGTTGCGAAGAATTCACATTATTATCTGCTACTTCTAATATTATTGATTGGCCTTTTCAGGTAAGGATGTTAGTGCTGAGGTCAGCTGGGGCTTTGTTTGGGTGATCATTCTTGGTTTGGCTGCGGCTGGAGTTGGAGGATATGCAGTTTACAAGTACAGAATTCGGGTCAGTCCTGAATATTTTTACTGCTACTTTAGTGTTCCATCTATATCAGCTTATATATGGAATTCGGGGGTTCGTGTCAGAATTAGAGAAATAATCCCCCACCCATGTTTTGTGTGTTTAATGCAAAACATTGTGCAATAACAGTGGTATTTTATGTTTCAGTGTTCGTTCATGCGGGATTTATTTAGTTACTGTAATTTTACTAGGGAATGCTAATTGTAGTGCTAAAGGTAGAATTGGAAAGCAAAAGTATTTCCCCTCATAGAACATCTCCCGTGAAATGCCAAATTTTTGTAGCAACGTCCCTACATATTTGCAGCTCACATATCATAAGAATCACTGTTGCCAAATCCTTGTACCTAGTCTATATAGTTGCATATTACATGCATCACTGTACATATCATAAGCATTACAGTTTGCATTTGGGAAAACATATTTGTAATATAGTCACTTACCTTTGATATCCTGTGGAATGTGCAGAGATATATGGACTCGGAGATTCGGGCAATTATGGCACAGTATATGCCCTTGGATAACCAGCCAGAAGATCCTGTTCATCATTCACATGGGAACGTTTAAGTGTGGAACATTTTGTGAGGAACGAACTTGGTCGTTAGTATTAGATTATCCTAGACTCCTATTGCAGTCTGCCTTTGTATTTGTTTATCATGGTGTAGTAGCTCCTGTACCTGACACTGGATCACCTAAATGACTTGGTTTTGATGTTTACAAAAATCCTTGTATGACTTGTATTTATGTACATTATTACAACTTGTTTACTGCAGACTGGAATTTCTTTTTGGCGTTGATGCTCTCATAATTTTGGATAAATGATTGTGCTTGCGCTATCACACTACACCTTCTCTTCGGCAAGGAAGCGAGGCAGAGACTGCTAGAGTCTCTAGATTGAACACTTAATGGCTAATATGATGCAATATATTTGGTGCAAGTCAAAGGTCACTTAATTTCTCATCTCCAGATGACTCACAAATCTTAACTTGGCTTTTTGTCTGTTACTGAAATCTTAGGGAAGAATACATTAGTATCATTTTGTCAACCTTCATTAATATATTCTAGTCCTTGTCTCCCTGATATGTCGTTGTTACGCTTCCTCTGTGCAAGTACATCTACAAGGAGATTATTCAAAGTTTTATTACAGCTGCTGAGAAAAAGTGGGAAAAAGGAGAGAGAGGAGATGAGTAGATAGAACAACAAATCTACTGAAGGAGAGATAGTAAAAACAATTACTCGTAGATAAAAAGGGGTACTGAGACAGCCTGCCCTGTCTCTCTTTATTTTCCCTCATTGCAATCCAACACTTTACACATCTTTCTTCATCATTTTGTATCATTAGTTACAAAACACTCTTGTGTTATTCCCCCCATTTTCCTTTTGGTTTTGTTTTTGTTTCTTTCACTCTCTCTCTTGTTCTCTTGGGGGAATGTGGAGTGAAACAATATAATAAAAGCTTCTTGTGCTTCTGATGCTCCTTCTTCTACTCCTCAATGCTCTCCCCCACAAACCTGTACTCTTTTTAATAATCCTAGTAATAAATACCTGACATCCTCCTTTATTTTAAATGTGGTGATGGTGGAGTATTAATTACTACTACTCCTTTTCTTCCTCTTCTTGATATCATTTTCATCTCTTGTATTCCCCTGCAAAACTCACCATCTACTTGTTACTTTTGCCTACAACCCATTTACTCTGGTTTCTGCTAAACCAACAAACATTTCATTTGTAATCATCATCACCATTCACCACCACAGAAATCATCATTTCTTTCTAGCACTAGACATAGATATTTATGTTTTTACATTCCCTATCTCATTCCGCCACCACTTTCGTGAGAAAAAACATTTGATATTTCTAAGTAAGAATGCTGTTATCTCTTGTTCTTGTTGTGTTTCTTATTCCCCTGCATGTTCACTCTGTTTCCTCCTCTGCCGCTTTTAGTGATGATCTTCTTGGTCTAATCGTGTTCAAAGCGGACCTCAGTGACCCTCTCTCCAAGCTCACTTCTTGGAATGAAGATGATGCTTCCCCCTGCAATTGGTTCGGCATCAAATGCCATCCCTACACCAACAGGGTCACGGAGCTTCACCTTGATAACCTCTCACTCTCCGGTCACATCGGTAGAGGCCTCCTTGGACTAGAGTTTCTCCACAAATTATCCCTCTCCAATAACAACTTTACTGGCCCCATCACACCTATTCTCTCCCAGTTTGATAACTTGCAGGTGATTGATCTCAGTCACAACGCCTTCTCTGGTTTCATCCCTCAGCAGCTCTTTGTGCAATGCAGATCATTGCGTGTTATTGCACTTGCCAACAATCATCTCACTGGTCCAATCCCTGATACTTTCTCTTCATGTTCAACACTCAAGGGGGTTAACTTCTCATCTAATCGCCTTTCAGGCCAGTTGCCTTCTGGGATTTGGTCTCTTAATGCTCTCCGTTCGCTTGATCTTTCTGATAATTTGTTGGAAGGCGTGATACCTCGAGGAATCCAAAGTCTGTATGACTTGAGAGCTCTGAGCTTGAGGAAGAACAACTTCATTGGACAACTACCCGACGACATTGGAGGATGCTTATTGTTGAAATCACTAGATTTTAGTAACAATCATTTGTCTGGGGAACTTCCTTGGTCGATGCAGAAACTTAGTTTGTGCAATTCTCTTTATTTAGGAGGAAATTCACTCTCTGGTGAATTCCCCGATTGGATATCTAATATGAGAAGCCTCGAGACCTTGGATTTGTCTGTTAATAGTTTTTATGGTCAACTTGCATACTCAATAGGAGAGCTTCAATTCTTGAAACAACTGAATTTGTCTAGAAATCAATTCACTGGAAGCTTACCTGAGTCGCTGAAAAATTGTATATCACTTAAAACTGTGGATGTTAGCTGGAATTTGTTGGCCGGTAATCTTCCTCCATGGATTTTTGAGTTAGGATTGGAGACTATTTCTCTTTCGGGGAACAGGTTAAATGGAAGTGTTGAATATCCTTTAAGTATGTTAATGTCAGCTTCCTATCAAAGTATTCAGGTCATAGATTTGTCTTCTAATGCATTATTTGGTGAAATTCCATCTGGTGTTGGAAACTTAAGTAGATTACAGTTCTTGAATATGTCCAGGAACTTTTTGTTTGGTACCATCCCTGGAACTTTTGGTGAATTAAAAGCGGCACGCGTTCTTGATCTGAGTCATAATTGGCTTAATGGAAGCATTCCCTCTGGCATTGGCGGTGCAGCAGCATTACTGGAACTGTGGCTGGAGAATAACTTTTTGACTGGGGAGATCCCACTTGAGATTGGAAATTGCTCATCTCTCACCACTTTGTGAGTTTCCAACCACTTATGCTTTATACTAATCCATGTTTTGTGTTACATAGATTGGGTACTATAAACTTCAACATATATACCTGTTTTTCTTGTAATACTAAATAGGCATCGCACTAGAGCTTTTATAATCTTCATTATCTTCTTAACCTTCTTGTAATACTAGATAGTTATTGCACTAGAGCTTTCATAATCCTCATTGTCTTGTTAACCTTAAATTGGATACAGTTCTACTAATTTACTACACGCATGTGTCCTTTTTTCATTAATTTTATATTTGCAAACATCTCCTAGCACCACATTGCTGATAACTTCTGTTTGTATGAATTTTTGTCCTGCACAGAATCCTTTCTCAGAACAATCTTACAGGGCCCGTACCAGTGGTAATCGCGAATCTCACTGAACTCCAGACTGTAGATTTTTCCTTTAACCAGTTGTCTGGAAGCTTACCCAAAGAGCTGAAGAACCTTTCTTACCTCCATATTTTTAACATTTCCCACAATAACCTACAAGGTGAATTGCCTGTTGGTGGCTTCTTTGACACCATACCTCTTTCTTCATTAGCTGGTAACCCAAGCCTATGCGGCTATGTTATGAATAATTCATGCAATGCCACCCATCCAAAACCTATTGTCCTCAATCCAGATTCATCTTCTGGCTCCTCCAATCATGGTTCTCTCTCGCCTAGTTTCCACCATAAAAAAATCGTACTCAGTATCTCTGCTCTTGTTGCTATTGGTGCAGCCATCTTGATAGCTCTTGGAGTTCTAACAGTTGCTATCTTAAATCTGCATGCTCGTTCTGCCATGCCAGGTGCTAACACATCCCTTAATTCATATGGCGGGGATGAATTTAGCCCTGCCCATACAAGTGAGTCCAACTACGGAAAGCTTGTTATGTTTGCTGGTGATTCTGAATTCGTCGATGGGGCTCATGGACTGCTCAACAAAGATTGTGAAATTGGGCATGGTGGCTTCGGCATTGTCTATGAAACAGCTCTTCGAGATGGACGCTCAGTTGCCATCAAAAAGTTAAATGCTTCTGGTCTAATGAAATCCCAAGATGATTTTGAGAGGGAGGTCAAGAAGCTTGGAAAGATAAGGCACCAGAATCTTGTAGCCCTCGAAGGGTATTACTGGACTCAATCTTTACAGCTGCTCATCAACGAGTATGTCTGCAATGGAAGCTTGTACACGCATCTTCATGGCGGACAGTCTGAAAATTGCCTATCCTGGAAGCAGAGATTTAATATAATTCACGGGACAGCTAAAGGTCTGGAGCATCTGCATCGCTCGAATGTAATTCACTATAATTTAAAACCTAGTAACATATTAATAGATAGTTGTTTTGAAGCTAAAGTGGGAGACTTTGGGCTGGCTAGTCTGTTACCATTGTTGGATCGTTATAACTTAAGCAGCAAGATTCAGAGTGCACTCGGGTACATGGCTCCTGAGTTTGCATGTCAAACGGTAAAGATAACAGAAAAGTGTGATATTTACGGGTTTGGAATTTTGATTCTTGAGGTAGTCACGGGGAATAGACCAGTGGAATATATGGAAGATGATGTGGTGGTGCTATGTGATATGGTGAGGGAAGCATTGGATGAGGGGAGATCAGAGGATTGTGTGGACAGAAAGCTTATGGGCAACTTCCCAGTGGAGGAGGCAATTCCTGTGATCAAGCTTGGGCTAATATGTGCATCTCAAGTTCCCTCAAATCGTCCAGATATGGAAGAGGTTATCAGAATTTTAGACTTGATCCGATGTCCTTCAGAAAGCCAGGGGGAAACGGAATGAGTTTGATAATATAGAGAGTCAGAGAGTATAAGGGATACGAGTTTTGAACAAGAATCCAGTTTAGTTGTTGTTTATCTCCAAAAACAGATTTGGAAGTTATATATTTTCAGCCTTTGGCTTCATGTATTTCTGTCTCATCATTCTCAGATACTTGCTGAGGTTTATAGTCACTATTTATTAAATGTTGTCTTACATTTTCCTGTATTATGCACCCACACCGCGCCGCTGTTTTGCGTGTCATGCACGATTAGCGCATTGATCTGTGTAGTGTGAGGACATTGTCATACAAGGCACAGTTTATGTTGTCTGCCTTTAAAGAATCAACAAGAATTTGAATCTGTAACTCCTTTCTGCCGGGAATTGGTAAATGCAACAACCCAGACTGCAAAACAAGCAAGGAAGACTGGGTTGTAAAAAGATGCATAATTGGATGAATATCCCGCAGTCAAGATTATAACAAAATTTTAATACGTCCAGCGCATTTTAACAGTCTTGTAGAACGGTCAAAAAATTGTAGGCCGGTTAAGAGGTCTGTGACATACGTGTGCTAGGGACCGGGACCAGACCCCATAAGAAGACCTTTACATTGTTGTAGTGCAAGTAATTAAGAGGAGTGTTGTACACCTTAACAGACAATCAGAGTCAAAGTAGTCGTCACATTGGAGTTGGTACAATAATCAATGCTTAGATGTGAAGGGTGAATCAATGACTACAGCTTAAGAAATGGTTATCATGAATGCAATTTGACATGAACAAAAAGGCTCTTCTCCACATGGGAGTTGGAAGCTGGCTGGCTACCCTTCCTCAATGCTAATTGCTATCATGCAGCTCAGTCTCCAGTGCCAAAATAACATCCTTAACAAAAGTAGTTTTATCATCATAGTATTTCATAACTATAGCACATGAGAGAAGCAAGATAAAAAGAAGGCCAAATTTGAAACATGCATGATTTATTCTTTTTATGTAAATAAACATGGAAAAGATGAGGGTTGAACCAATAAGGATAGGAGAGGTGGAAGAGGGAAATTGCACTTTTTATCTTGTGGTATATAGTTTTTGCTTTGGCAAAGGAAGGGCAGGATGATGATGATTCACACCACAACATCATCAAACCACTTATAATTTAACTGTGGGGACAAAACAGAATGGAGCTTTTATTCACGTCCTTGCATAAATTTACTAAATTCTAATCATGCTGTCACTTAAAGTGAAAATGGGATAGATTTGTGCATTTCTCTTTTAGTATGTTCTACTTTTTTACTCCTGCTCTGGTGGCTGAGGGGGTAACTACTTTTTGTTATCAAAGACTCGATTTGAATATATATAATATTCTATCTTCCGGAAGTTAATAAACCATGTACTAGGTCGCATGTGTGAGCACAAGTTTGATGAGAAAAGAACACGCGAATGCAGAGAGAGAGCTTCAGTGACCAGGGCGGTCTAATCAGTTTCTCAAATTATAAGTGGAAAAGCGAGGCCAGCATTGATCGAGTGAATGACTTGTTTTCAAGATGTCAAGTAATTAAAATTTGGAACCACGAGTGCAAAGAGGTTTACATATGTCAAGGCCTAATTGGCATTAGAATTTAGAAATGAAGTTGAACTAGCTGGACAGTTATTCAGTAGCCAGAAGACTGCAACAAGACTAGGAATTATTTACGGGTACACGGTGCGCGTGAGTTTTCAAACAAAGTTTAATTCAATTATATACCAAGTTTTATGGTCCATCGATTTAACGTTTTAACCACTGGACCGGCGAGGAATTGAAGGTCAACCATGGATTGGAAAGTACCACAACATTAATAATACCAGACTATTCAAATGCTTCATAGCTTACATGTAAAGGATTACTTGCCAAAACATAACAAATATTGACTGCACCTTCCAGGGATTTTACAACAAATTTTACTGTTATCCTATTTTTATCTCTCACCACATATAAATAAAAGTTAACCGACCCCAACCCGGAAAAAGGAAGGAATGAAACCAACATCTAATGTATATTACAACAATAGCCAAAACATAACAAATATTGATTGTACTTTTCAGGGATTTTACAACAAATTTTACTAGTATCCTATTTGTATCTCTCACTACGTATAAAAAATAGTAAACCCACCCCCACCCCAAAAAAAGGAAAGAAACCAACATCTAATGTATATTACATCTAATCTTCCCAGTCAACTTCCCATCCATCTTTCTTAGCAGACCTGGAAGTAAGGCCATTGGCTGAAATGCTTCCAACATGGTTTCCCCCAGGTGACATCGCCGCCTTATCATCGTCCCAGTCACTATCCCAGCCCTGATCCCAACCTTCTGTTGAGTTCACACTCACAGGAGCTGATTCTGGTAAGCCCATTTCAAGCTCCTGATACGGAACACCTCCTTGTCCTCTCCTTTTCTTTAACTTGCAGCAAGCCCATATCCCACCACAAACTAGCACCACTAAAAATGAGAAGTATGCACCATAGATTGGGGTCACTTGCTTGGAATAAAAGGAGAGCTCCTTGAAATAGTTTTTCCCTGAAGGAGGAGCCATGTGTATAGTGCATTCTCCGTTTTCAGCATGTAACACTATTGTGTTGGCTTTGACCTCGGCCAGTGAGATATTCATCTATAATCCAGTAACAGAAACAAGAAAAGGCAAATATACATGAATATCTATAATTAGACAATCTCCACAAATAGAAAAAAAAAATGTATTTTGACAAAAAAATAAACCAAGTTGCTGTCTAAGCTTAACCACCAATATGCCCCCAAATTCCCAATTATGATCAAATACATCTGTTACTAGTTGGTAATGCTTTATGGGACTTTTAATCGTTAAACTCAAAATGAAGTTTGATGTAGAGATCAGCATCTATATAACTTAAGTAGGGTAAAAGAATAACAGATCCTCATTCTCAAATAACTAGCTTCATTTATACCTTAAAAGTAAAGCTAACTCTTGTTTGTGCCATACTAATTGACTGTATTATAGAGAACAGAAGATGATAGCAGGAACCAAATATACCTTCTTAGTTCGGTGTGAGGGTATCTCAAATGGACTCAAAGCACTGCCTGCAAAATATACTTTCAGTGTCCTCTCTAATAGACTTTGGACAAGGATGCTTATCTGCTTCGACCCTGCCAAAGAAATCCAGGTTAAGAGAACTAGAAAAGTGTTCAGAAAAGTTTAAGGTCTAATACAACTCTTTGGGACATCTTAAGTTCAGATATCCGTCTACGTTACTGACAGGGCAATAACTAAACCAAGTTTGAGCTGTTTCTAAAAATCATATAAGAACTTTTTCTTAATGACTTGAGCTGAGCGGAAGGAGCTCAAGCTCTAATACTTAAAAGTGAGTCAAACCAGCTCAAGTTATCCTTTCATCGAGTAGAGTTATAAATGATTAAGTGAAATATTAAAATTTGAGCTCAACTCATTTACATCTACAAGTTTGAAATTTAGAGTCCACTTCACATGAATTACAGGCCTAGACGGGCAGTAGGTTTGCATGGATTTAAGTGTCGGCACGGGAACTTTGTATGTTTACATCATATATTCTTTGTTTTTCTAGACAAGCATATAAATTGTGCAATGCATGCTATTTTTTCTAATTTTATGCATATTTTTTTATATAGTAAAATATATGTAGTTGTGTTAAAATATACTCCCTCTGTTTCAAAATACATGTCCACTTTAGGAAGAAAATTTTGTTTCAAAATATTTGTCCACTTCAACTTTCAATGCAAATTTATATTTCCAAAATCAACTCTCCTCCACATATTTCAAATTTATATTTCCAAGATAAACCATATACCACATATTAGGTTCAATTAATGACTTATTACATCTCTTTTTTTTCAAAATCCATTTTTCTTAAACTATGTGATTTTTTAAAAGTGGACATGTAATTTGAAACGGAGGGAGTATTTAATTAAGATATTTATAAACTTATATATTATTGTTAGTCAAATTTGTGTAGTTACCAAAATTGAACCTTTACTTCTTTTAACACACTTCATTTTTTGCTAAATCTTTTAACACACTTTAACAACTATATGATTAATAAATCATATTCTGTGTTGATGTCAGTGTTGTATAACGCACACAAAAAAAAAAAAAAAAGCTCCACACGAAGCGCGATTACTTGCTCCAAGACACAAACTAACTCATATTATATGTACAAAATTTTAGATTTTAAATTATATCATATGCTTGTGAGCAAAATATTATTCCTTTTGAAGACATTCCTCCTTAGTAAATATCCAAACACAAATGGGGAAATGACGTACATCATTCATCACAAAATCAACAGAACTAAAGCACCTTCAAAACACTCAGGAACTGTGTGCTAGGGACAGAAATTTGCATGGTCCTATATTACTACTTTTTGGACGAACTACTACTCACACTTTCACCAACATCAGTTTCCCGATGAAAGCACTGCAATTGTGCAGAGCAGATCACATTTCAAGAAAACTTCTACTCTCCTATAAACAGCAGCGGACATAAAAAACAGACGGCAATTTAAAACATTTAAATGATTCTAAATCATAAAAAGAAAAAATATATATTGTAAAGGCCAAATTTTGCCATAATTCTGCAGCTCCCAAGTCCCTCCAAAAGCATAATCCTCAGGGGCACCAGAAAACCAACTTTGCCACAAATTCATAGAATCGACAAATTATGTTCAAATTACATACAACTTACCAGCCTGAGATTCCTATAACACGAAGATTTCTATATTATAAGCGCACATGGATGTACCAACAGCGGTGAGCTATACCCATCCTAGACCATCTTTATTTTGTAAAGATGTAACCACATGTCATCACCCCTAGCTTACAGACAACCATAGAAAGAAAGTATATCATGTTACTGAATAATAAATTGTTTTCAAACTCAAGAAAAAATCAAGGATAACAAACACATTCTCATCTCAAGAGCATAATTTCTCTAAGATCCTTTCCAACATCGTCATTTCTTAACATAACACTTTGTGGAAGTATGTTTGTAACCAAAATGCCAATTCGCACCTTGCTGACTATCCTACCTCTTAAATCAGTCTCTGACTTCACCAATGTTCACTCTCCTTTGAAAATTAAAATCCCCGACTACCTAAATGTCCTTATACATGTGTTCAGACTCAAGTGGGTGTGTCGTGCAGGTACGGGATTTGTGGTGAAACTGGACACTTTACCTTCTATCAATCTAGTTCATAACAAATTATAAGACCTCTACACAAATTGTTTATAGAGAGTAAGATACATATATAACTTGTTTCTATGTTATCCTTTCCAGATATGCTATAATTTTGGCATACATAACTGCATCGGAAGTATCGGTATCTTTTTTTTGTCAGGGATGTATTGATATCTTTACATGAAACAAATCGCTTCTAAATTTATTGAAATGACAAAATGTATCCCTAAATTCTTTGAAGGCGTAAATGCAATCATAAAATAAAATCATCAATTTGATCGATATAAGTTACTTAGGCCTTGAGGAAGTATACAATTTGGGAGATAGTCGCATATGACCATCTCAGAACTCTAATAAACAACGATATTTATACATCTTTAGCTATATAATTCAACAGTAACTCTAACATTTGTTGTCACCAAATTCCCCTCAACAACAATTGACGCTAAGAAGGCTTTACCATGTCTACGTCCGTGGAGGCCAATCAAGAGTTTTAAACACCCCATTTCCATCAAACCCAGTATCAATAAATTAGTGTTACATTGTTACGAGGGCCTTGATACAACATAAGATGAGATAGAAACCTTATAAAGACAATAGGAGGGAAACATCATGTATGGAGAGGATCCATATTTAAGAAAAACTATGAATCCTGGGGTATGATCCAAACCTATGTCGGATACTCGTACGTCAAACCGGTTTACATAGCTAAGAGTAATTTCCTCCGCAAAATATGAAGCTTAAGTTTTTTATTCTAAGATATATAATAAATAGCAGTAGTTCATTTATGTGTTTTGGTTGTCTAAATCTCATTCTAATTATTATTTATTACAATGCACATATCAGGGGATATTACCAACACAATATCACCTTAACTTGTTGGTAAGGCCAGAATGAATTCTGTTGTTCTTAACTCATGGTAGTCAATCTAGGCCATTTAGAATATTAATCCTGTAAACGGTATCAAGCTTGTAACTGAAGATCAAGATAACAGATGGCATATTCAACAAGCTTATATTAAACCAGACAACAATTATAGAAAACGAGCGTAACAAATTACCTGGATCTAAGGGCAAAATGCACGCAACCATAGTGTTCAGAATATTGCAACTTGTAGTTGATCCCGCACAGCTTGCGTCAGAGCCCAGTTGGGAGTCAACACTGCTACCTCCTTTTTCTTGCCCCCCATGCTGCCCTGTATTTGTTTGTTTGTTATCTGGCACCGATTTACTAATGCTAGTGTTATTTTTTGTAACCTTCGTATCAGTAGGCTTCTTTTTTTCATCTATGGTGGCAGTAGAGTTTGAGTCCTTGTCTTTTTCATGTTTAGCTGCAGCAGAATTCAAGTCATTGTCTTTTTCTTGTTTGACGGCAGTAGAATTTAAGTCCTTCTCTTTTTCATTTGGGACTGAAGTAGAATTAGAGTCCTTGTCTTTTTCGTGTTTGGCTGTAGTAGTATTCGAGTCCTTCCCACCCGGAACAGGTATTGGGATTGGAGAATTCTAGTACCCAAAAAAATACCCACAACCACAATATATTGAGCGGAACGTACTAGAATTTATATATAGCATAAGATCAAAATTAATATGAATATAGGCAAAGGTAGTACTTTTGAAGTGAAACACTATACCTGGGTTATATTAGCAGCAGAAGATGAGTTGTTGCTCTCCGAAATTGCTTTGCGAAAATTTAACACAACTGAAGCACCGGCTAAAGAATCAATAACAACAAATGTAAGGGCTAACATAATCAATCCATATCTAGCCATAACACAACCTCCAAGAAACAATAAGATGATCAAGTCAAAGTTTAAACACCAAAAGTGTTATATATCATCTCCAAAGCAGATTATGATCACATCAAAATTAAATTTTGCTTAGGAAATACGCAGCAACAGAAAGAAAAAAAGGGTAGCCCAGAAAATCCAAATGAAGAAATCCTGATTCTTCTAGTTGAAAAATGTTTAATCTTGCTCACACTATACCTATACATACATTAGATATACAACAGAAACACAAATCTGAATCTGGCCAGCAAGGGGAGATGTGAACGAAACTTATTTATATGTATCTCTACTCAAAAACAAAAACAAAAAAATATATTATCTAAAAAAAAAAAAGTTTCTCCCACATTTTTTAATAAATAATAAATAACTACCCAACATTAATTGATTTATTTTATAAAAATGATTTTAATTATCATTTTAAAAGATAATTTTAGATTATGTCTATTAAAATCACCATATCGTGTTGCGTTTCGGATAAAATAATTATTATATTTTTTAAAATCATAGACACTTTCGAATATAACACACTATTTTATTATGAATTATTCTTTATTCTATTCTTTTTAAGTACTTAAAATGGTTTTTTGAGTTCAAAATGTTTTTTTAAGTTTTGTTTTGGTTGCAAAATGAAACTTTATCCTATTTTATAAGGTTAGAAGTCAGGATGGTGGGTGGTTGAAGTTGTAATTTTATTTTAACAAGTGTTAACCAGATTTGAAATTAAAGATAACATCGCGTTATTTTAAATTCGAAAAATGCTATTCTTATCCCTGATTCTCAAATTTCAACCTAATTTTTGAGTTCATCCTGATTTTCGAACAAGAATTTGTTTTCTTCTTGATCCCCGTCTTGAGCGGGAAACGTGAATTTTCGTGATAATTCTGAAAATCAATAGTTTTTTAAAAACATATTATAATTATAATATATGTAATGATATAAGTTTTAATTGAAATTATACTAGCAAGCAATTGTCTATAATATTTCTCTACTTTTATGTAACATTCTAAGTATTAATTAAATTAATACTTATTTATAATAAAATTAGAGAGTAAGATTATTTGGAGTCCTCATCTCAGTAAAGTCTTGGAGTCCTCATTCTTCAAATTGGATAAAATATGATTTAGTGTTTTAAATTTAATTTTTTTTATTCTATAATATTTTTAAATATCTGACAAACTAGAGATTATGTTCAAGTAAATATGCATAACAATTACTTTCAGAATAAATTGCATTATGTGTACCTGCACTTTAAGCGAGACACCACTTGTAATACTGCTTTTCAAAAACCATCACATGCAATATCACATATTTCATACCCCGATACAGTTTATGCAATCTCGTCTATAATTCTAACAGCCAAAGGGATATTCGTGTCATTTCACCTCCATACAGCTCTTTTACGCTTCTTTTGGCTATTTAACGGAGCTACAACCCTCCTTAATCATTTTACAGCCTCACGCAACTTTAATTATCCAAGTAGCATATGAGAGAACTATTGGAAATTTAAGGATGCGTGAGGCTGTAGAATGATTTGGGTTGGGAGGGTTGCAGCTTTATTAAATAGCAAAAAAGAAGCATAAAAGAGCCGTTATAGAGGAGAAATTACACAAAATACCCTTTTGTCTGTTACGACGTTAAGAATTATAAACGAGATTGCATAAACTGTAACGAGTTATGAACTGTGATATTACATGTGATGCTTTTAGAAATACAATATCGCAAGTGGTGTCTCGCTTAAAGTGCAGGTACACAAAATACACTTTACTCTTACTTTCATAAATTGTAGGACACTATGTTCAACATATGTTTAATATGTTCTGCGGTTTAAGACATAATATTTAACTTGCTGGATGACTACAAATATTTAATTAAAATAATTAAATATTGTAGATAACAATATTTAATAATTAAAATTAAAAATAATTACTTTCATAATGTTGAATATTTTTATTTAATCAAAATTTCAGTAATTATTTGAAAAATCAGAGGGTGTCTAAAATTATGATTTTTGCACATTCTCTGTATTTTGAATTTTTATATATTTCGAAAATTTCAGTAATTATTTTTAAAATCAGAGGATTTCGAAAATGTTTTAGAGTTCCTAAATTTAATAAAATAATTAAAGTAGCAATTTTTTTTTTTTCAAATTTGAGACTACAAGTTTTAAAAATATAAATAGAATTTTTTATTTCCTTTCGTTTCTGCAACAAGCGGGCAGCACAGTCGGGGGTTCGAGGTTGATTTCAGTCGGCGAGTTGAGCAAACCACAGAGGTAATCAATTGCCGATTTCTTTTAGCTTATTCTTGCATATATCCTCGTCGTGTGCGATCGCATATCTGTGTGTATACATATATCTATACTTGCTTGCCTGTGATTGGGGGGCTGCGGGGAGAGAAACAGAGGTGGTAAAAGGGTGGTGGAGGCAGAGGATTATAGCGGTGTTGAAGGTGGTTGCGAGAGGAAGCGAGGGAGATTGAGTGATGTTGTGTGTGTGTGAGCATAGGCAGAGGTTTGCGTGGGGTTGTGGAGTTGAGTACAGTTGGTTACAGGGGCTGTGGGTGTGTATTAACAGCTTTTGTGTGTATTTAATCGGTGCGTGTGTAAATAGAGAACAGTGTGTGAGTGTGTGTAGCAGCAGTGTGTGTACTGCTGTGTGTGGTTGTGTGCAAGCAGAGAGCTTGAGTGTGATGAGTTAACATGGCCGTGAGAGAGTGCCACAAAACAAGGCTATTGATTTAATATATTTGTGGGTGTGTACCTAGAGGTGGCAATATGGTTGCAAAACCATTAAACCAATCCAAACCAAACCAAAAATGTGGATTTGGATCAATATAAAATCACATTTAAAAAAATGGATTTGGTTTGGTTTCTAATCTCATATTTCTCACAAAATATGGGTCTAACCACATTTCTTGGGGAAATGAAGGAGCCTACGTTAGTACGTTATTAATATCCATCAAAGTAACGGCAGTTTTATAAGAAAAACACAAATTGCGAATTCTATAATGATGGGGCTGCTTTATATTTGGTGTAGGAAATAATAACGAGAGAGATTTTGTAGAATATCAATACACACACTGTGCAGACACGCACTGTGCTTTAGCGGAGGCGGTTGTTTTATTTCTCATTCTTCAATCTGTGGGGCCCACTCTCCTCGTCCCAATCTATTAGAACCAACAATCTACTGTTCATCCATAACTGTGTAGCAGTTCCCCTTGGTCGATTTTGTGTTTCTTTCGTTTTTGAATTTTGTTTGTTGACAGAGCTGCTGGCTTTTTCCTTAAACTTAAACTAGTTTATCCATAATTCAAACTAAAACCATAACCATATTTATTGAAATATGGTTTGAAAATAGTTTTGGTTCACTTATCCAAACTAAATCCATTTCATTAGAACCAAAACCAAAGCAAAACCACATTTTGCCACCTCTAACCTGATGTCTGTACTAGCAGGTGGTGGTGTGTGTATAGCTATTGCGTGCGTTTGTGAGGATGAGAGGAATGGCCTGGAATTCTAATTTAGCAGTGTTTCGGCGATGTCGATGCAAGGCTGTCGGTATATAGGATGGAGTGAGGGTCTGGGTTGTTGGCCATGGAGTACGGGGCTGGTGTTATAGGCACTGATAGAAGAAGGGTTGGACAGATAGAGTGTTTGGGATTGAAATACGAGGGGCTGTAGGTAGTCTACCGGACTATGGCAATAGCTCGGGTGAAGGACAACCGAGGGTTGTGCTGCGGGAAAGCTATAGTATAGGGAATGGGAGTGAAAGGTGTGGTTTGGTATGGTGAATAATAGAGGAGATTGACAATAATATATAGTATTATAATTGATGCTAATGTGTGACATTGTGATTACTTGGTAATTTTATGATATCAAATATTGATATATATTAGTATTATTCTTTAGTATTATTATTATTACTTTTACCGGTAGTAATAATAGTAAATAATAATATTAATAATATAAATAAATGATATCTTAAATAGTTAAAATGCTTTGCCTATTATTATTTGATGGTAGCATGTAGAATTGAATTGTTATGCTTAAATAGTTAAATATGAGTTGAATATTATGCTAATGTAGTGGGCATAAAACTAAGAATTGTGCTAGTTTACTTATTTACTTGAATTCTTTGATAATCGGGAAATATTTATATGTGTTGGTGAAAGATTATTTATATTGCAAGTTTATTATTTGATTAAAATGGTATAGAATATATGTTATATACGGAGAGTTACTCCGCAAAGATCTGATTGGAATAATTGTATTTATTGTCAGTAAATGATATAGGATTGTGACATTATAATTTTATTATGTGCACTGTTTTAGGGGCTTGCATCTAGAATTAGTTTTCAATAATTGTTAAAATTGAAATACGTGGATATTGGTTGTGAGGTGATTTGGAATGGTTAAATGGATTCTTATGGTAATGGCTTGTTATTTGCATTAACTTGATTTCATGTTCAAAAATCGATGGTTTCATGAGTCTTTACCTGACACGTGGAGATAGTTGTATAAAGTTGATTAGTTGGTTGTTGGTATTAGTTTCAAACAGGTGGATAGTCTAATAAACAGAGGAGATACTACCGAATTTATCTTTAGAAATTAAGTGTATTCTGTCTATAAATAGATATTGGATAGTTAATAGCATTATATTATAGTTGGATGGAATATGTATCAATTGTTTCTTGATTATGTGGTTATTTGTCTGACTGATCCAGTGTGTATATTATTATGTGGATATCTTTATATATTTCTATTTACCATATATGGATATGCAAAGGGTAGTTAGTTGCCGATTCTAATAGTATTTAGAAGTAACTAGTTTCGTTTGATTCGACGATTGAAGTATTGTCTTACTGCCATACAGAGTGGAGACTGAGATGTGCATATAGCAGACATTCAGACGTAGCTGAATAGTATCGTGGAGCGAGGCTGGAACAAACCAATAAAGTGAAGCTGTCTATTAAGTTTTGTCAGAAATTAAGCCGAAGGGAACAATTCAGTAGTTAGTATTATTAGAAATCGGAGTTAGAAGCAGGAGTTAAGGCAAGTAGTTCTATCTTTCTCTTGTACTTAACAACAAGTATTTTTATTCGCTTCTTATACATATACTGCAAGTATTTCTATCTGTTTCTAAGATTTAAAGAGCAATTTTTCCTATCATTCTCTTATATTTAAAAAGCAAGTTTCCCGTTTCTTCTATTTATTCTAGAATGATTTCGAGACTTTTTAGAATTCTTTGTTGGTAAACGTTTACCATGGTTTACTTTGTCCTATTGGCAATTGGTTATATTTTGGTCAATATTTTGGTTTTTAATCTTTTAATACATCATCACAGACAGACGAGCAGACAAATCAGGAGCAAAGGCTCCTCCTATTCCTATCATCGTCAATAGATCCAATCCGCCTCTTATTTTAATCCTCAAGGTAATCATCCCCCCCCCCCCTCCTATGAATTTTGTTTAATTTAATTATTATATATATCGGTTTTTCTATGGTGTGCCCATGGGCACATGCTAAGCGCGGAAATTTTGTGTTTTAGATCATTTTGATTGGCTCCTACTTCTTAATAATGGTGGACCCCCCTGCAAATACACCAACCACACCAATCAAAATGATCTAAATGCAAAAATTTCTGCGCTTAACATGTGCCCATGGGCACACACTAGACAAACCGTATATATATTTTGTCGTTGGCTGTTGTTGTTGTGTATACACATATACATACACGCTACTTTCCTCTTGTGATTTTGAAGGTTTTTAAATGCCCCAATTACTTATATATCTGTATTTGTGCTTTGTCGTGCCCTGTTATTGTGTTATATATCTTTCAACTGCGGAAATATAGTGTTCTGCAGCTCCGTTGATTATCATATCTGGTTTAGGTATAAATTTTCAAGTAATTGGTTAATCAGGTTTAGATATCTCCGATAAGATTTTTTGTTGATTACTTGATAAGTAGCTGCATACGTCTTTTCAGGTTTTGTATTTGCATCATTTCATGTGTTTCTCTTGTTCGTGGAGATTCACGGTATTTTCACTTATTGATATTCAGTTGTGACACTATTAGAAATATACTGATACTCATGTTGGTGTTTATATACTTGAATTGGGATAATCAGTTGCACACAATTACTCGGCATCTCAGCACACTGTTTGTTCTAATAATCCTTGCATCTGAATTGATGGAGAATCCTGTAAAAAAGTCGGCGTCATCGTCATCTCTCAATCCAAACAAGCTTTTGAAAGAACAGTTCTCTCTCTCCCATGTACCTATTAAACATTTATAAACAAGTGTTTTTTCTTATTACTTGCCTTAATTTTGCTACTTACATAACGTTGTTTGCAGGTTTGTTAGCAACTTAAATGGATGCTCAATGTTTGAAATCTTCGTATTAACGTCCATGCTTTCGGTACGATATGTAATTTCACTTCGTTCATATCACTGTTTAGTTAATCTTAAATTGTTTCCTCTTATGAATAGTTGATTTATCTATGATTAACTTGTCCCGATTAGGTTGCAATACTCATACGTCGCTGCATTGGTTTCCATGGAACAACTAGTACGATACTTTTACTGGATTACACAGCATTCGGTTGCCCTTGCCCGCTTTCTTTGCTTTATATTATTTTAAGTTAGTAGGTCTGATGTTCGAATACTGAATGACTATACGAGATTAATCAATTCTATAAAGCATATAATTATATGAATGACAAATTAGATGTGCATTTGGGTTTGTAGTTATCTAAGCATGTGCAATTTTTTCTTGGTATACAATGAAGTAAAATAAACACTGGTGAGAATTGTGGCATTTTAGTGAAATAATTAATATTCACATGAATGGTTAAATTTGTAAGTCATACTCTGGTTTGCTCTTCTTTGAAGTACTGTTCGTGACATTGTTGTGGCATTTATACATTACTTTTATGGCCAATGAATATCGTTAATTATCTTGTTTGGACATGATGATCTCTTTCCGTAGATCATGGTGACACGGATGCCTCACTCAAGAAAAATGATGATGCAATTGTTGAGACAAAGAAGTGGAGTGCGTACATGGTGACAACTGCAGTTGATTTTATATTCGTTGTCATTCCCCTTATTATATTTCCAACTGTAAGTGCCATTAGTTCTCATGAAACTTGTAGTGTGTGGTGGGTCTTAAAATTTTTATTTAGTGGTGTTCAAAGTTCAGGGTATTATCAAATGTGCATGGCCTCTAGATCTGTCATGCTCTGCAGTCAGGATTTGATCACAGAGTAGAAAAATGTAGTTTGGCATTTAGATTATTTTTCTGATTAAGATATTGGTGTGCTATTACTTGATTAATATATACACACGGAAACATATGATGAAATCAAATACTAAATTACAGGTCCTGGCAGATTGGACTTACATAAATGCTATCTTATCGTTGACAGTGCTACTTTTATGTTTTACATATAGGAGGTAAAGCACAAATGCATATTTAACTATTTGTTTCTTCTCTTTCTTCTTTTGTTAACATTTCTTGCAAATTCACCTTTCTGCATCATTATGCAGATGTGTTTCTTCTGTTTCCCTGGAAGGGGTTCAGCCTGTTAGGACATATATTTCCTCATACAGGGTTACAATGGTATGCTATCGCCCTTGTTATTTTATGCCTTTTTTCTTCTTAAACAGTTCACAAATAACTATGTATTAGTATTTTTGTTTTTTTTTAAATATGTAGTTTTGGTTAAATGCTGCAGATGCTTGTTACATGCTTCTGTATTTTGGCTGTTGACTTCAATATATTTCCTCGGCGATATGCTAAAACTGAGACTTACGGCACTAGTGTGGTAAGATTTATTCGGTTTGTCAATTAATATCCTAGTACTTAAATTTGAAAATTTAAGAACCAAGAACATACATGAAATGTTAAGATTGGTTTTTTACCTTTTCTGATTGTCATACATATGTGTTTTCAGTTTAGATTGGTTTTTTACCTTTTCTGATTGTCATCATATGTCTATTATGAGAATATAATATATTTCTACAAGCTAGCATCAGTGAGTTTGGATACAATGAGATATCCATTGTAATTCATTTGTCTTACAGAGAGGTCCTATACAATGAGAAATACTAATTGACAAGGTTGGCTTTACCAATAGATGATTGCTTTATGATTTTGAGCTTCCTGTGTCACAAACTTGTCAAACAACTAATTGCTTGTCCGGAAATTTTAATACATTAGATGGACCTTGGGGTAGGTGCATATGTTTTGGCGAATTCGCTGGTGTCACGACAGGCTCGAGGCAACATGAAAACGTTAGTATTCTTATCATTTGTAATCTTCTAATGTTTGTATATATTTATTACTTTATATGCAATTGAAAACCATCCCTCAGGGATCAAAAGTTCTTTCCGTTTGACATGCCACATAATTATGCAGTGTTAATTGAACATGATATGTATGACTGTAAATCGTTGCGATATATATACTTATTCTTCTTGTCTTTTATATAAATTTGTTTTGGTACATGCTTTTGTACTTTCATTTCAAGTTCGTAGATACACTACCATTTAATATTATAATCATTATCAATTTTATAGCATGTTCATTAGCCTTGACATATACTTGACAGTTGTAGTTGCATCTACACTCTAATTATCTGTTCATTTACATCAAACTTAGCAATTGCTTTTTTGTCCATCTCAGGAGTTTGAGAAATGCACTGCAGTCAGCTAGTCCACTTCTTTTCTTAGGGTTTGCTCGCATTGCTTTCACTTCAGGAGTTGACTATCAAGTATATAAATATTAGAGTAATTAGGGTTTATCAATGTTTATGGAGATTGGATACTTTTACAATGTTTTTTCAGTACACCTTTTTTTACAGAATGTCGGTCACTTTTTTTATAGGTTCACGTGGGAGAATATGGAGTGCATTGGAACTTTTTCTTCACACTTGCTGCTGTATCTATACTAACATCAGTAGTAAACATTCCCCCAAATTATTGTGGAATTGTAGGTTCATCAATACTAATAGGTACCCTTGCTCTGCTAAATTGGTATGAATATATTATACAGAACAATATCCAACTGATAACTCTGAGATATGCATTTTCTTCTTTGATTTAGGTTATCAAGTTTTCTTGGTGCGTGGCTTAAATTTGTATTTGCTTTCTGAAGAAAGGGGATCAGACATCATTAGCCAAAATAAGGAAGGAATCTATAGTATATTTGGTGAGAAGCCTCTCTTTTCATATAATCAGTTGACAAACTGTGTACCCATCTAGCGTCTACATCCGTTGGCATTCATTACATTAAGAAATTTTAGATCATATCATAACTAGACAAGCATTATGACTTCCTTTTGTTTTTTCCTTCCATAAATTTGTATGAGCAAATTTTTTGAATGGGTTATGGACTTAAAATTGATAGGTCATGATATACGTGTCACAAGGTTATTGCGATGATATATAGTTTCTAATTTTTATGAATGAATTTTTTGGCTGGTGAACCAAATCTGTAGATTAGAATAACTTTTTGTGGAATATGTATTTTTATGTTTGACTGCATATCAAACTTTGTAAAACAATTTATATTTTTTATGCCATTTATTTTCATAAGCTAGGGATATCATGATGTTGATGATCCGTAAACGTGATTATTTGGTTTCGAAAGGCTGAAAATTATTTAGGAAAAAATAAAGAGCAGTTAAAATTTTAATCTTTAGAGATAAATATGCTGTAACTACAGTGGAATTTCTGGTTAGCACGTGGACATATAGCATGTTTTTAGTACCTACAGTGGAATTTCTGGTTAGCACGTGGATGTTTTAAAGAAAGACTTTGCTTCTTTGTTTGATAGTAAATGAGGCCTATACTGATGCTCTGTTTTTGTAGTACTGGTTGCCATGGTGGTATAATGCTCTATTTTGTGTAATGTTTTGGAAGTGTATTTCTAGTTGCATGCTAAAAATGCCTTTCAGTCTTTCACCTATTCCTGTGTCAAATTCTAATTATAGGCCACTCAGAGTTTTATATAATTTAAATTCCAGGTTGGAAAATTTCTTTGCCATTTCTCTTGGAAGAACAGAATTTCCCTGTCAGTATTAAAATAGAAACTAATAGGTATAATTCTATTGATGGGTAAGTATTCAGTTCTGCAGCCGATTAGGTCCATCTGCATTTGTCCAAAGCAATTCCCAGTTGGTGCTGGTTGATACACTGATGCCAGAATGTTGACTTCTTTCTTCTTCTTTTTTCTCAGGATACTGGGGCTTGTATCTTGTTGGTGTCCAGTTGGGCAACTTTATTTTTTTCGGAAATCATTTTTCTGCAACAATCACAAATAATTGGTCTAGAATCAGAGTTTGGATTCTTGCAATTCTGTTCTGGTATAAATTTTATCTAAAGATTTATGTACTATCTTTTTATATTTACAAAATCAAATTTCAACTCCTCTATTTTTCTTGCTATACTGTTCTGGACTTCTGGTATACTTTATCTTCAAGGATTTCAATTATTTTTTGGTTACAATATTGAAGTGCAATTTATTTATTCTTCTTGACTCGGCAGGCTTTTAACATTATTCCTCAACCAGTATGTTGAAAAGGCCTCTCGCAGAATGGTACATTGTTTTGCTATGTGGTTTCTTTTATAAATGGTCCCATTTAGTGACATCTGAAAATGTGAAAATATATTTGTTGGTATAAATTTTTAATAAAATTCTTTGGCAGTGCAACTTGGCATATGTGACCTATGTACTGGCAGCGAACCTACAGGTTCTGCTCTTTTCTCTATCTCGTATCTGTCTTTTGTATATATGTGGGTTCTTATTGTTAGGGTGCGTTGTGACCTAGTCTACTAGTTGTGACTTCTGTTGACTCCATACGTAGTTATCACATGTTGATCTTACTTGAACTATCTTCGGGTCTTGATTGAGGATTGTTGCGTTTGCATCCAGTTGTTTGTATTTTTTTGCTCATGCGGCTCTCAACGATTGGATCTATGACCTAGGACCTAGTTTCGAAATGAAGGAGCTCTGAATTTTGTCAATTGCAGTTGTGTGCGAGTGGGTTACTAATATTTTTTTACTGAGATATACTGAATGCTGAATCATAGTCAAAGAAATAGTTTAATTACTATTTAGCTGTGCAAGGGGTTTTTTGATAAATCTGAATAAAAAATGCTGAGTCATTAAATTTGCTGAATACACTGAATGAAAAATTTACAGAAAGAAAATTGCTGTTTGATAACAATCATGTTAAAATATCTGAATGACAATATATTTACTATTTTATCCTTAAACTGGTTTTCTCAACGGTGATTAACATGATTAACATTTGACGTAAGGAAACTATTAATTCTAAATCATCAATTTGAAAACTATAATTTGAAAATACATCATAAATCATCCAAAATGAATTGATTACAACGTGACACAAAGTTTTAGAATAACAATACTGAAAATGAAATCCAGTCTAATTGATTTGCGATTTGATCATGTAGATTATTCATATACTGCACTCCTTGAGTACCCCATTGTTGTCTATAGTGTTGTTCTCGATTCAACTGATTTTCATGTTGATCATTTCCTTCTTCCTCATCTGAACTTGAAGCATTGTCATATTCAGCAAACAAAGTATCATCAAATTTTCTCAATTTTAATAAAATTGTGTATCGCAAAGCAAGCTATGACTATATCTCTTTGTACGGAAAAAGGATACGGAGCCATTAGTTTCAGGATCGGAAATCTTGATTTTAACACTCCATATGCCCTTTCAATAACATTTCTCAGTCGTGCATGTGCATGGTTGAACTTTTCTTGCCTTGTCGAAGCACGACGACCGTTAAAATCTGCTGCCCAATATCTTGTATTGCGAAATGGCGCCAAAAATCCTCTTGTGTTTGTATATGCAGCATCACATAGATAATATTTATCTGTATTTATAAACAAGTACTACTTAAATATCACATAATGAAACTTAGAAATTTGAAATGAATACATACAATATTACGTACTTGGTGGAGGAAAGGGAAAGCCAGCGTCCGGATCAAATGCAACTTCTGTTAGAATTCTTGAATCATGTGCAACTCCTTCCCAACCAGCCCAAACAAAGGTGAAAATCATATTAAAATCACATATTCCTAGAACATTTTGATAGCATTTACCCCTTCCGCTTCCTCTATAGCATGTTTGTTGATCATTAGGAATAATTGCATGTATAAGTGTACCATCCAGTGCACCAACCGCTCCCTAGATTAACAAAAAATAGTGATATATAAATATATAAATATAATATATCAATGAAGTTGTATAAAGAACATTGATTTACCGAAAAAATTCTTCTTAATGCCTTGTGGTTGCCTGGAATATCTGGGTTTGGATCAAATGAGGTCGGCACTATAATTTCTTTTGCAAATTCCATCATTCCATTTAGTATCTCATGAAACAGCTATGAATAGTTTGAGAAGAGTGCTGAAAATCATGTTTGAGCACCCGGAAGCGTTCATTATGTCCAATGACTATCAAGAAATATCGCCATTTTTTCTTCGACCGTGATATATCGACTATCTTGTAACCAATTCTTTTGTCTAAAATGATCACATAATCGCACATATGCAGTTCGAGATAAGCGCATTAAATCATGACATTGTGTGCCGGGACCCGTCAACAACTCAAATGTATAAGCATGTCCCGTAAAAGCCGAAGTGAGATCTCTTTTCCTTGGTCTTCTTTGTTTTTTATGTAGAGTCAAATAATAATATATCATCATGCACATCAATATATCACTAATATCCATATTTAACCTAGCATAGAAAACAAAAATGAAAGCAATACATTAATTATAAATCACATAATATCAATGCAAAATTTAAATTCATACAAAGATCTTAAAATAAATCTAACGGAAAAACCGAAACATAAAGGTCTAAACAAAATTAGATTGAGTAGCCTATAAAAATTCTTGAATAAATTTAATAGAATCTAAACAGATAAGCCTAACTTTCGCCAAATCATTCTGACCCAAGTTTTGGCCTCATCATCATCGAGATTCATCCATGCTTCTCTATGACTTTCACTCTCACAAAATATTCCAAGTGCCAGTTGGTATAATGGATTATCAGCTGACCATTCCAGACCTTTTAGCTTTTCCTTGCATTCTTTATTTGTTGGCCCGTTGCTTTTTTGCACTATGACATCTAATGCCTTAGACATTTTTTCTTCAAACTCGTTGTTAATGGATTTTTTTTTCCGGTTGCTTGGATTTCTTTTTAGGCCTCTGACTATCTTCTTTGCGAGAATTTTTATTTTCCGACACGGGTGGACTGTGGAGTTTCATCTTCAAGATTAGGATTAATATCTGTAGGTTCATAAGATGATTGACCTTCCACATTAATAGGACTGTCGACCACTTCGTGAATCTCAGAATCTTGGCTCGGGTTAATCCTATTATTTTTAGCTGTAGGCCCCCAACTATTGATGCCGGTAGCAGTAAAACCATCATTAAAAATGATAAAATGAATTGTGTTAGAATTAATATGATATAGTTAAGAGTAATTTCTTTGATATAAGAAAGATAAAAAAACATGTATTTCTTGTTTCCATTCTTCTTCAGATAGGTTGAACATGTTAGTTGATGCGTCATAAAGATTTCATGTCTTATTTTTGAGTCTGCACCAAGCTTGATACTTGTATTTAGTATAATCATAACGATTTTTTGCTTGTCTCTGGTCAACAACAAAATTATGAGTTTCTTTTAATGTTTTAATCACCTTTTCCATGACTGTGGCCTAAGACTACTGCCCTGTCTTCCTGATTCAGCTGCTTCACGAATACAAGCTTCTAGGAATGTTTTCAGAACATTTTCATTTTTCCAGACCACTCTAGGCTTCTTTTGAGTCTTAGCTGGAGTCTCCATACCTAATGCACTATATATTATTAAAGCTACATAAATTCTAATTAATTGTTTTATCGAGGAGTCTAAACACACTCTATAATTCAAGTGGTATCCTGAGACCCATTTAATCAATTCTTATTCAAAGCACGTACTAGTTGTTGGAGAGAGTTGATTTATATATTAATATTTAATCACAAAACTAGAGCTATACTCCTTGATAGCATTTTATATAATGAACATACATATTATCAAGACATATAATACATACGAAGTCAAGCCAAGTAGTAGTGTCATATTATTAATTTGAATATACCATGAGATTGAAATAAAAGAAGGCTCGTGATCTGGCAAAACTTTAAGCAGTATAGTTGTTATATATGCATGCATGGCTATTCACACTAACAACAAATAGGCACACGAGGAGGAGCATATACAGAAAGTAATATTACACAAGACGTAAGAACCCTGTACACACAGCCCATATATTAAGATTAATCAATTCATTGTTTTCAAGAAAAGTGGTGTGTACCTGAACAGAGCAGTGCAGCAGCCGCACAAAGAATGGGGAGAATAAAGATAAAGGGTAATGGGTTTGAGGATATATATTTAAAAACCCTATTCAGAGTCCCACTTACCGAATAAGTGAGAGTCCACACGCTTATCCAATAAGTGTGTTTTGGTTTCATTAAGAGTTTTTGATAATGAATTAAAAAAAGCAAACCTCTGCCCGAATAAGTTAAATGATTACTAAGAGGTTATTAAGTGTTATCAAACAACCCCCAATGTACTTATTATGTGAAGAAACAAAGTTCTGTTTGTTAATCCTTTATTATAGTGACAAGATGGCATTATTTAAAAAAAAAATGTTTTGACTGAAAGCTGGAAGGCAGCTATAATTGGTTAGGCTGAAGTGTGGTTGCCCCTTCAAGAATGCTCAAGTAATGTTGTTTTGTGTCTTGAGATTGTAGTAGAGATGATACTAGAAGAAAAAATTCTGGAGGTCTTGTTTAAAGAAATTAAAGAATAATATAAGGACAAACAGAAGAAGTATTTCAGAAACTTTTGGTAAATAAGGAAGCATTTGGTTAAGTAATAAGACTTAAAAGCCTCAATATATCAGTGGTGGTGGGAAATGGTTGATAGTATTGATTTTTTATCAAAACATTCAGAGTGCTTCAATAGCATTTTTTATGTTTTAGTTGTAAATCATCCCATAATTATCTGTCGATTCCTCATATTTTGAGGTGTGTCGTGTACTCTTCAGATGCTAATCTTCATAATTTTGTTTTTGGTTAAACTGAAGATTGTTATTGTGATGATGAATTGAGCTATTTTATAATTTTTCTTGTCTCACTTTATTTATTTTATATCACAATAGATTTTTCATGTTTTGAAGTACTTTAATTTTTTATATCCTATGAAGTAAGAAGCATTATACCGTTTTGCAGTTTCTGGCTATGGCAATGCTGGCTGATTATATTCCTGGACCCAAAATTTCCATACTTGAAGAAGCATTTAGCAAAAACTTATTGGGGACATTCCTTTTGGTGAGAGATATAGCCTCTTAAATGGCTAACAGGGAGATGTGTTTCTTCCCTTTTCAAAAGTTACTAATAATGTTTGCACACTTAACTCATGCAGGCAAATTTGATGACAGGGTTGGTGAATTTGTCCGTAGATACCATATACTTATCTCCCTTGCATGCGCTAATCATCTTAAGTATCTATTCATTGATTTTATCTGTTGCCGTTGTAATCGCAGATTTTTATGGACTGAAGCTAAAATTTTGGTAAACCATGTTATACACAATGTACTTAACTATTGAGCAAGATATTTTTTATGACCAAAAATATTATCAATATAGTCGGTTGCCTTACAGCATTAGTTGGTACCAAGTCTGATAATATAGATGGAATAGGCGTAGATCCTTATGCGTACTGATTGAAGGCAACTCTCAGTTGCCTTACAGAAAGAATCCAGTTTTCTAGTTATGGTTCACTATGTCAATAGCCACAAGCATTTGCACATGCATATGTTTGGTTCTATGTGGATATTCAGTTTCCCACATGTTCACATACCAATTGTACATACATTTGGATACCCAGTTAACTTCCGACTTGGAAGTCGGATTTACGAGCCAGAAGATGAGAAGTTGGAAATCTTCTTATTTTTGAAATTCGATTTTACAAAAATGTATGACCACTTGAAGAAATAATTTATAATATTTTATTATCATATTAATAATTTTTTATATTCATTTAATTGGCTTATAAAAAATATTATCAAACGTTGAGCATATGTTCACGTACCGCAAACCCTAGTTCTCTCCTCTGTCTTTTTCTTTGTGCCGCAGCCGTAAGGGCTTCCATCGGATATCTGCCGGTGGAAAGCCCCAAAACCTTTTATTTTTTTTTTCTTTTGTGTTTTCTTCCTTCTTTCAATAAAACTATTTAAACATTAGTTTATTTTTCCGGATCTAAGGATTCAAAGCCTTTTCAGATTTAGCCTTTTTTTTCTTAGATCTCAAGTCCCCGGAGCTATGGATTTCTCGTTCTTCCCGATGTTTTTATCCTCTAAAGTGGTTGGAGTTATCTATGTGGGTAGGGGTGAGCAGAAAAAACCGAAACCGCAAAAAAAACCTGAAAAAACCGAAAAAACACATCGAGAAAAACCAAACCGAAAATAAAACTGAAAATAACCGAAATAAAAACCGAAATTAATGGTGCGGTTTTATTTTCGGTTTTATGCTAAAACCGCACTGAAATTAACCGAACCGAAATATATATTAATAATAGTAATAAAGCACCTCAATTATTTTTACACTTCACATCTTATTTTATATCGAGGCTTCCTGTCCAGAGACACTCACTTGTTGAGTCACTTAAATAACTGAAGGGGACCCAAATATTTGGAGGAGCGCTTACTCGAAGACTAGGACTACTGTAGTTTGCCACAGAGCATAAATATTTATGTTGTTAATCTGCAAATCAAATTTTATTATGAAACCTATTCTACTTTTTTTATTTATGTACTTTTTGAAGATTTTTTATTTGAATTTTATGATTAGTTAATTTTGGATAATTATATTGACTTGACATCATCTAATTTCTTGTTGAAATATGTATTTTTTAGTTTTTATTGTGTATGAAGTTTTTTTAGATGAAAGTATGTAATGTTTCCTATATCCTCATATATGGAAACATGAGTAACCGAACATACTGTACATGAAAATTTTATATTTTTTTTTTAAAAAAATTATTATGGACAAAAGTAGAAAAACTGAAAAAACCCGCAAACGACTAATGGTTAACCGCAACCGAAAAACCATTTTAATTGGTGTGGTTACGGTTAATGATAATTAACCGAACCGAACCGCATTTAACGGTTTGGTTACGGTTAATGTTCGGAACCACACCAAACCGCACCATGCACACCCCTATTTGTGGGTTTGTTTCCCAGATCTAAGAATCGCCTTGGTTTAGCTAATTTTTCATTTACACATTTGATTGTTAGGTTGTCACTGGTTTTGGTCTTTTTGTTGTCTCACCATTTATGTGAGTTTTGTTATTTTTTATTGTTGTGTGAGTATGGTGCTTGATTTAGTAATATAAATTGTCTAAGGGATTGTATTCTCAGTCGATAGCTCAAATTGTTTGTGGCGGAAGTGAAAGTGGCGAAGTATGTGTATATATCATCTTCAACAAATCACGTGATTTTATCTCCAAGAAGAATGGATTAATCAGTGATTGTTTCTGTATTTTGTTTGTTCGACGCGACTGTTTATGTAGATGTCGTATGCCTTTTTATTATTGAATTAACTCATCTATCAAAAAAAATTTATATTCGATAAATTGTAAATATCAGATAAATTATTCAGACACATAAATTAAAAGTTATTTTTAATTTATAAATAAGTTCTCATTTATAAATAATAAGCATTTTTTTAGAATTAAGTCAAATGGCTCGTTCTCAAGCCGGTGCTTTTTGCTAATTTGTTTCATATGTAATAAAATACCACATTTACATATTCATGGTTTCTGATGATATCTGAACTATAAATATTTCGTGCATTAAGATTTACATTCTGTTTGGGCAGAAGTGGCTTTTAGCTTCCGTTTTTTTTATCCGTTTGTGTAAATAAGTGGAAGTATTTTTAAGAAATTTAGAATGCTAACATCTCTTTCTTAATATTATTAATAATTTAAAAACTGGAATAAAATCTTGTTTTATATTAATAATTATTTATTAAATGTTAGTACATATATGATACTAGAAATATATATATATATATATATATATATATATATATATATATATATATATATGCCAACATTCAAAAGAGGGACTCCTTATATGGAGTTACATAGTGCGCCATTTATTATGAATTTCGTTATAGAATACATATAAAATGTGATTCTAATATAAAATACTATAAAATAAATCTATTTTAAGTAATTTAACACTTAAAATTTGATTAAAAAGAGTATATTTTCGAAATTGATTCTACAACAGAATAATTCTGGATGATTATTATTCTGTTATAGAATCATGTTGAGATATTGCATAATTTTAGATGATCTTTGGAATAAAAAAATTATATAACTTCGTTTTCGGTTTAATAATCAAAATTTGCAATTATATTTCATAAAAAATATAATAAAATATATATTATATATATATTTATAATGGTGTGCTACGTAACTCCATATAAGAGGGTATGCTATGGAGTGCTACCCTATATATATATATATATATATAAACACGCACATCTCCTAACGATCGACAAAGTTCTCATTTTAATCTCATTTTAGGGGTTCTCACTAGTAAAACCCCCCTCTCTCCCTATCTCTATTCACACACACACACCCATATATCTATAAAGTTTCCACTCCAATACAAACTACTAAAATACAAACAATATACAAACCAATGCGATTAAGTAGAATGGTGGGATTTGAGACCGGAGATGGACCCCGAGATGGACCTGGACAGGGTCTAGGTAATGCCTAGTAGGGTAATGACGGGGCTTAGTGGGATTATGGTGGAGTCAAGTTTTGGCTCTTAAGGTTGTCTGGCGCCTGTCCAGGGCCTGTGCGGAGCCTTGACGAGGCCCTAGTGGGCCCGGTGTGGATTGAGTGGGGACAAGGTTAGGTCTTAGCCCTTAGGTGGGTGATGACATATAGGGGTTGGATGATGTCATTTAAGTATAGTTTCTCCTTATTCTTATTTTAATTTTTATCTTAATGGTTTGTATTTGAACAATTGCATATATATATATTATATATATATATATATATGTGTGTTTATATATAAAATTTTCTAAGAATAAAAATAATACTATCTTGTGAGTGAAAATTTGTTAGCCCATGTGAAGTCAAAATCCTGGCTCCGCACTTGATTATTACTCTCTCCGTCCCATCAGGTTCTTTACGTTATTTTTTGGCACACATTTTAAGGTTTTTATAAACTATAGATTTATAATTTTTTTATAAAAAAATTCCTGAATAAAAGTTTGATGTCTAAACTTTTATTCAGAAAAAGATAAATCTAAAAAATATTATTGAACTATCTTTTATAAGAGTCTCAAAATGCGTTCAAACAACCTAAACTACCTGGTGGGAGGACGGAGGGAGTGTACTTAGTGCTATATTGATGAATAAAACGATACCAGTTTCATTCTTGCAAGAAAGAATAAAGTTCTCCTTTCTTCTTCTTGACTCTGCCTTGGTTTTAATTTGTGCATTAATGTAAACACCTGCAGCGGTGTGCAATGTTTCGGGAAAGCTTGGAAATCAAGATATGCTGTTTCCCAAGGAATATAAGTGATTCATAGTCATAGTACTCTCCTTGAAGACTTCCTGAACACACCACCGCATCTAATGATCATTTACTGTTAATCATAGTACTACAGCCAACGCTTGGTTTCTTCTAGTATATCAACAGGCCTTGCATCTCACAATAATAACTAGCACCACCAAACATCTCATCCTCCTTTTCCTCCGAGGCATGGCCAAAACTCTGAACATGAGTGAATCACATTCTAGTATGTTACAAAGGTTCGGAGAGGATACAGAGGAGAGCAGACTGATGGACAGGTACGAAAGAATGTCTTTCGAGATGGAGCTCAACAAAGCCATTTACTTTGGCCGCAGCCTTTCAGTACAGCCACGGCTTTTCAATAATCCACCGCTGGAGTCAGTCAATGTCGTAAGCCGAGGTCCGCTGCAAAGGAGCACAACCAGCAGAGCCACCAGCCCTGCCAAGGAGCTTAATCAAAGCCTCCTCTGTCTCAAGAAAGTTGTCAAGAAACTACTGAAACCCCTCAAGATTATGAGATCAAATAAGAAATTATCTGAAGCTGCACAACCAAAGGACCTCAGTTCTTGGAAGAGATTTAGTCGATCTGTACACCTATAAACTTACACTTTACTTTTCCTGTTGCATTTACAATTTACTTGCTATATATTTTAATAAATCCACACTACTTATTTATCTGGTTTTGTCTTGTATACTGCCAAGGAGATATTTGTATTTTGTTAGTAGAAGAAAATGGCTGAGGATAATATTGTAATTAGAGAAAATGCAGCAGAAGCATTTCTTTTGTTTCCTATTATAATGTGGCCAAGCAGAAACCAGTTGGATAGCCTCCCTCTGATTTTTCATCTTTAACGCACAAAGAAAGAACTACACAGAATGCATTCTTGTTCATTGCAATCTCTCTGTCCAATAAACCCCTACCTTCATCAGTCCTCTATCACACATTCTTTAGCTAATGGCCCTTTTTTCATGAGCACCAAAAATCACAAAACACCCTTAAACAGTAAATTAGCAACCCTGCAAGATTTCTCTAAATCCACATCATCAAAGACCACTCCTCTTGGATTGGTAGAGGAAAACTCACAGGAATATCAAAAATTCAATCTTGATGGTAAGATTTGTGAATTGCCTCTTTTTCTTAAGATTAAAGCTTTACCCATAAGTGAAATTCGATTTGAAAGCATAGCCACTTTTAACAATCTGCTTATGGAGTTATACATGTCAGATGAGGTGGACTTTGCTTTAAAACTCTTCTCTAATTCATCTGTAGACCCTAATTGCGGGACTTTTAGTTTAATGATTAGGTGTTATTGCAAGAAAGATGATCCCTTTGAAGCTCACAGAGTTTTAAATGAGATGATCGAGAAAGGGTTTCAACCCAATGTTGCTATTTTCACTGACCTGATTAATTCTTTTAGCAAAAGGGGGAGAATGCAAAAGGCCTTTGAGGTTGTACAAGTCATGAGGAGTTATAAATGTGAACCCACAACTCATACATATAATTGTCTCTTGAAGGGGTTGTGTTATGTGGGAAGGATAGAAGAAGCTTATAAGATGCTCATCAACATGAAGAAGAAATCTTGTAGCAAACCAGATATTTATACTTATACAGCAGTGATGAATGGATTTTGTAAAGTGGGTCGGTCGGATGAGGCTCTGGAATTGCTTGATGAAGCCGTGGAGATGGGATTAATTCCGAATGTGGTCACTTACAACACTCTGTTTAATGGGTATTTTAAGGAGGGCAGGCCGCTAGAGGGTATTGGTTTGTTGAACAAAATGAAGATGACAAATTGCAAGCCTGATCACATTAGTTATAGCACACTTTTACATGGCTTGCTCAAGTGGGGTGAGATTTATTCAGCATTCAGCATTTACAAGGAAATGGTGAGTGTTGATTTGCAAGTGGAGGAGAGGATGATGAACACACTGCTAAGAGGCTTGTGCAGGAGATCGAGGACGGACAGAGATTTATTAAGCAGTGCACATGAGGTGTTTGACAGAATGAAGAGCAGAGGTTATGTTATTTATTCTTGCGCGTATGAGCTAGCCATTGAAGCCTTCTGCATGGGGAAACAGATGGACAAAGCTCTTGCGACTCTGCATGAGATGATCGAGTGTGGACATTCTCCAAGGTCGATCACAGTCAACAATGTCATTCGAGTTCAGAATAATCTCGTAGAGTCCTTCAGGATTTTATTCTTGATGCATGAAAAGAGTAGAATGGCATTTGAGTTTCCATTTGACATATTGATTGATGAATGCAATCGAAAGGGCTTCTTTATGTCTTCTTGTACTTTATATGGTGCAGCACTCAAAAGAGGTGTTGTTCCACATGGGAAGCCTGGAGATTGTTCTGCTGAATTAAGATAAAACTACAACATTCAGATTTCCTTCTAGCTTTAAAATTTATATATTTGCAATTCAGCGTGCAAGCAAAATATGATTCAGATAGTTACTATACACTATATAAAGTTAGATCCTCATTAACCACCTGAAGAAATTAATTTCTGGCATGCAAAGCAATTGCATCATAGTCTATTTTGTTTCGACACCTACACTAGTATAAAATTTCAATCAAGGCAGTTACCAAAACAATGATCAATGTATATGCCACAGCAGAAACTTATTCTGAAGATCAAATTAGCTCAATTTGATAACTACATCAAGGTACCAATCATTTGTTTGTTATGAAAAGCAACAATACAGCACATCACTTCCTAAGATCCACTCATCCATGGGATGTACACCAAAAACTGGGAGCATCCACCTTGATTATGCAGTAACTTAACCGAAAAGGCCCCTTCGGATCTACAGAGATGTGCAAAAAGTGACTATTTGACAGAAGTATAGAGCATTACACAAAAAAAAAAAGAAAAGAAGAAGATTTAATTCAGCCAAATAAAATTGATATGCTTCTCTGACTTTTGTAGGCTATTTCAATGCTATTTTCTGCAGGAAAACGGAATTGAAGATAACAATTACGACAACTCTTCTACATTAAATATAACCTAAGGAGTGCAGTTTTTATATCAACCAACTATTTGCAGCAGGGTGCACACTTATGCACTTTGTGTACCTCTGTTTTCGAGTCTAGCAGATTGCATGCTACATTTCACAGATTCTAGCAAAATGTGAACTTCCATAAGAATCGTAGTAACTTTATATTAGTACGATTCTAACGGAAGTACACACTTTGCTATAATCTGTGAACTACAGCGTGCAATCTGCTAGATTCGAAAACAGAGGTATACAAAGTGCATAAATGTGTAACTTCACACTCTGAACTTTTACTCTTTACGTCTTCCTATGAATTAGTTTTCTTGACAATTATAAAAAACGATTTGTTTAACACAGTGAATAACAAAGACAGTAAAAAACCTCAATGTTACTTTGACGAACTTCCCTAAGCTTTACGGATAATTATTGTTCCACATAAACCATATGTGCAATAGCATTTAAAAGTGGGATATGAAAGAGTAGCTGACTGTATTGCTATTAGCCACAGAAAGAATTAGCAGAAAGTAATATTACAATGTAAAAATACCCACTAATTATAGTTAAACTGCGAACTTCCTGCAAGTATAGATGCAAGCCTACATACCTGTGGTAATTTCTGCTTGAATACAATGTCCAAACGAGCGTCCAAAGTATTCTCACAAACAATCTTTCCATCCAGTGAAGCCACAACCACTCCACCAGAGCTTTTGAATCATTAAGAAGAGAATAGAATTTAATCCGGACACCAGCAATGAAGAAAGGTAGCGAAGCCAAATGTAGCAACAAAATAGAAATCTATGTTTCAACTTCAGTTTTTAAATGATAAACTATATGTAGCAACAAAATGTTTCAACTTCAGTTTCTAAATGATAAACTAGTAGTTATTGTTTGTAAACCTCTCCAATTATTTGGTCGTCGTTTGTATTTGTCAAGAACTTGGTGCCGCAAAGCTATTACATGAGATCTGACGTATACAGCAGACAGTTTTTAGTAGGTAATGTAACTACCATGCTCATTGATATGCTTTACACGGTGAAGATAAATGTAAGTATCCAGTACAGCATGGTTGGAGAGAGATAGAGAGTGAGATGATCACCAGGAAAGACCAAGGCTGCCTGCGCTAGTGGGAGGCGGAGGGAGATAAACCCGCTTGTCAAGCGTTACTGCAGGGGCTTTTAGTTTAGCTTTGTCTGCATACTCTCGTTTTGCTTCCTCCAAAACAGATTCAACGAGTGAAAGATCTACCTCTCTACACCGAAGCAACACAGCTGGCTCTTTCAGCCTCAGAAAACTCTAAAAGTAAAAGAAAAACTTTAGCGGAGTGTGCATAGAAATTGAACTACAGGAAGCAGTAAAATATACAAACAAGAATCTATACGTGCAGCTGCATATACTTTTGAGTAACTGTATTTGTTTAACTAAGTGAGAAACTCTAGTTTGTGATCTCATGTTTCATCTGTAGCTTGTGGCAAAGCAAAGCAAGAAGAGACAAACCTCCTCCTCAAGCTCAAGGGTCACATTGTGCAGATCAGTTGAGATAAATTAGTCATCCACTTGTTTTTCTTTAGACTTGCTTAACTATTTGATTGATTTCTTAATTTTTTAGTCAGTGATTTATTCTTTGATATAGCCAGTGACTGTTTTCTTGGATTACCCCGTTTAGTTCTGGCCATCCATGGTTGTCTGTATATTTCATTTATAAGACCTCATTGATTGTTATTGTTTTAATCTTGGTTGCCAATATTTGAACAATCACTTTGTATTAACAAAAGCAGTTCTGGATATGTTTATGGACTTGTTTTTCTCTTAACAAGTACTAGTAACCAGAAAGTATTGACTCAAGATAAGCAATGCATTACTTAAACTAATCCATTCCCAATTTTATGTTCCTGAATTTCTTAAAACACGGACCCTCACTTGATGCTATTTTTCTGCCTAGGCCCATGCTAGTAAACAGAAAATACCTAACTTTACTAAGATCTCTGTCACTCCCATTCTGCTAATAAGTTTATTTGGTGTGAGCTGGGACTTTTAGAAAATAATGCAATATTATTTTATGTCTCATCTCCACTATATTATACAAGAATCATATGTTAAGCAGAGTAGTACATAATATGATCTCATTGCTCAAGGTGGGACATAAATGAAAGCTACAGATGAAGCATGCAGTAGTATCTCATACAGTAGTAGTAGTAGTAGTATTTAGTCATAAAGCTCCAATAGGTTGACAAACTCTTGGCAACCCCTACAGGAGATGCTGGAATGCTATTGAAAATATGACATGAACAAAACTACAATGACATGATTAAGAATATCCATATAGCAATTTGCAAAGGCAAGTAAAAAAGCAGAGAACAGGACAGAAAAGCAGACTCATGAACTAATTATGATGTCCCAGCTTATATATACAAAAAAAGAAATGACGAAGTTTGAAACCATAAACCTGTAGAATTAAGCCTTTAAGAAGCTTCTTATATAGATTGTTATCCTGGGAAACACGTAAAAGCTCCTTGGTTGTAGCGTCTTTCAATGCAGTGACAATATCATCTTGAGCTTGTAAAACCTTGATACGGGAAGCATTAAGCTGCGTGGAGTAGTCACTGCACAAAAGGTATTAATTTAATCAGTGACATGTATGGAAGAAGAGTATTTTAATAATGAAAAGAAGGAGGACATTGAGACAGACATTTTCTTACGAATATCGACCTGCTTCAGCTTCCGCTCGTAATCTTGTTTGATCTTTTTCTTTTCAGCTTCAAAGAGTTGTAGTTTCTCAATGTTAAATTCCTAAGGATGGCATGAATATTATGTTATAATAATAATAATAATAATAAGAAATGAAAATAAGAAGGATGGTCTGAGCAATAATATAATTAAACCTCCTCAGCAGAAACGGAGATCTCATTGGCCTTCTCTTCGGCTTCCTGCCGAATGAATCTCACCATCTGCTGTATCTGTTTCGATACATCTGCATCGTTCATCCTGATCGTTATCTACAAGATATATGTAAATTTCTCTATTCTTTTGTTTCTCTCTTTGTTTCCAGGAGGCAGATGAACAAGGTTAAAGATGCATGGCCCTATTTGACATGTTCCTTGAGATCACTATTGTATCGCCAACTCCAATTCTTTACCGCGCTCCCCGCTAACCGTTTTTGCCAGGGCCTTTTCCCCCAACGATTTTCTTTTTTCTTTTTTCTTTCCCCCCTGAACAAAGCGAATTCTCCTGTTAGATGGGAGAAAAAAATTTGTCAGAAAATCAAAAATATCATTTTTAGATTTATCTATCAAATTACTCATTTTCAAGATTTTATTTTATATGGATCTCTCAAATTATTATTTCCTTATTTTCACGAAAAATTTATTTTAAAAAATTAAACTTTTAAGAGATATTTATTTTTAAATATTATCATCTTCTACCAATTTTTCATAATGTATTTAACCAATGTGTTTGGTCAAAAAATTGATATGATTGTACTTATCACTTATTTTAAAATCTTTGCATCCCTAATAGATGATATCAAAAAGAAGATTCTGCAATAATATTTTTTTATGTCAGAAAATACTATGGGTTAATAACTTAAATGTAATTGAACTTAGGTCAAACTTTCAAGTGGATTATTGAAAAAAAAATTGGAGTTAGAAGTAATTTAAAATTGCAATTGAAATTACCATTAAATGTTATGATAAAACATGACTTAAAAAAGATATGACGCGTTGATTAAGATCCCGACGCTGAAATAGGTTCTCAAAATAGAATATAAATAAGAAATTGATGGCTGATATTGAATTGTATGTATGTATATTATGTTTGGAGATGATCGTGGGAGGGGAGGCATCTGATCATCTTCGGTCGATGGCGGCAACTGTGTGGAACGAGGGAGATAGTGAGATGAGAAGGAGAGACAAGAGAGATGGAGATAAAGAGACGGAAAGAATATCGAAAGAAGTGTGGAATGTGGAGACATTATCTCTCCAATAGTCGTGTCGGCGTCAGTGGCAAGCTGCATCGAGAGAGTGGTTGTGAAATGAGAGCGAGAGACAGAGAGATGGAGATGGAGAAAAAGACTAAAAGAGAGATGAAAAGGAGAATGATGTTGGAGGCCGGAGGGAGGCAACACCGTGTCTGGGGTATTGTCGGCGCCAGTAGTAGTGTTTTCTCGGATATGAGAGAGAAGTGACAGCAAAGTGACAAAGATGGTCAGACTTCCGAGTGAGTGAGAGAGAAAATGAGAGATTGCGAGGGAGAGGCTGTGGTGGTGGTGACGCTTTCGACAAATTTGTTGGGATGCATAATTAATATATTTTATTTATTTTTTTCATTATTACCAATGTGATAACTGAGGTGTTAAAAACCAACGGACTCTATTTAAAGCCAACTATATTTAACAGACGTGCAAGTTAAATTTAGTATTGTCAATCGAATATAACTTTAACTTATTTTTCTTGGTTAATAAAAAGTTTTTTTAGTTCAATAACCTACTTGTAAGTTCGATCTTAGTTCGATTACTTTTAAGTCAATTAACCTCAACATTATCATATGCCGTATTAGATACATTGATCTTCTACTATTTTGAATATAACAATTAAAAATTTAAGATATTAGATTACTATATAGTTGGTTTGCAAATTAAAAAGACAACCATACTACGGTGCCAAATTTTTAGCTATAATTATAAAATTGGCATTTTAATTAACATTCTTATAATAAAATTACTTTCATATTATTTTTTACATGATTCATATGTTTCATCTTTTTCTTATACAAATTTTTATCCTGAAAAAAATTGTGCTCATCACCCTATTTTAATGAAAGTTCCATCATATATCATATACCATTCTATCAAAACAATTCTACACTTTTTCGATCTTCAATCATACATAATCTTCTAGTAAGAAATTAGAATATTGTAAATCATATATATGTAAAAATTACACCAATATCATATCTAAATAGATAACATAATTTACTAATTCTCAATAATAAACTACATAACTTTTATATGAGATATATTGTATTTAAGCAATAATGACAATAATCTATGTAACCTAATAAACTTGATATCTTGGATATAGAGTTAATGCACTTTAGATTTATAACCATATCTTAAAATTATCATGAAACTAACTTGATCTTGATTCTATAATATCCGCAAATTTGTATGAATGTGTTTATGATCCGTAACAAATTTAAAAAATACGGTGATTAGTAGTATTACCGTAACAAATGTGTTGGATATTACTATCCAACCGAAATTCTTCGTACTTAAATTTCGTATTATTTATTTTATTCATTATGGTTAATATGTATATATGCACTTTTAATGATGATTTATACAAATTGATTTGTTTTTTTCTTTCTAGTTATTTTTTGTTATTTACAGTTAAATATTTATAAAATCTTTTTATAAAATTTTGGATGTCTTGAGGCAGAAGATAGGGGATAGTAGAACTCTAGTGTAAAAACCAATTAAATTACATTTGTTGGTGCAGCAGGGTAATTTTTATATGTAGTTTCTTTCAAAACGATGTAATTCAATTTTGTAAGCATTCTTTTCCCTCAAATTTATTCACCATTAATTTTATCTTTGTGAGATTTTAATTAGACGCTTTTTGGTGATTTATCTTTTCTGATTTTAAAGATGAAATCGTCTAAATATTTGGAATACTTGTTCAATTTTCAATTAGATAATATATATTTATAATAAAAAAACTCTCTTTTGACAAACATTGTATTCTTGATACTCAATATTAATGGATTTGTTTTCTTCTCAAAAATAAAAATAAAAATATCTTATTTTTCAATATAATTTGAGTTGTACAAATAAATTTTTTATATATGTTATTCTTCAAAAAATTTATTTTAAATAAAAATAGAAATCTTACATTTTTAGAAAGTAATAATATATAAAAAATACGACAGTTTTACCTCTGAAATTACGGATAATAAGTCAAATAACTATTGATTTGGGAGGCGAGTAACTAATAAAGTAATAGTAATATTGTTTAATACTACCTAATAAATTACGAATTTTCTAGATTTTTTCTCTCCATCATTGTGAGAGTCTTGTTTTTCTCTCCCCTCTATTTCCTTGAGGTGTGAGAGCGTTCTATCATTCATGGCTAGTCTGGAGGACATCAATAATCAGTTTGCAGTGATGAACGTCGAGGATGAAGAGAATGCAGAGCTAATCATTGCAGATGGAGTGGATGAAAATTCAGATAAGTTTGATCTGTGTCTGGTGGGTAGGTTTTTAACAGAGAGGAACATAAATTCGCGAGCTATGAAATCGAAGCTAGCAGATGTGTGGAGACCTTCGCGTGGCATCAATATCAAGGATATTAAACCTGATGTATTCTTGTTTCAGTTCTATCATGCCGAGGATATGACGTGGGTTCAAAATGGAGGTCCGTGGTCGTTTGATGGAGCCATGCTTGTTGTGGATACTATTCCGAAGGGAGGAGATCCACTGAAGGTGCCATTGTTTGAGTTAAAGTTCTGGATTCAGATACATGGCTTACCCTCTGGCTTTATGTCTGAGAGTGTCGGTAAGCAGCTAGGAAACTTCTTTGGTTCATTCATGGAGTATGATCCACAGAACAATACCTCTATATGGCGGGAAAGTATGCGGTTGAGGATCAAACTTGATGTGCGTAAGCCTCTGAAGAGGAAGAAAAAGATCTGTAAAAAGGACGGTACTGAGTGTGTTGTCCAGTGCAAGTATGAACGTCTTGGGGACTTCTGCTTCACGTGTGGGATGCTGACTCACACGGAGAGGTTCTGCAGGAGAAAAGTGGATATGAACATGCAAGATGGACTGAAGGAGTGGGGAGGATGGCTGAGAGCTCCACCGCGTAGGGGGGCGGGGCAAGAGCGGAGCAAGTGGCTCCGAGATGAGCGTGACGTGGATTGGGGCGAAAATCTAGTAAGGGATAACTACTACCAACAATTTTCGGGATTGCATACGGGAGGAAAGGTAGGAGAGGGTAGTCAGGGGCGAAATTCCGGAGTTGTTATCTCTGATTCAGCTATTATCCCGGGAGCAGTTAATAAGATTGTAAATTCAAACTCTGTGGCGGCAACATCAAACAACAGCTTTCCTATTGGGCCTACAGATGAGGAATTAGCTGGGCTTAATATTGAAGAAAGAAAGCGTAGAAGAAGTGGGCCTGTTGAGCTGCAAAGCATGGACACTGTATCTGAGTCCAGAGTCGTACTTTCGGAAGCTGCTCTTTCTAATATGGATTGTGCAGAGTCCTCTCCTGATTTTTTGGCTAAGCTTGCTAGGCAAGCTAGCCAATCCCAATGAATCTCTTAAGCTGGAACTGCCGAGGGTTGGGGAACTCTTGTGCAGTTCGTGTTCTTGGCGATCTTCTAAAGACTCGCAAACCCGATTTCTTGTTTTTGTCTGAAACTTTTTCTAATGCTAATAAAATAGAGTCCCTCCGTATTAAGTTTAGATTTGCTCAGTGTTTTTCTGTTGACTGCGTAGGCCACAGTGGAGGCTTGGCAGTTTTTTGGAAGTATCATGTTAACTGTGAGATAATTGGTTATTCCCGGAACCATATTGATGTTGTGTTTAAAGATAATAATGTTGCTGCTTGGAGACTAACATGTTTCTATGGATTCCCTGAACGATCGAAAAGTAGAATGTCATGGGATCTTATTCGTTTACTCGCTAATGTCTCGCAGCTCCCCTGGTGTATTTTTGGAGATTTTAATGACCTGCTCTATGACTCGGATAAATATGGTAAGGTTCCACACCCTCCAAGTCTAATGGAAGGCTTTCGGAAAGCTATAGATGACTGTATGCTCTCTGAAATTGACCTGTGTGGAGGCAAGTTTACCTGGGAAAGAGGTAGAGGTACTGATGAATGGGTGAAGGAGAAGCTGGATAGGGCGTTTGCGACACGTTCGTGGTTAATCAAGCACCCTCTCTGCAAGCTATCAGTTCATCATGTCACAAGGTCTGATCATGACCCAATCCATCTTGAACTGGTTAGTGTGGGTTTCTCGAAGCATAAGTTTCGTTTCAAGTTTGAGAATACGTGGCTTGAGGAGCCAACTTTTCGTAAAGAAGTCTCTGATTTCTGGCTAGAGCTTCCCCCGGTGCATATCCTTCCTAAGCTCATCTCTGTGTCCTCTTTTATGGCGAAATGGGGTCGAAATTTTTTTCATAAATTTCGGGAGAAAATTAAGAAGCAGAAGGAGGTTCTTGCGAGCCTGGTTGACCGAACAGATGAAGCTAGTGTGCAGCAATATTTTAGAGAAAAGGCGGCTCTTGATGACCTTCTCTTTCATGAAGAGGTTTACTGGAAACAAAGGGCTAAGACTTTTTGGCTTGCAGAGGGTGACGATAATACAAGGTTTTTCCATGCCAATGCTTCTAGTCGAAGGAAAACGAACCATATTCCGTACTTGGAATCGGATGAGGGTATTCGAGTTGACAAACACGAAGATATGTGTGGCATTGTTCGGGACTATTTTCTCAATATTTTCACTGGTACTCAAAGAGAGGAAGAGGTGCAACAAAATAACATGGGTAATTTTGTGACAGAGGAGCAAAACCAGAAACTAGTTGCCGAGGTATCTTTTGCAGAATTTACAGCAGCCATTAAGCAAATGCACCCTGATAAAGCTTCAGGGCCTGACGGTCTTAACCCGGCCTTTTTTCAACAGTTCTGGTCGATAGTGGGGATGGAGGTTTTCAACTGTTGCAAAGAGTGGCTACAATCCGGTTCTTTCCCTGCAAATCTGAATGATACTAATGTGGTCCTCATCCCAAAGAAGGAGAATGCTTGCTCTATGAAAGACCTTAGGCCTATTGCCCTTTGTAATGTCTTATACAAGATCCTTGCGAAAGTATTAGCCAATAGACTTAAACTCATTCTTCCCGGCTTGATCTCGGAGAATCAATCAGCTTTTGTCCCGGGAAGAAACATTACAGATAACGTGTTAGTTGCTTTTGAGGTCATACATCACATGAACACGAAACATTCTGGTAGTTATGGTGAGGTAGCTTTAAAACTAGACATCAGCAAGGCCTATGACAGAGTCGACTGGTCTTTTCTTAAAGCAAGGTTGCAATGCATGGGTTTTTGTCGCAAATGGATAAATTGGATCATGATGTGTGTAACAACAGTATCGTACGACTTTTGCTTTAATGGCTCCTCAATTGGTCCTGTTATACCATCAAGAGGGTTACGACAAGGGGACCCCTTATCCCCTTATCTTTTTCTGCTATGCGTTGAAGGCTTGTCTGACTCTCTTTATAAAGCTGCAAATGAAGGTAGTATAACTGGTTCTCAGATCAGCGCCAATGCCCCTACCATCACACATTTATTGTTTGCCGACGACAGCTTTCTCTTCTTCCGTGCAAATAATGAGGAAGTAACTGCTATCAAAGCCGTGTTACTTGAGTATGAGAGGGTTTCAGGTCAGTCGGTAAACTTCCAAAAATCGGGAGTTTTTTTCAGTAAAAATGTTAGTCTGAGGATCCGCAATGAGCTCTCTACAGCCTTGGGAGTTAGTAATGATGTTGGCACAGGAAAGTATCTGGGTCTCCCTTCATTGATTGGTAGATCGAAAAAGCGAGTGTTCAGTTTTGTGAAAGATAAAGTCTGGAAGAGGATCCAAGGTTGGAAGCCAAAGCTAATCTCTCGAGCTGGTAAGCTGGTATTAATTAAAAACGTAGCCCAGTCTATTCCCTCTTACTGCATGTCTTGTTTTCTGCTGCCAAAATCTCTGTGTCAGGAATTAGAACGGATGTTAAATAAATTCTGGTGGAGTACTAATTCTGACGATAAGAAAGGGGTGAACTGGTTATCTTGGGCTGGTATGAGCATGTCGAAAACAAAGGGTGGTCTAGGCTTTAGGGATCTCTATGGTTTTAACATTGCTCTTATCGGGAAACTTTGCTGGAATTTTCTAAGGAACCCTCAGTCTCTTGTTGCTCGAGTGTACAAAGCTCGCTATTTCCCCACAACCAACCTCTTGAAAGCAGATGTGAAAGCAGGCTCTAGTTATATATGGAGGGGTATTGTCACGGCTAAAGATATGATTTCAAAAGGTTTCCGATGGGTCTTAGGAGACGGTACTGATATAAATGCTGCTAGAGATCCATGGCTGAATAGGAAGGAGGGTCACCTGGCTGATCAAAACCACTATTACGTGGAGGAGAATGCAACTGTGTCCAGTTTTTTCTCAGACAATTCGAAAAGCTGGAATGCTCAGAAAGTTCGGGATTGTTTTGGTGAGGACGATGCTAATCTGATTTTATCAATGAAAATTCCTCAGATTGCAGTAAAGGACAGGCTGGTTTGGACAGGAACGTCGAATGGGCATTATACTGTAAAATCTGGGTACCACACCTGGCACAACAACAATGTGGAAAGTCTGAATGTTACCCAGTCTAGGGGGTGGTGCAAAATCTGGAAGCTTGCAATTCCAAACAAAATGAAGACGTTTTTATGGCGCTTTTGCAGAAACACTGTACCAGTTCGTAGGAGATTAAGCTCAAAGGGTGTTTCTCTACCTATTACATGTCCTATGTGTAATGCTGATGTGGAACATCTTCTCCACGTATTTTTTGATTGTCCATTTGCTCAGCTTTGTTGGCAATACTCAGGAGGATCCTTTGATATGCATGATGTAGAATTTGCTCCTGACTGGTTGCTCTGTCAACTTAATACGGCTAGTGCTAGTGAGATTATCAGAATTGCGAAGGTTTTGTGGGGAATCTGGTTCTTCCGTAACAAGAAGGTCCGGGAGAGTAAAACTGTATCTCATGTTGTGGCTATGGATTGGAGTTCTAAGATGCTATCAGACTGGGAGAGTGCCAAGCAGCGTAGAGCGACCATGGTTTCTTCTACTGTGACTTCAATCTCCCATGCTCCTCCGGTTTGGAAACCTCCAGATGAGAATTGTTTAAAGCTAAATGTGGATGCAGCTTTTCATGCAGGTGCAAGCACATTCTCGGTTGGCCTGGTGTTGCGAGATCATGAAGGCACTTTCATTATGGGAAAGGCGGTTTGTTGTGAAGGGGCATCTAGTCCCCTGGAGGCTGAAGCAACTGCCATCCTCGAAGGCCTGAGTTGGCTCACCACTTTGTCATACCATCGTGTATCCATCGAGTCTGATTCTCTTCTTTGCATTCGATCAATCCACCGCTCTGATGATAACCTGTTTGAAGTGGGTCATATATTGGAGAGCTGTCGCTTAATGTTAAATTCTAGTATAGGCCTCTCTATCTCTTTTGTTAAAAGGCAAGCAAACAAAGTGGCTCATGAAGTAGCTAAATTACCTTGTTCGCTTAATTGCCCAAACGTTTTCACGTCTCCTCCATTGGTTTTGTTGGAGGCCCTCTTGTATGATTTTCCTAGTTATTGAAAGTCGTCTTTTTATTCAAAAAAAAAAAAAATAATAAAGTAATAGTAATGTATAATTATTATTATTATATAATAATATCTATAAATGAAATAATAGTCTGGTTTTAGTAGTTCGTCTTGTTCCTCATTACTAGCTTATAGCCCGTGCAAGGCACGGGAGCTTTTTAATTATTTATAAACTTTTTAAATATATTTTAAATGGTGTGAAAAAAATTAATTTATAAATAATAAATTAAAATTTTCAATAAAATAAAATTCGAAATTATGATTTGTTTGTAAGTTAGAACTTTGGTAAATACATCATCACAGCCATTAATGGTTTCAAATAAATTATTTCAATCAAGCAATTCCTTTTCTCGTATGTATCATGCCAAAGTATTAAATTTTATCTATTAAATTTTAATATATTTTGAGTGGAATACGTTATGCCAACTCCTATTAGATTATATTAATAAATGTATTTTATATTAAAATTATTATAATGTGATTTAAATATTTTTCAAAAAATTTATATGGTTCTAAATTAAAATTGATAAACATAATTTGTTTCGAATTAAGAAAAGGAATCATAAATATGCAATAAGAAGGTAAAATCTATTTTGGATTAAGAAAAAATTTTTGTATTTGTTCCTCACATAAATCCGGCTTATTAATTTTAAAATATATTATAAAAAAATTGTGACGGTGTGATTTATATGACTCTACGAACAAAACTGGTAGGAAATATTTATTTAGGATTAAAAAAAATGAAAGACAAAATTTGTTTTGGATTCTGAAAAGGAATTATAAACATGCAAGTAGATATCAGTTGTTCTAGAACAAAATTTAATTTTGTTCCAATCTAACGGTGCTTATTTATTCAATATAAGATCCAACGGATGATAAGCTTTTGGACCAGAGGACCATGCGACCAAATTATCTCCCTTACGCTTATTATATATAAGTATATAATATAATGATCCCACGCATATGCATCTCGAGACAGCTTCCCCTACCTACCTCCTCAATCCCCCATCTAAACTCTGCTCTACTAATTCCAACATTATTTAATTATTAATAATACTAATACTACCACAGCTTCAATTAAATTACCTCCTCCTCCTCCTGGTTCCTGCTGCTGCTGCTTGACTGATGTTTAAGGTACGGAGGAGAACTAGTTCAATTACTAGTTGAATTCTTTTACTGCTACTACACCTTCTTGTTCTTGTTCTTCTTCTGATGATGATTAGAATTACAAGTGCTAGAGTTAATTAATTGATTTAGCAGCTACTACTAGTAATAAATAATCACCTTGTTTATGAGTTCACTCGGTTGACTTTGTAATTCTCTTGTTTGTGTGGAATGAATCAGCAAATAGATAGATATATACATAGCTGATGGCTTCTCAAATATGCATGAACTCGTTGTGCGGCGCTCCTATCCTCAATTCCAGTTCCAGACTAGGCTGGCCTCTGCGATCCGGTGCTGCCTTTGCCATTCTTTGTCACAACTGCGGGTAGCTGCTGCTGCTACCTTTTCTCCTTGTGAAACTCAATAGTTGTAATCACACTTTACTTATGATCAACACCTTCTTTTTCCCCATATTCAGGACTTTGTATGACCAGCTGGCCTTCTGTGACGTTTTTCATTCAGATCACACTGGCTGGAGAGACTGCATTTCCTGTGGCAAGGTACTAGTGTTCACCATTTTTACCGGATATCATTTCCTTTATGTAACACATTTGTCGTCTCGTCACAGCGTCTACATTGTGGATGCATTGCGTCGACCTCTTTGCTTGAGATACTTGACACCAGCGGTGTCATTTGTATTAGGTGTGCCAAAACTTCGCCAATTCAACCTGTAAGATTATTTTACCTACATCCTCTATCTTCCTAAATACACTTATATACACACACCTCACTTACACCTGCACACACAGCCACAATTCATTTCTGATGATAATGGCCTGAAGCAGTTCCTTCCACCTCAGAATCATAATACATCCAGATCCATGCCCCCATCAGGAGATACTAGGAATAAATGTTTATCAAAGTACACCCAATTATCTGCTGGATGTGGATCACCCCTTGATGTCAAAACAAAAACAGATAAAAAGACTCCAGAGGTTGAAGATGTTTATGGATCACCTGTGCAGACAGACTTGACTATTTCCTTGGCTACTGAATCTATAACCACACATTCATTACCAATTACGGTAAGCAAATTGATGACATCAAACATAACTAATAACTATTTGTTCCTTTCAACATGGATCTGCTCACTGTCTTTTGCCTAAGGCATCAAAGCCTGTTCTTACTGCAGGACTGGACCCAAATGCTAGGACTATGTCACAAATGCGTGTAGCAAGGCTGCCTGTTGAGGGACGAATTAAAAGTCAGTTGCTTCCTCGTTATTGGCCCAGAATAACTGAGCAAGAGTTGCAGCAAATATCTGGAGAGTATCCACAAACTTTCCTTTTCTTTCCTTATCGTCAAATAGATCTGCATTTTATATATGCACCCTAGAACACCGTATTAAGAAATCGTCTTTGCTACCAAGGAAAATCATCAGTTATTCGAGGCTAATTTATGTATGGAGTTCAATTATACATTTTTTTTTAACTGGGACCGAATGAAATATATTATTGTATGGAAGATATTAACTCTTCGATTATATATTGGTATATATAGATACAATTGTTAGTACTATGGTTCCTTGACTTAAATGTTTCTAGCTCAAATTCCACCATTGTCCCATTATTTGAAAAAATTCTGAGTGCTAGTGATGCTGGTCGTATCGGTCGTTTGGTACTCCCGAAAGCATGCGCAGAAGTATGTCTCTTAACATATACTGACTCTTTTGTTTGGATGGTTTTAAACTCTCTTACAACTAGAATTTATGTTCAGGCATATTTTCCACCAATCTCTCAACCTGAAGGCATTCCCGTGAGAATTCAAGATGTAAAGGGAAAAGAATGGGTTTTCCAGTTCAGATTTTGGCCGAATAATAACAGCAGAATGTATGTTTTGGAGGGTGTGACTCCTTGCATACAGTCCATGAAATTACAAGCTGGAGATACTGGTATCCTTTTAAGGCGTAATTTATTTGACCATATAGTAAACCGTTAGCAGTATGTATGATTTTTCATATATTCTAATGTTGTTTTACACTTCTCTTGGTGTATATGCATCCATGCTGGCTGAGTGTTGAAAGTAATTTTGTAGCGAGGATTAAGAAACCCTGTAAAGACTTCCGATCTCCTTTCTCCTTCTCTGAGTGTTCTTAAAGATTAAAGCTCTTTGAGAAAAAAAAAATATAAATATTAAAGCTTGTTTATTGACAATCAGAAGACCTAATTTATGTATTTGTAGTTGCTATCTGCAATAATAATCTCTGAGATTGAAATAGGACTTGGAAAGGAACAAGAGATCTAAAATATGCAAGAAGCATAGTAAAGCTATTAATTTTGACTGTAGAAAGGACTTTGGAATCTTGTACATTTTTTATACCATATATTCATTTATATAGAGAATAGTCAACAAGAAAGGTTTATTCTAATCCAGAATACTCCCTTCAGTTAGATATTCTATAATACAGCTGCATGTTGCAGAGTATCAGACATCTAATATTTTCATCAATAAATTTCATGACATATTTAATGAAATTATCAGCAACAGTTATTTCAGCTAAGAGCCTACCTCTCTAATATTGGCCTAATCATCTCTTTCTTGATATCCAGTATCATCTCTTAAGTGAAAATTTATCTTTATCATTATCATATATTCAACTGTAGAGCTTCCTTTATTCATTCGTCTTGCTGAGTTCAATATATTACTTTTCAGTAACATTTAGTCGCATGGATCCAGAAGGAAAACTTCTTATGGGATTTCGCAAAGCCTCGAATAATATTATAATGCAGGTAGCATCTTTATAGGAAGTTTCCTTTTAACTGCTTAGGAGTCTCTATTCATCACTGCATACAATCAGACTAATACTTACTAAAAACCTAACTTAGTAATTTACTTGCTGATAGGATTCCCATTCCACTGGCAAACATAACGGGTCTTTTGCAAGCGAGCCTTTCTCATCGAGCGATGTTGATAATCTACCACTTAGGAATGGTTACTCTGGTCTTCTCCAATCAATGAATGGAAGCACAGATTCTCATCTAAAGGCATTTTCAAAACATTTCAGCCCATCTAGTGAAGATGCTTGGCACTTCACTGATAAGCATGGAGGCCGGGGGATGATTGGTTCCTTGGCACCGACATTGCTGGCTCCTGAGAGGAAGAGAAGTAAAAAAATTGGGTCAACGAGTAAGAGGTTGCTCATTGATAACCAAGATGCCCTAGAGCTGAAACTCACTTGGGACGAAATACAGGAAATGCTACACCCTCCTGCCAGTATGCAGCCAACCACTGTTACAATTGAAGACCACGAATTTGAAGAGTATGAAGTAAGTCAGCACTGAAAAATTATTTTCATGCCTGGTATATAGGTAAAATTCAATATTCAAAACCAGAGTGAAAACAGATGACAGTTATCTATAAATGAGTACTAAAGAGAAATGAAGTGGACTGGAAACACAAGTTGTCGAAAGCAAAGTGTTAGTATGTATTTTTGATTTCTGAAGTATTGCTTAGTGTAAGCTTAGATACAAGGTAGTAAATAACTTCCATGGTGATGCTGATAAATTTTTGTGAGATATGTTCATTAATAATTATATTAGATCAGTTTAAGTCATCATTAGGATCTATTTCTACTCTCAGAACTCAGAAGTAATGTGATACTACACTGATATTGCTTCGAGTTACAATTGGATAGTAAATGTAATTAATTTAGAAACTGTGTTACTGTGTCAAATGTGTTTTTCCAATTTCCTCTCCATCCAAACTCGATTTCTACCTTTATATCTTCAAAGATAAATAAATCCTAATTCTTTCTATCTCATCTCTGAACTTGTTTTTCTCTATTCTCGTCTGTAAAAAGGAAGTAAGGTCTATATTAGAACCTGGGTTGGGACCTCTACTGCTTCTTTCTCGAATCATAGTTAACTTCTCCAACCGACTGTTCTTCCTCTAAAATATAATTATGGTCTTCACTAGTTCAATCTTCGGTAGTGCTGATCTCCTTATATTATCTTTAATGTTTTTAAGATATCCGGAAATTCATTCTCGAATCAGCTGCTATATACCAAGTTTTGGTGGAGTGTCCTTGTCACCACCTCCAAGTTGGCTCCAACTACTTCACTCTCTTCTAGCTTCGCAAATAACTATTCGCCATATTCTTCTACTCCTTCCACTAATATTTATCTTTCACAACTAGAATTCCTTAGTTTTTGCTGTATTTAAAAAAAGACATTTAAAACTAAAAACCATATATAGACCAAGGAATTAGGTAAAGACAAATCTGATATGTGAAAATAATTTGTTCCTCATTTTACAGCACTACTAATTTAGAAAATGTCTTGGTATAAACTCCCTTGCCTTGTGTTTCACTGAATTTCATGTCCTAAATAGAAGACTTTAGCAATGCAAGATTGAATGGAAACAAGAGTTGGAGACTAGGACTCGTGTTTTGGCCCCGTGACCAATCATTTTTAAATTTATGAAATATCTTGAAGATTGGAATAACAAAATGTTTTAGTTGATACTAGGAAAAAATTAATAGAATCTTGTCATGGAATTGCGGGATGTTTTCATTACTTTAGTTTTGACCACTTAATGTTCGGTTAATTCAAGTTGGGCGAAGGAAGTCTGATAGATAATGTCTTATGGTCTCATAAAGTAGGTCCAAGGCCGCCTTTGAAAGTTTATGGGTCATAAGCATTCATTGCGAATTCCCAAAGGCAACTTTTTCTGATAAAGATACCTACTTTGCACTTAAGATGATACCTTGACTAATGCTTCAGTCTTTTACAATGTAGGCGCCACCTGTTTTGGGAAAGAGGAGCATTTTTACTTCCCGGTCATCTGGGTAACACTTCTATTTTTCTTAATTTCAGAAACTTTAGTATCACAGAATTCATGGATTGGTTAAGATAATAGTGAATTGCTGACTTGTTGATACAGGGAGCAAGAGCAATGGACGACATGCGATTGCTGCTTTAAGTGGCGAAGGTTGCCATCTGATTTCCTTCTCCCTCCCTTATGGAGATGTCAGGACAATGTGTGGGATCACAGCAGGCAAGTAGTGTTGTATGAGGATTGCGAATGTAATGTGAATCCACACAATAAGTAGATTTTATTACATGCTAATTTATATTACGTCTTCAGGTGTTCATGTTCTGCACCAGATGAATTGAGCCCTTCGGAACTTGATCAACTTCTCAAAATGAACAATGGTATGGTATCAGTTTATATCTATCCATGCATCATACAATGATTTGTACAAATGTAAAATACCAGTTCAACCTTGTACTTTTATATAGTGATAATTTGGTGATTAGGTTTAGTCTGCCATTAGTATTAGTTTTTAGTTAACTCGACATCTACCTGATTAGCTTTTCCAAAAATGACAAGTTATGTAGCTGAAATAAGCTTCTCTGGCAGGATTAGTAAGTAGGCTAAAAAACAGGGCAAAAGGGTCCAGCTTAATATGTCTGTAGCTTGCTATAGTATATATGCTGTGTCCCAACAATCTTTTTTTCCTAATAGTTGCCAGCTAGCGTTGTTGTCACGAGGCTCGATTAGTCAAGTCGGCGACTAGGCACGACTTGTCGAGGAAAGAAGTTCGACAGATGGTTGTTAGGAAGTCAGTCGACTTGTCAACCAGTGCAATTCTCAGTGAAAATCCAGCACAAATTAAATAAAACAAAGAAAAGAGCTTATTTTCTAAACCCCTAATCACTACAACAATAGCACACACCTTGTTGAACCGGTGATTATAACAGGTACATTTAGTGATTATTCAACTTTTCTAATTAAAGAAATACAAATATATGAAATTCCAATCACCAACCATCATTGATTTCAGCCATCACCAAACTTCGTCGGCTTGCTGCAACCAGGGGGCATTAATTGATTTATATTTTATATTATAATAAGACTTGCATAGATTTGTTCAAAAATTGTATAGATCGAGAGGAAGAAGAGTGATGAGCTCGCCTAAGAGGTAGAGTAGAAATATGGCATTCAAGTAATTAGTGATCGTTTCTAGTTTTAATTTTAATTTGGTTTATATTTGATCACTATATATATGTATGTTATCACCACTTAGGCAGGAGGACGTTAGGGAAAGCAGGATGCATCCTTGGATAATACTGGTATGTTAGTAAAAGAATGCAATTCATTAATCAGAAAATCTTTGGTGACAATTTATTAAACAGGATGGGATACACACTTTTAAAATGATTTGTTATTAGGTTTTTCTCAATAGAGAAGAGAAGCAATTCTCAGAAATCAGTCCTTTAGAGATTTCTTGGGCAATAGACATCGCTAGAAAAAACCTCATTTAGGAGAAAAACCTAGAATGAGTTTTAGAGGGAAAAATCTTATGATTAGGGAATCCTCAAATACAGACAACCTTTTAAGGAATGTCTCGACACAAATAGACAATTTAAGCCAAAAGCTTGACCGTCTCAGCTAATTGTCTAGTTCTTTAGCCACAAACCCTCACATTTATAAAAAAGGAAAGATCCTAAACCTCAAACGTTTAAATGAAGGATTAGGAAAAGAGCCGAAGAATTTCATCTTCAGCAGCAGCCTTCCAGGTAGTGCACGAATTACCACTATAATTGCATCTAATAATCTTAACCAGATTAGAGGAAGAATACACCTTGGAGTCTATAAGTTACTATCCTATTTTGGGCTCAGTAAAGACCCCGTGATAAATTTTCAAAAGGCTCCAGTGTCTTTGGAAAATATTGTGCCACTTACTTTTACAGAAGTGAAAGTAGTAGTAGTAGCAGAAATAAGTTAAAAGACATGAAAAATCTTTTAACAGAGCAAAATGCTAAAATTATGAATCTTTCAGTTAAGAATAATGAAGAGATCAAAAGATTAGCAGAAGAGGTAGAATGACTTTGCAATAACAAGGACAACATACCTATATCTAGAAAAGAAGTTCTAGACTTAACCTCTAAATTGGGAGAAATCGAAGAATATCTTAGGATGAGCCTTAGGGAATTACAAGAAGATTTCAATAAGTTGCTTAAAAACCAGCAGTATAATGATAACATTGAAGCTGCAGCAACAAAGATTGTTAAGGAAATAAAAATTATTATCCAAGATTGTCCATGCAATAAAGAAATTCTTGATGCTCTTCAGACAGGTACATCAAGTAAAGAAATCATCATACCAGATGAAAAATTCAGGAAACCCTTGAAATATAGTTATCCTAATTTTAGCGTAGGAAACAAAGAAATGGGTATTGGAAAAAATTCAGGAAGTTTATCATGGCCATTTGAGAAATCAACATGAACTACATGAAAACAGTGGAAGAATTCTTCTGGAAAAATCTAGAAGATAAGGAATTGCAGATTTCAGATGACAACGTTGACATTCTAGAACAAGCAATTAGACCAATGGAAATAGATGATGAATCTATAGCCAACAAGGAAATAGAGACAAATAATAAGTTAAGATCTTTATTTGGTTTTACTAATTATGAAACTCTAAATGTCATTGAGAATTTCAGCTCTGAAGAACAATCAGATCATGAAAGATCACCTCAGGATTCCGAAGGTGAAAGTTCAGAAGATGAAATTTTACCAGAATATTTCAGAATGAACCACTAAAATCCCTTCAAAAATGAAGAAGGAGAATCTTCCTGTTATTTCACACCAACTATGAGAAAGATTGTAGAAGGGGGGGTTGAATACAATCTTTTACAAATTTAAAAGATTCAAGAATGATACACTAAAAAAACACAGTAAACAGAAAAACACCAAGTATTAAAAATACGGGTGGATTGAATGATCCACCCGTGAGATTTTATATAGAAGAATCTGTGGATTGTTTACAATTCGCACAGCTGCTGGTTCATCACTCAACAAGTTCTAACTCTCAGATTTTTCTCTCAAGTAATTTGAACAAGTTCAACTGATGCTACTAACTTGGTTATATACCCCAAGTTTTACAAAGCTTTTAGCTAGATTACAAAATGCACTCTAATCTAAAAACAATGCTGCACAACTTTGTCTTATGCATGCTTTCTGAGATGTCTTCATCTTTGACCATCATCTTGATTTGATCCAGATTGCACTGCATGAGATAAGTATGTTTCTGCTTCTTCTTTATTTTCCTAATTAGGCTTCCATGTCTATTTTAGTGTAATTCGATCCATGTGATTTGTCAGACTTAAGCTCTAGTCACTTTCAACTGCTCTTTGCTTCATCAGTTGAAGGTTCTGTTTGCTTGACTTTATCAGTTGAATGCCTGGCTCATCAGTTGAATGAATTACAAACTCCATCCGTTGAATGCTGTTCCAGTCTCATCAGTTGAATTCCTCAGCATTATCAGTTGAACACTTTGTCTTCAGTTGAATGCTTGATTTTCATCAGTTGAAACATCATCCAGTCTTCATCAGTTGAACAGTTACATCTCATCAGTTGAATATCCTTCACTTAGATAAAATTACATGGCATTGGATATTTACAATTAGCCATCCTATTCTACCCATCCGTTGATAATTCCCAAAGACAAGAAATGTAACAATTACAACTGAAATTTGATAAAGATTCTAAGTAAGACATGTTACAAAATGTTTATGTTATCATCAAAAATTATTGATTCCTAACAATCTCCCCCAATTTATGACTGGAGAAGATGCAGACATAAATTCTACACTTGATGATAACAAAAACATTAATAAAATAAAATGCAGAATTTAAATACAAGAGTTAGAAAAGATTACAGATGATTATGCTCCTCTAGACTGAGCAGTTACTTGTTCCTAGAAGATCTTCTTCTTCTGGACTTAAGTTTTTCTTCAAGAATATTGATTTGCTTCTGAAAGATCCTGTAGAACCATTCTTCATCACTATCTTGTCTGTTGAGTTTGGATTGGAGAGTCTTCAGAGTATTTAAGCTAGCAACCTTGAGTTGATCTTTAGGTCTGAAAAATCTCCTAACACCTTGATTGTCCCTAAATTCCATGACTGGAGTAGGTTCATGATGAATTTTCTTTCCAGTGTAGGGAATTTTCAGCCTTCTTTGTAGACTAGCATCAGAGTTCCATTCCTTCCTGATCTCAAGGATTCTCTTTAGTACCATTTGCTTTGCAGGTGGTGTAAATCCTCCAGTCCTCTTCATAGATCCATATATTTTTGTTAGAGAACTGAATCCCTCAGAATTCAGAACTCTGTGAAGAGGCCAGATGACATCACCCTTGTTTTTGTAAGAGAATACCAATCTTTCAGGTAACTTTGAAGTTGCTTCTATTCCTCTTACTTCTTGAAGATCATCCAGCTCCAGCTCCAACTCAGAAATTTCTTCAATGTTAGCAATGATCAGATAGTCATCAGGGTTCTCAGGTTCTTTTGGAGGTTTGGGAGGGTTAGCCATCCTTTTAGCCACAGACTTGACTTTCTTCTTTGGCTTGGAAGATTCTTGGACAAGAAAAGCTGGAATTGGAATATCTTCCAAGTCAATTGGCTCCTCCTTTGGCATTATTGGCTCATCATGGAAGTTGACATCTGGATGTACTACTGTGGTATCCTTGATTGGAGAAGAAGGCTTTGAGATAGGCTTTTCTGGCACTTCTTCTCTTCTCTTGGCTGCCTCAGGCATCTTAGTTTTAGATTTGACTCTCTTTTTCTTTGGAGAAGATTCAAGAGGCAATCCTTTCTCATTTAAAAGCTCAGCTGCCAACTCTTCTTCCAGCTCAATAGCAAACCTCTCATCCACCTCTATTTGATTTAAAGAGAGTTGGGATTCAAACTCCTCTTTTTCACATTCTCTGGCCACCTCTTCAGCTTTTGCATATGAGTAATGAGGATGGCCAGTTCCAATAAACAGCTTTTGGCCTTCTCTGTAGATGATGGCAAAATGAGTCTTTAAGGCCACATCTGCACAATCTTTATAACTTTTGATTTCTTGGCCCAAAAGCTTGTATTCATTTTTGTCAGGCCTGGCTAATGGAAAGTAGATTGAGCTTGAGTCTTTTCCAGGCCTGGAGTAACCACAATTGTTTGGAAACAGAGTTGGCTTGAACTCATTCAGAAATGATGGCTCACCCTTCTCTGTCTTGGAGGGAATAACAATCTCAGGTGTAATCACCCTGAGAATTGTGGTTGTGGTTGGAAAAGAGATTTGAGCTGTAGTGGCTGTAGAAGATGTAGATGATTTCTTGCCCAGTTGAGCCACTCTCTTTGCAATGGAGTCCAATTCTTTCATCCTTTCAATCTTTTGCTTTTCCCTTTCAGTGTGGAAAGGAGGAGGAATTTGACTGATTAATTCTGCAGGAGTTGGTAATTCTTTCTCCCCCTTTTTGTTAGCAGCAAGTGTAAGGGATGGACTGGGAAGAGAAGCACCAGAGGCAAGAAGAAGATGTTGAAGGAGTCCAGTCTGAATTCTTTGATGCTGCAACATCTCATCCATTCTAGAGTTTAAGATATAGACATTGCCTTCCAGAACTTCTACTTGCTTTTCCAATTGCAGTTGTTTTTGCTCAGAACCAGAAAGAGCTGATTTGACCTGAGCTGGAAGCTTTTCATCAATTTGTTTGGTCAGATCAGTCTTAACAGAGGCAATGAGAGAATTGAGATGCTCTATCTCTTTCTGAAAGTGGAGAGATTGATATTTGTGAAGCTTGAGGTTTTCCAGAGCTTGACTGGCAATGGTGGCAGAGATGGCTTGAGAGGAGGATGAGCTTCCAGGTTGTGATTGAAGAAGAGTGGAGGCTTGCCTTTCCAGCTCCATGCTAACAACCATTGCATTTGCAGACTGCATGGAGAGCCATGAAGGTAGAGAAGTGGTAGGTTGTTCACCAAGGGATTCCTCAAGAGCATCATTGAGGTCTTCATCACTATCATCATATTGAAAATCATCTCCAGCATTGGCAGGCAGAGCTGTAAATGCCTCCTTTGCTCTAAGCATAGAAGATGTAGTGTGAATTAGATTAAGGTGCCTCTCAGCTGCTTGATTGTCCAATCTGGCAAAATCTTGAATGGAAGACATTCCATGAGTAAAAGTCTCAGGGTCTAGTGAAACACCATCCAATATGGATCTGTATTCAGCTTGAAACTCTTGTTCACTAAACCCTTCACTGACACCTGCATTTCTCTCAATATCTCTCTTTTCTTGCATCAAGGGCTCCCCTTGGCTCACCACACAACTCACCTCTCCCTCACTTACCCTTACTAAAGGGTCACTCATATCCTCTCCTTTTTCCTGGCTAGAAGAAAATGCCAGACTCTCCACACTCTCTCCTTTTGCCAGCTCACTAGGCTGCCTCTCCACTCCATAGCTCACTCCACTCAATCCTAGAAGTGTTTGTGCTACCATGTGATCAACTGCTGTAGAAAGAGGTAAAGTAATTGAAGTAGCAGCAGCTGTCAACTGATGAGAGACATCAGTTGAGACATTAGTAGATGAGGCATTCAACTGATGAGAGCTGTTAAGCAGATCAGTTGAAGGACAAACACTTGTCAACTGATGAGGGAGATCAGTTGAAGAAAATGAAGAAATAGGTTTAGAGGCTGTAATAGTTGAGTCTGTGGTGATTGATTTTAAAGGAAAATCCACAGAACACACTGTCACAGAAGAAGGAAATGGAAGAGAAAGATCCAACAAATCATCAAAATGATGATGATCAATCTCAGAAGGGGGCTTCTCCATGAAATCCAAAGATGGAGAATTTACAAGTGTGGTGTGAATTAATTCCACATCCACAGAAGAGGTTGGGGATTGTGTTTGAGTAGTAGAAATGGTAAGATCATAAATATGGGTGATTGGTTGAGATGAAGAAGGGGGCTGTGACTCCACATTTATTGGAGTCACATCAATCTGACTTTGAGAAGTTAAAGGCATAAAATCCAGAATGGATGCCTGTGTGTGTGCAGAGTGCTTCAGTTTGTCACTTCTTAGCTTCTTTCTCCCATAGGCTTTTATTGGTGAAGAAGTGGTGTCCCTCCCCCTTTTTGACTGTGTCCTTGGCTGAGGACTGTTTTCAATAACAACATCCTTTTGGGAGGATGCTGCTAGGGATGTGCTTAAATCCATATTAACATCTACAGTCTTTTGGGAGACTGCAGAGTGGCTAGGCTGGTTAGCACTCACCTCTCCATCCTTATCCTTAGGGTTTCTTTGATGATCACCCTTTCCCTCCCCCTCACTTCCTCCAATCACACTCCCCTCAGGCTTGTGTTTCTTAGTTTTTACAACAGATGCCTTTTGGGAGGCATCTGAGGTTGGTTTAGAAGACTTGGTTTTAGAGGGTTTTGCTACTTGTGTAGGCTGTTGATGGGCCTCTTCAACAGCCCTGATAGCAGAAAGCAAAGAAGTTGAGGGTTGAGAGAGAGTAGTAGGAAAGCCATGTACCTCTTTGTGCTTTCCAGCCTCCATTGTTGGCAGGTACACCACCTCCAAGGAGGGGTATAAATTCATCCTAAAGAGGTCTTTAAAGACTCTCTTTTCCTGCACAAAACTGGGAAGCTTGGCTTCCTTGTTAGTAATAACTAGCTTATCATTGAGATGATTAGCTAGCATCATAAGAAATCTGACATAATATATATTCCTAGGTCTATCAGTTTTATCACCTAGTTTCTCCCCAATTTCTTGGATCATCAAACCACCAAAGTTGAAATATTCATTAGTCAGGTACATGTAAAGCATTTGTAAGATCTGGGAAGTAAGGGCATTAAAATTACTAATTTTACCAGAAAATGCTTTAATAAATGCATCACATAAGTAACTCCATTCTCTCCTAAGACCCCTTCTTTCTATTTTACCTAAGGCATCAGTTGGCAAAACATAATTCATGGCATAAAGTAAATTAACCAACTGATTATCACTAGGCAAAGATAAAACAGTATTTTCAGGAATCTTAAAGCATGCTTTCATAACATCAGCATTGACAGAGTAAGTTTTATTATTGACAGAGAAAGTTAGAGTTTCATGCTCACTATTAAACTCTGCAGAGGTCCACATTTCCTCAACTATTTCATGGTAGATGATGGGAGCTTCAGTCATAGCATAAGAGAGCTGGCTTGACTTGATGAACTCCATCATCCTGTGATACTCCTTTTCCTCCACAGCTTTAGTATCCACAAATGACGCAAAGTTGTTCTTCTCATAGATAAACCCACTTGGTGCAGTGTACTTCTTCATTGGTGCCATTGCAGTTACAGAGAAAGCTTGAAGAGAAATTAGAACTTGGTTTTGCACAGAGAGAGAAGAGAGCTTTGAGAATTCGAAAGAGTAAGATGAAAAGAAATGAAAATAGATTAAAACACTTAAATACTTTCTCAGAAAATTGCTGTGATTGGCTGAGAAATTACCGTTGAGAAGAAATTACTCTTATTTATCTCTACAAAAATTACACACACGATCGTGTATATAAAGTAAGAGAGAGACAAAAGAAATTTCAACGGCTCAGATCTGATAATACTTTCAACGGATGAAATAAGCGCCTCTTTAAACTTCCTAGTCAACTGATGAAGATCAGTTGAAGGCGTCTTCAACTGGTGTCATCAGTTGAATGAAAAACAACGCAAGAGGATATTGTTTCAATCATCAGTTGAAACAATTTCACTAGTTCATCAGTTGAAATATTATAGACTTTATCCAGAATTATAATTAATTCAATTTTGATAAATCAAAATTAATCAAATTCTGGCTGCCAAATTACAGAAAAATTCACTCTAAATTAGGAGAAATTTAACATACCTAATTTACTTACCAACCTTGTGAATGTGGATTCATCAAGAGGCTTTGTGAAAATATCTGCAATCTGTTCTTCACTTGGAACAAAATGCATTTCAACAGTACCAGCCATCACATGTTCTCTTATGAAGTGATATTTGATGTCAATGTGCTTGGTTCTTGAGTGTTGTACTGGATTTTCAGTTATAGCAATGGCACTGGTGTTGTCACAAAATATTGGGATTTTTGAGAGATTTAATCCATAATCAAGTAATTGATTTCTCATCCACAATAATTGTGCACAACAGCTTCCAGCTGCAATGTACTCAGCCTCAGCTGTAGAGGTTGATACAGAGTTTTGCTTTTTGCTAAACCAAGAAATCAATCTGTCACCAAGAAATTGACAAGTGCCAGTTGTACTTTTTCTATCAATTTTGCATCCTGCAAAATCAGCATCTGAATATCCAATTAGATCAAATCCAGAGTCTTTAGGGTACCAAATACCAAGATTTGGTGTTCCCTTAAGATATCTGAATATTCTTTTTATAGCAATAAGATGTGATTCTTTAGGATTAGATTGAAATCTAGCACAGAGACATGTAGAAAACATAATATCTGGTCTACTAGCTGTCAAATATAGAAGAGAACCAACCATGCCTCTATAATTAGAGATGTCCACAGATTTCTCATTAGGACTTAACTCTAATTTGGTGGCTGTTGGCATGGGAGTCTTAGCTTCTTTGCAATCCAATAAATCAAACTTTTTAAGTAGATCATAGATGTACTTAGTTTGATTTATGAATATACCTTCCTTTACTTGTTTAACTTGTAAACCAAGAAAGTAGGTGAGCTCTCCCATCATGCTCATTTCATACTGACTTTTCATTAGATTAGCAAACTTCTTGCAAAGTTTGTCATCTGTAGAACCAAAAATTATATCATCTACATAAATTTGAACCAGAATAAAGGCACCATTTACATTTCTGTAAAATAGTGTTTTATCCACAGTTCCTCTGGAAAAATGATTATCTAACAAGAATTGAGACAGAGTGTCATACCATGCCCTTGGAGCTTGCTTTAGTCCATAGAGTGCTTTTAATAAAAAGTAAACATACTCTGGAAATTCTGGATCCTCAAAACCAGGAGGCTGACTGACATATACCTCCTCTTCCAGTTCACCATTTAGAAAAGCACTCTTGACATCCATTTGATAAACTTTAAAATTTGCATGAGCAGCATAAGCCAGGAACATCCTTATTGCTTCCAGTCTTGCAACTGGTGCAAAGGTCTCATCAAAATCAATTCCTTCAGATTGAGAGTATCCTTTAGCAACAAGCCTTGCCTTGTTTCTGGTGACAACTCCATTCTCATCCACCTTGTTTCTGAATACCCACCTTACTCCTACAATTGTTCTATTTTTAGGCTTGGGTACCAGCTTCCATACATTGTTTCTCTCAAATTGATTTAATTCTTCTTGCATAGCAAGAACCCAATCAGCATCTTTGAGAGCATCTTCTATGACTTTAGGTTCATCCTGTGAAAGGAATGCACTGTACAAACACTCATCTTGAGTTGCTCTTCTTGTTTGTACAGATGCATTTGCATCTCCAATAATTAGCTCAAAAGGATGATCCCTTGTCCACTTTCTTTGTGGGGGAAGTGATTGTCTTGATGATGTGGCTTCATTGTTGAAGTTCAGGTTTCCATGTTGGAAAGCTCCCCCTAAATTTGACATCTCATTATTTCTAGACTGATTGAAACTTTGAGACATTCTTTCAACTGATGATCCTTGAGGTGTTTCAACTGATCCCTCCAATGTAGTTTCAACTGATGCTTCAGTTGAATTTCCAATTGTAGTTGTTTCTTGCACCAAAGAGTCATCAGTTGGAATATTAATTCCAGGATTAATTCCAACATTTTGAATAATGTCATCATCATCATCACTGTCATACAGATCACCTTCACCTTCATTCTCAAATCTGAGATTATCATGAAATCCTTCATCTGAGAATCCTTGAATCTTTTTATCATCAAAAACCACATGGATTGATTCCATAACAATGTTGGTTCTCAGATTATATACTCTAAATGATTTTCCATCAGAGTATCCAACAAAAATAGCTTCATCTGCCTTGGCCTCAAATTTTCCAAGATTTTCACCTTGATTTCTTAGAACATAACACTTGCATCCAAATACATGAAGAAAGCTAATTGTTGGCTTCTTTCCTTTGAAGAGTTGAAAGGGAGTTAGATTATGAGGTTTGGTAATTAGTGAAATGTTTTGAGTGAAGCAAGCAGTGTTCACAGCTTCAGCCCAAAAATAGGTTGGAAGTTGAGCTTCATTAATCATGGTTCTTGCAGCCTCAATAAGAGTTCTATTCTTCCTTTCAACAACACCATTTTGTTGTGGAGTTCTTGGTGCAGAGAACTCATGAGTAATTCCCTCTTCTTCACAAAATTCTTTCATCACAGAGTTCTTGAATTCTGTTCCATTGTCACTTCTTATCCTTCCAACTTTGACATCTGGATTGTTGTTTAATGCTTTGATATGATTGATGATGATTTTCCCAGCTTCATCCTTAGAATGCAGGAAGAAAGTCCAAGTGAATTTAGAAAAATCATCAACAATCACTAAGCAATATTTCTTCTTTGAAATAGACATGATGTTAACTGGTCCAAACAAATCCATATGCAAGAGCTGAAGGGGCTTCACAATTGATGAAAGAGTTTTGCTTTTGAAAGAGCTTCTCTTTTGCTTTCCTAGCTGACAGGCTCCACAAAGTCCATCTTTTGAGAATTCTAGCTTTGGTAGACCTCTTACCAAGTCCTTCTTTACTAACTCATTCAAGGTTTTGAAATTTAGATGAGATAATCTCTTATGCCATAGCCAACTGTCATCTGAGCTTGCTTTGCTGAGAAGGCAAGTGATAGATTCAGACTTGACAGAATTGAAGTCAGCTACATACACATTTCCTTTTCTTTGTCCAATCAGAACCACATTGTTGTCATCTCCTTTGGTGACAACACAGGCTGCAGAAGTGAAATTAACTTTGTAGCCTTTGTCACAGAGCTGACTGATGCTAAGCAAGTTGTGCTTAAGACCAGACACCAATGCAACTTCATCAATGATGACATTCTCTTTTGCAATCAAGCCATATCCCATAGTATATCCTTTGCTGTCATCTCCAAAGGTAATGCTAGGGCCAGCTTTCTCCACAAACTTTGTGAGCAGGGAGGAATCACCAGTCATGTGCCTGGAGCATCCACTATCCAAGTACCACAAATTCTTCTTGTGGTTTCCCTGCACACATTTTACAAACAGATCAAGTTGATTTTGGTACCCAAATTGCTTTGGGTCCAGATTTGTTAGTCTTAGCAGCCTTTTCCACTTTCTCAACCTTTTCCTTGGATTGAATTGGTTCAATCTTTGGTTTTGGTTGAGAAATTGGAACATCAACTCTGTTTTCAAACACAGGTCTTTGAGACATGCATAAATTGTTCATTCCATGCAAGTTTGAATGAAATTGAGGCATGTTAAAGGCATTGAAATAAGGATTGAACATATATGGCATGTTAGGCTGAGAATAAGGATTGTGAGGCAATAAACCAGGCATCATATTCATAGCAGATAAATTCATGTGAGGAACAGATGTCATAGGAATAGGCAAGGATAAATTAGGAGCAACCACAGTTTTACAATTAGCAGATAAATGATTTACACTACCACACTTACTGCAAGTTTTCCTAAGAGCACTAGCATTGGGAGTGTAATTGGTGTGCTTGTTAACTCCTATTTTGCCATTTCTATTTCCTTTCTTCTTTTTAGTCTCCTCAGATTTATGCTCACTAGTATCCAACTTCTTCTTGTTCTTGTTACTGGAATGAAGAGTGTTATTAACACTATTACTGGTCTCAGAAGAACTATTCTCACCTTTAACAAAATTCTTTTTAACAGGACCATATTTCTTGTTAAGCTTCTTGAGAACACTCTTGTCAACTGATAAGCTTTTGTTCAACTGATGACTCTCATCAGTTGAGACTTTGCTCTTCAACTGATGATCATCATCAGTATTCTCATCATTTGAACTGTTCTCAGATATCTCAAGCACTTTCTTATTCCTCTTCCACTCATTCTCTACAAAGGTCTCTCTACCTTGCATGTTGATGATATTGGTGGAAACATCCCTACCAGATTTCCATTTGGCAATAATCTCTTGTTCCTTATCAAGCTGCTTTCTTATGATCTCTTCTCTTTTCAGAACAACCAAGAGATCATCCTTGGCTGTCTGACACTCAATTTTCAGCTTCTCAAACTCAATAAATTGAGCTTCTAAGACACTGTTTCTATCACTAAGAAAGGTGTTAGCTTCCTTAATCCTACTATTTTCCTTAGTGAGAGATTTTAGAGAAACATGCAAATGATACAATTCTGTAGACATTTCATTAATAGTAGCATTGCATTCATCTTTAGTTAACTCAACTAAGTTTGTAGTGAATACCTGACTACTGCTTCCAGTGTTTTCTTCTTGATCTGTGGAGTTGGCCATTAGAGCTAGATTGACAAACTCCTCCTCTTCATCAGAATCATCTCCAGCTGCCCAATCATCCTTTGTGATGAATGCTCTTTCCTTTTGTTTGAGAAGTTCATAATATTTCTTTTTGTAGTCAATGTTTTCACTTGACTTCTTCTCAACTTTAGGCTTTCTGCACTCATTTGCAAAGTGACCTGCATTCCCACAGTTGAAGCACTTGAATTTTGATCTGTCTACCATGCTTCTATCAGACTTGGGATTGCCTTTAAAAGATTTTGCAGAATTAAAATTCTTTTTGAATTTCAGTTTGGAGAATCTTCTTGACAGGAAGGCTAGATGCTCATCAATCCCATCACTTTCTTCACCAGAATCAGCTACTTCTTTCTCCTTTCTTCTTCCTTTGCTTGACTCTGAGCTCTCCTCTTTGACCAACTTCTCAGTTTCTTCAACTTGAGACTTTCCCTTGTCCTTGACAGTGTCCTCCAGAGATGCAACTAGAGCCACAGATGAATGCCCTTTCTTTTGGCTTTTCTCAATCTCTTCATCTTGTTCCATTTCAAGCTCATAAGTCTTTAAGGTTCCATACAGTCTCTCTAGAGTATAGTCTTTAAATTCTTGTGTATTTCTGAGAGAGACTGTCATGGGTTTCCAATCTTTAGGAAGAGCTCTTAAGAATTTCAGGTTTGAATCCTTAACTTGATATACTCTTCCAAAGAGCTTTAGACCATTTAACAGTTTTTGAAATCTGTTAAATGTATCACTCAAACTTTCACCAGCCTTGAAATGGAATGACTCATATTGTTGAATCAGAAGCTGCATCTTGTTTTCTCTCACTTGCTCATTCCCTTCACAGATAGTCCTGATGGTGTCCCAAACTTCTTTGGCACTTGTGCAGCTAATAACACTATCAATCATTTCTTGATCCAAACCATTGAACAGAAGGTTCATGGTTTTCTTGTCCTTGTGCACCTCCTCAGTATCTTCTTGAGAATATTCATGGACAGGTTTTGGAATCATCTTACCTACCATGTCTTCACCATCAGCTCCCATGCTTGTGCAGACCTTCATGGGGACATGAGGTCCTTTTTCAATGCAGTTCACATAGCTTTCATCAATGGACAACAGATGCAGATGCATTCTCACTTTCCAGTGAAAATAGTTGTCTTTGTCAAGAACAGGAATCTTCACTCCAGCATCCTTCTTTCCCATCTTTCTCTAGCAGTGTTGATCTTTTTCCCTGTTTGTTGGGAACCTGGCTCTGATACCAATTGTTATTTCACACCAACTATGAGAAAGATTGTAGAAGGGGGGGTTGAATACAATCTTTTACAAATTTAAAAGATTCAAGAATGATACACTAAAAAAACACAGTAAACAGAAAAACACCAAGTATTAAAAATACGGGTGGATTGAATGATCCACCCGTGAGATTTTATATAGAAGAATCTGTGGATTGTTTACAATTCGCACAGCTGCTGGTTCATCACTCAACAAGTTCTAACTCTCAGATTTTTCTCTCAAGTAATTTGAACAAGTTCAACTGATGCTACTAACTTGGTTATATACCCCAAGTTTTACAAAGCTTTTAGCTAGATTACAAAATGCACTCTAATCTAAAAACAATGCTGCACAACTTTGTCTTATGCATGCTTTCTGAGATGTCTTCATCTTTGACCATCATCTTGATTTGATCCAGATTGCACTGCATGAGATAAGTATGTTTCTGCTTCTTCTTTATTTTCCTAATTAGGCTTCCATGTCTATTTTAGTGTAATTCGATCCATGTGATTTGTCAGACTTAAGCTCTAGTCACTTTCAACTGCTCTTTGCTTCATCAGTTGAAGGTTCTGTTTGCTTGACTTTATCAGTTGAATGCCTGGCTCATCAGTTGAATGAATTACAAACTCCATCCGTTGAATGCTGTTCCAGTCTCATCAGTTGAATTCCTCAGCATTATCAGTTGAACACTTTGTCTTCAGTTGAATGCTTGATTTTCATCAGTTGAAACATCATCCAGTCTTCATCAGTTGAACAGTTACATCTCATCAGTTGAATATCCTTCACTTAGATAAAATTACATGGCATTGGATATTTACAATTAGCCATCCTATTCTACCCATCCGTTGATAATTCCCAAAGACAAGAAATGTAACAATTACAACTGAAATTTGATAAAGATTCTAAGTAAGACATGTTACAAAATGTTTATGTTATCATCAAAAATTATTGATTCCTAACACTTCCGAACGCAATCTTGAAGATTTAGGTAGAAAGAAAAGAAAAGGTAATTTTTTTTTCTACTACAAATTCAAAAAATACAAACAATATTTATGGTAGTACTATTTTTAATATTGATGGTAAAACCAATAGAAAAGAACTCATATATAAATGGGCTCAAGAGATAAGTTTGATAATTCAGACTAATAGTGAAGCTTATGACGATCAACAAACAATTTTTTTATTGATGGAACATAAGACTTGCTTGCTAAAAACCATCTTTGCTAAAAACCGTATTCAGCAAGATCCGTGATTTGACTAGAAAGCAAAAGCAACTTAAAACTCTTAGCAAAAGATGTTGCGAAAAGATTATAGAACAACCATCTGAATACGGTTGCAGGAAGACTAGAAGGTTATCTAAGAAAATTTCGTATAAAAGATATATGAAAAAATACAGGTTTGTCAGGAAAAAAAAGACTTTCAAACCAGGTAAATACGTTAAGAAGAAATTTAATAACAATAAATCTTCTAACGAAAAAACAAAATTCTGCCCAAAAGGCATGGGAGTGGAAAGATTCAGACACTAGCTACATCAACAAGGTGAAAAAGAATCTAAAGATTTTTCCAAAACTCTATCATCCAGAGATGATAAGCTTATCATTGAGACAGATGCCTCGGGAGGATACTGGGGAGGAGTACTCAAAGCTATTAATTTTGATAAAGAATTAATATGTAGATATGCTTCAGAATGCTTTAAAGACGCCAGAAAGAATTATCATTCAAATGAAAAAGAATATCAGGCAGTAGAGTAATTAATAAATTTTCAATTTATCTAACACCAGTTAGATTCTTGGTTAAACAAATAATAAGAATTTTACTCTTATTTTCTTCGTATAAAGTTACAAGGAGATAATAAGTAAGGAAGGTTAGTAAGATTGCAGCAATGACTATCTCGCTACAGCTTTGATGTACTGCACATTGAAGGAGTTAAAAACTGCTTAGCAGATTTTTTAACAAGAGAATTCTAGAAAGATCAAGTAAACACAATTTAATGACGATGTAATGTTCAACAATGTATATTACACTGTTTTACAGGAATCCAAAGTCACTTTTTGAGCTATAAATACAGAAGAATTCAGAAGATTGAATGCACCAACAAATCTCTATTAAAATCCTTGAATACATATAATGCTTCTCAACCTAAATACATCTTTTTCTTCGATATTACCGTATGCTAGTAGCTATGGACAAACTAGCAATGCAAGAAGCTATTGTTATGAAGAAAATTCAGCTTTTACAAGATGAACTTCATATCATTCGTTCCGAAATATAATTTGTAAGAAGATTTCAATCTTCTGAACAACAAATGGTTATTTCAGAACCTTATTCAGTAATAGAGGTGTAATTCGAGTCGGGCGGCTCGCGAGCTCGCCCGGCTCGAACTCGTTTAAGTGGGCTCGGCTCTACTCGACTCGTTAAACGAGTCGGCTCGACTCGACTCGTGAAATTAAACGACCCGAGTTCGGGTAGAGGTTTGGGCTCGATTAAGTGTAAAATTATACGAGCTGGCTCGCTCGCTCGACTCGTTAAAACCGGCTCGTTTAGCTAAACGAGCCAGCTCGGCTCGGCTCGTGAAATTAACCGACTCGAGTTCGGACAAAAATTTAGGCTCGATTAGTTAACCGAGCCGGCTCGGCTCGACTCGAATAAACTTGGCTCGAATTAAGCTCGGCTCGAAACTCGCCCGGCTCAGCTCGAATTACAGCCCTATTCAGTAATGAACAAATCTGAACCAGCCCGGAGCAAACGGCTACTGGTAAAGGCTCGACAAATATGTTGGCACATGTGGATATGGTAAAAATCCAAACTGAGGTCACCATCTTCAGAAATGAACAAAGCTGAGTCTATTCCTGAGCAAACGGCTCCAGGTAAAGAAAAAACAAATCCGTTAAAGGTTGTTGCTTTGCCAGAAAGCAATACTGAGGTCCAGACCTCCATAAAGTTAGTAAAACCCTGTGATTTAAATTTGAGGCCTACCGGTGGAATTTAAATCCCTAAAAAGTCTGAAGGTCAAATTTCAGCTGTCCCAACAGGATATAAAGGCCCTAAGCTTATTATGTGATGTTTAATGGCTCAAATGCAGGTATATACACTACATGGGAGATAGCTGAGAAGGTTGTAAAAGGATTCTCAGGCATCAAGCACAAAAAGGACAAGTCATTTGCTGAAGCAAAAGTTGCAGCAAATATTTATACGACGCAAGAATTTAAGGCACCTCTTCAGTTGATTAGTTCTGTGGAAGCATTAGACCCAACTTATGCAGGGGCTATAACCCACCAAATGGAAATTTCTAGCATAACTGTTTTGGGACACATCCCGAAATCTCAGCAACTGTTAATACAAACAGATGAAGATACCATTGAAACTTATTATTCAGGTTTTAATTATTTTTATCAATATGGAAGAATAGCCACTGAAAAGAAGTTCGTTAGCGAACATTTCTTTACACAGACAAGAAGAATGTCAACTACTTCAACTTCTATCCAAATACTGATCCAGACATGGTCTATGAAGCATACTAGTATGGTCTATCAACGCAAGTCTATCCTGCTAATAACCTCTTGGAAATTTCTAAGTTCCCCAAGGAATTTAGAAAGATAGTCAAGAAATTTAAAAATAATTGTCTCAAAGGAAAAGAGATCGACCTCATCATCAAAACTACCAGTACCGCTATATGCTGAGAAAATGGTGAAGAATACGATTCTCCACCTGATCAACCTTTTCATTATATTCAGGTTGGATCTGCCAAGGAAAAGATCTATTCTCCAAGCCAAGCAATAGAGCCTACCCTGGAGAAGGATGATCAAAGAGAACTTGCTGAGAATAAGTTATTGATTTTAATCAATAAAATATTTAGCATTTCAAAAGAAGATAAGCTAAAAGTCAATTTAGCTACAACAAATGCCTTAATGACCTCTTATTCCCATAGAGGATTAAGTGAAGAAAACTACAACAAAGTTGTGGCTTTCAGATGGCAATTATTGCATAAAGATGCTGTTGGAGCGCATAAAGAAATCTTTTGCAGGAAAAAGCAAAAGGAAATGAACAAATTTGGCATCCAGCTCGAATGTCCAAGCTGCGGTATCATTACTCCAGACAAAGAATCTGGAAAAAGAAAAGTTGAAGACCCCTCTACTTCAGCAGAAGACAAAGGTTCTCTTTCTAAAACAGGAGTACTGCTCAAAGCAAAACCGGGAAACCGATTTTAGGGAGCATCTACTTTTGGAAAAGAAAGTGGAGCATTTACTTTTGGAAAAGAAAATGGAGCATCTACTTTTGGAAAAGAAAGTTGAGCATCTTCAAAATGAATAAACATGTGTTTATCATGCATTGTGTGTTTATTATGCATTGTGTTCATCCGCATCATCCTCATAGTCACACTATTACATCCCTAGAACCCTAAATGGGTTTACTCACACATTATTGTTGAACACTTGCCTAATATTTTTGATACAGAGATTGTTGCCTCAAAATTCGATGATCTACTAAACACTTAACTCGGCCTTTTTATAGACTAAGGTCGAGAATCTATACATTCTTAAAGCAGATTCTATTCCAAAAGAATATGCTCCTTTCTTTTAAAAAGAAAGATGCTGCACTTACTTTTTCAAAAGAATATGCTCCACTTTCTTTTCCAAAAGTAGATGCTCCACTTTCTTTTCCGAAAGTAGATCCTCCACTTTCTTTTCCAAAAGTGGTTGCTCCCTAAAATCGGTTTCCCGGTTTTTTTTAGCAGTACTCCTGTTTTAGGCAGAGATCCTTTGGCTTCTGCTGAAGTAGACGGGTCTTCTACTATTCTTTTTCCTAATTCTTTGTCTGGAATAATGATACCGCATATTTGACATTCGAGCTGGATGCCAAATTTGTGCATCTCCTTTTGCTTTTTCCTGCAAAAGATTTCTTTATGCGCTCTAACAGCATCTTTATGCAATAATTGCCTTCTGAAAGCCACAACTTTGTTGTAGTTTTCTTCGCTTAATCCTTTACAGGAATAAGAGGTCATTAAGGCATTTGTTGTAGCTAAATTGACTTTTAGCTTATCTTCTTTTGAAATGCTAAATATTTTATTGATTAAAATCAATAACTTATTCTCAGCAATGTCTCTTAGATCATCTTCTCCAGGGTAGGCTGCATTGCTTGGCTTGGCGAATAGATCTTTTCCTTGGCAGAACCAACCTGAATATAATGAAAAGGTTGATTAGGTGGACAACCGTATTTTTTTTCATTTTCCCAGTATATAATGGTAGTGGTAGTTTTGATGATGAGGTCGATCTCTTTTCCTTTAAAACAATTATTTTTAAATGTCTTGACTGCCTTTCTCAATTCCTTGTGGAACTTAGAAATTTCCAAGAGGTTATTAGCAGGATAGACTTGCGTTAATAGACCATACTGGTATGCTTCATAGACCATGTCTGGATCAGTATTTGGATAGAAGTTGAAGTAGCTGACATTCTTTTTGTCTGTGGTGAAAAAATGTTCGCTAACGAACTCTTTTTCAGTGGCTATTCTTCCATATTGATAAAGATAATTAAAACCTGAATAATAAGTTTCAATGGTATCTTCATCTGTTTGTATTTCTTCATCAGTTTGTATTAACAGCTGCTGAGATTTCGGGATGTGTCCCAAAACAGTTATGCTAGCACTTTCCATTTCGTGGGTTATAGCCCCTGCATAAGTTGGGTCTAATGCTTCCACAGAACTAATCAACTGAAGAGGTGGCTTAAATTCTTGCGTCGTATAAATATTTGCTGCAACTTTTGCTTCAGCAAATTACTTGTACTTTTTGTGTTTGATGCCTGAGAATCCTTTTACAGCCTTCTCAGCTATCTCCCATGTAGTGTAAATACCTGCATTTGAGCCATTAAACACCACATAATAGGCTTAGGGCCTTTATATCCTGTTGGGACAGCTGAAATTTGACCTTCAGTCTCTTTAGGGATTTGAGTTCCCCTGTTAGGCCTCAAATTTAAATCAAAGGGTTTTACTAACGTTATGGAGGTTTGGACCTCAGTCTTGCTTTTTGGCAAAGCCACAACCTTTAACGGATTTGTTATTTCTTTACATGGAGCCGTTTGCTCGTGAATAGACTCATCTTTGTTCATTTCTGAAGATGGTGATGAATTAACCATTTGTTGTGAGGTATAAACCTCAGTTCGGATTTTTACCAAATCCACATGTGCCAACGGATTTGTCGAGCCTTTACCAGTAGCCGTTTGCTCCGGGCTAGTTTTAGATTTGTGCATTACTGAAGAAGATTCTGATATAACCTTTTGTTGTTCAGAAGATTGAAATCTTCTTACAAATTCCATTTCGGAACGAATGATATGAAGTTCATCTTGTCAAAGCTGAATTTTTTTCATAGCAATAGCTTCTTGCATTGCTAGTTTGTCCATAGCTACTAGCATATGGTAATCTCAAAGAAAGAGATGTATTTAGGCAAAGAAGCATTATATGTGTTCAAGGATTTGAATAGAGATTTGTTGGTGCATTCAATCTCCTGAATTCCTCTGTATTTATAGTCTAAAAAGTGGCTTTGGATTCCTGAGAAACAGTGTAATATACAGTGTAGAACATCACATCGTCATTAAATTGTGTTTACCTGATCTTTCTGGAATTTTCTTGTTAAAAAATCTGCTAAGCAGTTTTTATCTCCTTCAATGTGCTGTACATCAAAGCTATAGCGAGATATCCATTGCTGCAATCTTACTAACCTTCCTTATTATCTCCCTGTAACTTTATACGAAGAAAGTAAGAGTAAAATTCTTATTATCTGTTCAAACCAAGAGTCTAACTGGTGTTTGATAAATAGAAAATTTATTAATTACCCTAATACTGTCAGATATTCTTTTTCATTTGAATGATAGTTCTTTTCGGCATCTTTAAAGCATCCTGAAGCATATCTACATATTAATTCTTTCTCAGAATTAATAGCTTTGAGTACTCCTCCCCAGTATTCTTCCGAGGCGTCTGTATCAATGATAAGCTTATCATCTGGTTCTTGATGATAGAGTTTTGGAAAAATCTTTAGATTCTTTTTCACCTTGCTGATGTAGCTAGTGTCTGAATCTTTCCACTCCCATGCTACGTCTTTCCTGAGTTTTGTCTGCAGAGGAGCACGAATAGAAGCAAGTTTGGAATATAATCAGAAGCATAGGTTAATATACCTAAAAACCTCTGTAATTGCTTTTTGTCTTCAATTTTATCCAGGAACTTATGAATATGTTCAAGGATGTGTGTTTGAGGACAATGCGTTCCTTGATCATTTTCTAATCCTAAGAAATTAATATTTGTCTTGAAGATTTGGGCCTTATTTTTGGACTGAATAATACCAAGTAATTGGCATTTCTTCGATACTACTGCTAAATGCCTGAGATGATCTAGTTCATTATCACTGAAGATAAGAATATGATCAACATAAACACAACAAAATTTTTCAAAAGATATGAATGCATTTTGCATTTGTCTTTGAAATATGGATGGTGCCTGTTTGAGTCCAAACGGTACAACTATCCATTGATAATGTCCTTGGGGACATGTAAATGCTGTCAATAGCTGTGATTGTTCATCTAACAAAACCTGCTAAAATCCAGATTTACAGTCTAATGAACTAAACATTTTCTTACCTCTAATAAGAGTGAGCAATTCATCCTTATTTGGTAGATTATGACTGTCTCCTATTGTGGCTTCATTGATTGCCTTGTAGTTGACTACTATTCTTTTCTTACCTCTTCTCCTTTCAGCTTCATTTTCAACTAAAAATGCTGGAGACATATGAGGTGATTTACTAGGAATGATAATTTTCATCTCTAGTAATTCTTGAATTTGTTTACCCAATTCTTCTCGATCCTGAGGATTGTAATTCATCGGCTTTACCTTTATTACCATCTTTGGATCTTTGAGCTTGATATTTGCCTTCATCCAATGCTTGGTCTTTGTAGGATCTCAGGGATTTTCTGAGCAAACAGAAATAATTTCTCAATAATAGATTTTTTATCAATGTCAAGAACTAAATTATAACAAATAAAATTCAATTCTTTAAGGTTTTTTATGCTATCTTTCCCTTTTTTAAAAGCTGAATTTTATTAGGGCTGATATTAATAGTATCAGTTTTGGGTTTCTTAGAATTCTTTTTCATAGATTCAAGAAATCCTGTAACTCCAACCATTCTAGCTGTTGTTACCTTTTTGATGTATACTTCTTCGCTTGACAAGGTTAGTATAATCTTTTTTGTGAACTGAGTATAAGGTCCATATAGTTGGAGGAAATTATTGCCAAATATAAAATCAATACTTGATTCTTGCTGGTATATTGTAGGAATATGAAATATTTCTCCTGCAATTTGAATATCAATATTTTTACATACCTTGTTAAGAGAAATGGTATTTCCATCTGCTATTTTTACCTGTATAGCCCTTTCCATGTTAACCCAATGTTCTTCTGGGATAACATATTTACTTGCTACGCATAGGCTTGCACCTGTATCTACATAGCAGCGTATATTTTTCTATATCCCGCAAATTTTAATTTTCCTGAAATATAAATAGAAATTGGATTGGTGATGTTGGGCATTACCAATTCTTCTTTTTCAGTCTTATTCTGAGGTAATGGATTTATCACTCTCAGAATTTTCTGGTCCGGGGTCTAATTCTTCTTCCGAGATATATTCTTCTTGTATATCTTCATAAGGTTCTATGTATGTATGTATGTATGTATGTATGTATGTATGTATGTATGTATGTATGTGTATATATATATATATTTATTTATGGTTCTACTTTAATACAAACCTCCTTAAAATAGAAACTAGAAACTAAAATAAAAAAAATTCTAAGTCACATCAAAATATAGCATATATGGTATGCTAATTGATCTTTCGGAGATGAAAAATACAATGAAGTCAGATTTCAAAAAGCTCACCGATTGACTGGAAAAATCAATTAGGAACGTAGGGAATTATGTGGGATTATGTGTGTCAGATTTATACATAGAGTCTTACTCGAATACAAATCAAATTAGTCCACAAACTAAAAACCAGTCCCCGACTAATTTTTAATCACTATTTTTAATTACAGAAATCACCAGTTTGTACATCACAAATCACTCTCTTATATACAACTAGAGGTGGCAATATGGTGGCAAAACCATGAAACCAATCCAAACCAAACCAAACCGAAATTGTGAATTTGGATCAATATGAAATCACATTTAGGAAAATGGATTTGGTTTGGTTTTTAATCTCACATTTCTCACAGAATGTGGATCTAACTACATTTGTGTCTCTCTTTTAAAAAATTATATGTATTAATATCAAATATCTACGAGAGAGAGAGAGAGATTGAAGTGGTGGAAGTGATCGAAGGTTGGTGCATCTCCATATTTCAAATACCTTCAACTGATTGAAGCTCGAGTATGGTAGTTGTTCTAGTGTTTCATTTTCACTGATGTCAAAGTTTCTTAGATTAAGAGGAAGTTCAAAAAAGAATATGATAGCTGTTCCAGTGTTGCTTCTCCCTTTTAAAGAGCAGGATCATTCACCTCTGTACAAAAGTGGGAGAGAGAAAGACGGAGTCATCACTTTGGGCATTTCAAGAATGTAGCCCATTAATTATTAGACAGTAGTAGAACACTCATTATAAATCGGCCCAGTTAGAAGTTTTATGCAACATTCATGCATGATTTTTATTGTTTTAATCAATTAATCAAGTTATAATAGCTAGTTTAATCATATTTCATAATATTTAAATACAATTTAAATGGAATTTAATTTTTCAAATTATGTTTAAATGACAATGAATAAATATGATTTATCCATATTTTTAACCAAAACCATACAACCAATCCAAAACCATAACCATATTTAATGTGATATGGATTTTAAATGGTTTTGGTTCCTAAACAAAACCAAATCCATATTATGGGATAAATATCAAATAAGTGACTCATTTCGTCCAAATGTATCAATTGAGTTACTGATTTCTAAATTGACTCAAATTAGACACTCATTAGAAATATTTGTATCAAAATTATCACTCTATCGTTAGTTGAAATTTTAAAAGTATTATATATTAAGTTTCGCACATTTTTTATGAATGATATTACATCTAAATGAAAGATTCTGAGTTCTAGTATTTTAGATAATATTTTTAGATTTTTAAAATTTTATCTTCTATTTATTTTTATTTAAATCAAATAAAACAATCAAAAAATTAAAAATAAATAGTTGATAAAATTTTAAAAATCTAAAAATATTAGCGAAAATAGTAGGACTCGGAATCTTTCATTTGGATGTAATACCATTCATAAGAAATGTGCGAAACTCAATATATAATACTTTCAAAATTTCGACTAACGATAGAGTGATATTTTTGATACAAATTTTTCTAATGAGTGTCTAATTTGAGTCAATTTAGAAAGCAGTAACTCAATTGATATATTTGGACGAAACGAGTCACCTATTTGATATTTATCCCTCCATATTATTGGGTCCAAAACCAAACCAATCAAATATTTTGCCAGTCCTACATATAACATATCTCTCAAACATAAATAAATGATATATGTGTGTGTGTGTACACACACACACATAGGCTAGTGATCAATTACAAACCAACCCTTAAATACAATCTAAAAACCAATACAATTAAGTGATATATACTTCAGAAAATAGTGATTTTGTGTTGCAAAAATTATTGATTTTTTAAAAAATAGGGATCGGGATGGAAACGGAGTAGTAGGGGGTGAGATGGTTGTGGTGAGTGAGGTTGTGCGAGAGAGGGGTTGGGGATAGCGCGGTATTATGAACAGATATTATGTAAGGGGGATGGTGGCTTGGTGGCGTCGACTGGGAAGGGGTTCTATTGGCGATCACAAATTCGTCGAGTGAGAGTATGAAGGCGTATAGGTGCAGTAGCAGTGCAGTCACCAAAGCGGAGTGGATGTGGCGTTGACGGGTAGCAGTTGAGGTAGTGGTGATGTGTTGGTGGCCGCGGGGGTTGTAGATGGTTAATTGATGGAGGGGGAGATAGTGGGAGATTTACAACAATGGTGGACAATAGCGGAGAAGGAAAGAGAGGGAAAGAGAGTAGTGCAAGGGAAATGAGGGAAGAAGTGGTGGAGGTGGGGGTGGATTTGGTGGTGGTAGAGATAGCGGAAGTGGTGGACATACAGAGGGCGGTGGGCATGGAGGCGGTGGGGGTGCAATGGCGGAGGTGGAGGCGGAACTGGAGGAGGTGGAGGCAGAGACGAAGATGGGGTTGGTGAGAAGTTAGTGGTACTTGCTTTAATAAGTTGGTGATATTCTAGCTGGGTTTGTAGCTTGTAGTAGAACAAGACTCTATACACACACACACTCACACACAACGTAAATGATCACCATCTTCACCCATACTGCAATAATGGACCTCCTGCCATCATTATCAGCATTTTTTATGACTTGCCCCTATCGCCTATCATCACTAATAGCCACCCCGATTTCCACAATAACTTACTGAAACTAGCGACTACTTACCATCAACACACCTCCTCTCACCACTTACTACGATCATGGACTTTCTACAACTACAATTGATCGTCAGTAATCGACCACCAATATTTAAGTAGATTATCTTAATTATGGAAAATTAAAATTGCTGATTTTATTGTATAAAACAATGATTAATGCAGTATAAACTAGTGATTCCTGTAGTTGTAAACTGGTTTTTGGTTTGTATTCAAGAATTGGTTTGTATTTGATCACTAGCCTGGTGTGTATGCAAATGATCAAATAAAAACAAATATTGGAATAACAACTAGAATAATCATCATTTAGCATAATTTTATTTAGTGATCATCTTACCCAACCCCGCTACCATGAGCATCCACACCCCAACCCACTGCCCATACCACCATCACCACTCATACACCAGCCCCCACCCCACCTTACCTTTCACCGCTTTTCTTCTCCGCGCCACATTATCACTACCCAGCTCCACTCCCACCACCACCCCTACCTATTTGCCGCAATTGTGGACCTAGGATTAAAGTTTAGTGGGGGCACAATCCAGTTTTTTTTTATACATCCCTTTTGAGTTTTAATCTCGTCTCTGGTTGAATATTATTTTAAATATTGGACTTGCTTATTATTTTTAATCATTTATGAAATGGGCTTGCTGGGTATTATTTAAAACATTTCACTAACTAGGCTTCTAAATCTGTGGATTATTGGGACACATTTGTTTGTTTAATGGGGTACCTATATATATTTTTTTAAACTATAATACTATTGGCCAGATTTAACTGGGGGCCATGCCCCTGTTCTCCTTAATGTAAGTCCGCCTCTGATTTGCCGCTGTTACTACTGCCCGACTCTGACCTAGCTTCATCCCTGCTCCTCCCTGTTTCCATCCCATCCCTTCCATGACCTTTCTTCTGCTCCTCCCTGTTTCCATCCCATCCCTTCCATGACCTTTCTTCTCTGCGTCTTTTGGAGAAATGAATATAAATGTGATTTTCTATTTTAGTATCTAGCTAAATTTGTTTTTCAGAAATAAGAGATTGTTTCTAAAATATATATAATTATGCTTTTTCCTGAAATTAGTTCTTATTTTTTCCTAAATAACGAATATAAAACATTTCTTTAATATTTAATTCTAAAACATTTATAAACAAATATATTTTCTTAAAACAATAAACCTTTAAATTATATTTTAAAAAAAAATGCGCCGAACAGGGCCTTAGTCAACTGTTGCCAGAAGACTACTTATATAAAAAAAAATGTTTTTACGACTTCAGATATATCAGGAGGATTGATCATAAAAGCACGCAAACCGTCAGCATCTTGTGATATGATTTGAGATTTGATTAGTAAAATTAATATATATTTGAATAATTTTAGTTACTAATTTATATATATTTGAATGAAAGCCTAACTAATTTAAAACTAGAAGGAGAGGGAGAGGAAAAGGGTGAGAAGAAAGGTCATGGAAGGGATGGGATGGAAAGTGGAAAATAAATATATATATTTGAATGAAAGCCTAACTAATTTAAAACCAGAATCTAATTGAAATTTTAGGTTAGATTCCATAGTGTTTTTTGTTCTTGGGTGTTTATGAAGCAATGACCTTTATGTATAATGAATATGGAAAGGAAGAAATATAGATGTTTGTAATTAATTTACGAGAATTGCATTTCGCACCCTTTAGCTATAACTAAAAATCAATTCTGTATACCTATTTTAGAAAATTGCACTTTGCATCTCATTAGTTTTAAATCCGATATATATTGTACCCTTGTACATCTTTTCATCCAATTGAGACGTTCAAGTTATTTTTTGCAAGGATATTATTAGTATAATAATCATTGTGATACAAAAATAATAAGATTTAACTTAAAACTCACTTTCTTTTTCATGTAAATAATCTCTAGGCATGATATATTATAATTGGAACTTCTTGTAATTTAGTCTCTCGTAATCAACCTCTCATCTCGTATGAAATTTGCCTCCTAGATTTAGTATATTCGATGAAAAAGGGAATAAAAGACAAGGATTTTACAATGAAATTGATGGGGCTTGGTAGTTGATTTAATCAATTAAACTCAAGAAAATTGATAAATAAATAAGAAAATAGCTATATGTAATTATCGACTAGCTTTAATGGTCCAATTTGACGGACAAGCATAAAAAAGGTGCTATTTGTGTCGGTTCGATACTAAAGGGATGCAAAGTGCAATTTCCTAAAATAGATACTCTCTCCGTCCCACTCATTTCTTCACATGTTTCTTTCAGTGCTCGACACGCATTTTAAGGCTCCGAATAAGTATAGTTCCATAACTTATTTTTGAAATTTTCCTTTTATGAATAAAAATTTAAACATTATATATTTATTCAAAAGAAAAGGAATTTACAATAATTTATAGAATTATACTTAATCAGAGTCTTAAAACTATGTGCTAGTCCTCGTCTCCCCATGTAAAGAACATGGTGGGACGGAGGGAGTATACAGAATTGATTTTTGGCCATAGTTAAGGGATGCAAAAGCAATTCACTCTTAATTTATCTGTTTTGTAAATGATATATGTGCGAGTGTTTAACTTTCGTTGTGAGATGCCAAATATATATAAAACTATATATTTATATATATGTTAAAAATGGAAGCCAAATATACTTTATAAAATTGTCTGAGTTGTCCATTATATACAAGCCATTTAAAACTGTTCAGAATGAAGTCCTTGAACATCTTTATTTTCCTTGCTGAAATATAGTGTTAATGATGTATATCACTTTATTTACAAATTTTGGAATTCTCACTTCAGTGTTCTGCTGATAAATAGATTTCAAGAGAAGGAGAAATGCAGTTTCTAACCAGATGCCAACACAGGAGCATGACACCCCTGGTATACTGGCTGGTAGCTCTGGTCAAGATGATGTGAGTGGTCCAGTTGCTACCACGACAAGACATCCTAGACATCGCCCTGGTTGCTCTTGCATTGTATGCATCCAGCCTCCTAGTGGCAAAGGAAAACACAATCCGACATGCACATGCAACGTATGCATGACAGTTAAACGCCGTTTTAAGACCCTAATGTTGCGTAAAAAGAAGCGTCAATCAGACTTGGAGGCAGAAATCGCTCAGAGGAATCATTTTATATCTGCTCCCAAGGAAGAAGTGGAAGTAGACAGCACTTCTAGGCAAGGTCGGTCTCTAATTAATCTCTTAGATGATAAGAGTAGATCAGATAGTGAGCCGCAGGCTATGGATCAAAGAAACGATCGACCAGGAAAGGTTATTGATACTGACACAGATGAATTAGACTTGAATTGCGACCCTGGGGAGGACTTCCCAACCAAGTCGACCCGTGTAAGCATGATGAGACTTCTCCAAGTGGCTACCCGGCCTTTAGAGACGTATCTGAAGCAGACTGGTCTTACTAGCTTAATATCCGAGCATCATACAAGTTCAGGATCACCTGCCCTGCCACAAGCCGCTACTGAGAGTGATAGACAGCCTCATCAGGACCAATCTATTGAACTGGAGATTCAGGGGAAGGAACCAGAAAGTGATGACCATCTTTCCGAACCGTATCAAAATGGCACCGACCAATCATAAAGGTGTAATTATGTTTTTTATTTTACTATGTGCGGCATTTGATTGGCTGAATTCTTTGGTCATCTTGGGATTGAATTGGCATAGTTTTGAGGAGAGTTGCCTGGAAGGAGTGGAGGATGGGGTGGAACCATATAATGCTTTAGTAGGACATCTCACACGAAGACCTTATTCAGTTGATGCAATAGATATATTTTTTCTCATGTTAGTCGGAATATATTATATTTTTTCTTTTTCTAAGAAAACACTGGGCGAGTTGTGATACACATGGGAGTCGGGAGCAGTTGAATAGTGCATGTTAAATATAGACAGTTTGTTTGTAGTGTAAATAGATAATTGTTAAACTTTGAATTTAACGAAAACAATACATGATACATCTTGGCTTTGATCTGTTGTTAATAACACTATGTGAGAGAAGCCGGGCATTCCTGGCTTATTAATTTATTTTCCGAATTAGTGTGAAAAGAAGTGCATGACCAATTATAACAGAAAACGGTCTTAGATTTCACAAATTTTGGAAGTAATGTCTTATAATCTGGCGTTTCCAATTTGATTGGGAAGAAAACGTTATATGGTGTAGTGTTTTGGTGTTTTGATCTCAGCAAAACGCTTGACGATTTTAATAAAGTAATAATAATTATATAGTATAGTATAAATAGATAGTATAGATTTATGATATTACTCTTAAAGTGATAATATGAAGTAACTAAAACTAATATTAATGTGTGGCAAAAAAAAAAAAAAACACTAATATTAATGCATATTCGGTGGTTAGTTGGTAAATCTGGTTGAACAAGAGAACGCAACCAACTATTTATTTTGATACGATTCGTTATATATAAAAAAACATGAAAAATATAAATTTATTGTTATTATCTTTCCGTTATATTTGCGGGAAATAGTGATCATTAGGTAGGAATTGTGACGAGTAGGTGGGACCAGCAATGAAATGAATACATTAGACATACACGCGTCAAGTAGGTGGCTGCTCCATAGTAATAAAATCAACAGCCCGCAACCGCAAGTCATCTGAACACTTCCTGTTAAAGCACATAAACACATTGGAAAATAAAATAAAGTAGCAGCAGTTATTACAAGTAAATTACTAGTAAATGAAGACTGAAGAGTCAAAAGCTTTTGTTCTGGACATACCCGAAGACCCACCATTCGTCAAGTTTAGACTTTTTTGTTGTAAATTACTCTATCAATTACTGCTACTACACAACTGAGATATTTATTTTTTTAATTGGTAAGAAGAATTCAAGTACAAAGAGGTCAGAAGGTCATGTGGATGATGATTTTTCAACAAGATTCATTGAGATCCCCGTGATAAATGGTATATTCACTGAAACAAGACATACTAGAGACTACATATCATCCCTCTATTTACTTTTCATATCTATCTTCAGATTCTCATTCTTGCTTACCAGATAAAGAAATGATTTTTTCTTATATATGCTTCCAAATTTGTTAGCAGACAATTGGGTTTTTGGATTGCACAGTGGATATTAGGTTTTTAATCTCTTGGGTTTACTTTAGAAATAAATAATTGTCTGATTCGAGGTTGGTGATGAAATGGAGGAAAATAATGCAGCAGCAGCAGCTTTGCATACGGCCATCAATTCTGTTCAGGCTTTAGGCAAGGGGTTTGATGTTAATTTCGATACTAGGTTGTTATATTGTAAAGGAATTGCCGGGTCCAGAGTTATTGAAATTGATGATGAGCATAAGAGGGATCTCTACTTGGACGATCATATTGTTGTTCCAAATGTTTCAAGAGATGTTCAAATCTCCCAGGAGACTGCGGGCCGTCATGCTTCTGGTGTTTGCACTTATGCTGAGGTACTACAATCTTAGTTCCTCTTAAATATTATTTCTTGTTTAGTTTATGCAACTTGATTTTTATGTATTCTGTTTACAGGGTAGTTTGTTTCAAAGCAACTGTTTATTTACTGTCGAATGCATGTTTATAGAAGAATAATGCCTGCGACAGGAAGAAACAACAGATGATTGTTGTAACTAGCTTAGTAAATCAGTGGTAAAGTTTGTTTGTTTCTGGTGTTGAATATCTTGAGGTCATTCACTGTTATGTCGAGACAGCTAAGACAAATAAAGGTTTCGAGTTGCCAAATAATCCAGACTTTTTTAATACTAATTTGAGCTTCACGTCAAGTTGATGTGCAAGATCGGACATTAGTCAGGAAGCATACGTCAGCAAGCATGCCCCCCTCATAACCACAAGGCAATCCTTTCTGCTTATTAATTCTGATCGCTCCCAAGCATTTATGGTAGGGATTAATATTACCTACCTATTGTGAGTTACGGTTGGCTTATTCCTTGTTTTGGGAAGGCAGCTTTATGCTCTACTTCATTGGCACAGCCAGAATATGTTTCCTTGATCAAACGTGATTATGCAAATTAAAATAATACAGAATAAGAAACTCTATTTATTGTATATCTGAGCATGTTTGAAGTTTTTCTACATGCCTATGATTGTTCTGAGGATCGACAATAGTTTTGTCAATATAGATAGATAGCAAATATTTTGGAAGTTAGGCATTTGCATCATACACCTAGGATCCAATATATGTTGCAGAAGAATAAAGATCTTTTTTGTACACCTGAGTGTTTTTAGGGTATTGGTATAACGGTATGCAAGTACAAAACTAACAGCTATAGTTACAATATGAAGTTCCTTTTATAATGCTATGTTCAACGAAGGTCCTATTTTTACTGCAATTTTTATGGTTTTGCTATTTTACTGCTTCTATCCTAGTTTAAATGATTGTGTTTGTGGTATATTTTGGCACAGTTTAGAACATCACAAAACACACACATTAGAGTCTTTTAAACTTGTTTCATAAAGATGTAATGTTAGAATCTTTGTGCGTTTTAAGATTTTGAAACTTGCTTGAGTCGGTGTTACTCTATTTCTCTTATAATCTGCTCATAACATTGAAAAGAATCATCTATCCACGGTTGTCACATCCATAAGTCGAGTCAAGTCGACTGAACTCCAGCTGATCGAGTCGTGGACCTGTCGTTGACTAGTCCGTATATTATATTTCATTTATATGGTTTTTCACAACAAAAGTTCGACATACCCTTAAATATTATTTACAAATAGATATATTTAATAAAACGTCTATTTTTCTATGTTATATGTATATATAGAAATTTATAGTAAATATATGCATTATAGACTCTCTATACATACATATATGCATAATTATCAATTTTGATCAAACCTACTCGCAAACACATATATAAATATATATATCAATTTCAAGTTGTTCGGGGTTTTAAAAGATAAGCTCTTTTATTCGTCTTATTCAATTTCGGCTGGTTTTTGATTGGGTTTTTCATTAATCAGGCCGACTAGTCTATAAGTCGACGCGACTAGTCGACAATCAGCAAGTCAAACTACTTTCCTCAACTAGTCGAGCACCGTGACAACAATGCTTCTATCTATAGATTTACAGTATACCAGTTGAAGGCGTTGATAATTTTTTATAATTTAAACAAGTAACTGACTACATAGAAGAAAGGGATTTTTCCAATCAACTTTCAGATATATTTGACATGCTGGAGCAGCAAATATTGAAGATAAAAGACAAATGATGCTGATTTAAAAATTGAAACTTTGTCAACTGAAATAGAAATATGGTTAGAGAGAAGGAAGCAGCTAGCTAGAAGATTTGTCGAAACTATTTTACCAGTAATTGTATATTTGAGACACTTGCTATCTTTCTGAGTCTTGGGTGTGCCTATGTATTATTTGAAAAAAGAATGTTATCAATCTAGCATATAGTAATTTGGTGGATTTACGATTGTATCATGCCTTATAGCTAATGCCAGCTATTTCATTGCAAATTCACGACTTCCTTAATATACTTGTACTGAACTTTCTCTGGCCTGCAGATGATGGAGTATATCAATAAAAAGGCTAATCTGTCAGAGAATGTGCCCATGGGTTGCTTTAATGCTGCATTCAGCTTGACTGGCTCCAAGAGTATTGATTCTGCTGCAACAAAGACACTATGTATGGATGGTTTTTTCATCCCAGTTGCCAAGTTTCAACTTGTAAAGTCCCAGTTAGTGTTGCAGGAAACTGTCAGACGCGCAGTTCCAACATCCTGGGACCCACCTGCCTTGGCAAGGTAAGAATCTCACAACTATACTATATATGGAAGGTCAGCTACCAGAGTTTTATGTTCTTCTGGAGCTCTACATTCGTAATAATTGGTATTCTTTTTTCCTTTTCATAAATAGCTTCATCGAGAACTTTGGGACACATATAATAACAGCAGTTACTATTGGGGGTAAAGATGTGATTTATGTCAAACAACACCAGTCCTCACCTTTATCAAAAATGGAGATGAAAAATTATGTTCAGGATATTGGAAGTCAGAGGTTCTCCCCAACAGAGACACATACAAGCTCAGGACTTTTGAAGTACAAGGACAAGGCTAGTCCTTTATTTCCTTAAACATTCCTTATTATATTAGTTTGTCTTTCAAAATTTTCTGCAGCTGCATCAAGGTTGTTATTGTGAGCTTGACCGAATCCCTCCCCCCCAAATTGGGTTCATTTCCATACTGTGCAGGTAGTTGACCCTTCTTTCTACAGTAGTCAAGGCGTACATCCTCAGCCCAGTACAACTCCTTCTCATATTGGGAACGGAAAAGAAGTATGGCTACTTCCTGTTGTTTCTTACAAAACTTTCCTTTAATGTTATGCGCTTGTTGTGCCCCCTCTGAATATGTAAAAGCTTCAGTTGGTATCCTAATTTTCCTGGTCCCACTTGATGTGCTACCTATTTAGTCTATCTTAATACTTGTAATAAATGCAGCCAGAATAGCTGGACCATTTCAGTGATTAATTACATAACCCATAATTTAATATTTATCCAGGATGTTACAGTCATATTCCGACGAAGGGGAGGAGATGATTTGGAACAAAGTCATACCCAATGGGCTAGAACTATCAGGTCCTCGCCTGATGTCATCGACATGTCATTTTTTCCTATCACTCCTCTACTTGAAGGGATGACTGGAAAGGAGCATTTGACTCGTGCTATAGATCTATATCTTGAATGTAAGCAATAGCTTCATGTTCTGTGATCTTTCCATACCTATTCAATGTCAATGTGAATAAAGCTATTAAATAATTTTAAAGATTTCTCTGACTGGCTTACATGAAAATCATTTTTGTTTAAATGTGCAGACAAACCTCAGATGGAGGAGCTACGTTATTTCTTAGAGTTTCAAATCCCAAGAATATGGGCTCCTGTACAGGACAAACTTTTTGGCTCTCTAAGAAAGGAACCTGTTTGCCCATCTTTGCAGTTCAGCATCATGGGGCAAAAACTTTACATTAGCCAAGAGCAAGTACGTTCTATGTCTGTGACTGATTAATGATGTATTATATTCTGTTGAAAAGTGGAGTTCAGGGATATTAAAATTTTGACTTGACTAATATATAAAACTAAAAGCAATTAGTGCTAAGCATTTGCCCTTGTTTTGTAAATTGAATTTACCAAACAGTGCATGATCATATACAAGTGTTGCAGGCCTCTATGTTAGTAAATATAAACACTTTGTTATATTTGAGAACTAGTGATTTCTAGCAACTGTCAAGTACATTATTTTCTATAAACGGTTTAATTTTTAACACCCCAGCTCTCTTTAACCCAAATATGTCGTGCCTTAAATTTATATATATATATACTATATAGGATTCTATATTTGTTTTGTTTATCCAACTATATATTTTAGTCCAATTTCTTGTCATTTCTGAGAATAAGACACTAATTATCTCCATACAAACACAATTGATAAATATAAAATTTTTCATTCGGTGAGCTGAAACATGCTTGCATTTAGAATTAATACCTGAAGGAAATATTGTTTAAATCCCTCTTATACATTCAATTGATTAATGCTCAAGAAACAGACCATGTTAAACTCCATATAAATTTATTATGTTCACTTCTCAATTTGAGGGGAGCAGGGTAATTCGTCGTAAATATTGTGATGATATTAGTTTTGTTAATGCTATCCATCTTTTCGATTTTGTGACAGTAAGTAGTTCACTCTTCCTGCAGATATCAGTCGGGCGAAAACCGGTGACAGGCATGCGTTTATGTCTTGAAGGAACAAAGCAGAATCGTCTTAGTATATTTCTGCAACAGTTGGCCTACCTGCCTAAGATCCTCAAGCCATACTGGGATAGTCATGTAGCAATAGGTGCCCCTAAATGGCAGGGTCCTGAGGAGCAAGATAGCCGATGGTTTGAGCCAGTGAAGTGGAAGAACTTTTCACATGTGAGCACGGCACCAATTGAATGCTCTGAAACCTTTATAGGCGATCCATCTGGAGTATACGTAGTTACCGGGGCTCAGCTTGGGGTTTGGGATTTTGGTTCGAGAAATGTCTTGTTTATGAAGCTTCTATTTTCAAGGTTGCCTGGATGTACCATACGAAGGTCACTATGGGACAACAAACCAAATGAAAAATCAAAAAAACAAGTTGCGACTGGATTTAACAGCGATGACTCATGCTCGGATTCAGGAGAAACCGTATTAGGTAACAAGTTGGCAAAAATCGTTGATACGTCAACCATGAGTAAGGGTGCGCAAGATCCTCCAGGACACTGGTTAGTGACAGGAGGCAAGTTGGGAATAGAGAAAGGGAAGATTGTTTTGAGACTAAAATACTCTTTACTCAACTATTGAAGCTGGGTAGTATATTTTGTGGATGCATTGATAATAGATGCTTCTTAATTATTTGCATTCTGCCCTTGTCATGCTTGTATTGTAGTAGGCATATGTGATTGACTGAATTGAGTAGAATATGATAATATAATGTAGTAATGCTGAGATAAGTTGTATGAAGCCCTTTCCATTTGGGAAGTTGATCCCTGTGGAAATCATAATAGAATGTTAATAGCCTAATGCTCCAATTTCACAAAACTTCATTTCAACTAGTCTGTTTGATCAAGGCTTAAATCACTGCCAACACATATGACATAACTATAATCAATATATTACTTATTCCATAACGTTGATACAAAATATACCAAGGCACGTATACATTTGAGACAAAATAATAAGTATCCAGGCCAGCTCCTTTTTTTTATTACTACTACATAGAATCATAAACTGGTTTGTATACAGCTTCACACCAACATGGGATCATGGCTAAAACTGAGTTCCTTCAAAAGTTTGTCCGAACTGCCAGCCAGGCGGAACCACATTGTTGGCTGCAATGGTCTTGCCATCGCCCGACGTGACCCGGAAGGAGAGGCTTTGGCCGTTGAGATAGGCATTGCTCTGCCAGTTCTGCCCCCAGTTTCTGGACATGGCTTCCCACCCTGTCTTGGAACCTTTTATGGATACGGCGTGGACATCTCCTGCACCCCCAACGTTTGTTATCAACACCAGATTGAAGTAGGAATGGCCATTTATAGTAAACCTTATGCCCCCTTTCTTTACACAAGGCACCCTGCAGTTAAAGATGATTAATTAATCTATACAGAGGATTGGAGGTAATTTACAGAGTGATTAGCAGGTAGGTACCTTCTGTAGAGTAACGGTACAATTCCAGCGCGATATTGTGCAATACGAAGGAAAGCAGGCTGTGCGAGATCGAAATGACGGAGGGGAGGATTGCACCATCCGCCATTGTCATTGGAGAGGGCGTTGTTGGGTGGACAAAAGTTGGTTGCCGTGACGGTGATGGTGTTATGCAGGCACCATTTGGGGTCGTCATTGCACTTCAACTCATAACAAGCTCCGCACCTCTCTCCGTGGTTGAAGAGAGCTGTGCTGAGAGCCGCCGTGTTTGTACCGTAGCCCTGGCTGTACAAATTCCCGTACCCACATGCTCCTCCTGCAACCAAATCCAAATATATTTCAAGTAAACGTGGTAAGCAGATTATTTATGTTAGCTTTTGGCACGAGACTCTTGTAAAGTATAGTTTTTTTTCCTGAATAAAAGTTTGACGTTTAAATTTTTATTCAAAAGATAAAAAACATTATAAAACTATACTTTATACGAGTCTCAAAATACCTACGTAAACAACCTGAGAAAATAGTGTGATTTGTGTATCAACATTGATATCAACATACTACTACATACGTACCCATGGTGCCGGAAGCATCGCTGCCACCATAGAATGTGGCATGACCGGAATACCATGCGGAGGCTCCTCCGTGTGCATGAGCAGGACTATTACTTAAAGTTTGAAGGAAATATACAAGAGCTAAGCAAATATATAGAGATGTCATCACTTGCTTCATACCTGATGCCATAGCTTCTTTATAATGTGTATCGCTGGAAATGCTGAGCTATATATAGTGCACGAGTCCATGTACACGTGTGCCTGAGTGAGAGTAGAGTCGTCAAAAGTAGTGGTGAAAGGATATCACGTTTTAGCAGCTCTAAACTTAACCTACCATCTCTGTATTGCTCGATCTTTAAGTATTTTATTTAAGTATTTCAACCATGATCCTCGGGCTGACATGGCAATACACAGGGGTGAATGGGGAACCCTTTATCTTTATGGTGGGTTGGGTTGGAGGTCTAGAATTTGGTAAACTCACAGGTTGATCAAGTAAAGATTGATTGGTCAGCAGAGCGTTAGCCAACCGAATTATGACTATCATATGTGGGCTGGCCTGCCTTTGTTGACGTGTCATCTACATAGATGACCTGTCCTCTCAAGCTTTCATCAATGCTACGCTCACTCATACTATAGTTTAGGTACAAGAGCATATGGGAGCACCGTAATTAACACATTGCATAAAATATGTTTTTAATGAGATTGATTATTATATCTTTAATTATTATTGAATAAAATATTATTTTAATATTATAATAAATGATGTGAAATATTGTTATATATATTTCGCGATCGGTAAAATATACTAGTCAATATCAAATGATTGAATATAAATCAAATGAGTGACTATATTTTTTGTTAAGAGGATGACCAATTGAGTGTCCATTTTTCTTTAACTATATTTTTTGTCAAAAGTTTTTTTCTGACCATCTTGTGATTGAAGCAGTAGATTGAAAAGAAAAGCGTCAAATATTGAATACAAACGCTACTTGTAAGTGTTGGACATGAGATGGGGCCTTTTGCTTCTTTTAAGCTAAGGCCCAGCACTTACAAGCAGCGTTGTATTTGGTGCAACGGGTATTTGGAAATCACAACTCCTTAATTAATCAACCCCTTAATCATGATCAGGTAGCTAAGTGGAGTTGTCGCATTATTATTCTCTTCACCTTTGTACAGGTAAACAAATACACCAATCTTGCAAGATAAAAGAGGAGCTGATACTTGTTCACCTAGCCAGTACTCTGATCAAACCTGTATCAAAGAATTTAAGCATAGCCTTCAGTTACATAAATTTTTATCGTCCTCTTTCGATTATTTCTGAGTTGTTTTAAAAAAATCAGTGATACTTTAGTACTGTAGTCAAGTTTTACAACTTAAAAATTAACCTCCTTATCTAAAGCCCAGATATATTGTGCATTTCTGCTCCTTCCATGTCATTTTCTAGCCAACCAGAATCCTGACAAAACAAAAACTAGTTTAAGGTCAGAAACAAAGGAAAATAAAAACCAAAACTTTTTGTCTACATCTTTTTCCTGGAAAAATATCCTGTATACAATTAGGCCAAGCCTCCAAGATTAAATTTGTGTGATCGAAAATGGTTAATCTACGGCGGTTTCTTGATTCTCCGCCAAGTATGGCGCCTACGGGTAGAGGCAGGCGAGCGAGCCATGCTGACATCAACGAGACGGATTTCGACACCAACATGGTAATCATACTGGCAGCCTTATTATGCGCACTGATTTGTGCACTTGGGCTCAACTCCATGGTAAGTTGTGCATTACGTTGTAGTCGTAGGTACGGGCAGGGGCAAGCAGCAGGAGCCCGGGTAGCTAGCAGCGGATTGAAAAAGCGCACTGTGAGGAAAATTCCGGTCACCGTTTACGGATCATCAACAGGAGTGAATTTTGAGGCCAGTGAATGTCCGATATGTCTGGGAGAGTTCTTGGATGGTGAAAAAGTACGCGTACTTCCTGATTGTTTACATAACTTCCATGTCAAGTGCATAGACAAATGGCTGGTGTCACACTCCTCCTGCCCAAATTGTCGAAACTTGTTGATCGATATTCCAAATTCAGGTGTCGCTGATCAAAATAGATCATTTTCCGACAACAACTCCGGCCACCGAATCAGTGTTGCAGTTGGCGTATCATGTTAATGTAGTACACTGGTAAATTTTTACTTTAAAAACAGATCAGGGGATGTACTGCAGCTGATTGAAGAAAAGTCTTGTTTAGCCGTTGTAAGAGGCTCAGAGCCCGTGTCTAGCTTTTAAGATCATTGGAGCAACTTTTACATCAAAAATGACATCATTTTAGTGTTTTGGTGCTCGGAGATGCTCTAAGCTTATGATAGTTTAATCTAGAGTTTGTGATGGTTAAACCAAATACAGTAAGATAGTATAATGTGTATTTATGATTGTCCCTCTGTCTAAGATATTTAATCTTCAAATACATAAATAATATATTTTACTCTTTTTTTTATATATTTTACTCTTTTTAATATTTAACAAAATAAGTCAAATAAAGACCAGGGTCAAATATTGGAGTTTAAAAACTTTGGGTCAGGCCCCGGAGTAGGTCAACCTTTGTGTAACGGCTAGATCTGACACAATATATTGAGATGTGATGTTTTTCATTCCAAAGAAGAAATTATACACAAATGAGATGAGGGAGGCAGAGTCATGGAAGCTGCACGTTGATGCCAGGACCAACAAATTCAGCTTCCAATTCAAAGCCAAAAGATTCTTCTTCCCCAATCTCTACCAACTCTCATTCAACCTCAAAACACGTCCCCCTGTCTCATTGCTCAGAAAATCAAAATCCCTGAAATCAAAGTTTATCAAGCTCCTCCAGAAATGCAGCTTCAAACGAATCAAAAACACAGGCATGGCTTCTAGGACCAACTCCAGATCTCGATGCATAAGCTGTGAGGTATAGTTGTCTCATTTATTTACCATTTATCAATCTTACCTTGATGCTAAGAATTCTATTACAAGGTATTAGTATGATTCTATTAACTATTATCATTGCAGGGGCGAAGGAATGATGGAAAACTTGGTATGTTTTATAACTGGATAACTGCGGAGAAGGATAATATAGGGACATCCATACAAAGATTGAATATATTCAACAACCTCAAAATGTTTATGGGAATGAATGTAATTTATCTGTTCTTGTTATTTTTGGGGACTGCAGTGGTGAGTTACTGGGCCCTCGCAGTTAAATACAACAATTTTATGACTAGCGTTGTACGTTATTTTTACAAGATGTTAGCAGAGCTAATTTAGAGACAATGGTTGAATTAGTTTTGTTTCAACAGGAATAATGAGCTTGCTGTAGTTATATGTCTCTTCTTTGAATAACTGGAGAATATTATTATAAATAAAATCAATTGAACTTTTATGGAGGTTAAGATTAAATTGTATAAATTGTCTCTTGTGGTCTTACGAGTTGATGCTAGTTATGAACCTATGGAATTGATCATTATAATCATATTTTTCTTCTCTTTTTTTTCTTGTTGCGAAATTCAAAACATATATAGCAACTTGACTTCATAATATGTTACTATGTTAGCATTGTAATACTTAGGCTGCTTTCAATTGGATGTAGTGTAATGAAAAGAGAATGGAATAAAACTCGTACTATAAATTGGGGTTAATTGGAGAAAATGGCTATATTTTTCATTCCTTCATTCATTTCATTTTAAGTATTTGAACTAAAAATCTAACCTACATCTTTTTGGAAGGAATGCTCTTTCCACTTCTTCATCATGTCTCCCAGCAATCTTCATCATAAATATTTAGACCCTTTCATATTTAGTCACAGTTGTCTTAATCTTTCTTCTTTCTCCATAAATATTCTTTATAATTTTTCATTCCATTACATCTAAGTGAACAAGGAATGGAATGAAAAATGAACTGTGCTATGGGCAGTTGTTAAGAAATTTCATTTATTCCTCCATTCCATTCCTTACATTATATGCTAGAGATCACATATTTAATTTGAGATGGAATGATTCATTCTCTCCTATCCCGATTTCTTCTCAAATCTAAAATAACAATTTTACAATCACTTAATTATTTTTCAAAATTTTCTTCTTATCTCTAGTAGTTTCAAGTAATTTTACTCGTTACATTGTCTAAACAAACATTAGTGTAGCCGATAGCTCGGTTTATCTACTCAAAAGTTTAGCTCAAGTGAGGAATAGAAAGGCTGGTTCGTAGAGTCTATTTTCAATCCCCTTACAAGATTCCAGAGACGAGGGATCAGCTTAATTAATTAGGAGAAGACTTCACATTATTTTAATTTATTGCATCAAGCAGTAGAAGTATCTTGTCAGTAGCACATATCTCTCTGTTCATAACTTTTAGCAATATCAATGATTGATGGGGGATCCTCAAGAACCGAATGTGCGCTTAACAGAAGTAGAAGAACCAACCCATCAATATCTGATATAAGTGTTTGAAGCTGGGGTGTAGCAGATACAACCATTAGGAACATCATTCTCACCTGAGGCCTACAGTCCTTGCAGATTGAAAAGGGAATCAAGTCATCAATCTTATTCACAACCTCATCAAAAGATTTTGTCATGTAGAGGTCTAAAGTTTATCCCTTTTATATTTTTGATTGCATGTGTAGTTATATATATGTTTTCCGAGGTTAATTGTGTAGTTTTCTTGTTATTGTAGCTGATTGTGTAGTTATATGCACCTTTAAAGCTGGGCTAATGTTGCTCATTTGTTTCCTATTCAAAGATGTGCCTTCTATGTTTTGATAGCGTATGTCTGCTTTTCTCAAATACGTGTTCAATGCAATTAATGTTTTTTCATTTTGGTTCCCGATCATCACTTATTAGCAAAATCTTTCCTTTAACAGATTATTATATTTGGTGTCCAGGGGATTTGAGACTCTTTTAGAGTCGGTTGAGTTTTTTCGACGTTCCACACACTTTTTGAATGCTGTCTTTAGCCTTAATGTGCTATCTATAAGAATATCTCTGTATCATGAAGGGGGTAATTCTGGAGCTCCACATTTGCCTTTTTGATTTCTTTAGATACATTGGTAGTTCAGTAGGATTTTCTTAGGTGCACTGTTTTATTAACATTTTATTGCAGTTTTTATATGATAATGTGCTAAGTGAAAATACATCTGCGTCATTAATGGGTGAATATTAAGGCAACGGATCTGCCTTGTTGATTTCTGTAAATAAGATAACAGTATATGAATATTGTATAGTTCCATTACCTGCGGTTGCTTGTCATGTATCAGTTTACCAATTTTTTTGTTTCTTGATACATTATGTTTCTCAAATGAACTCTAAAAATGCATATCAAATTGGCTACTGACAACATACGAAATGTGCCTAGACTTCAGCCTTGTTAGCTGTACTGTTCTAAATTTTCCGATTCTGCTGTTTGCCAGGTCCTTCCTTACAGATCAGTCCCTTTAAAAACGTATCTTCCTGATGGTGACAATTCGACTGCTTTTGCTGGTGCAACTGTTGAGGATGCAGTATGCCGAGTTCCTGGTCAAGGAGATTCGTGCAATTCATGCAGAGGTAATTGTATTTACTGGCGGAGGTGTGCTAAGCTGTTTTTCTTTATGAGAACATATGTTTTGTTTATGTCATCCTTGCTTCCTTGTTACTTTTTTTTTTTAGATTGTAATGGTATTGCTCGATTTTATTTGCATATAAAATATAACTACCATTATAGTATTAGAAAAACAAGAGATCTTATTTGTGGAAGATTCCTGCAATTAATCACAGTAATTTGATCGATTACAAGCAGACATGTATTCAACTTGACATTTAATACTAGCATGATGCAACATACGTATGCAAGTCCAGTGGCAGACGCAGAAACATAATCCGGGGGGTGGGGGGGTGGGGGTGGGGGGGGTGTGGAGTTAATGTTATTTGCTCGTCTCAGACTCTCTATTTTCCTTTTCAATGATTCTTGAAGACCTGCAAACGTGAATTCAAGACCATTTACTGATATATCTCTCTAAATTCTTAAAGACGTATTATATTTTGAGACATATTTCTGCACACTATATGAATTTTCAGGCAAATAATCCCGAATGTGAGTATTGTTGTATGAGAGTTATATTATTGTTATCTTTGAAATGTTGTCTTAGGAGAGAGCTGCAGTTCTTTGTCTCATAACACTGTTAGTCTGTTATCCACATTCAAACCAGCCGTTGATGGTCTAGGAATTCAACGCGTGGTGACAGCACCGAGATCTCAGCCTTTGATTCCGAAATCAAACTCAAACCATTATAGGTTTCACAAAGCATGAAACTAATCATTCTAGTTGTAATAATCACGGAGGAAGCAGATACATGCGCATAATCTTTTAATGTACATACCTGTAAGGAGTTGACACCATGTTCTAGTTCAGAAAAGAAAATTAAGTTGGAGAGGAGTCAAAGTCAACAAACTTCATACCAACTATGCTGCATAAACATTAATAACTAAATGAGTACTATATAATATTTGTTCCGATATCAGGGGGGTCATAGACCCCCATGGATCCGCCTCTGTGTAAGTCCGTTAAATAATATATTACGCTCGTTGACTAGTAGGCAGCCCATTCATGGTTGTATTCAGTGCTGTGAAAAGTGCGCCTGTGCTCAAAATGTAATAAAGCTCACCCTTAGCGCCTCACTTATGCCGAAGTGAAGCAACTTGAGTCAGGCACAAGCTTGTGGCCTTGAAGCACATAGCGCGCCTAAGCGAGAAGCGATAGAAAAGTGCTTTATTGAACCTAAGCGCATAATGATATAATTAATGTTATTGGGTCAATTTTAAGGCCCAAAAATACAAAATAAAAACAGATATAAGATTTATAAGACAAATAAAAAGACTATTTTAACTTCCGACCAAGTCAAAAAGGGAAAGAAATAGCAGGAGTTTACAGAGTAAAAGAACATTTAACTGGAGGTCGAAGAGATGCAAAGGGCTGTCCGAAAGTTTCATTGGAGACGAAAAAGTTATTGAAGAGTACATGGCTGGCACGAAGCGGGCTAAAGAGGATCAGAAAATTCCATTTGATAATCTGGGATCAGATTCAGAAGATTTAGAGAAGATTATAATTCTGCAAAAGAGCGTCAAAAAGATATCTGGTACCTCAACTTTAAAACAGCAAATGAAGGGGCCACTTTATTTATTGTTGAGGCCTCGTCCTCAAAAATTGATGCAAAAGCTTGGTGGACAGACAAGGTTGGATGAAAACGAAGCTGTTTGGAAAGAAGATAGGGTCATGGCTTGTACATCTTTTGCGAGATGGGTGTATGACGCTGGCAATAGAGGCTATCGGAAAATATAGGTCAGGAAAGAAACCAACAACTTACAACAAGGTGAGAGCTGGAAGCTGAAACATTGGAATTCAGCCTATAAAACTTAAATTTTGAATTCTAACGTTTAATTTAAGGGTAATTTTTTCCCACTAGAAGTTGATTTAATATTGTAAAGTATAAATCAAGTTATTTTGCCCTAAAAGTGTGATATAATATATTGTGAAGTATAGTTATGTTATATACCTATGTAAATTTTGTATATAACCTAAATAATATTATCTAAAAAATTGTAAATTTTCACCAACATCACAGATGCAGGTAACTAATGATTATTATTGTTTCCTTCAAGTTGCTTGCGTTATTTCATTGTGAAACATGGATGTAGACTTTATTCACAACGTAGTGTGGGGGGTTGACAGAGGACTTGGTGGGCAGCAATATATTGGTCTGTTTTTAAGAACATTATATGGAATTGATTCTGGCATTATTGGTTAAGGACATGAGTTTTGTGTCAGTGTGGTGATTATTGATCTGCTAACAGTTATCGTGTGATGACTAGGAATGGCATTTAAGTCTCCATATCATTATTCAAATTATGCAAGCCGATTTCATTCATCTCGACAATTGTCCATAGTCATCTGATTTGTAATCCTCACAAGTTCCACCAATCAATGCTATCCTTTTCTGAGGATCAGTATTTCTCCCGATTTTTGTATAATCTATGGGCTATATTAATTGATAATTTTGTGATTTTTCATGTGTATAACATCTAGTTTTCTTTGTAAAGAAGTTCAGAAAGAGTCGAGATGATGTTGGTGAAGATGTCAGCGGGTAGACTAAGAGCAGTTCTTTATATTTATTCAACAGTATAAGAAGTTTCCTCTTGGAAGAAGAATTTATTTTTTTTTAATTATGAAAGAAGATCCAGGTAAGATATGTGCTTCCTTGGGAATAAAAAAGAACCGATCAAACAGAAAAATATAGTTGAAAGACACCAAATCAATTCTGTAGGACTGTTTGTCTTGTTGTAGTAGGATCTCCTAGTATTTGGAACGCTGAATATAGAATTAAAAATCCTCAGGATTCTGTATAGAAAGCACTGCAGAGATTGTGGAAGGACTGAGTTCAATTGACATGAAGGGAATTCGAGATTTCGTCTTCCTACACTGATTAAATATAGCACTCATTGTGCGTGTTTCTGTTCATTGTGATTAAATATATTTTAAATTAAACTGTTTTGGATTAACTTTCATATTAGCTCAAAGTTCAACTAGTTGTGCATGACATGTGAACTGGTTAGTATAAGAAACTAATGCTTCAGTAGTATTTAAGTTTCAGTATCTGTCAAGAGTAAATATTAAGACTTCATATACATTCTAGAATTTTGTTTGTCTTGATCAACATTTTTTTTGTTAGTCAAAAGACTAGGAAATCTTACCCAAAAAAAAAAAAAAAGACTAGGAAATCATGCTTAGTTTGCAGGATTGAAAGCACAGGTTTGTGTCATCTACACACGGGGAGTAACTAATCCGTTTCAAAAATCTGGTTGATCCATCTTATATGTAATTCAGAATGGCAACGATTCCAATAACATGATAGAATAAGGGAAATGTTATATCCAGAGCAGTTTTAAGTGCTTGTTCAGCATCTACGATGATAAAATCAGTTTATTTAAATAACATTTCCTCATCACAGAAAGAATTTTTAGCGAGAATATCTTTTACCTCTCCTATTACATTGCCTTTGGAGTCAACAAACTGCATGCTCCTTAATTTCAAAATCCCACCTTTTGTTTTGGTAGTATTCATTTGCATCAGTAGAAATTCTGATCAGATTCTAATTCACAATGCATAAATTAGGCTATTTTACCCTGAAGAGTGGCCTCTGAGATCAAACTCGACAATGTAGCCTCTCCATTTGCCTATATACTGCTAATCGCTTTAACTAGCCCTCCCTAATATAAAAACAACATTTGATGAAATCCTCTTAAGCTTATATTTTAACAAATATGGACTCACTGAGAAGATTAATACCTTTCGGCAAATGAGAAACAGAGCATTGCCATAACCATCGCTCAAAAGCAGCTAGTGCCCAGAGCACCACAACCTTCCACTCTGAGAATTAACTTCTTGGCTGCAATATGAGACTACAGAACCTCCAAAATGGTGTCAAAAGTTTCAATGTTTTAAAACCAATCTCTAAATTTGTATGAACTTTAAAATCTAAGTATGAATCTGTGTCAAAATTTGTAGCTAAATTTGCCCCTTTGTTTACGGGCTTTTTAGTTGGATTTTGCTTTTGGACCATATCTGAATTAAGGTGAATTCTCAGAGTTTCGCGGCGTAGAAAGATCGTCCAAATTTGACATCCAAAATTCAAAATATGACCGGAACAATGCAGAAATCGGATAAACCCTAATAAATCCAATCTTCCATAGAATTTAGTTTCAAAATAGCTCTTTTTCTCTTTCTTCTCGACTTAAAATTCTTTATTCCCTCTAACAAAACATGAAAATATATTAACTAAAGATTCAAATTAGTGTAAAATATAATTAAATATGAAAATAAAATCACGTAATATATATATATAAAAGTATACTTTATCATTTACACTATATTATTATCCATAAACTAGAGGCTGTACTCCGACTTGTATAATAAAATTGAAATTTATTTACTAATTTAAAGAATGGAGGCATGGTGACGAGACAGAGGAGTGGGTCCAAGCTACTACTCCTAAAAACTGCCACGTAGTGGGGGAACACTTTGACCACACGGGAATCTGTTTCCTATAAACAACACATTACAGTTGCAGCACAAGAATCCCCTCACTTAATAATTTTAAAATATAAATGTCCAACATCAACATCGTATATTATTTGAACAATGGTTGAGAGAGCATAAGCAGCGCAGGGGAATGAACGTAACCATTTTTTCCTTCTCTGGCGAAGGTGGTCATTTTTCTGGTACAAAATCCAAAAAAACTGAACACTACGAAAATATTAATATCTGGCCGTACCCAAATCTAATATTCCTCTTTGACTGTCATAATCTATAAGGAAAAATATAGTAGATTCCAAACATTTGATCCGAAATAATAAAACCCATTAATACATTTCTATAAATTCATTTATTTAGTAGTATTTTAGAATGGACCTGGACGAGGGTGTGATTTTGTGAATGAGTTGGAGATATCTCAAAGAGTAGTTCTTATCTTTTTTTTTTGCTTTGACTACAACCTTCTCTCTCTTACATCTTTCTAGCAACTTTTCCCTCTCAAAATCTCTCTCTCTCTCTCATTTAGCAAAATCTCTCTCATTCAGTCTCCCCCATCCATCAGCAAGAGTAATGTAGTAGTATACTTTTGACTTGTTTCAACTCTTTCTTTCGTCATGTCTAATTCCGCCCCAACTTATTTCTACTTCTTAAATTTACTTTTTTGGTTTTTGATTTATTCATTCATTCTCTCTATCAGTTTCTATACAAAGAGCCAATCTTTACAGCATTGCTGCCAGCATTTTCACTAACTCCCTTCCAGGTTCATTCTTATCTCTCTCTCTCTCTCCTTAAAGAACTATCTCTATAATTTATCTTGATCTGTTACAGCTTTCTAGTGATTGTGATTGTGATTGCTTAAAAACATTCTGTTTGATCAAATCTTTATCTTAGATGAAAATGCTGTGGAGAAAAAATAATTTAGAAAGATTAAAATGTGATCATATGTTAATGATATGATCAATTGAATTGCAAGTTGGTTATCTTCTAGATTGGATTTGGATGATTACAATGTTATATGATTTCTCTTCATTGTTTATGTCATTAATGTGTATGAATGTGCTTGCCTGTTTATGCATGATATCTAATACTAAGAATCCACCATTTATTGATCATGGTATTGCATCATGACAAAATCTCATGAAACTTGATATAACAATTTTATTATAGAAATTCAGTTGTTTCCACTAAAATAATAATTAAACAACTCATCCTTGATATAACCATTACATAAAATTCGGGAAACCAGGCCCTTTTTTCTGGAACAGGGAATTTGAAGTTGCGTCATATTGTTGAAGATTGTGCACTGTCTTTGTAAAATATCCGAGAGTGTCACCAATTGCAGTTTTTTGTTAAATTGGAATGTTTACGGACTGTACGGAACATAACAATTACTTGTTTAGAATGCTTATATGGTTATTGATTCACATGTTTTGTCGTTTTAATGACTGGGATATTAGTGTCTTTTATATGTCTCTGAAGCTATGCTATGGGTACGTAACTTTGTCGTTAACTGATTCATATCGCTTTTTGCTTATTGAATAACGCGTGTTATTCTATGAGCGGGTTTTTTTGTGTCCTTTTTATGTTTCTTTAGCTGTCTGATGTATTTTTTTCCATATGGCATAGAATTAATGCTTTGGTAATTATAAACTTTCTAGACACAAATTTCGTCGGTTGGACTTTGTTGTATTATTACATTCTTTAGTGATATGGTGATAAGAGTTACTGTAAATATGTTTAATACTTCAACTAATAATTTTGATTTAGGGAAATATATATGTGATCTTACTGGAACATTTATTTTACAGGAAAATTTATGCAGGTCTACTGTTTGGGAGTCCTGAGCTTAAGATGGGATGTTTTAGTGTTTCAAAGGACAAGAAGAAGAGGTCAGAGCCAAATAGCTTTGCAAGTGTGAACCTTCAGGACCATCCACCCACAGCAGTGCCAGAACCACCAGCCCAAACGCGAACTTTGCAATCTGCCCCACCAAGTTTCATAAACCGGGTGAAACATGTTCAGCCAAATAACAACATAACCAGAACAATAGCACGAGCTTTGTCCGCACCTTCAAGCCTAAATGCAGCAAAACATGATACTCTCTCAACTGACTATGAGAAACAGAAAGTCATGAAGAGTCGATTTGGATCAATGAAAGAACGTCAGAACCTACATCCACAACCCCTTCCGCTCCCCTTACCTCCAAATGCTGCAGTTCTGAAGAATGTGCGGAATTTAAAAGTATTGAACTCTAGTGGCCCTCCTAATACAGCTTGTCCACTGCCACTGCCTCCAGCATTACCTCTTACACTGCCTTCCAAATCGCCTCAATCCCTGCCATCTATCGGAGTCATAAGAAACTTCTCGTTTGAAGAACTCGCGGCTGCCTGCAATAATTTCAGTCCAGAGCGATTTGTGTCAGGGGATTCATCTTCCATGATATATAGAGCATCCTTTGGAGGAGATGACAGTTCTGGCACCAGGAGATTTGAAGCCACTGTTACTCGCCTTAATCCATCAAACCAGGCAATATGAAACTTTCATTTATTACAGTTGATGTTTGTAAATATATACCTTTAGTTCATTAGAAATAATTCCTCCTTCTTTTTGTGAAATAATAAATAAGTAGTCTTTGCAGCAAACTATTAATTTTAGACAGAACTTAGTTATTGTATGTTCTTATCTGCCAGATATATGGTCTGAGTTTTTTAATTAAGTTTCTTATAGGTTCTGAGAGTTGAATTATTATGGAATTGATGTTGTCTCTCTATCTATGTGTGATTGCAGGGCTTGAAAGAATTTTTAAAGGAGGTGAATACACTTGGCTGTTTGCAAAGCCCTTATCTATGTCAATTACTTGGCTTTCATGCACGTGAGGGATCGGAAGGGAGGATGCTAGTGTATGAGAGATTATATCATGGAAGTTTAGACAGGATTTTATATGGAAGATTGGATGGTCCTCAACTAGATTGGCCTGCCAGAATGAAAATTGCTACATGTGCTGCGAAAGGTTTGACCTTTTTGCATGAAGAGGGACCTTTCCAGGTAACATGAACTTCTATCTTTACCTTGAAATTTGTCAAAAAAAAAAAATTGAAGTTAGGCGAAGAGCTTCATGGATGGAACTTCATTTTGCACAATGACCTTTTCCTCTACAGGCAATGTTCCATGACTTTTCGACTGAGAATATACAGATTGACAAAGATTATAGTGCAAAGCTATCTGGATATGGTTGCGTAAGCCACATTTCTGAAATAGACCTATTCAGCAACTCAGTTGTAAGTACATTTCAGTCCCCAAGTCATTGCATCTCAATGAGGTTACTGGAACTACTAAATTGTAAAGAGTTTGCTGATATAGCTCAATTGTATCGGCTGGCTTGATTTAGCAGAATCTGACATCTCCGTTTATTAATGGTTATTTTAATTTCCATTTTATGCATATGTTCAGGCACCGACAAGTCTTCTGGTGGAGGTTCAAAATAAAGGACTGCTCACACCTAAGAGCAACGTCTGGAGTTTTGGTATTGTGCTTCTTGAATTGCTCACGGGTAGGAGAAACCATGACTATCATCCAAAGGAAGAGAGGAACTTGGTGAAGTGGAGTCGCCCTTATTTATCAGATGAGGGTAGATTGTCATTGATCATGGACCCTCATCTGCAAGGGCGGTTCCCAGCCAAGGCAGCACACTTGGTAGCTGATATCGTTCAGAGATGTCTTCAGACGGATCCATCAGAAAGGCCAACCATGAGGCTCATTACCGAGCATCTCACTGCAATAGAACAAATTAAATATACATCCCGGTTTCCACTGCAAAATCCAGGATCAATCCGTGGCAAAAGCATGTCTAGATCACCAAGCCTGAATGGGATCATTACACCAGGACCCCAATTAACTCTGTCTTCATCACAAAAAGCCAGATTACGTGTTTCTCCAACTCGACCATTGGGCCTGCCGCTTACTCTTCCTCCCCAAAGCTGTTCCTCCACTCTCTCTTCCGAAGAATTTAATAGAAAGGGGCGAAAGTTGTCATCTTCCAGCAATCAAAAATCTGGCGTTGAAGGTTTTTGATTATTAAATACAAAGTTTAAATTTTCCCTTTTTTGCTAGTCATTTTACATGAAATATAGATATAGAAATTATGTGTGGTATGTTTATGTTAACTCTTAAGATCTGGGTTTAAATATGTATATTGTTTCTTGTTGGATTCACCCTCCCTGAGTTGTTGGTAAGATTGCTCTCTGCTAGGAGTATATATCCTTATATTAGAACCCCTCTCTGTGACTGCCATGTAGTTCTCTAGGTATTATACATTATGGGGTCATCCTCCATGCGCTAGAATAATTATTATGTTACCAGAATTCCTTTATGAAAGGAAATAATAAATGATAATCTGAACTATGATAATCAAAGATAACAAGGGGGATTAATTTCCTGTTGTTCATACCATAGTTTCATATATTACTCGTCGAACAGGAGGAAATAAATCAATACATGGAAATAGAAGTCCTCTTGCGGATTATTATGATGAGGAAAGAATGTATGCATATCATTTACCCGAAGCAAATCGGAGAATATGGAGATCTTTTTTCTTCCCAATTCGGGCATTGTATAGTTCACTTCTAGACTTCTGGCTTAGAACTTGAGTATGGCAGCTTAGAGCTACAACTCAGACGCATTTGAGGATATAATGATTTTCTTAGGCCTAAATCTTTCAACTCTTGGTGCACATTATTTTCAGATTGAGATTGTCATATTTGTACTGCATCGCTGGTTTTACCCAAAATTATATTGGAAAAAATAACAATGAGCTTTTTTGGTAATAGGGTATTTTTAGGCAGACAGAAGGTGCGTAAAGATAATCAACGTTGTTTAATGACATTTATACGTTCGGGTTTTAACATTATTTTATGCCATTTATTTCTTATACATTCGGGCTTTTGACTCCGGATTTTGTTGTCTTTGTTAGTAGAGTACAGAAGGCCATGCACAAGAATGTAAGCAAATCAGTAGTTTTGGAGGCGTTTTTTGTTAGCCTCACACAATGGACTTTCAGACATTCAACCAACAACAAACGAATTATGGCAACAGTGCCGAACAACTTTTTTGAATAAAAAATTGTACTTTTGAAAAAAGGGGTTATGACTTATGAGTCAGTTTAGGCGAGTTTAAAATAATGATTTATAACCTACCAACTTCTGACTGTATAAAGTAGTTTGCTGACTTAGAGAGATGTATTAGATTGGGATTTTAAAGCATTTTTTTTTTTGCATTCATGAAATGAAATCCGAGGGTATTCGATTAGAATTGTTTGAAATCCATTAAAATCTTGAGGTATTCAATTGGAATTTTAAATTATGCTAAAAAATCCGGTGGTATTCAATTGAGATTTCAAATTATGCTTTAAAATCCGATGGTATTCAATTGGGATTCTTTAAAATCCATTAAAATCTGATGGTATTCAAATGTTGATGGATTTTTTTGCATTTCATAAAATGATGGATTTTGTGACATTTTTCAGTGTATTTTAAGTTTTTTGAAATTCCACCAAAATCAATGAGATTTTGAAGCATTGTACTTAAATCCTATAAACTCTGCGACATTTTATCAAAAATCCGCACAAAATTAAAATCACACACAATCCATTAAAATCTATAGACTAAAAACAATCCATTAAAATCTCAATCGAATACACCCCCGTTAGTTACAATTTTAAGTACTTACTAAACAAAAAAAACATTATTTAGCTTAATGTAAAAAATGACTTAAGGCCTAAGTTCCGCCAAACAAGTTCTATATCTGCTGGTAAAAAGTATAGCAACTATGGGGAATAATCCCTCTCAGCAAGAGCCAAATCTTCTAGAGCAAGGTCATGTGTCACTTTGTTGGCGGATGATTTACGGAAATGATCTTAATATCATTTGATCTGGTCTATGTAACATGTTCTTGCAATTATTGATAACTAAACCAAAGGAAAACACCACTAGAGCAAGAACTCCTCATTGCCTGAACAAAATCTTAGAGGTGAGCATCGGTCGGTTTGGACGGTTTTGAGGGTCCAAACCGAACCAAACCATAATTATCGGTTTTCCAAAACTTCAATCCGAAATCAAACCGTTAAGTGAAAAACCCGAACCAAACCGACCCGTTTAAAACGGTTTGGTTCGGATTGGTTTCGGTTAAAACCATTTTTTTATCAATATAACAAATTCAACAACAAAATTAAACTTGAAATTGCAAAATAAGAATTGAAAGTTTGAAATATATTATGAATTTGTATATTAGATTTTAATTATATTTTAAAAAAGATATTAAATTATAAGAGCTTGTAAAATATAAGGAGAGGGAGAAAGATGATAAAAATGTAATTCTTATACCTTTATTTAAAAAAAGCAAAAAGATAATACATACAAATTAGTATATCAATATTCTTAAAAAAAAATTGATAATGGTTTTATATGTTTTATTTTTCACATATTTTGTAGAATATAATTTTATTATCAATTTATTATTCACACATGTATATTATTATTTCAATATATATATTCGGTTCGGTTTGGTTATATCGGTCGGTTTGGAAGTAAAAACCGAAACCAAGCCGAAAAAATTCGGTTTTTTAAATTTCAAACCGTAACCAAACCAAACCGTTAATAAACCGTAAAAATCGGTTTGGACGGTTTGGATCGGCCGGTTTAGGTCGGTTTGGAGAATTCTTGCTCACCCCTCTTGATAATCCATTTCTACAATTACATACAGGAATGAGATGGTAATTGTATTGTATATTGAGCAGCTAACCAATGATTAAGGAGGAGTTTCATTGATATAACAATCATCTCCACAAGAGAATTATTCTATTCTGGCTCTAGACAACACTGTTCCTCTCCTTCCAGATTCTCCAACCACAGCTGAAATACAACCTTGTTTCATCAAGTAGAATTGTCAAACCTCCCATAGATTAAATCCTGGAGCTAAGAGCATCTAGCACTTCTTGGCAAAATTGCATGACAAATCTGATCAACATTCGTAAAAAGTCACTTGAATATAATGCCCACACTACACATGTTATATTAAGGCTGATACATTTGAATGCCAACAATGTAAACATAGTTGAATTATTTGTATAAGATGGAGAACAGACTAAATAAATAGATGTACTGTATTAAAGCTGTGTTTATCAGACTGGAAGAGAAAGCTGGGTTCTTCTCATTTACTTAAAAACAACGATTACATGCGTAAAAAATGAGATATCCGCCATACGCGGTGCCAACAAAATAAGAACCACTAACTCTAATCCTAAATAACTTCAAACTCGATAACTCACTCTACTATTTGAAATTTCTCCACTTCCTCTATACTACCAACGTACACTACCTAAAAACATGTTGGTGCATACCACCAAGTTATATAACAAATAAAACACTACAACTATTTTATTCAACACCAAATAAATGAACAAATATTTATATAATAAGTTTAAGATTAAATTGCAACAATCACCCTCTTAATTTTAAAATTATCATTAAATCCTTCCAGCCCATATGGCTTTTAAACTAAGCCTGTATGACTATCAGCGAAGCGCGTATGGCTTTTGTTTTGCCCGTCTGACAAATCACTTCATTGCCCGTCTGGCATTATACTTATTACCCGTTTGACACCTTTTATTTGCCCGTCTGGAAACATACTTTTGTTTATAACAGAGCTGACTCATCATCCTTGATCAGTGCAAGGTTCACTTCTTGTTTCTTCTCTCGTTCCCGTCCTGGTTTACTACATTCTGAAGCATGCATAGTGATCCAAGATGATACAATTGTAACACTTTATCCTACTCTTGTCGCGAAAAGAACCACTTCTAGTTCTTTGATTCTGATATGCCAATTGCCAAGAGAAGTTGTCCACATGAGCTCTGGAACTTTCCTTCATCCTTTTCTTTTGAGTTTTGACACGACTTACTAACTCTTCAACTGTCATCACCTTAATGTCTCCAAATTGCCTATGTTTGAAGCTATTTGAAGAAACTTATCTGGAACCGCAGGTGGAATTTTCCTCACAACGCTCGATTCTTCCATTGTTTCCCCAAGGACCCGGATATTAGTCAGAATTCCGCTCAACTTCATACAAAAATCTTTGATTTTATCTGTTTCTTTCATGATTAAGGACTCGAACTCACCCTTCAACGTCTGCACTTCTGCTTCTTTTACTCGTTTTACACCCATGCACATCGTCTTGATTGCTTCCCATGCCTCTTTAGAAGTTTCTTTATCAGCATATACTTGGTATCAAGTCTAAAAGAGAACGTAAAACCTTTACCTAGTGAATTTTTCTTGGTAACATGTAATTGAGTGCCATATACTTCATAACCAAATTAAAGGCATATTTGGCATCTAACTTGTAATAGACTCGTATAAAACCAACTTCCACGACCGATATTAAAAATAGCTATATTATAATACTTATAATGTCGAGACATATCTACAAATCATATCAATAACACTAAGCGTTTTGTTTTAAGAGTACATGAGAGTAACAAGCATTACAAGGCTATTTTCAGCATCAATTAATTCAAGAAGAAAGAAATAATAATGGGCTTTTTTTATACATAACCAAGTTTAAAAAGATTTTTGCAAAAATACTGTCACTTTTTAAAACAAATTACAAGAATACTATATTCCTGAAAAATATTTTCAAAAATACGGTGGTTGCATATGCAACCATATCTGCAACTACTAGCAACCTTATGCAGACGGAAATGCAACTTTAGAAAAAAAATGAAAATTATATTTATTTGCATAATAAGTTGTAACTGGTTGCAAAGGCAGAAAAACATCCCTGCGAGTCCAATTCTAATATTAACATTACATCCTAAAAAACAACTAAAACAACAAATTAGAAATCAACTCAAAAGTAACCATCATAATCACCATTCTTTATAAAACAACTAACCCTAACTATCACCGTCGGATCCAATAAAAGTACCGAACATGTCCATCCGACCCGACTTGAATTCCCCTTCGAAAGTCGTGCCGGAAGGCCACGAGAAGGTCCATCTTCCGCTCGCCTTTCATTTTCTCCACTCGCCTTGCTACACACATCAGTCGCTCCACAAGTACTTCCCCAATCCATGAAGCACGTTTCCCAGGAATTTTCTGATGTACAGATATCCGTTGGCCATCTGCTTCTCCGACGATGACTCAGCTCTAGTGGGTATCACGCGTCGAGTAGTCGCCTGAGACCGGCTTCTGTTGACTACCAACGATTCACTTTCTTTCTCAACAATTCCCTCTTTGTCTTCCTATTTATTCAAACTACCAGTGTTATAAGAGGGGGTTACGGTGATTGTGCTTTGGAAGAAGGAAGTGAAAAGAGTGAGAGAGTGTGATATGAGAGGAGAAGAGATGAGTAATAAAAAAAAATGAAAAGATAAAGCAGAGAAGGTAGTATAATTGTAAATAAGATTGAAAAGATAGTATTTTTGAAAGATTATAGAGAAGGTAGTATATTTGCAAATAAAATTCAAAAAGTAGTATATTTGATATATTCTTAGAAGTATATCGTTGTTTTAGGAACTTTGATGAATAGCCTCCACATTTAACTATTTAGACTATAACTACATTTTTTTAATCATATTCATTCGTATCTTCTACATATAGTGTAATTTTAATTGAAAAAAAATATGAAACTGGAGTTTAAATAACAAATTTTAGAGCTTATTTATCAATCATCTTATTTTATATTATATTATTTTAGTCAAATATTTTGACCAAATATTCTAAAATTTCATATGACAAAACTCCAAATGAGAAAATAAAAACAATAAAATCCAGTGAAAGATTGTCTTCTGGATACGGTGCAGTATTCTAAGATATACATACGTTATAAACATTATAGCGTAAATATACCAAAAGAAACCTAAGAAACATTATTAGTTGTTGGAAGTATATAAAAAAATTGACAATCCCTACGCCTAAAAGGGTCAATCTCAAAAAACATTAACAAACGTTGTTTGTATCGCCTCTTCCTCCTTGTCTCTCTCATCACTCTCTTGTTACCAAACCCCTCCTCTCACTCTCCTGTTCCCCTAAACCTTAATAACACACCCAAAAAAAAAACAAGAAAAAAAAAATCAGAAATAAGTCCCCTTTTCAATCTTGCAAACCCAGAAAATCTGATAAAATCTTATTCATCTAAAAGAACCCAGAAAGAATTGAATGCTTCTGAGTTAGATTGATGGGGGATCTTCAAGAAGTGAGTGTGTTCTTTGCAGAACAAGAAGCGTCAAATCCGTCAATCTCTGATATAAGTGACAAAAGCTGGGGTGTAGCAGATACAATCACCAGCAGCATCATTTTCAGCTTGAGGCCTACAGTCCTTGCTGATAGAAAGAGGAATGAAGTCATCAAATTTATTCATAGCCTCGTCAAAAGAATTTGTCATGTGGAGGTCTAAATTTTATCCCTTTTTTTGATTGCATGTGTAATTAAATATGTGTGTTTCTATATTTATTTAATTGTGTAGTTTTCTTGTTATCATTTCTGATTGGTTTATATGTACCACTTTAATCTGGTTTGGTATCAGTTAATTTTGTTTCTTCTTATCCAAATATGTGATTTTTATGTTTTGCTAGTGTTTGTTTGCTTTTCTCGAAAACTTGTTGGATGCAATTATTTTATTTATTTTCAATCTTGACTGTAAGAGGCAACTGATTATATAATTTACATTTGGTGTCCATGGGATTTGAGACTCTTTAGAGTTGGTTAGTTTTTCAACTTTCCACACAATTATTGAATGCTTTCTTTAGCCTTAATGTGCTATCTATAAGAATATCTCTGTATCGTGGAGTGGTAATTATGAAGCTACACACTCGCCTTTATAAATACTTTAGATACCTTTTGTAGGAGTAATTCATTAGGATATTCTGTTTAGTTTTAATTTGTTTACTATAGAGACTGCTTTAATTGCGGTTTGGTATATGTACTGTCAAGTTGCACTTTGTATGCTATCTTTTATCTTTAATAAGCCTAGGAGCACTGGTTTCTAAACATTTTATTTCACTGTTTATGAACATGATTTATATAGTTGTAATTGCCATTTAGTGAGAATACACCTGCGTCATTAATGGGTGATTAATAAGGGACTTATCTGCCTTGTTGATTTGTGTAAATAAGACAACAGTGGTTCATTACCAGCAGTTGCCTGCCATGTAGCAGTTTACCATTTTTTTTGTGTCTTAATACATTATGTTTCTCGGATGAACTCTAGAAGTGCATATCAAAGTGGAAACTTATGACCTACAAAGTTTACCTAGATGTGAGCCTTGTTATTTAGCTATAGTGTTCTAAATTTCCGATTCCGCTGTTTTCCAGGTCCTTCCTTACGGATCAGTTCCCTTGAAAACGTACCTTCCTGATGGGGACATTGATATGACTGCATTTTCTGGTGCGAATGTTGAGGAGGCAGTAGCCAGTGAAATAGTTTCAGAACTACAGAGACAAGAAAAGGATAGCAAGGCCGAGTTCGTTGTCAAGGAGATTCGATTAATAAATGCAGAGGTAATTATATTTACTGGCAGAGGTGTTCTATATTGTTTTTCCTTATGAGAACATATATTTTGTGTACTTCATCTTTGCTTCCTTGTTATTTATTTTAGGTTGTAATTGTTTTGTTTGATTGTATATGCATATACTGATATACCACATAATGCCATAGTATTAGAGAAACATGAGATCTTATTTGTAGAAGATTCCCGCATTTAATCACGTTGTTTGGTCAATTACATGTAGACATGTATATAAACTTGATATTTTAAGTTGTGGAAACCTTTATTGTCATATCATCTTTTTTTAGACATATATCTTTCCAGAAAATATCTTGACATGATGCACCATATATATGGAAGCTCTATTGAATTCTATTTCACACTTGTGGACTAGTAGGCAGCCCATTGGTGAGGAGCATCTGGCTGAAGGTTTGGACTGGTTGAAAAAAAGAATGTCACACATCAAAATGTGTAATCTATACATGTGAAATTTAGCATGTTATCTCTTAGTTAGTTATGTGTGTTTTATGACATGTATAGTTTTTGTCATTGCATGTTTGTACATTCTTCTTTTTATTGTATTTATTTTTGACCAGCAACTAGCCGTACTAGCCGCCATGTTCGTCTTCCCTCAGCTCGACCAGTGAACTATATAAACGTGCAATTGTTTCATTTGATTGCATCTTACTAGTTCCTTATTTAGCATTTTTTTCAAGTTATGATTTGTTGACTATATTATCAACGTGTTCCCACTATGAAGTTAACTTGAAGGTTTCTATTTGAACTAATTAGTCTGTTTGTTTTTCTTCATATTTTCCTTGTTTATAAATTGTGGTAATATTCAACTTTAAAGTGATTGCAGGCAATATATATACAACCATCCTTAGATTTTAAATGCGGGACACAAGAAATCATACATCTTATGCGGACAGGGGTCCAATAATATATAGCATTTTATTAATTTTTTACAGGTCTTCACTTAGTACATTAAGCTTGGAGTATCACTTCTCATGTCTTCCATACTTTAGCTTCTTATTGTTGCAACTAAGTTCACTAATAGTTATGGCCTTTCAGCCTTTTTTTTAATTTCTGATGTTGTGACTGAAATTGCTTGGTTGTGTTGTTGCCTTGTCAGAGATTATAACCTATGTATAATTTATCTTATCCTTGTTTATGCATGTTGACTTCTTTAATTTCAGGTCAAGCTAGTGAAGTGCCTTGTGGAAAATATTGTTGTGGATATATCTTTTAATCAGATAGGAGGACTATGTACTCTTTGCTTTCTTGAGCAAGTAAGTTACTATGTTTATAGTTAATTTAATAAACATCTTTAGGTAAATCATTATTTCAAAGTTCTGCTGAATACATTTTACGTGGGAGCCACTAGGTGTTAACCCTTTGTCTGAGAGTCCTTTTAATCTGTATTTATAAGGAACCCCGTACAGAACACTTAGATTATCCCATACAGAACACTTAGATTTTTGTGACCTGAGAAATTTAGGGTGTGGACCTGTAGGGTGAGGCAGACTGGGTTTTATGTGTCACCGGAGTGTCTAGTGTCAACTCATGATTCATCAAGAAGATTGAAGATAAGGAAGGCTAACAGTATGTTATTAGATATTTGCGAGCAAAAAATTCGAAAATCGACAATGCCACGTCTCTGTATTAATTAGGTAATTGCATGTACTGATGAGGAAGTTATATTACTTCAAGCTGTATAAAGTTAGAAAATTCTAAAAGTATATTATCAGCATAAAATGCTTTTACGGAAGATATTTGGGGATTATAAATTTTGTTTCTGGAAGTCTTTTGTTAATTTTTAAGTTGTGCATAAGTGTGTTAGTGTTCCTTCCCCATTTTATTTTATTAATCATAACTGCTTCAAACTTTAAGGCAAAAATTAGGTGATGTCGTAAAGGTGGGGGGAGGGGGAGGGGGGGTGGATCTCTTCAGATAGTTGGATACCAGTTGAATATGACTTACTAGGCAATTAAGGTTGTTATAGAATAAGCACCATAAAAGGATTTTCAAGCTGTCCTTTTATCATTGTTAGGACCTTCTATTATTATTACTTTCTCTTCATTTACTTTTGGAGGTTTAAAATTTTTTTATTTATTATTATTATTATTATTTTATTTGGGGGGGGGGGGGGGGGGTTCAGGATTTTATGGTTGTTTAGGTAGGTTTTGGGCCTAGATTTATTTATTCCTTTGTTTATTCAAACTTTGATGAATCTGCTACTCCTTGTGTGTTTGTTTATATTCTGTTGCGGATTTAGGGTCTTAGCCTGTCTCTGTATAGATGCAGTCACCGGTGAAAGAAATCAATATATTTATTTTCTGCTACGGTTTGTTGATTGCAAGTAAGATGGATATGTTGAACCTTGCATAATTTATGATGCCTGAGCTCTTTTAGTAAGTTGGAGAAGTAATTGGTATATGCTATGCTTGAGCTCTTTTATATTGTTATCTTTTTTTTTCCTTTTGAATGTCAATGCTAATCTTGTTAATGTGCAGGTTGATCGTGTCATTGGAAAAGATCATCTTTTTAAGCGTAGCATTCTACTGATTAAAGCATGGTGTTATTATGAAAGTCGTATTCTTGGGGCGCATCACGGCTTAATATCGACATATGCATTGGAGACGTTAGTTCTGTACGTCTTTCAACTCTTCCACTCAACACTAGATGGTCCATTAGCTGTAAGTGCTCCTGGAATGGTTGTTGAAGTTCTATTACATATATATTTTGCATTAAATTAACTTTATTGCTGCTATCAAATATTTCAGGTTCTATATAAATTTTTGGACTACTATAGTAAATTTGATTGGAAAACCTACTGCATTACTTTACGTGGTCCAGTTCGTCTTTCATCGTTGCCAAAATTTGAGAGTGAGACATATTCCTGATACTGGAACTACTGATTCAAACACTATATACATTTTCACTTGTAAATTTGATGCATCTTATGATCTTTTTTCAGCTGTATTACCTGAAAATCTTGTGGGTGGGCTATTGTTGACTGAGAATTTCTATAGGCATTGTGTGGATGCATTTTCAGTCCCCTTAAAGAATGTTGGAATGCAGACTGGAACCTTTCATAAAAAGCATCTGAACATAATTGATCCACTTAATGATTTTAACAACTTGGGTCGCAGTGTTAGTGAAGGTAGAACCCACTCTTTGTCACTAAACCCAATTCTTGTTGATGCATATGTGGTATTTAATTGACTGCTACTCCGATATGATTATTACCACCGTATCATAGTCCATAGGTAATCAATGAACATATAATAGAAGCTGTTTAAATATTTATATATTCTTAATGCATTATAGTGTCTTCCATGTGTAAACTTTAATTTTTTATACTTTTTTCCCTAGGACAATTATGTTGTTATAATTATATTTTAAGGCGTAAAACTTGCTATGATGCTATGAACTTATGCATACGCTTTTACAGAACTCCTGCATTTCTCCAATCTTTCAGTCATATGCAAAAGTTCTTATCACTTTTCAGGAAATTTTTATCGAATAAAGAGTGCTTTCAAATTCGGGGCTCGGAAACTTGGACACATACTTCTGCAGTCCGAAGACAGTATAGCTGCCGAAATTTGTATGTTTTTATCTAATACATTAGATAGGCATGGAAGTAGACAAAGGCCTGATGTTCAAGACGAGGCAACTCATACATCAGCTCCCAGTCTAACTCATCCTGCAACTTCGGACCAGGTAAATTTGTATTTTGAAATCCTCCTTTTATATTTGTGTAGACATAAAGTATAAACATTTTCGTCGTGGTTTGCTTCAGGATGGAGTCCGTATCTTTACAGCATTAGATGCTGGAATGAATTTCAGAACTTTAAATGAAAAGCAGACAGGCTCTACGCATTGGTCAACAGATGTTGATGGTTCTGCGATAGAGTGCAATATGCTCAACCCAAAGTACCACTTATCTGGGGATGCTGAAGATGATGCAATTTCCGGAGTACAAGGTCTTCAAATTCAGAATGAATCACAAAATAACTCAAGTACATGTATGGAAAAAACTGATCTTCAAGAAGGAAAACCCCCCTATGCACCCCATCTTTATTTTGGTAAACCCTCTTTAGGTTGTGGGGAGTTGAAAACCCAGTCAAAAGACCATGATAATATAGCTTCTTATGCGGTTCTACAAGAATCCGAAGAACGGAAGGGCACTGATAAAGGTCATGACCTGGGTAGTGAGGTCCAGGGACATGTTATATCAGTGGATGTTCCCTCCGCAGATTCACATACAGCAAGTCTTGAACTATTAGACTCATCGTTAGATCTTCTTGGGGACTTTGACTCTCACTTCCATTTTTTGCGATATGGCCAGTGGTTCCTGGATGTTAGGTCGAATATGCATTCCTGGCCAGTACCTTTACCACCACTGCCGCCGCCTCCGCCATCACCACTTCATTTATATAGCATGAATCCCTGGGAGGCTATGCAACATCCATCATTACAAAATGGGTTTCCAAATGGAAATGTCAATGGCTTAGTCCATGGTCCAGGGTTCTATCCTCCTATGAACCCAATGATTATGCCTCATTCGTCTTATGGCTTTGAAGAAATGTCAAAGCCACGTGGAACTGGAACATACTTTCCTAATCTGGTGCGCACCTTTTTTGCCTTGAGATAATTGTATACTCCCTATATGCCATTCATTCTATCCATCAATCAAAAAGCACTATTTTACCAATTTACCAAAAAATATTTTAATTTTTTGTATCTTCAATCAAGTAATACTATATTTTCAATTCTGAGTATGTTTGAAGCTTAATCTACCATAATTTTTGGGACATAAAAATGGAAATGTGGCCAGAATGGGTAGGACGGTGGGAGTAATATATTCTGTTAATACCACGAAAAATACTTTTTATGTGGGCACAAATTGCACTTCGTAACTCTACATTGGTAGTTCTGCTATACTGTCCTTCTGGTATGCCTTCATATCTGCTTTGAATGTCGTGTACATTATGTAGAATCGCTCCCCACGTGGTTATAGGCCATCAACATTTAAAGGAAGGATTAAGGCACCAGCAAGGTCCCCCAGAAGCAATGGCCAGGGATCGAGATTTATTGAATTTCCTGTCGAACAGAATGTTGGGTTGCTCGGGTATCTAGATGGACAGCACTCTGATCAATGGAGAAATGTAAATGGTCCTATCGTGCAACCCAATGGAGTTATTGACTATCCTCCCTTTTTTCATGCACTACCTGGAGCACACTTTCAGGAGAGCATTAGGCAGCCGAGACCTGATTTATTACTGGAAAGTGTCAACCCTGTACTTCCTACTCGAGGCATTCGGAATCCTGGAGCTGATGTTGGTCTTGGTGATGTTAGGTATGATATTACTTACCCGTAAAAGAAAGCTTGCATTGCTCGGAGCACTTTGGTTTGTACACTGTTTGATACTGTTTAACTAACCTCTTTTCTGTTGAGGCATGCAGGTCCACGCGGCGGCCATCATCTTACTATTTGAAAGATGAAGATGACTTCCCACCTTTGTCCAGTTGATTGTGGAGGGAAGAGGTTTAGTGGTGATTGCTAGCTAATAAGTGGATCTGAGACGTGCTACTCTTTGGGGGTCAGTGCAGAGAGTTATGTTACTTTGTACATGGTCTTCCAGTTTGTTGTTTAGATGAAAAATATTCTTCTCTGCAGCAGGTTTTGGGAGTTATAGGATGTTGAAGTATGGTCTGACCCTTTTCATTGTTCACATTGATATCCATTATATAGGTAGTTTATAGGTGTAAAGCTAACTCTGCCTCCTTTTTTGTCAATCGTGATTTCTTAGAATGATATTCAGCCTTCAAGTGATAATATCATACTCCCTCTGTTGGGATATATTATAGTCTATTGACTTTTTTTCAGGTATTTTAAAGAGCTTTCACCTCATATTTATAAATATTGTTTTTTTAATATTTTTTTTGTGAATTAAAATATGACACTAATATTTTTTTTCACAAAAAGAAAATTTTAAAAATAGTATTTATAAATGTACGGTCGAAACTTTTAAAAATACGTGAAAAAAAGTCGAAGCGACTAGGGGTAGAATATATTTCCAAAGAGTATCAAGATCTCACGTCAGAGAATGTCTGTTTTTCTTAGCCTTAAAAATATACTCCCTCCGTCTCCGACCCCCTCAATTGTTTACATTGGAGGGGGACACGGGACACGGAGACCAAGACAATGTATAATAAATGAGTAAAGTTAGATGAAAAGTGGGTAAAGTGGTGAGATCTATCAATATTTAATAATAGTTTTGAGATAGTGGAGGAAAGTAATGGGTGTAATAGTAGTTTTTATTGTTAAATATGAGATAGTAGGGGAAGATAGAGGGTGTAATGATGAGAAAAATTTACTATTTATAGTAACGTAAAGAAATGAGAGGGATATCCCAAAATAGTAAATGTAAACAAATGAGAGGGACAGAGAGAGTACAGCATGATTCCTTTTCTTTGTTTCTAGCTATTGCTATGATTTTAGGTCCGGGTTTACAACAGATAATTTACAAGATGTTGAGCGTTGTCTTAGAAAAAGGATGGGAGGACTGCCATGTATGGTTTGACAATTGTTAGCAGACTTGGTGATAGTGAGAACCTACAGGTTTTCATGAAACTTGAGAACCTTACAATATAGAATATCCACCTGGGAAATTATAGTTTTGTATTGAAAATTTAGAAAGTGTACTTTACAGTATCAAAACCTACATCTTAGATCTGTGTTAAGATTTACGAACAACAATAAAGAAAAAAAAGGAAAGAATTGTAGACGAGGAGAGTCTGATTCGTCTCAGGAAGGCAACATAATTGTTGTCGAATTCGCAATATTCGTGCTCCTTGAAGATGAATATGCAGCTGTTGCAATTCCGTTATGATCCACCCCAGCTGCCCATCTCCTCAATATCCTCAGCAATGTCGCCGCCTTACGTCTGCATCTTCCCGTCCCCATTCCCATCAACTCCCATACAATCCTCTCAATGCCTGTGATCCCCGCTAGCTCTGCCACCACGTCGGATCCTCCTTTCCGACAAATATTCACAAGCGTTGCTGCAGCACTCTCCTGAGCCATATCTGAGCCTTCCCTCAATATTTTACCCAATTTCCCGATAACACGATAGGCTGCGACCACGGCGGCCAGTCCACCCTTCTTCACCACCAGCTCCAGAATGGCGGCCACCTCTTCAGGAAGGCCGTCGATGATTTCACCAACCATTTCCACCACACCTTCCTCAACTAACTTCCCAACCACCTCCCTGTCTCCCGCCAAATTCAAAATGGCCACCAACGCGTCCTTTTTTGAACTTGTTGGACCTGCTTTGGCTAGATCGATCAGTCCCTTCACCACACGTGTCTTCCTCCCTAGCTTTCTCCGATAAGCATGTACACCTGTCAAGCTAAATATTGTAGCGGCCGCATTCCCCTTTGCCTCCCACGTTGCACCCGACCTCAACACCTCAATAACACCGTTCAGGACTCCGTCCGTCTCCATTATCAGCACCTTATTCGCTTCCAGTATAGACAGGTTGAGTATGGTGGTCACCGCATTGACCTGTAGATTTGGATGATCCGACCCTAAGAATTTCACAAGCAAAGGCAAGCCACCGGCTTCCGCAATGCATGCCCGGTTATCTGAATCTGTTTTCGCCAATGCACGAAGCTCATGAACCATCCTATTGATCATTTCAGCTGACTGAGAAACCGTCAATTTGTTCATCAAAAACGACACCGTCATCCTGGTGGCCTCCAACGCCGCCTTATTGGGAATTTTGACACCCTTGGATTTGTCATTAACCTCCGTCGCTTCAAACGGAATCCTCTGCTGGAGGCACCACATAGCAATCAAGCTCTTCAAAGCATTGTTAGGTATTAAATCCGTGTGAGACAGAGTCTGACCTGTTTTCGGACACGTGTTGTGGCCTGATTCCAGCCACTGATTAATCGAATTCCGATCATATGTTTGACCCGTGGATACCACCACTGGGTCTCTAATCAAGTCCAGAGAAATAGGACACCGAAAGTCAGCTGGAAAAGTCAATTCCCCCATGGATCGCCTCCGTCTGCTGCTACTGCTTCTAGGCGTTGACGCTCCGTGCAGCACACATTTCGCATACCTCGCCAGTCCGATCAAAGCAATCACATCCGCCTTGGAATTCTCATCCCCCTGGTTCTGGACCTCATCTTCCAAACTCTGAATTTCCTGATTAAAACTCGCGGAATCACACAATTCCAATTTATTAAAAATCTCCGCGAGCTTGGAATGGTCCGGAACAATTTCTCTCTTAATCCTGTTTAGTAATCCCAGCACTTGCCGTTTCAAATCCTGATCTCGCGGTTCCACAAAAGCCTGTTGTTCCGCGGAATTACACTGTTTCCTAATCAGACCGACCAGTTCGTCCACGTCTTGGCTCACATTCAAATCATGAACCGGAAAAATGTCGAGGAGCGTTGACAACTCATTGGTGAGCTGGTGAAACGTATGAGAAACCGAATCATGATGCATAAGAAGCCACAACGTGCTTCCGCTGTGACAATCTTCTAATAGAGTTTTAATCCTGTGCAAAACTATGTACAATTCTTCCAAGCACAAGTCAGCCGAAGCTGGAAACGAGGAATCCGAATATTCGCGGAGAAGTTCGTCAAGCAGTACATAAATAAGCTTGATTTTACGGAGAATAGAAGAAGAGTTCCGGTTGAGGATGGTCTTGAGAGGCCGGAGAGCGGAAGTTTCTTGCGAAAGAAGCAACAGGGATTGCAGTAGCCTCCGTCCCGACAAATTCGGCGACACGAAAGCCGCGGCGGAGGGCCGCCGCTTCCTTGATGGAAAAGCATCAGGTGATACCGGCATCATTGTGAAACTCTAGCTTAAAAGCTGTTCCGGTATGATCAAGAATTATAGTTGTGGTAGCAGCAAAATAAAGAGAGCTAGGTGACTTAATCTTGGGATTGAAGGCTTGGAAATGTAGGAAGGTAGGTTTAAGTTGAGTTGTTAGCTTTGACAACAAATATTCAATGTTCTAAAAATTTTGCTAGTAAAAATACAACTTATCGTATATATATTTAATCAGGTTAAGCACGATGTTGAAATTGACGAGATATATAATCATATTAAAATAAAAACTACCGGCTGCCGTGTGGGCGATGCACTTTAAGACCTCAAAGTAGAATTAGTATTGCAGCGGCCGGTTCTGCACACATGTTTATCGTTATGGTTAACCTCTATGTAACAACATCTATTAAATTAATTTAATCGATTTTTTAATAATGATCAAAATAATTTTTAGTATAATCACCGATATTTACATTGACAAAATCGATACGGGGAAATGAGAGGAGTGGGTGGGGTTGCATGGTGGGTATGCCAAACACATTATAAGCGTGCTTTTGACAGATGGTGTGCCGGTGGATTAATTTTTTTAATTACACTCATGGGTAAGTACTTGTTTTATATGTAAGCCATTATTTCCGAAATGATTAGTTGCGCTAATTAAATATTTATCACGGGGATGAAATTGTAAGTAAATTAACTAAACCAAATTGTGTAATGTAGCGTATGTGTTAATTAATTAGACGAAAATAATTGAGTTGGCAATACGCATCAAATAAAAAAATATGGTGATGGGCAGGAGTGAATAAGTTTATTGGTGGACTTGTTCATGCCTATTTAACTAATATTATCCGTTACTATATTAAAAACAACAACGATGATGATGATAAGTTCAATCATTCATATAAATATTAATATTAAATATAAAATGTATCTGGCACAACTTGGCTTTCCTTTATGGGGCTGTTTGGGAACAAGAAGTTGCTTCTGCTTCTGGCTTCTATTTTTCTTGACCCGTTTGTGTAAAGAAGTAGAAGCACTTTTAAGAAGCTGAGAATGCTAGCTTCTCTCTCACAGCTTCTGCTTCTTTTCCAAACACTTTATTAACTTATTTACTTCTCACTTCTACTCCACTTCTTTACTTTAAGCATGAAATCACTTTTTTTAAGCTTGGCCAAACGGCCCCTATATCTTGTTGGTGTGGCTTTCTGATCTTAACCTATTTGTTTATTTATTTATTAGTTTGCCTCTTTTTGGACTAACCCTTTCCTTAGTTTTATATTATTCTTGGTTTGGTTTGGTTTTGTTTTACTTTGTTGGCTGTCGTCTCATACAACCTTATACATTCATTATTAAGCAAGAAATCTTGTAATAATGTAACCTATTGCTATATGTGTATTGTCGTTGTAGTTCTCTTTTCATCAGGCTTGTAAGCAACCCAGCTGTAATGTGACGAAATTGTAATGTAACTTGGAGGAGATGTAGACCCCTCGAGGACTTGAGTTGAACACCTCTCTATGCCAATTGTCATATTGTTCAAGGTGCCTAACTAAATCCACATTATCGAATGATTTTCATGATTTTCATTCACAGTACTCAAATTTCCAATTAAAATGAAAATAAATTACTCCATCTCAAATTAGATGATTTAGTTGATTTTGGACACGTAACTTAATGTGCATTGGCAGTCTAGTTTCAAAATTTATTTTATTTTAATTTTTATTTGCAAAAATAAAATTTTAAAAATAAATCATGTAGATATGCGATCAATGGATCTTAAATTGTGTACCCGAAATCAAAGAATTCATCTAATTTGGGATGGAGGGGCGAAGCCGCGGGGTGATGGTGATAACCTGAGATAGCATGGGTGTTTAAAGCTGTGTACCGGGGTGGGGATAAGATTTACAACGCCTAGTATTGAGTAGGATGTGGTATTATGATAAGGTTTGTTGTGGCCGGACGTCATTCATGTGTAGATGATAGAAACGCACAAGCAATTCAGCGGCTCTTCACATATTCGTAATCATTTTTATTTTGGTCTGCTTTTAAATGACTTTTTTTCTTTGTTTCTAGTTTCCTTTCGTATAATGCAATAGCTATTTCGTTGACATTTGAGGTGACCGACTCGTTTTGAAATTTCAGTTGGCGCACAAGTCACCGTGCAGTGATTTGAACAGGAGCAACTAAACTTACAATTACAACATGCATATATCATGATCAATGCGTATGTCATGATAGCTTATACAGTTATACTATTAAATTTCAGCAATATAACAAGTAGAGTATTTCCACGTGATTGAACTCTGTTGATATTCACGTTTTGACGGTTTGAAATTGTTATACAATCTGTGCAAAAAACCAACAAAACAGTACGTGCGTTTGTGTGTGTGTGACAAAACAGTAGGTGTAAGGAGACAAAACAGAACGAAGGATATATGAACGGAAATCCGAGTCCAGTGCGTAACTGTCTTCTTAAAGCGTATTTCGCCCTCACCGTGTGTGATGAACGATCGCCTCCTAGGATAAAACGGATTGAACGATGCAACAAGCACCTTCGACGAACAAGAACAAGACTGAGAACTATCACCGACGCGGCTAGGGTTTTGGGATGCGAGAGGCTGTGTTTTCGTATATCTAAAACCCTAAGCTATAATGAATATATATAGGCGATGCAAGGCTTGTGCGCTACGCTTCTCAATTAATTAAAACGCGTTTAATTAATTTACGCGGTTATAAATTAAATCCGAAATCAAATCGAATTAATTTAAAACCAAACAATTAATCCGAAATCAAATCGGAATTAATTTCTGTCAATTTAATTGAGCCCAAGCCCAGTGGAAAATTAAATTCAGCAAAACTAGTCCGTAATTCTTCGGGCCCAGATTTTGCTGCATTCGTGTCCGCAGGTCGCACACGCGGAAAAGCCCGAGGCTTGCGAAGCCACGAAACTCCCCTCGAAATCCCACAATTTGCACCCCCCCTGCGCGCACGTAGGTGGTGGAGCATAACATACTAACACAAGTTAAACACTACAAGAGTGTTCTACTATATAAACCCATTAAAGGCCCATATTCTTCTCTATGTGGGATACTTGCTCTCTTTTCTAATTTTCCACTACCAAGGAAACAACTTTGGATCATCACAACTCAGCCATTCCTTAGTCGTTTTGAGTGAATAAACATGCATTGGAAAGCTCTCTCGGAGGAGAACATAATCCAAGCATAACCCGCCACGAGCACGTAGCCGAGCCTCACTCAAATTGGTGCTCAAAATGACAAACTTCCAACAATCCCCCACATGGGTGAGATTGATGATTTTCAGTAGCACACACCAGACAGACAGACACGGGGTTTGACTTTTGGTGATAGTTTCTGCGATCAGATATAGCATACGATAGGTAGAGAATGCTCCTTGAACCTTCGCTCGATTAAGCACATCGACTTTACTGGTAGACAGTGGGCGTGCTTGTCCTTGAACTGTTCGACCGTTTGTGTAAACGATGATATACTTATCACTATATCCTTTCTGACTTGTTCAGTTCTCATGAGTATGTCCATTTTTGGCCATGGAACATCGTCCTGGTTCTGCGGGAGTTTCTAAAGAATTGTGCCTTGCAATTCTCCTTTGAAGCGGCCCCACTTCTCTCCTACATAGGTGATCTTTATCTTATAGAGTAACCCGCGTTTACTCAACTGAATTCCATGCGTGTACCACTCCATGTATTCACCAAAGATCATTAAAAGCTCAAGGCTTAACCTCGTACCTTACGGGTCTCACTGTTTCTTCATCATAGGAACAGGCCAGGGGTTACCCCCACAGTGATTAGGTCATCATGATTTAGTTGTCCCATTGAACCAAGTTCTTGGGATCTCCAGTCAGCAATGGTTGGGTGTCCACCATGATGCCGTTAAGCTATAGGCTTAAGACCCATTCCTCTCGATGATTTCTCAACCACTTCTTTTGGTAACCCTTTGGTTAGCGGATCCGCAATATTATCCTTTGACGGTATATAGTCAATAGTGATAATTCCGGTTGAGATTAATTGTCTAATGGAACTATGTCGTCGTCGTATATGACGGGACTTTCCATTATACATTGTGCTCTGTGCTCTGCCAATAGCGGATTGACTATCACAGTGTATCCCTATTGCAGTCACAGGCCTCGGCCATCTTGGAATATCCTCCAGAAATTGGCGTAGATATTCAGCCTCTTCAGCGCATTTATCTAAAGCCACAAACTCAGCTTCCATTGTGGAGTGAGTTATAACCGTTTGCTTGGAGGATTTCCATGATACTGCTGCTCCAGCTAGTGTAAACACGTAGCCACTCGTAGACTTTAGTGCCTTCTTGCTAGATATCCAGTTTGCGTCAGTATATCCTTCTAATACTGCTGGGTATCTGCCATAGTGCAATCCATAGTCTCGAGTTCCCCTTAGGTACCTTAGTACCCTTATGATCGCTTTCCAGTGATCATCTCCAGGATTACTCGTGAACCTACTCAACTTGCTAATTGAGTACGCAATGTCTGGTCTTGTACAACTCATTAAGTACATCAGACTTCCAATTATCCTAGAGTACTCCAACTGAGAGACCCCCTCACCTTTATTCTTGGATAGATGTAAAGTCATATCCACAGGTGTCCTAGCTTTCTCAGTATCATCCTTAAGAAACCTCTCAAGGATCTTGTCAACGTAATGAGGTTGACTTAGTGCGAGACCCTCTGATGTTCTAGAAATTTGGATTCCTAGAATTACATTTGCGAGTCCCATGTCTTTCATGTCAAATCTTGATTTTAACATGTCCTTTGTGGATTTGATCACTTTTCCATTGCTTCCGGCAATAAGTAGATCATCCACATACAATGTCATCATGACATAACCGCTTTCGTCATCCTTGTAATAGGCACAGCTATCACATTCGTTGATCTTGAAGTTGTGTGCTAACATGACTTCATCAAATTTCTCATGCCATTTCATAGGCGCTTGCTTCAAGCCATATAGTGATTTTACTAATTTACAGACTTTCCTTTCTTGCCCAGGGACAGCGAACCCTTCAGGTTGTTCCATATAGATTTCCTCATCTATATCCCCATTTAGAAAAGCTGTTTTCACATCCATCTGATGCACTGTTAAGTTTCGCATCGCAGCGATTGCAAACATCATCCTTATAGACGTGATTCTCGTCACAGGATAATACGTATCAAAATAATCAAGGCCTTTCTGTTGCTTGTATCCTTTGATTACAAGTCTGGCCTTATACTTATCAATGGTTCCGTCAGGTTTCAATTTCTTTTTGAAAACCCATTTGCTGCCTAGTGCCTTACAACCAGGTGGCAGGTCCACTAATTCCCAAGTGTGATTCTGTAATATAGAATCAATTTCGCTTTTGATGGCCTCTTTCCACATAGGTCCATCAGGTGAGGTGATTGCTTCCTTATAGGTTTTCGGATCACCTTCTTCGAGCAAATAGGTCATGAAGTCTGACCCAAAAGATTTCTCCGTTCGTTGTCTTTTGCTCCTCCTCACAACCCCCACATTTTCATCATCACTTTCATCATTCTCATTTTCATCATCTACAGATTCATGAGTTCGTTTAGATGTCGTAGGGTGCTCGTTTCTTGGATTACAAGGAAACGTAGTCTCAAAGAATGAGGCATTTCTTGATTCCATGATCGTATTCTTTTGAATCTCAGGAATCTTAGAATCATACACAAGAAACCGATATGCTGTACTACGCGTAGGATATCCGATGAAGATACAATCCACGGTTTTCGGACCAATCTTCACCTTCTTAGGTGTAGGGATCAGTACCTTAGCAAGGCACCCCCACACTTTCAGGTGTTTGTAGCTCGGTTTCTTTTTCTCCCACATTTCATAAGGACTCACATCCTTATTCTTGCGCATCGTAATATTTAAAATATTATTTGCGCTTAAGATGGCTTCCCCCCACATCGATTGCGGAAGTCCAGAGCTTAGCAACATCGCATTCATCATCTCTTTGAGAGTGCGATTCTTCCTCTCAGCCACTCCATTTGACTGAGGGGAGTATGGTGCAGTGACCTCATGGATTATACCATGTTGTGAACAGAATTCCCCAAACGGTTCAACATATTCACCTCCACGATCGCTACGAATCCTTTTGATTTTCTCAGTTTGTTGTCTCTCGACTTCTTCCTTATAGATTTTAAATTTATCTATAGCTTCATCTTTGCTTTTCAGCAAATATACATAGCAGTATTTTGTACAATCATCTATGAATGTAATAAAATACTTATTTCCTCCTCTTGTTGGAGCGAATTTTAAATCACATATATCGCTATGTATTAGGTCCAGCACCTTGGTGTTTCTTTCCACACGTTTAAAAGATGATCTCGTTAATTTTGCCTCAACACAAGTTTCACACTTATGTTTTGAATCGATAGTTAATTTTGGTATGTATTCTTTTGCACTTAATCTTCGTAAAGTGTCATAATTCACATGTCCTAATCTAGCATGCCATAAATTAGGAGACTCAAGCAAGTAAGCAGAAGAATTCTTCATTTCATTATTTTCCTTAACGGACATTACATTGAGCTTAAACAGCCCATCACTAGCATAGCCCTTGCCTACATACATACCCTTCTTAGACAAAACAACTTTATCTGACTCTATTACAATGCGAAAGCCATGTTTACTCAACAAAGAACCGGACACAAGGTTCTTGCGAATATCAGGCACATAAAGTACATTCTTCAAAGTCAGATTCTTCCCAGAGGTCATCTTCAGAATCACCGTGCCTTCCCCTTCAATGGTAGAAGTCGCAGAGTTTCCCATGTAGAGCTTCTCACCAGCATCAGAAGCTACAAGGCTAGAGAAAGTCACCTTGTCGGAGCAAATATGCCTAGATGCTCCTGTATCAATCCACCATTCTCGCGGATTAGATCCAACCAGGTTCACCTCAAAGACCGTAGCACAGAGGTCTATATCACCTATCTCCTTGGAGATATCATCAACCATGTTTGCTTCTTTCTTCTTGGTCTTCTTAGGCTTCCTACAGTCAGCAGACCTATGACCAACTTTGTCACAGTTGAAGCACTTTCCTTGGAACTTCGAAGGCTTCGAAACTCCTCCTTTGGGTGCCAGTTTAGCCCCTTTCCTGGAACTGGTCTTCTTGGACTTGGAGCTTTGAGCATGCTCCACCATATTTGCCTTTTCACCGGCAATATGCTTCTTTCCAGATCCCCTGTTATTTTCTTCAATGCGAAGTCTAACAATCAGATCCTCCATAGTCATCTCCTTTCGCTTATGCTTAAGGTAGTTCTGGAAATCTTTCCATCCAGGAGGCAGCTTTTCTATTACAGCAGCAACTTGGAAAGATTCTGTGAGACCCATCCGCTCGGCATGCATCTCATGAATAATCAGCTGCAACTCTTGCACCTGACTGTCAACAGTCTTGGAATCCACCATCTTGTAGTCAAGAAAGCGTCCAACAATCCACTTCTTGGCACCGGCATCTTCGGTTTTATACTTACGGTCAAGTGATTCCCATAAGTCCTTAGATGTTATCTTCGAACTGTACACATCATACAGCGGGCCAGTCAAACCATTAAGCACATAGTTCCGACAAATATAGTCGGAGTGCTTCCATGCATCAACGGCAAACACCGCCTGCGTATCGCTCTCAGCAGTGAGCATAGGTGTCTCTTCTCTCAGATAGCGAGACAAATTCAGTGTGGTCAGGTAGAACAACATCTTCTGCTTCCACTGTTTGAAGTTCGTTCCGTTGAACTTTTCTGGCCTTTCAGCGTGAGAAGTAGGCACATGAGGCACAGCTGGCGCAAAGGGCGCAACAGGCGCAACAGGCACAGCAGTCCTATTCGGCTGAGGAACATGTCCTGCCAGACAGTGTGTAAGTGGAACACTGAACTGACCAAAGGTCATCTGTCCCGCAGGACCATAGCCCGGAGGCGTAGTCCCAGAACCGTAGCCCGGAGGCGTAGTCCCAGAACCGTAGCCCGGAGGCGTAGTCCCGAAGCCGAAGCCCGCAGGTGTAGGTCCAGAACCAGAGCCCGCAGGCGTAGGTCCAGAACCAGATGGCACACCCCCATCTGGATTAACCAGTGCGTTGGGGTTAGCCTGCGACTGCTGCGTCTGACCCCCATCTGGATTAACCAGTGCGTTGGGATCAACAGCCGTACCGCTCGTGGGGATAGCATTGTTAACATTCTCCATTATACTGTGAATCAACACGCAAACAAACCAAATCAGATCAACCACAGATGTAAAACAGAATAAAAATACGCTTTAAGATTGTTATACAATCTGTGCAAAAAACCAACAAAACAGTACGTGCGTTTGTGTGTGTGTGACAAAACAGTAGGTGTAAGGAGACAAAACAGAACGAAGGATATATGAACGGAAATTCGAGTCCAGTGCGTAACTGTCTCCTTAAAGCGTATTTCGCCCTCACCGTGTGTGATGAACGATCGCCTCCCAGGATAAAACGGATTGAACGATGCAACAAGCACCTTCGACGAACAAGAACAAGACTGAGAACTATCACCGACGCGGCTAGGGTTTTGGGATGCGAGAGGCTGTGTTTTCGTATATCTAAAACCCTAAGCTATAATGAATATATATAGGCGATGCAAGGCTTGTGCGCTACGCTTCTCAATTAATTAAAACGCGTTTAATTAATTTACGCGGTTATAAATTAAATCCGAAATCAAATCGAATTAATTTCAAACAATTAATCCGAAATCAAATCGGAATTAATTTCTGTCAATTTAATTGAGCCCAAGCCCAGTGGAAAATTAAATTCAGCAAAACTAGTCCGTAATTCTTCGGGCCCAGATTTTGCTGCATTCGTGTCCGCAGGTCGCACACGCGGAAAAGCCCGAGGCTTGCGAAGCCACGAAACTCCCCTCGAAATCCCACAATTTGCACCCCCCCTGCGCGCACGTAGGTGGTGGAGCATAACATACTAACACAAGTTAAACACTACAAGAGTGTTCTACTATATAAACCCATTAAAGGCCCATATTCTTCTCTATGTGGGATACTTGCTCTCTTTTCTAATTTTCCACTACCAAGGAAGCAACTTTGGATCATCACAACTCATCCATTCCTTAGTCGTTTTGAGTGAATAAACATGCATTGAAAAGCTCTCTCGGAGGAGAACATAATCCAAGCATAACCCGCCACGAGCACGTAGCCGGGCCTCACTCAAATTGGTGCTCAAAATGACAAACTTCCAACAGAAATTTCAAATTTTTAATTATGTTATTATATTTTATTTTAATTTATAATAAGGTGGCTAAATGGCACAAAAAGTACTAGTTGTTTTCTTAAAAAATGGCCCCTCAGTCATTTCTATGAAACATAAAAATAATGTTTATCCACCTTTTATAAATTCAAAATTCTGGTCATTAAGATACAAAAACGAATAAAATTCGGACATCCTTCTCAATATTACTCGCAATATAAATAGAATCAATCCTCATTTTCATGAGACTCTAATCAAATTTAATTTTTGTTAATGAGGCTCTATAATACATATGCTCACATAATTAATGATTTATATAACCTTATTACTGGCTTATAATCAAGATTATCTCTGAAAGAATTAGAAATCTGGACGTGAATTTGAAGTCAACCAAACGGGCTCTGGTTGGCTTCATGCACCCAAATTAGATTGAGTTAGACGACCAGGAGAAGAGATGGACTAGCAGATGCAGCAGCCGAAATGAGGCCTACCAATGCCCCTTGGTACATAATACAAACAGAAGTTGATTTATAGGACTGTTGGGTCAAATGAGAATCAGGCCTTTAAGCTGCTTATTGGGCTTCAAACCTAGGCCCATAAGGTCGACCAGATCTGGGGTGCTAATAATAAATATCAAGTTTAAAATAATAAATATCCAGTTGCTAATACTCCTAGAAATTGTGTTACTACTTCGTTAAAGCTCATAACAAAGGAAAAATAATAACTAAAAATCCCTCCTATTGATTTCCCGCGCAGAAGATAATAATTATCGGTAGCTCTTGTTTGGTTGAAGTGATGGTAAAAAAAAATTTAAATACTTATTGCTAATGAGGTAGTCGTCACTCGTAAAAAAGATATATAATAATCAGAGCATATCGAAATTCTTTCTTGGACGTATAAGAGTTGTTGGGTCATAAATGGGTTGCTTCTACTTCTCCTGCCGTTTATGTTGAAAAGTAAGCCTACAACGGGGTCTTCTTCTCGTGTAAGGGTCAGATTTGGCAAATTCACAAATTCTGCTTCACAAGAAAAACAAACTCGACTCAAAATAAGAGAATAGGTGATCAACTTTATTATTTTCAAATTTGTATCATGAAAAAGAGTTATTACCCTCATCAACACATGAGAATGTCTGTTGTTTACGTTTTTATATTGCGAGAATGCAAGTTGACGCAAACATAAGAAGCTAATTTGTGCAAATCTGTTTCCTCGAAATATAATTTATAAGATATTTTAGTGTTCTAATAAATTTGTATTCATTGTCGCCTGGCTAGCCATCGCATGGACTGCCGCCTGTATCATTTTTAGAACACTTGTCTGAGTACCTACCTTATAATTCGGCTTATAAGTGTAAGCAACGTACTTAACATATACGAGTGTACAAATTTTAGCCTGAATTTGATATTGTATCTAGACACTTGACGTCCCTGTCAACAAATCTTTAACCAAAATATACTACGATTCTTTTATGGCCGACTTAATCTTGTACGTACGTATTTAAGTATTCATTATTAAATTAACAATAGTATAATAATGTATAAAAATAAAGGTCAAATAAAAACAAAAACGTGATAAACACCGGTTCAACCATCGTAGCTGATATTTAATAATGCTAAAATTTCATGTATAATTGTATAGAGCTCCAGCTCTTCATATGGCGCAATGAACATTCGAGCATCAGCCCTCCGCCGCATTCAAATTATATTATCCGATCAATCGCAAATATCATGCTATAAGTAGGTTAAACTCAAGGCTCGCCAAGTATTATGCTGCTATAATAATTCATGTATAAAAACATGTAAAAGAACCTTACTTCACGTAGCAAGTAATCCGTCAAAAAAAAAAAAAAAAACGTAGCAAGTAGCCCAGTAGTGGATAAGGCCAATCATGAAGTGCACTCATTGCTCACATTTGGTGTTGTACAAAACACATATAAGAGGAGCACAAATTAGGATCTGATGTGATGCCCTCAGATGTCTGATAAGGTGGGTGTCCGTCTTTTAAATTGACACTCTTTTAGCTACCTTTTACATATATACTTGGAACATACTTATTTAACAAACAAACCATAAACCATTACATATTCATGTATACTACTCTATATCTTAAACTAAATTACAAGGACCCAGCTTAATTCTCATTAACATTTTGATGCTTCAAACGATAAATTTACAAATAATAATCATATATTGGTTTCTTTTTTTTTTTTCTAAAAGCGGAAGGGTCTAATGGCTCTTACCAATTTTTCGAAATTCTAAAGTCTGATGATCAAAATATAAATAAATAGAATAACAGATTCAATCACCAATTTACACGATCATAATTATCCGTTTGATCAAAGATGATTAGACGTGTAAATAGTACTATAAAGTGGAAGTAATTTATGTGGCAGACAATTGAGTGAAAAAAATGATTGAGGCACTGCGAGTTGATAATCGATCAACAAGCGCGAGGTTCCATCATTGTCCTTGACGAATTATATTGGGATTGATGGAATTAAATATGTGGACACCGATCCACGAGTAGTAGTAGAGGTACACCCAGCTGAAAGCGTCACATGCAAATGCGGGACAGCTTCGTACACATGACATGACACATCCACTTGCTTTCTAAACTTTTTGTTGTATTAGCGATGTTTCGCCACCGTCGTCTATTACAATTTACACTTGAGACTCAGTTAAGAGAGTATTTTTCGTCGTACGGCGATGCTGCAAACACTTTTCTAGAACCTTTATTTATTCTGCAAACATTTTTTTTTTCCTTTCTAAGGTTTCGAGGGAAGGATTATCGCTGCATTCGTTTAACTTTACTAAAAAATCTTATATTTTATATATTTTAGTTTGCAACGACAGTTTAATAAAAAGGAAAAAAGTCATATTCCTCCAATACTTTTATAAAAAATTTAATTTCATTTTCGATATTATTCTTCTCTATTTGCATTTAATATAAAAACCTTTTAATGTTTTCTAATGTTAGCTCAGTTTTCTTTGAACTTTTCATGTTATTCGTGATATTCTAAATTTTAGAATATATAAACTTATTCAAGTGGAGTCGAGTTAGACGAGTTCAGCTTGAACTCAAATGAATCTTCAAGTAAACGAGCTCGTATTGGCGAAAAACTTGGTTCAGATTCGTCTAGTTAGTAAACGAATTTTATTTGAGATCAGATATTTTTGGTAAACGAACAGAATTCGCTCAAACGATGCGAGTTCGAGTTTTGTTCATTTACAGCTCAATACCATGCTCAAAATTGAACCGATATATTTTGTTTTAATTTGATGTTAAATTTTAATACTGAAAGTGAGTTTTGGTATAGTTTTAAGTTTTATTTTAAATTTAGCTAATATTTAAATAATCCATACTTTTAAATTATCTTCAATTTTTTTTTTAAAATTTATAAGAAGGCCTTAATAGTATTTTCATCTATATTTTGCTCTATGTATTATTGTATTAATTTAATATCATATATGTTATCTTTGCTATTATAAGCTTTTGTACTGAGAAGGGATTCAAACTTTAGATTAAGCTCATACAATTTGATTATATACTCCTGTATAAACACACACATAACTGTGTATGTTTTGTATAAATATAACATGAGTCGTGTTTACTCGAGTCAGAGATTAAAAATGAGAGCCAAAGAACAAAATAAAATCTTAAAACAATGCAAATAATCATTGGTTGACAGAAAAGTTTAAGGGTCACTATTTCGAGGGTATATATGTTATAGAACCTAGAAATGTTAACAAAGTACTTAGTATCACTTAATTAGAACTCAGAAGAACAAGCTAAAGGATAGTTGGTAGATATATGTAATAAAACGGATACATTGTCACTTGTCACAAACAGACCATGCATATTGCATGGTACGTAGATATATATTACTACTCTTTATATAGAATCTGGACACAGGCAGGAAAGTTCGCATATAAGACAGACGAAGCACTGCCATCTCGGAATCCAAACAGAGAAATCGATGACACCAGCAGACATACAATAGGTGCCAATGTGAAAGAACATTAAAAATGGTGGACTACCAATAATTATATCGTTTATACACAATTTAAAAGTATGTATTATGATTCTATGATAGCCATCCTACGTGACCACAACTCACAGTACTATAATGAATCAAAAATCATCCAAACAACGCAATAGTTGTAGTGACATTTCATCTCATATTATTCAAACGCAATGATGATCCATAATAATTTATTGATTTTTTTTTTTGAGGTGTAAATACATGTATAAAAATATATTTTATAAATTGTCCAGAGTAAACAGTTACTATCTGCTTATTAAGAAAAATCTTCTAGGCCCAAGTATCTAACACCACCAAAACTGATTTTTTGAGAAATAAGACAGAAAAATAGACTCATCAACGCGAGTTGTACGTGTGAGGAAGCAACAGCCATTGAATGTGCATGGCCAGAAAATAAGAAAACGGCAAATATAGATAAACTTGAGCGTGATTGCAACTGCATTGGTGACTGTGATGGCACTGTTCAACAAATTGATTAAATGCGAATATTGAATTATTGATGAAATATTAATAGGATCCTGAATAATATCCTATCGAATAATTGATGAACACCATGCAGCTCATGGCTCATGGTCTCGTTGACTCCAGGCTAATCAACGATGACAAACACGGGAAGAAGCTACAACTACTATGACACACCTAAATTTTCTCCGTGCGTTAAATATTGTAACCGCGGCATTTGAACTAACTAGGTTTGACTGAAAAAAAAAAGAAAAAAAAAGTACTCGTCTTTTTTGATTTTTGACCAATCGAATTGATTATATTTTGATTATAATTTATGTGTATCAAGTAATTAAGAAAAAAAAGAAAAATTACATCATTAGAAAGTATATTTGGTCTATTTTAAAATGCAACTTTCAGATTTTAAATCAAAAATCGGTTAATTTGACTTCTCGAAAAGCAAAATGGACATATAAAAGAGGATGAAGGGAGTAGTAACCAGGTTTGACAATCTCAAATGCATCCACCTAACATCAGGACTAATTAATATAATCGGATTTTACACACGCATCGTTTTGTTGTAACTTTTTGTACCGCATTAAAGAGTTCCGGCCGTGTTCAAAATACGCACAGTAGGACTCGTAATACTTAATTAAGCTAAAGCAAACGTGTTCAAACACTAATCGTATCAATTAAACTACCCCAGATTATTTGTTACACTTTAAAATTGTGAAAGAACTGATCATGACCTGCTTGGGTATTGGAGATTGAACGTGGATGGATCTCAAGTTGGAAGCTATGAAGAGCATTCTAACACTCCTTATATTTTATGGAAAATGATAATTACTTTCAAAAATATTCTCAAATTTTATTTTACAATATTTGATTAATTTCATACACGTTAATAATTATATATAATAATAATATATTAAATTATCTAATTAGAATCTGTTATTTTATTCACCACATTATTAAAAATGCTAGACTCACAAACTGTGATCCGTATAGTTATACTCTGCACATAATAAGGACAAAGAATTCTTCGCCACAGGTAATTTCCTCTCATTGCAATTATTGAAAAGCATATTCTTTCCTATATATTCACACAGTGCTCAATTATACGCACTTACATTTTTATTTTATTTTATTTTAATTCCAGACATTTACATATGCAACATCATTCATTTCGGAGCACAGACAGGTATTGTGCATTATCTGGAATGGAGTGTTGAAACAATATGGACTACAGATTTAGAATAATAATTATTTATTAATCATCCAAATTTAAATTAATGGGTCTCAAATGAATAATATATTAATATTTATTAAGAATAAAACATGGATTAATCTTTCCATCCGTCTATATATAAGCACGGAGTGTTCAGCTAAACTTAAATATATAATTACGGAGTTTATTTTCATAAATGGAAATAAGTAGAAATTGGAACACAGAAATCAGTGTTAATGAAGGGAATTATTGTTTAGCTGATAATGAGTGCATATATGCACTAATACAACTGCAATACGTAAACTGCATCTAAAGAAAGATGGCATGACACTGGAAACCGCTGCTCATATATTTTTTGGAAGATTTGATGATAAGATTGATAACTTATTTCTTCCCTCTTGAAAACACCAATTACCATAAGAGCAGCCACCTATTGTATGCATGTGCATTCTCTCGAAATTTCGTGTGATTTTAACATTCCTGTGTCGTGGTCCTCGTAAGATTTTCATATGCAGTGGCAACTTGCAAGTGCAAGATCGGATTCCATTTTTTACATATGCTACATGATATCTTGTGGCCGACATCATACAGTAAAATGTTCTACATGCTCGTGTAATATGTAGCAGGTCAGGTTGTAATTGACGATTCAGATATTCATCCGGACTAGATTTAATATTTTAATGAATTTTCACATCTCGTCAAAAAGAATAGGAGGATCGAATGTGAGATTGTTTAGCTGACCGTTTTAATATTCGATTTTGCATAAAAGCGATACATTGGCGATCAGGATGATAAATAACAGGTCAGTCCAAAAGATTTCTAATAGCATCTCCGATCATAGAAAATCATTAGTGAGTTGACATGTCAAAAGTAAAAAAATATAATCAACCTCTTCAAAAAATCACACTCAAACCATACTCATCCCTCGTTTATAATTTTAGCCGACCTTTTATGAATAACTATATTTGTCGATACTCAATAAGCGGCAAGAGATCTGTAGGAAGATTATACATCATTTATTATCATGTTGAAGTGATATATTTTATTTTAACAATCTTAAATATTAATAACATGCTATTTTTAAATTATAGTCCACCAATGTAGTCAATGCCATTGAAGGACAATGTTTTACGGATTCAGCAAATTTTACATAATGTTTTACAAGTCCAATTAAACGAACAATTACAGCCAACTCCATTGAAGATGCTCTAACAGGGGCACTTGGATACTGGTCAGCACTACTTCAAAATAAATACCTATATCTTATAAATGAGAAGTTGATTATAAGCGAGAAATAAATTTATATTCTATATTTAGAATTTTTTTGATTGTACAATTTACTGAGGATAAAATTATTGATATAGTATAAATTATCTTTTATAAAATCAAATAAAAAAAGTAAGTTATGATAAAAATCTAGAATTTCAACTTTTCATATTCTAACTTAAAAATATAAAATGATTTATAAATTAGTTATATAAATGTTAGAAATAAGCAGCACGACCAAACGAAAACAAACAAGAAAATAAAATCTAGGGGTCTTCAAATGAGATTTTAATGAATTATTTTTAATTTATGAATTTTAATGCATTTTATGTGATTTTGAATCTATGTGGATTCTTGATAAAATATCAAAGGTATGATATCAGTGGCAGAATCGGAACTAACATTTAGGGGCTCAAATTTGGAAAAAAGTGAGATTGTAAAGGACTGATTGAAATTTGAATGTAGAGAGGGAGAGTCAGAGAGAGCATGTTGCAAGTCTATGTGCAGTGGGCATTGGGAGCCGGCCGCTGGAAGGGAGAACGCAGCTGAGCATGTTGTCGCGGGTTCACGGCTGACTGAATTCATCGCAGTGAGAAGATGAGTTTGGATAGTGTCAAGTGTGTGCATATGACTTACGAGTGTATCTGTTGAATGCATTTCTTAATCAAACTGTCTTTAGACTAAGAGGAGGTCCAAAGTAGAGAGAGAAAAAAAGTAAGTATAAGAATAAGACTCGAAGAGGTTGTCTTAGTGATGATATAAGGCAATCACTACGATATTGTTGGATCAAAATTTTTCATCAAATACCCTAAATTGTGACTTAGGACATGTTATAAGGCATATCTCTTCCTTTTTTTTTTCCTTTTGTTAAATTGCGTAAGTTTTAATTTAATTTTATAATATTCGTTTTTATTTGTAAAATAATTACCTTTTATTTTATTTTCGTTAACTATTATTTTTTATATATATGTTTTAATATATTTTTCTTGCAAAATAAGTCCCTCTCCATTACTTTTATGATTCAACGAGGGCTAACAAAAATTATATTGACATCAATAATTCAAGGGGGTTGAAAAACATATACACTGTTTTTTTCGAGGTTATGGGGGCTGGTTCCACCACTGGTTGATATATATTTTTTAGGATTTAAGCACAATACTTCAAAATCTCATGCGATTAGATTTTAAAAATCTTAAAATATATTAACTAATCCACAAAATTCAATGGTTTATGAAGTCCAAATAAATCCCATCAACATTTGAATACCATCAAATTTTAATTAATTTTAAACATTCACAATTGAATGTCATCGAATTTTTAAGCATGGTTTAAAATTTTGAGTAAATACCACAAGATTTTATAGCATAATTTTTTTGAAACAAAGGTGTTAATCTAATATAAAAAAGTCATACGACATCTACAGCAATGATCGAGTCGAACAAACAATAAACTACAATCGCCTGTTCCCATGAAAAGACAGTTAAATGATATTTTGAAGATAATGTATATATCAATACAAGTACCCGCTTCATCCATTCTCGTTTAATTATTGGTACCCTCTTCATCATATCATATCATGATACATCATATCATATCATGATAGAGATATCGACCAGAACTGCGATCCCATACAAAAAAGACCTCCGCTTGCAATTAAGAAGCGAAAACGAAACTCTCACTAAGGAGAGAAGACAACCTGAAAATACAAGTCGAGATTCGAAGTAAAAGTAAACCGAAAACAAATCAAAATAAAAAGGCTTAGATCTAATATCGAAGCCAAAAGATAATAGATTAACTCTTCAATCCGACAAGCTCCGCTTAAATGGAATAAAAAAGTTAATCCAAAATTCTGATTATATAAACTAAATCTAATCAAAAGGATAGAAATCCTTCCTTAAATAGGAAGATTATTGAAACAAACTAGAAACTTGTTGCTGATTAATTAGAAGATTAATTGGTAGAAATTTGTTGCTGATTATTGTACCTGAATTTCATAATTCATGGGAGCCATTTATGATGGCTTTATTGTGCCTTAATAAAGTAATATTGCGCCATTAATGGTTGAATGTTTAATTGGTGTATACCACATTTATAGTGTTGATAATGGTAATTAGCTAAAATCAGGATACATTTGTTTGCCAAAATTTTGTCTTATATTCAAATAGATATGGTTAGATATATTTTCAGTTTTCAATTATACTTTCATATTAAAATTTTAATATTTTTTGATTTTATCTGTTGAGATTTAAATTCTATTATGTATTATTTTATTAGGTATCTAACCAAAGAGATCTCACTATCTCTTTGGTGTAGATTTTTAAAGACTTATTTTAAATTAGTTTTATTTTACTTTTCTTATTCTTTAATATTTATATTATATTTTAATTATGAGTTTGTTGACTCGTTTTCTCTTTTGCTTTAGATAGTTTTATTTTCTGTATGAACTTATTATTTTCTTTTTTTGTATTGTATTTTTTCAGGGTACGCGAGTGGAAAAATATTGATAGCGGGACTTCCTATGGGTGTTTTATTAAAGAAGACATCTATTTTTAGTCTGTTTTATAATCGATGTAATTTTTGTATGGCACTCTTTTTTTCCCCTTGAGTTTTTTCCCACAGAGTTTTACTCTTGGCCTTTTTTTGTGGGTTTCTCTTCTAACTTGAAAGACTATGTTATCTAACGTCCGGAGTATTTACATACTTTCAGTTAGATGATATACCTTCTTGAACGAAGGAAACTCTGTCCATCCGGATTTGTAACTTTCGACTTGGTTTAATACAACCGTTTTTATGACAAAAAAAAAACTAGAAACAAATAAAAGAGTGTGGGGCTTTCTATCGCTGAAAGCCGATGAAAGCCCCTCAGATAATGGAAACCGCTTATTCAAGCTTAGAGAGACTTCTACGTTTGGCAAGAGAGAGACCTAATTTTATTGGGAAATTTTTTATAGTACAATTTAAAATCAAATTGAATATCTCAAAATTTTTAGATGTTTTTTAAAATCCAAGTTAAATATTCTCGAATTTCATAAAGATAAAAAAAATCTTTTAAATCCCAATTGAATACAAACCCTTGATTCGCACTTCAGGAAGAAAGATAACATCTATTTTATCGTAAATATTAAATTTAAATTTAACATAGGCTTTTTCTCTTTGTTTAAACAGTTTTAGTTATATAATACTTTAAATTGAAAATATGAAATATATAGAAATTATTATAAATGAAAAATATAGAAGTTACGTATGTGTCTCAATTTTAATGAAATTAATCATGACTAAAAGTTTATTCTCGATAGTAATTATATATATTTGTCAAGCTTACAATGCAGTAAATTACGCATCATCTATTATTATATTAAAAAAAAAATCACCTACAACAAATGACCTTTTTTTCAAAACATTAATATTTATAATCATAAGATAATTATAATATATTATACTAAAAATGTAATTCATCCGTCCCAACAGGTTGTTTACGTTCACTATTTGCACGCATTCTAAAATTTTATAAAATATAATTTCATAACATTTTTAATTGTTTTTTTAAATAAAAGTTTGAACGTCAAACTTTTATTAAGATATAAAAATTTTAAAATATTTTATGAAACTACATTTTATAGGGCGTAATTATTCCTCTCTCCGTCCCTTTTTACATGTTCATTTTCAAAATAAATTTTATCCCTATTTATATGTCTATTCACACTTTCAAACAAATTTAATGATAGTTTTTCAAATCTCTCTTCATAATTTTTATTTCCAAATCTTGACTATTTAAAATTTAGTTGAATTCACCTTTTCAAGACATTAATTAAGGGCATTTTATCATTTTCAAGACATTAGTTAGAGATATTCAGCAAAAAAAAAAATACTCATACAATCAATTATTCTTAATTATTCTTTGATACTACATTTTTCCTTTCAAAATGAACATTTAAAAGAGTAGCGATGGAGTATAACCGATCTCATTGAACATTAATATTATAAAAATTCCATAATTATTATTACTACTCTATAATTTCTTTTCCGTATTCTTACTAGAATCCGGTCTAGATACATTTTTTATGAAATAAAGTGAAGATACATTGAATATTAAATAACATATAAAAGTATCTATATGCGAACTTCTACAACAATTATTCAAGATTTCATATTGATTTTGTTAATATATACGTGAGAACAAAATCGAAAAACGAAATTATGATAATCTCTATGATATATAGATTGGCATTTAAGTGACTGAGTTAAAATAAAAGATGTTTTTGATATAACTTAGTATGAAAAATTAAGTTTTAGGACGAAAAGATACCAACTATCAAATTAAACCAACTTTCAGATACATACGATCTTGGTACTAAAATAGTACCATATATTCTTTGATATGAACAATAATCCACCATGTTTGATTTTGAATACCGTATAAATTATAATCGACACCTTTTTATAAAAAAGCAAGTAGGGTCCGCAGTAACATGCGTAAGCATAAGGCAAAGGCCCACAGTTGATAAGGCGACATATACACGATACCCAATCAAACCAATGCGTTGTCTCTTGGAGCTTCCACAACACTGCGGACGCGTGGAATTTCCGTCGTTGTCTTCTCCTTTGTTTTCTTACAACACAGTAATACTTACAATTTTCGTATCTATATATACACCAACCCGTGACGAAGCCCTCTTTTATTAGCACCTTGACTGTACATTCAATTGAAGCCACTCAAATCCCTAATTCTCTCTTTCTTCCTATAATCTCTGTCCTCTCTGTTTCTTCATTTCCAGATAGTTTCTATCTCATCAAATCCTTGATCATTCTCTAATTTCTGTACCGGAACTACATGTCATGTCTGATGTTATAGAAGAAATTCAGTCTCTTGAGGCTGAAGCTCCTGGTCATCTCTTCGGCAAATATGAGCTCGGTAAACTCCTCGGCTGCGGCGCGTTTGCGAAAGTGTATCACGCCAGGAACATACGCACCGGCCACAGCGTGGCGATTAAAGCCGTGAGCAAACAGAAGGTTTTGAAAGGCAATCTCACGGCGCACATTAAGAGAGAGATTTCTATCATGAGCCGCCTGAATCATCCTCATATCGTGCGCCTCCACGAGGTGATGGCGACCAAAACGAAAATCTATTTCGTCCTCGAATTCGCGAAAGGCGGCGAGCTCTTCACCAAGGTTGCGAAAGGGAGGTTCAGCGAGGATCTCAGCCGTCGATACTTCCAGCAATTGATCTCCGCCATCGGTTACTGCCACTCCCGCGGCGTGTTCCACCGCGATTTGAAGCCGGAAAATCTGTTACTCGACGAGAATTGGAACCTTAAAGTCACCGATTTCGGACTCAGCGCCGTGACGGAGCAGATACGACCCGACGGCCTTCTCCACACTCTCTGCGGCACTCCTGCCTACGTGGCTCCCGAGATTCTCGCGAAGAAAGGCTATCAAGGCGATAAAGTCGATATGTGGTCATGCGGCATCGTTTTGTTCGTGTTGAACGCAGGCTATTTGCCTTTCAATGATCCAAATCTAATGGTGATGTATCGAAAGATATATAAAGGCGAGTTCCGGTGCCCTAAATGGACCTCGCCTGATTTAAAACGATTGCTGTGTCGACTTCTCGACACCAATCCCGAGACAAGGATCAGCGTCGACGAGATCGTCAGTGATCCTTGGTTCCGAAAAGGATACAAAGAGATTAAATTTCACGAGGAGCATTTGGAGCTCAAAGATCATCACGGAGATGAAAATTCAGCTGATAAATATCTAAATGCATTTGATATCATATCGTATTCCTCCGGGGCGAATTTATCCGGTATGTTTAAAAAACCGGATAATTCGGTGAAAGGAGAGCGGTTCATATCGGCCGAGGCACCGGAGACGATACTGGCGAAAGTCGAGGAGGTCGGGAAGACGGAGAACGTGGCGGTGGTGAAGAAGCAAGGATGGAGCGTGAAGATGGAGGGGCAAAACGGTAAATTCCAAATGACGGTGAGTGTTCAGCGGTTAACGGAGAAGCTGGTGGTGGTTGAAATAAAGAGGAGTACAGTTGGCGTGGAACAAATGTGGAAGGATAAATTGAGGCCCCAGCTTAATAGTTTGATTTATCAACCGCCTAGTACAAGTTGAGCTTTATTAAGCACTTTAATTCATAATTAGTGCCATCTAAGAAAAGGGGAAAAAAGACAGTGACTTGTGATTATTTTTGGTGACGCCGAAAAAGCGGTGAGTGTGAATTCTAATAATTACCGACAACGGCGACGGCAAAGATTAAGAAGTTACGGCGAGGGGTTGAGAATGATTAAGAAATAAAAAATGGCTAATCTGATTGTAAATTACTACAGCTGCTAATCTGTTACTGATGCATCATATATGTAATGATTATGTATGAGTTGTGTAATTAGTCCGATCGGTGGATGTAAAGTGGTCCACATTAAGTACTTTAAGTGGAGTGTTGAGACGTATAAGCAACCATTTTTGAGATTGGTTGCGGTTGCAGTTGCAGGACAGAAAATGAAACGAAAGGGATGATTAAGTTGCCCCATCAATTATTTGGTTAGTTTAATCATTTTATTACTTGTACGTTTTTTCTTATACTGCGTCTGTGTTCACTGAAAAAAATTAGAGAGTCGTCAGCTTAAAAAGTAAGGAAACATGGACGGTTGCATCTAGATTAGAAATATACGCTGATTACGAACGATACTTAGTTTTAAAATGTTTGCTGGACAAAGAGGTGGTCAGTGGTCGGCAATGCACCAATTTCGAGCATGATCCAGTAATATAAATAATCCTCCCGTCTCAAAATACATGTTTTTGATAAAACCATTTGTCCGAAAATACTTGTTCCCTTCTAAAATTATTGTTTAAATTGAAATTCATTTCCGCCTAATATATATATAAACAACATAACTTAATTTAGTGTATTTATCAAAGATAAACAAAAAAGCTAAATGTTCAACTAACATTTTTTAAGATGCGTGAATTTTTTAAGATGTGTAAAATTGATTTTGATTTACTATGAGATACTGCTACATGCTTCATCTGTAGCTTTCATTTATGTCCCACCTTGAGCAATGAGATCATATTATACACTACTCTGTTTAACATATGATTCTTGTATAATATAGTGCAGAATGAGACATAAAATAATATTGCATTATTTTCCAAAAGTCCCAGCTCACACCAAATAATTTTATTAGCAGAATAGGAGCGAAAGAGATCTTAGTGAAGTTAGGTATTTTCTGTTTTACCAGCATGGGCCTAGGCAGAAAATTAGCATCAAGTCAGGGTCCATGTTTTAAGGAATTCAGGAACATAGAACTTGGGAATGGATTAGTTCAAGTAATGCATTGCTTGTCTTGTCTCAATACTTTTTGGTTACAATTTGTTAACAGAAAAACAAGTCCATAACATATCCAGAACTGCTTTTGTTAATACAAAGTGATTGTTCAAATATTGGCAACCAGGATTTAAACAATAACAATCAATGAGTTACTTGTAAATGAAATTTACAGACAACCATGGATGGCCAGAACTAAACGGGGTAATCCAAGAAAACAATCACTGCCTAATATCAAAGAATAAATCACTGACTAAAAAATCAAGAAATCAATCAAATAGTTAAGCAAGTCTAAAGAATAACAAGTTAATTACTAATTTATCTCAACTGATCTGCACAATGTGACCCTTGAGCTTGAGGATGAGGTTTGTCTCTTCTTGCTTTGCTTTGCCACAAGCTGTGAGATCCGAGGAAATCCAAACTTCTTCCTCTTTGCAGGTAACAACAGCTTGTCATCACTTCTGGTCTTACTCTTGGGAGCAAGGGCGTGCACACTATCACAGCTTGTTTTGCCAAGCATTTGACCCAAGGAAAGCGTTCTTTTCTCTAGACTATGGTCTGCTCGCGTACCATTGTCATAATCTTCAGCCAAAAGCAGTTTCCTGCTCAGGATTTGGCCTATTGATAGCGTGGGTCTTAATATTGGCTTGGAGTCATTATTCATGATATTTGGGCCATTCATGCCAACCGCATGTGAAGCTTTTTGCTGGTGAGAGTTCTTGAATTTGGTTGTAGATTTGTGTACAGACCGTCTTTTTTTACCATGCTTAGATCGCCACTTCCTCAGAGCCTCTTCAACAGCCAACTTCCCTTTATTTGCAGCCTCAACTCGGTTCAGAGCTTCTTCCAGGACGTCTTTGCTGATTTTAACTTCTTTTGTAACTTCCTCCACCCTCTTTAGGATCTCTGTTTGTGATACATTAGCTTCATCGACTATAAGCATGGCATCCATTTCTTTACTCTTGCATAGTTCCTCAGCTCTCAGAGCTCTGGAGGTTAGAAAATAGTACTCGTCCAATGATAAAGTTATTCTTGCAGTATTGTCCTGGCAAACTTTAGAAGGTATTTGATGGTTTGATAGAGCCTTTATTTCAGCAAGAGCAAAAGCTTCAGTAGCCTTAGCAGCTTCCTTCATTGTTTTTGCTGCAATCAACCTGATTTCAGCAGTCTTTATCGCACTGTTAGTCTGTTCAATCTCACATGTTGCTCTTGAAATTTCTGATTTTGCTGCTTCACTAATCTTCTTAAACTGTTCGGTCTCTGAATTCAAGCGGTGGAGCTCCCTTGCAATGTTCATAGTATGATCGGAACTGCCTTTAGCTTTAGCATCTCTGACAAGCTGCAGTTCCTCATTTGTCTGGTTGATCTTTTCGCCAAGAGAGGAAAGATTTGAAGTGCTCAAGGATAACCTTTGACGAGTCTTCTCTAGCAAGTTTCTTTCTTTCTCTATCATCGTGTTATAAGCCTCAACAGTAGCTCGAATATCAGCAAGATCATGTGTTGTCCTGGTTAGGTTTACCTTGGCCTGCTTTAGTTCCACTAAAATAGAATCAGGGGTCGACGACGGACAAGCATCCAATTGCCAAACTGGCTTCTGACAGCTAACTGCAAGGTTTTCTTTGTTATCTAAGTTCACATCATTGTCCTGTAAGTTAGGAAGGAGGGCTGCATTGACTTCAGATGCTTCATTTTGTATCTTCACTTTGAGAGTTTCCACTACCGTCTTAGCGTTTTCCAGGTCTTTCAAGAGATGAAATGTTTCACTTTCTTTTAGAATCAGATCCTTCTCCAGCTGCACAGCCTGTGCCTCCAATTTTGTAATATCCATGGTATCAAGGTCATGCTGTTACATTCAATTAAAACTATTAAAATGGTGAATCCGAAGATAAAATGCACACATTTGAAGAGGTACTATGGTAATGATGCTTTAATTCTTAGCACAAGTAGAAGTATACTAGAGCTCTGGAAATACAAGAATCAACATCTACATAATTAAGTAAATGATACAACTTCATTAACAGAAAGGATTACATATGGCAAATACAAGCACATTCTGATCCACCTTGTAGTAGTAGTTAAACTTTATTCGTATGTCATAAGGCAAAGCACAATGTACATACCGCAAGTAGTAGTTGAACTTTATTCGTATATCATAAGGCAAATCACAATGTACATATAATCCGCAAAGATGCAGAGGAAAATAGAACTAAAGCTCAGCCTTCTAAATAAAGAAGGGTAACAACATAACAGACTAGCACTGTTTCAATCACTAGGAGGAAATGCAGAAACGAAGTTCATTCCTAATAAAAGATCCAGTACAGTAGAACAATGTGAAGATCAAGAACATAAAAATACTAAAATATTGAAATTACGCAATCAATCAGAAACAAATTGCTTGCTTAAATAAGCAATTGCACACTAACTTTCATTACATTTGTTACAAAAAGAAGTAAAATAAAGTAAATCATAACAGCATTGGACTAATAATATGAACTAAAATTTTTGAGAGAGAGGGAGGGGGGGAGAGAGAGAGAGAGAGAGAGAGAACCTCAGAAATTGGAGGAGGCTTCCAGTAGCCAAGTCCACCGAATCGAGTGACAGCTTCCTTAACCGAATCAAACGGAGCTGAAGTATCAATTTCTGCATTTACCATCTTCATCACCACCTTGTTTGAATCATCATTAAATGATGCACTTGTCTTTGCTGTTTCTCCCGGATCATCCAAATGTGGGTCGGGCCCCATCATTTCCATCCGGATCTTAGATTCAGAAATGATACTTTGTGCAGCAGCCATTGTTGTTTGGTTATGAGTTGGAGTAGTTGTTTAGTGAAGTGAAAGTGTGTAAGAGGGAGTAGAAGTTATAAAACAATGAAAAGGTAAAAAACAGAAGAGAATACTAACGTTAACTTAATGGAGTCATCAAGTGTTGAGACAAAAGTAGTAACGGTTGGATTTCCCACAAAACTAGGAAGCTTGGTCAGCTCGCCTTTCCAACGGGCCTTATCATATTTTCCATGCATAAAGTATGCATGGAGCCCAAACTATTTCCCCTTTCACCTTCTGCATCAAAAACTTGTTCCCATCTACTTATACATCTAGTAGCCCAACAGGTTCGTGTCAAGCCTCCCTCCTGAGCAAATAAATTACCTTGCTCCGAACCTGAGCCTAACTCCGAACCTAACATCTTCTCATATATATATAAAAAAGATGTTATTCATGAGGCTTGAACTCGGGACCTCTCCAATACAAATACATCACTCAAACCACTTGAGCTACACAAACAATTAGTTTATTATTCAAAAGCATTAATCACATACTTTAAAACTTTTGTATTTATATTCGTCTCAATATCTTATTTATTTGAGATGAGTTATTATTTCAGTTAAGTCTCATATATTGTTTACATGATAGATTAATATCTATAAATTAATTATTTACATAAATAAATTTAAAATTAAAAATAATATGAATAATCGGGTTCGTGCCATGATTCAGATTTCAAAAAATAGATATAATTCGTATTCGAATTCAAATCTAACTTAATAGTTTAAACGAGCACCGATACAATATTATAGAAATTTTAAGTCATGAATGTGAGAAATAAGCACAAAAACTGAGGTTTAAGCGAGCATCTTTGAAAGGAAAAATTGATGGGCTTTCAACATGGGCTATGTCATATTAATTTCTTTTATTATAAAAGGCAATTTATAAAGAGATTACAATATTTTGGAGAACACGAAATAAGGTGACTGAAAGAATATTCCTATGTAGAATAGTTTTTTATTTTAAACTTATGAATTCAAAATTTGATGTGTAACCAAATCTTTTTTTAAAAAAATTATAGATATAAGGATAGTGACAATACATCAAATTTGGTGTCGGAAAATATATCTAAATGATATAATTTTGATGATATATGTATTTGAAATACTATAACTTGTGATATGAAGGTGAATTTAAGGAAATTTTATATTGTTAATCAAAAGTCAACCACATAATAATAAAACGCGTTTTCATCCAATATATAACATACCAGTTAAATAAAATGATTCAAACTACAGTTAAATTAATCATTTACAAATTAAACTAATAAAATATAATTAATTCTGAACCGGATAATCTGACGCGATACGGTGAAACTAATATCTGATTAAACGGGACTAGAACAAGAATAGTTTTTTCATGATTCAAAATATCGAATATATAACTTGATCTTTAACAATTGAACATGATATGCCACATTGATCACTCCTAATAAATACGAGTATCAAAATATTAAAAATGTGAGTTTGCACAAAGCTAAAAAAGTAACTACATGACTAATTGAACTAAATATTTTATGGTCTTATGAACTTCATGATGCCTAACTCATATCTACTCTTTTTTTTGCTATTTGAAATTCCATAAAATCATTTGTTTGAGATCTGTTTTATAACGATTACATGACAAATCATTAAAAGTCTTAATAGACAAGCTCAAAAAACTAATTATAGAAAATTAAAATTTTATAACGAGATAATGTTATAACATACTGTATCAAAGTAATATTCATCTAATATTTTTAAATTAACAATAAAAATATAATACATTGAAGTACTATATAATTGATATGAAAAATAAAAGGATAAGACACATCAAAGGTGCCAGAATTTTTTGGGGTGCAATTATACGGTTAGTAGTTCAATTGATGCTTTTATAATAAAATAAGGTACGTGTCTTTTTACGTACAACATATGTTTCAATTTTTATTTATACAAAATGTGTGCAACATATGCTAAAAAGAATGTGTTGATGATCTGCTCCATCATGTATCACTTTAACAATTATGCAAACGTACGCTCAAAAAAGAAGAAATAAATGTAGGGCAACGCGGACCACACATCTTCATTTAATCATGATTTAGGATATTGTAATTCATATACCAAAAACAGGTTTTCATCAAAATCATGGTATATTAGTTGAAATAATTTAATAATTTCAACAATAAATTACAGATACTTTTAATGAGGTATAATATATTTAAAATTTAAAATTTCAGTATTAATTTCGAATATAATTTTGAACATAGATAATATGATAATGGTCTCTATATCCTAACGAATTTGAATATAGAAATATCAGTTCAAATGTAGTTTTTGATCTATAATTTTTTTAAAAAATATACTCCCTTCATCCTAATTTAAGTGACCTTATTTGACTTTCACGGAGATTAAGAAAAAAGTAGTAAAAAAGAGTAAATTTAGTTGGAAAGTGGGTAAAGTGGTGGAATATATCAAAATTTAATAATAGATTTGAGATAGTGGTGGTAAGTAGTGAGTGTAATAGTGTTTATTTAATATAAAAGAGTATAAAATAGAGATGTAGTTAGGGCTGTAAAATGATCCGGGTGATCCCGGGTACCCCTCTGCTCAAGTACCGGATCATATTATTTTTAGCTTGTCCAGATTTGGGTCCGGGATCGTTTTATTCGGATATAATCCGATCCCGGGTATTTGAGATTCGGATCTGAACCGGATATGATCCAGTATCGTATTTTCTATTTTTTAACCGGGTAGTTTATGATCCATCGAATATGAGCCGGATATGATCCACTAACACTAAATATCATTATTATTTCAATTGTTCAAATAATTATCATTTAGTCTAAGTAAACATAATATTATAAAGAATAATAATTTTAAATTAAAACTTATAGTTATATGTTGGTATATATCATTTATTAAATATATATGAAGATAATAAGCATGATCACATTAAATAAATCATATTTTATGAAGGTATAAACTTAAATAAGATATTAAAATTCTATAAAATGATGACTATTTACTTGCAAATATGATGGTGTTAAAATATAATATATATATATATATGAGTTTGAATCGAATATGAACCGTGGATCATATTTGGTTATTCGGGTAGGATCATATTATGAAAAATTATATGAGACCGAATCTGAGCGGGTATAGGTGTGCTCGTATCCGGGATCATATATTATACGGGCTTAATTTTTCCGTCAGGTTTGGATCGTTTTCAAAACGGATATGAGACATGTATCATATTTTCGAGCCGGATTTGAGCCGAGACACCGGATAGTCCGTATCAATTTACAGCCCTAGATGTAGTGTGTGTAATAGTGATAAGTAGTGTTTAAAAAGTTCATTATTTTAGAGATGTCTCAAAGAATAAGGGTCATATAAAATGGAATGAAGGGAATAGTACTTATTATTACTATTAATGCTATTAGGTTGCATATATTACATTTTTCATGTTTACATATTTTGTCAAAAAGTAAAACGTAATAGTTACGCTCGAAACAATATGATGACACACGGATATTATTTAAAACATAATACAAACTCAAGGTCCGTACAAGAACAATATAATGATATATGAGTATTATTTAAAATACAGCAAAAACTAGAGCCCCGTGTCTCGCATGGGCTTTTATGCTAGTTTCTTTTTTATCCATAACATAACGGATCATATTCTAAGAAGGCCATAAATAAAATTATTATGTACTACTGTAGTATAATGGCCCATACGTTTTGTCTGAGCGATGGACCTAGTACGCATGCGCCCTAATTATTTTCATTTGTGGCCCGAATCATTTCATCAATTATAACGGGGTAGGTTGAAATACTGAATTTGATTAAATAATATGTTTGGATTTTAGTTTTGTTTGAAAATCAGAATATTCAAATAGCAGTGTGAAGTTGAGAATTTGAAACGACACATCAAATCATGTCATTTGAAAATCAAAATTTGAAATGGAATAAATATTTCGAAACATAATTTAATTTCTTTTCCAAAAACCGCTATGAGTAGAGTAGAATATAACGATCTTACTATAAAAGTCTTTTTTAATCTCTTGAAATCTAGGATGACGAGTCACTTGAAATTGAGTTTGATTGACTCGAGTTTGACTTCTCGTTATCTCCGATATTTTCATAATATATCATAAACATGATGTTAGAAAATGAAAAGTTTTTTTTGCATATTATTAATACACTTTTAATGTAATTTTCGGAAACTTTCATGATTGGATATACTCCCTCTGTTTTGAAATATAAGTCTTTTGACTTTTTTGCACGCATTTTTAAATCCTTTGACCACATGCTAAAATTCATTATTTTCGAAATTTTCTTTTTTGAATAAAAATATATGATTGATATTATTATTCAGAAAAAGAAAATTTACAAAATAATAATTTTAAACATGCAGTCAAAAGACTTAAAAATACGTGCAAAAAAGTCAAACGACCTCTATTTCAAAACAGAGGGAGTAAGACATTTTCTTAGTGTAATCTATAAATAAATGGAGTTGAAAAAACTAGCTTGAATTAGTGGGTCTTGTGATTGCTTGAATTCCACATAGATTTGATGATAGGTGGTGGGTGTCTTTATTCCACATAAATTTGATGATAGATTGATAGGTAGTTGGTGTCTTTATATTACTCCCTATGTTTTGTTTTATCAGTCGTTTAAGGTTTTCCAACACAGATTAAGAAAGTTCATTGTTACATCAAAAATGTATTATTAGCCCTTTCTTTTTCATCTTTGTCCTCATTTAATGTTTATTCTCCTTCTTTCTTCTCTTGACTCATGGTATTCCCTCTGTTTCAAATTAAATGTCCACTTTAAAAAAAACACACAGTTTAAGAAAAGTGGTTGTTCACAAATTGATTCCATTAAATGATCAAAATATGTGGAGTGAGATTGATCTAGGAAATATAAATAAGAGATATGTGGAGTAAAATTGACTTTGGAAATATGATTTTGCATTGAAAGTTGAATTGGACAAGTAATTTGAAACAAAAAATTTTCTTGAAAGTGAACATGTATATTGAAACGGAGGAAGTATTAAATAAGGGTAACAAAAGTCATTAGACAACCCAATTATTTTTGAAATGAGAGAATGACCTATATTTATAAACTAACAATATTTTCTAAAATGACCTATAAAACAAAATAGAGGAAGTACCTCACAAACAACTATAATGCACGACTAATAAGATGTGTGAGGATGCATGGTGTTGGTGTGTGCTCCTTATGGGTGTGCATGATATTATCACGTGCTTCACACACACGCATACACGTGCGCCGCCGTCTCCTCTCGCAATGTCACTTCACGTTATGACAGGATTCGACTCGATTCGGGCAATTGGAGCAAATGTATTGAAATTTTTTGATTCCATACATTTGGAATTTCCTTTTGACTTTGATCTTTTTCTTCTGTCACTATGATTCGGGTGTCCCGTGGACGAGTAATTTTATTATCAAATAGTATTAAATAATTATAAATATTTATTATTTTAATAAAAAAATTTGTATATTATATATACAAAAATAGAGTCTGTTACATAGAATTGTAGCTGATGTACCGGTAAATATATATTTTATATTAAAATAATAGAGTAATTGTTTTTTGATTTGTATATATTTTTGGAGTTACGTGTTTATATATTGAACAAAAACATATGTAATATTATATAAATTTGAATTGATTCTACTAAATTTAAACAGAAAAGGTTTACACGGGTAATACTAAACATCACCAAAGTTTAAGGTAGATTATGTAGATTTATTATATAAGGTACGTTAGGAATACAGCAAATTTGCTTCATTATAATACCAGTGATAAAGTTCAACTGCACAGCTCGAAGCATATGCTTGTAATGATAAAAGTTCATTGTTGAAAGCTTTTCAAGCTTCACTAAGTATACAAGTTAGTTAAGTGTACTATCAAAGTCACTTAAAATCTACATTAGCCCTGACTCTCTGCCTTGGCTGTGCAGGCGCACCTCCCGTACCTCCTCCACCACCATTTCCCTGTGTTTGGCTCATGCCTCCCACTCCTCCTCCGTAGTTCTGGCTCTGCATATTCCCTCCCTGCTTTTTTAAATTTTCATAATTCTATGTTACAAAAACCATATTATTCCTACAATAAGAGCCGAATAGAAAATTATTGTGATAATCTTCCCATTCTTAACACAGCATCGATTGATATTGTGTGTATCAATGTTTGTCAATACTGTAGCCAAGTCTTCCAAACACCTGCAGCAAAGTTTTCGGTTTCCTTCAGATTTTCCATGTCCAATTTATGGGTTATATGAGAACTAGCCAACTATGAGTAAAATTCTGATACTCACTTAAACTAAGATCGAGTTTATAGTTACCGTGTTATGACTTTGAGTGGAGTGGGAATGACAATGATCGTATACGATCGATTGTTAGTCGGATCATGCTTAACAATCCCGGTCGCGCCATTCCTCCAAATAAGATTGTCGAGTTTCAGAAAGCTTTTAGTCTTTTCGACAAGGTGCGATCTTTCCAATACATTATACTTCATGATTATGGTTATGTGATTATTTATGGATTCACAGTATATATTATTATGGTGTGGTTCATAATTTTCATGATTAAGTATAATGGTGTGGTGTGCTTGAATCTATTAGTGTATGTGTTGTTTTGTATCATATTTTGTCATTTCTTGATCTATTTTGCCTGATTCGGAGGAGATTGGGTATTTGTAATCATTTTTATATCATATGATTAGTTACATTTTTGAGTTTTGGATTCGCATTTTCGATTTTTAGTTTTCGCTAGTGTCCATGATGAATGTTTGTGTTTTTCCGGTTCTTGCACGGTGACGGTGGAGGTGGTGTAATGGTGCTTAATTAGCGCGTGTTTTGATATTAGATTATTCTGATTGACTTATTTTGTTGCATGATTTTAGTTTAGATTTGAAAATTTGGAATTTATTTGATTTTAATAGTAGTAAATGTAGGTCTTAATTTTAGTTTTTGTGAATGGCAAGTTGACTATTTTAATTTATTTGGTTTTAAAATTTGAATTTTCTCTTCATACTTTAATTTGAACTTTTATGTAGTAATTAGAAGATTAATTAAAAGATTCAAATTTTGAATCTTATAAATGAATGCATTTAAATATATTTGTACCATTTATGGGTTATTTGAATTTTGAATCTTGTAAATGAATGCATTTAAATATATATACCATTTTGGTGGCCGAGGGTGACGACGGCGACGGTAGTTCCGGGATCAGCATGCGATCCGGTTTCAAAAAGGAAGGCGCTTCATTGTGCCTTAATAAAGGCGTTAATTGTGCCTCTTTATTGAGGGTGTAATTTGTGCTCCATAATTGATGGAGTTAAATGTGCCTTATTTGAGGTGTTAATTGGCCTTAATTGAGGACGTTAATTGTGTCTTAATTAAGGGCGTTAATATTTTATTAATTGTACCTTAATTAAGAGCTTAATTGTCTCAATTATGAGTTATCATAATTGTGGGAATTTTTTGATCATCTCATGCAATATACACGCGATTTTAATATTAATTAATTATTGGATATATTATCTTTTATTTTTATAATATATATAATGTGTTATATATGTCGACTTATATTATTCTTGTTTTCTTTCTTCTATTCTCAGGATTCTTGGAAGAAGACGGGTTTTTCTTTTCGGACATTAAAGTTTTATTGTCTAAATTTCCCCGGTCATCTTGCATGTCCGACGGTTAGATAATAAGCTTTCTTGAATGAAAGAATTATCACGGTGAACTGCTGTTTCATATTGTTGAGATTCATTCTCATTTTCAAAAAAAAAAAAAAAAAAAGTTAGTTAAGTGTACTAATCAGTTTTTGTCATCCTAGAGTAACGATTTAAAAATAGATTATGACATTATATGAAGCGTTCCGAAGATTGAAACACACTGAACAAGACATAGGGGCCGTTTGGGTGAGCTTAAAATAAGTGCTTATTGCTTAAAATAAATAAGTGGAGTAGAAGTTAAAAGTAAAATAAGACTTATAAGTGATTAAAGTGTTTGGGAAATAAGTAGAAGCCCTGAAACAAAAGCTAGCATTCCTAACTTTTTTTAAGTGCTTCTTGACTTCTTACACAAACGGTACGAAATAAGTGCTTCTAACTTATAAGTCAAGAAGCCCGACTTAAAAGGGGGGCCAAACACCCACATAATTTGCTGAATATATAATCAGATCAAAATATTATAGTAATAATCAACATGATAATTAATACTTAAGCACAAAACGTCGCACTCTTATGACATGAAATTTACGGTTAATATTTCAGTTGTAAAATTGTCAGACGAACAGTATTACAATGAATTATATCAACTTGCTAGCTATATAATTTAGGCCTCACATTCTTGTTGGAGAATTAATTATATTCATGCATTTCTTTGGCATACAAAAATATAAAATGAATTAGTTAGAGTCGTTTCTCATGCTTGGCTTTTGCTTTACCTCGATAGTTGACGATCGTAATTAATTAACTCATGCATGCTGTATAATGCAGCTAAGAAATAACTAGAGCATTATATACGTTGATTGCGTACCACAGTACGTAACACTCAAGATTACAATGCTTGGATTGGTATACAGTTGAAGTTCGGCTAAAGGAGTAATAATTAATCTCGCTCACATAATATATACAATTATCCCGGTCTAAATGGAGTATTATTTTTAGTAGAATAATATTTTTTAAATCTCAATATATATTATCACTTTAAACATGGCTAGCAGCATACCAATAATTAGCATATGAGGTGTAAGAATAACAAGATCCTGGTTAAATTTTGTAAGGAATTAATTAAGACGAAGATCTAGAGCCGTTTGACTAAGTTTATGACTTATAATTTAACGTGACTTATCTAATAGGTTAGAAGCGTAAAATGTCTGTTTGGATAATTTTGACTTATTAATGACTTATAAGTTCTTAAAAATATAATAATAAAAATCAAAGTGATTTAACTTATGACTTATGGATAATTTTTATCAATAAAAAGTTTTAAGAAAATTAAGTTACTGAAAAAAAAATACCTCAAACTAACCTCTGCCCTTGAGTCGGTTTCTGGCTTATTTGTGATTTTAAACTGACTTCTCAAACTAACCTCTGCACATAAGTCCTATAAGTCGGTTTCTGGCTTATTTGTGATTTTAAACTGACTTCTTACTTATTACATAAAATAGATACTTTTGATATTAAAATCTAGAATAATTTAAAATCTAGACAAACAGGCTCCTAAAAGGCGTGCTCTCTAGCAAAGCCTAAAAACAAAATACTAATAAGCGAACAGCCTTATAATTTTGAGGGGTCGTTTTCCAGCTAAGGGGAGGAGGATGCAGTACGTGATGCAACACAAGTGCATGAGCGTGCATAGTGGTTGAAATATACGTTAAATATAGAGGATGGGTAGATGGATAAATATCAAAATATAATTATTATTGTGCATGATATTTGTATATTAAATAAGGGTTTGCATAACTACTCAGGGAGGCCAGGACCAGAGTCATTTATTTCGAAATCAACTAGACGAGTGAGTTTCGTTTCGGATCAGCATCACTTGATTTTGGCCCTTGCATAGATATCGATCAGTGCTGCAATTTACCAGAATGGGATTGGTAGCCTATAATAGATGACCAGGACTAGTGTACTTTCCTGGGACAACAAATTAACTTGCATGCGACTCTTGTGACTCTAGTAACTTTCTTTACGTGCCATTTATAATTTGCATTCTCCTTTGCTTAATTGTTTGACAAATGTATGTTTATTGCAATCCCAGTTCTTTGATATTTTATACATGGAGACCTAGATTCCGTGTTTGGAAGAACAAAATAATCTTCTAAATTAAAATGTGAAGATATTTAAAATAGATAAACTTAAATTGAATGAGTAGTACATGTTACTCTGACCTGCAATAGAGACCCTCACATGATTCAATTTTTTTAACAGAAAATAAGAGTACACTATAAGCAGGGGGAAGTGGTCAAGGTCAAATGCAATAGCAAATGAAACTATGAAAGCATGCAGCTAGCATGGCTTGGGGCCATGGTGTACATTAAAATATTATTTCAAATTTGTGGCATCCATAAAGGGTAACACTGTATTTACAGGTGTGTGCTAAAATATCGGGATTTATATACCCTTGCATAGTTGCATGTGTGTGATCAATGCCCCCTCTCTGCACAGTTCATACCATAAATTTTTCGCCAATCGCAACTCGCAAGTGATCGTTTGTCATGAGAATGTATTTTTTTACAAATAAGAACAATATAATTATCGAATAAATATCTAAGCCGTATATAAATAACTTGACCCTTCTGAATGTAATAAATTGAAAAGAAATTGTCAGAATTTTTAATTTTTTTAATTATAAAATTTATGAAAAATAGATATTCAAAAAGTGTTTTTAATTTTTTTTTTCTTTAATCGCAATGTGTATTTAGTTCTACTAATAATACTAATAATATATTATTATTAACAATAATTCATCTAATTAAAATTAATTAGCCACATCGTCTGACAGGAGAAAAAATTTGAAAGTGTTCGTAGCATTAAAAATATTATAATAATCAATTATCAGGCACTGCTGACCCTTATGAGACATGTAATCGCATATATAAATACGTGTGTGTACTGTGTGGAAAGACTAAGCAAGAGGGCAAGCTCACCCCGCACACATTTCATCTTCTCTCATCCCTCCTTCGAATCAAGATGCTGAAATCCAGAAGCAACCCTAATCTCGGGTCCCGACTGAAGGAAGAAGACAAGCTTTTCTCCAGCCTATTCTCGAAAGAATCCTCCGCAGCCAACCCTTCCTTCAGAGTCTACTACGCAGATCACGTCCCAAGCGCTGTCCCCTTCGTCTGGGAAACTCAGCCCGGAACTCCAAAGCACGATTTCTCCTCCAAGAACCACGAAAACAATCCCCCCACTCTCAGACCCCCTCCTTCATTCTACTTCACCCCCACGCGCGATCACAAACCTACTAAAACTCATTCCATGTCAAGATCCACACAGATAATTATCAACAACCTCAAGAATATCGTTCCGCCTTATAAGAAAAATCAGCTCTCATCATCACCGTCCTCGTCATCGTCCTCATCATCCTCGTATTCCTCCGCTTCTGAGAAGGCTCGTGTGATTCACTCGCGAAGGCGGCTTCTGAGCATAGGATCAGCTTTTGATGACCGTGATATATATGAATTTTCCGTGACCAAAAAAAGATCACTGCATAATTCAATGCTGGTGTGCTTCGGGATTCACTTGTGATGATTAAGAAAGTACATAATGCTATCGGTCTGCGTGGATTTGGATTCGGTTAAGGTACTTAAGAGGAAAATTAATTAAGTAGCGTGATGATATTTACCGCTTCCTTCATTCCTTGTCATACTTAAATCTTTTGTTTCGGTTATGTGGGAGATTGATTGTACTAGCTAGAATGGCCGGCCAGTTCATCTAGTGTTGTTGCTTGATTTTACTTAAATTGTTGGTTGTGATAAAATTTTACGAGTCAACTGCGGACAAACTGGCGAGTCAGATCAGTGTAGGCATCCCTCATGTCACTGCATTGATCTGCATCTGTGCTATGTATTCATTTTTATATCATAAGTTCCTGTCTTTTCTACCAAGTTAATATATGATCATTCGAATATATATTTTCTTGAATTGTAATCTCTTCTATATGCATCAAACTTAGATCCTGATTTTAAACTTAAGAGATGAAGCTTTTCTTTTTACTGCAGCCAATAACATGCCTATGAACAATTTATCCAGCAATCCAATCATTTTTTGAGCTTAGTTTGGATCGAACTTCAAACTTATTTCAAATTCTGAATTTGGACAAATGTCTTTTTTTTAATAACCAATAAAAATTTGAATTTGAATTTGAATTGGATTTGATTAATTAATTACAAGTCTGGGCAGAAATAATATCAGATACTGTAAACTAAATTATCGTATACACTAATGACTTTAGAATGGAATACGCTAAATGCGCGGTCATGTATGGTGAAGACGCTAAATGCGCTCTAATAACGTGGCTGACTTGACATTTTTGAATTAAGCATTGATTTACATTCTTCTTGCATATGCATCTGGTAGCTATAAGTGAAGCAGCTGCGAATTTGAACATCTTCTCGTCCAAGCTAAAACTGCAGATCCGCAATTCTGGAAGTTAAAATGTCAGTACTAAACTACTAATCAAAGATGCTGCTGGTAATCATATATTACTGTACATACATTATTATTTATTCATTGACTTTTAACCTGTTATTAAAATCGGTCACAAGGTACATACTAGACGCAGAAATGGCACCAGAAGTAGTTTTTCGCAGATTATATTATACAAAACTTCGAAGAAACTTTCCTTGAAAATTCGATTCATTCATAAACTATACAGGACTGACATCGAATTGAATGCAGTACCCCACGCAGATCTCACATACAAGCATATATTCAGATGTTATGTTTTCTAATAAACAATATCTAGATACTTAAATTATGTGTCGAATTCAAAAAATAGAGTCTGCAAACTAAATTCATAATTATAAGATGAAAAAAATGGAAGGAAAGGGACCTGCAGCTGTTTCTGGTGGAATTCAGTTCCTACACAGCCAACGATTAAATGTAGTATCTGTATATCTTAGCTTGTGTGACTCTATTCAATGCCTCAAAAGCTCGACAAAGGTTGTGTAGTTATATGTTCCTGTCCGAGTATTTAATACACTGGATCTGGAATCTTTCCGGCCTTGAGCTCTTGGAGCTATCTCTTTAAAATTGAACTCAGGGCAAGGGAAGCTTCTGTTTTTGTATTTTTGGGCACTATAATAATTGAACGTGTTCATGATGACTCGGATTGCTCAACAAGAAATAACTTTTGAGGGGTTGATGTTTATTTATTCTGGGCCAGTACATGAGGTGAGGTGAGGATACTATTATATGTTTGCTTATTAATAGTTTGAAACCTCGAATTGATTCGTCCCATCGTCTGGTTGGTGGATACAAAATTATGGGGTTCATTTAAGTGTTGGGAGTTTTGAGTATCCATGCGTTTATGATGAGGTAGATTAAGTATGGTTCTTCCTTAGTCAGGGTTAAGGGTGGTTGGCTAAGGTAGTTTCATAAATGAATGAATGTCTGTGTATTATAATTAACAGGTTATTGATAGAGCTGATCAAGTATCAATTTAAGTTATATATTTCTTATGATACTGTATGCACACAATTCATCTACCATGTAGAGAACCATTCCCTCTAAAACCTTAAGGTGTTAGAGGAGGCCTCTTTATGGATCTTATACCTTATATTTCAACAGTAGCATGTTAGGAAGTTCTCAAAACTAATCCCAGATTAAAATACAGATGATACGAGATAAAGTATGCAGTGAATTAACTGCTGCAGGTTGAAATACATAACAAAACAGAGATGGCTGGGACACTACTCACAGTACATATATAAGGATTCAAAAGCATCCTAACTATTAGTAAGAAACATGAGTTCTATCACTTTCTACATTAAAATGATAAAGATGTCTACACAGTAACACAGATGTCATCATGTTACATTCGACCATGGAGAAATGAGAGTATGAATCTTACATATTGTCCATTCAAAGTATTGGGCTTTGATGGTTCTCAGAGTTGAAGTCCTCCACATCTTTTGGCCCAATTCGACAGTCCAAATGTTTTCAGTTTCCACCTACCTGAAATTCAAACAACGATATTAGTAACTGTTTCCACTTTCAACCCACCTGAAATTCAACAAAGATATGTGTAAGTACAATTTCTCCTCCTCTTCTTTATTTCCTTATAATGAGCACCCATGTCTCATGCACACATGTCTAATTAGACTAAGAGGTCAGTGGCGGAACCAGAGGGGGCTAGGGGATGCTAGAGCCCCCCCTAACCTCGAAAAAATAATGTATATTTTTTTTTCAGCCTCCGCTGAATTAGTTTGATGTCAGTATAATTTGTTTTAGCCCCCGCTGAATTATATATGTCATAGGGAGGGACTTATTGGAAAAAATGGAAAAGAAAAGGCACTTCGTCTAAAGAGAGTCTAATTAACAAATACATTTAAACTGAGAGCAACTCCCACAAACTCCTTAACTTTTCTCTAAAAATAATATAAACAATCAACTCTTAACAATATTCCCTACATGCACTCTCTATCTATATCTTCTAGGAGTTTGCTGGAGTTCATTTCATCTCCATATTCTTCAAATTTAGGCTAAAGAGCCCATATGAAGAATCTTTTGGACATGCTCTCATAAGTCTTATTTCCCAAGAGATGGATAACCGTTTTACAGAAGGAAACATAAAGCTACTACTTTATATTTGCTCTTTGGATCCTAGGAATTAATTTTCTGCCTTGCACAATTTTATCCAAAGGATTTCTCTTTACTAGACCTGAAGTTGTTATCAAATGAGTTAGACAAGTTTATCTATGATGTGAGAGCGGATAAAGATTAATCTGGACTTCAAAGTATATGAAATCTTTCTGTCATGACGGTTAAGACACACTGCTTATCTCTTAGTTTATATTCTGGTTGAATTAGCTCTAGTTTTACCTGTTGTCATTGCTATTGTTGAGATAGTTTTTTCTGCTATAAAAACGATCAAGACTTATTAGCGTGATAGGATGGGAGATGCATGACTGAATGATAGTATGATGATATATATTGAGTAAGCTATTTATGCAAGTATCCCCTAACTTTTAGTCCTGGTTCCGCCACTATAAGAGGTTATTGTATTAGTAAGAGCATCTCCAACAAAAGGTGTCAAGAGAGTTGTCAACGTCTCGTGGCATGACGTGGCAAAAACATCCTTGTTAGCACTTTATCGGAGATGTAGAAATGTCATTGGGGTGCTTAGTGAAGTGTCATGTGGTGCCAACATCATTTTGTGGACCTAATGATGTATAAATATTTTTGTGAATATAAATATATTAGGTGAAATTGACATCTAGGAATGTCAAAAATAGGAGTGTTTTTTAAGAAAGAATACTAAAAGTAATATGTAAAAGAGAAAACATAAAAAAAAAAAAAAAAAGATTGATTATGTTGTAAAGTTGGCATCGGTTGAAGGATGTTAACCCGCAGGATATGGTCTAATAGATAAGCATGTCTTATGCTTAATAATTTATCATGGTCGAGTATGTGCCAGTTTTCCAACCAAAACTCTAAAGTGACATTACTTGACCATGAGGATGTTCGCAACTTGTAATATGCTTTGAAACACACTTAGATTGAAATTGCTCACATCATTCAAGCGTGAGGCATTTGTCATTAGCAGTCATATAATCAGAAATACAAGACTGACAAAATCCACTCAGCGTGCCCTACCATCCCACCAAAAGAAAAAAGCCACTCATCTGCTCTTCACCATAGCCAGGCCAATTCTCACCTGCTCCGTGTGCTCCACCAGTACTTTAACAAAACAGCCAGATACTTGGAACGCTGTGCACTACTTTATAATATCGTGTTTTTGGTTTGAGCCGCTGATAATATTCTCTAAGAAATAACATTTTAGGCGGCAACTGTTACCTTAACATGCTATCAGAGATCAAGTTTGAAACACGAGCTTTCAAGGGAATTGAGCCGTTAACATTTTCAGGTCTGAACCTTCCCGCCCCTGTTCCAATCTCTCATAAGATGTGTTACTAATGAATGACTCAGAAGTATTACATGCATGATATTAAAAATAAATTTTAACTATTAGTACTGTCATCAGTGCAATAGAGGGAACACTACTTTTTCCCCAGAGTGTCAAACAACAAGCCCACTACAGTAACCTTTGTCAAAATAGACCACATTTAAAATTAAAGTTGAAGCACTTTTTCAAGATAGTGGGTTGCCATGATCAATACTGCCTTTTTATTTTCAGTCAATTATAATTTCCCCTGAAAATAATAACATCCAATCTAAATGTGAAATGTGCAGACAGCAAATTCAGCATATACACATGAGATTCTTGTTATACATTTTTCTCATTCACTTGTTCACCTGTGTTTGCTGCAACCCTGATATTCATATCGGATACCAGATAATTCTTTCAGTTCCGGTGACATATATTCGGGGATTCATTGGAAGAGCGTTTCTAATGGAAACCAATCAGTCGGTGCCTAATTTCAGAGTTGCACTCAGTGTTGAGGAAATGAAGGGATCATACTCTTGCTCACTTGATGTTTTCCTAGGAGACATCAAAGTATGGACTTCTGGCTATTTTTCACAGTTCTACACGACGGATAAATGTGTGCTTGAGCTGACTAAAGATGGGGATTTAGAGCTCAAGGGTCCGAAAGAACAAGTTGGATGGCGAAGTGGAACTTCTGGACAAGGTGTGGAGGTAAGTACCTACAAGGGATTATGTTTTATTTTGCTCAACGACGAGACGTTTTTGGTTTTCCAGTAGTTGAACACTGCAGTATTCTGAATAATCTGGTCTTTGTGTTTCTGCAGAGGCTAAATTTGTTAAGAACGGGTAATCTGGTTTTAGTTGATCAACTGAATCTGGTAAAATGGCAGACATTCAACTTTCCGACTAATATAATGCTTTGGGGCCAGAGACTGAATGTTCAAACAAGACTAACTGCCTTTCCTACTAATTCAAGTTCATTCTTTTCTTTCGAAATCAAAAGTGATAAAATTGCATTGTACTTGAACTCAGGCAAGTGGAAATATTCTTACTGGAAAATCAAGCCTGCGAACAACCAGAATTTCTCGTTTGTGGGATTAACTTCAAAGGGATTAGAAATCTTTGGCGATGAGTTTAAGAGAATTGCTCAACTGAAATCAGAAAGAACTGAACCCTTGCGATTTTTGGCACTGGAGAACAGAACAGGAGACATGAGGCTTTATTACTTCTCACCTGAAAAAGGAAAGTTTGAGTCTTCTTTTCAAGCAATTAATAAGAAATGTGATCTTCCCCTGGCTTGTAAACCATCTGGTATATGTACATTTTCTGACGAGTGTTCCTGCATTCGGTTAATCACTAGCGGAGACAACTTTGCTTCTGATTGCAGCACTGGGATATCTAATGGATTTTGTGGCAGAAATGATGTTGAAATGTTTGAGTTACAAGGCGTTAGTAACGTACTCGAGAGCTCGGATGTTACTGTCCATATTAGCGAACAGGTATGTGCAAATCTGTGTATTGATGACTGTGAATGTGAGGCTGCATTGTATGTTATAAACTCGAAAGAATGCCATTTGTATGGAGAAATCAGGGGAGTGAAGCAAACTGAGAAGAGACACGAGACAAAATACATGATCAAGATTTTGAAGAAAAACGGAAAGGGGCATGGAGAAACTTCAGGTTTGAAGAAGTGGGTGTTGATTGTAGTCGGATTTGCTGATGGATTGGTCATATTTGTTGCTTTAGGAGGGCTCATCTACTATGTCATCTGGAAAAGAAGGAATTCGCCGGAAACTGTGAACAATAGTTCATGACAACATTTGCATGCATGTATGTAAAATTGTTACAAGTTTTAATCAGTGTTTCCGTCAGAGTTTTGGTGAGGGTTTTACAGTGCCACCGGATTGATATCTGTTAGCAAGCTGACTTCCGACCATCAGTTACATGTACGGTGGCTCATTTTCTTCTTATAAGTAATTTTTGCCTTATAAGTTGATTCATTGGGTTTGGACATTGCCATTCGCTTAGAAGCAGCAGAGAAACTTTATGCAAGCTGCATTCTAATTTGTAAACCAAAAGAACTCTACCATTGTCCATATTTTATGCAGCTCGTTACTTTGCTTCAAAGTTTTGTAGATTTTCTTCGATTTTGTATTTTTTTTTCTTACTGAAATCCATAACTGCAAGGCAATCCTTTTACGTTTTGATTTGCATTTTTCATCACGGAAATCTGAATGGTCTTAGAACTATTTCAAGTATTGCAAAATGATTTATATCTAAGTCGATTTCCTGGTGTATATTTGAAGGCAAAAAAAATTCTACCTAGATGTTGCTGATAAGCATTGCCATGGGGCTAAAGAGTAAGATATGAGTAGTTAACCTGGAAAATTATTGCCATGGGGCTAAAGAGTGCATGCGTGTGCTAAGTAATGTGCACATTAAGCTGTTGGGTTTTAGCATGGCTGCCTGGGGAAGAAGTACTGAGAATCTTTGCAGATTTGCAGGGAAAAAAAAAAACAAAGCCGAGAATCTTTATATGTAGTAGTACTCGACTTAAACTACAGTTATCTACGAATGCAAGCACACATTTATTCCATATTAACTTACGACAAACAACATTCGGCATATTACAGTACCTTCATAGTTTCAACTCCTTAACATACACATTATGAAGTTCTTAAGAAACCAGAGTAAAGGAAACTTTTTGTCAAACAAGCAACGAAAACAGTAAGGATAGACGCACTAGTATATGAATAGGCAAACATACTATGTGAGTAAGCAGCCTTGATTTAGTCTTCATCTTTGCGATCTTCATTGATTTCTTCAAGAATCACGACGAGGGCAACGATGAAGGCATAATCAACATTTGGGTACACAGTCACTGCAAATTTGTCCTTTCCAAGCACAACGCTACTAACACTATGCTTCCTGTGCATCTGCTCAAAATTTAACAAATGCCAATTCAATAGACTAGTAAATCAGGATAAACCAGCATAATTGACAAGTAATGATACACATTTCTTCCCTTTTACCAATATCAATCAAAAAAAATTTAACCAGGTTATGAGCTAGCCAACAAGTGCTTTGTAAATCTATCAGCATATGTCTTACATAATTGAAGTAATGATCGATTATTGAGAAATGCTGTCAATGAAACGAGAATACCTGGGCTATGACAGTTGAAGTATTTCCAGCATAAATGGAACATGATCTCTCCAACCAGCTGCCTTTGACTTTGAAGTCACAGTTGCTTTCAGAAGTATTAGATGCCAAGAAAACATCCAATTCAGTTTTGAATTGGAGGAGAGACGACTTCTTCACAGTGAAGAGTAAATCTTTGGACTCTTTGCTATCCCCTCTATAAACTTCCCATCTCCTATGTAGACTTATTATCTGAAGGGAGGAAACTCGTATCAACAAGTAAAACATGCATCTTTTCTTTCATTACACTGAAGAGTAACATAAAGTCACTAACTTAGAAATAAACAAAGAAATGAGCCGCTAAATCATGGTGAAAAACCAAGCAAAGAGCTAAAAAAATATAAATCCACACAACCATATATGTAGCATATGAATTTACCATCCCCGGTTATCTCAGTTATCTCGTCCTTACCAGCGTTCTCGATCAAACCAATTCCCCCATTTCATAATTCATTCATTCCACCCCCACAAAGATTGACCCAGAAAGTAAAACACTAACAGGCAAATGAATTTGGGGTACCGAATCCAGTTGTCATGACTCCGTTATACTGGAAACTATCACAATGACGGAATGACCCTAATGTTTCATACTATCAGGCTTGCCATAAAACTAGCAGTTTAAGGTAGGGCTGTGCATTCGGTAAAAACCGAACCGAACCGAACCGAATTTCGGTTAACCGAAACCGAAATAATGTAAAAACTGCTGCCGAAAACCGAACCGAAATATGTTCGGTTTTGGAACCGAACCGAAGTTTAAATTTCGGTTAATACCGAAAACCGAAAATTAAAACCGAAATTTTCAGTGACTACTGTGCTACTTGGAGATGCAGTGCATATGCTACTGTGCAATACTGCAATGGCCACCGGCCAGTGTGCTCAAAGATCAAAGCAGAGATTCTATGCTCAAAGATTAAGAATATATTAATCAAACCCAGCTACTACAAATCTACAATGTCTCTACACTCTACAAAACTGAGAACACACACTCACAGGGATTTAAACCCACCTTGCTTTACTGTGATTAAAGGAGCTCCGAGCGTCGTTGTTACTTGTTAGGTATTAGGGTCTGCTGTGATTTCAAACTCCCAATTAGATCGTCTTGTACTGCGGCTGTGCTGGGCCTGGCTGCTGGGTATGTTTTGTTTTAGGTAAATTAAGAATAGAATGAATATATCAAGTATTAGTAACATATATTTCGGATTTTATATTCGGTTTTTCGGTTAACCGCGGTTAAAAACCGAATTACCGAAAAACCGAATTTCAGAAAATCTACTACCGAAAACCGAACCGAATTATGAAATTTGGTTAACCGAACCGAAATTATTTCGGTTATTCGGTTCGGTTTTCGGTTAACCGAACCGTTTGCACACCCCTAGTTTAAGGTACCCCAAATAAATTCCCCAAATGTTTATCAAATAACGTGACATCACAATTAACACATGACAAATTTTAAATTGGGGGCGCACACATGCACGCGGGCTCTCATATTATTATTAAGAAAGTTATCATCTACTCCCTCTGTCCCAGTCAATTGTATACGTTTCTTTTTCACTGCTCGACACGCTTTTTAAGGCGCTTATAAAACATAGTTCTACAACTTATTTTTAAGATTTTCTTTTTTTGTATAAAAGTATAAATGTTATACTTTTATACAGAAAAAGAAAATCTTAAAAATAATTTATAGAACTATATTATATTGAAGCATTAAAGTCCGTGCCGCGCCCCCGTCCCCCAATGTATACTATTGATTGGGACGGAGGGAGTATGTATTAACAACTCAGCATTTGGGAAAAATTCTGGGAAAAAAATATGGGTTATCCGGCATTTGTCGCTTACAGTACATAGTTACAAAGAAAATAGAATTTCCTGTTATAAATAATAAAATAATTAAAAGAAGACAAAAAGGATATGAATACAATAGTTTAAAATTTCCATAGCGACCTCTGCTATCTCTTATAAAACCTTGAATTCAAAAGAAATAGGCCCTGTTTTATAAAGCTACTACTAAGTATAAACACAGAATTCATAAGATTAATTGATTAAATCGGCTAATTAATATCTCACACCGACACTGTTTAGGTTACCTTCTGCTGGAGAGAAACGATGGGATTACCGGCAGCATCGAGCAAGATACGGCGATCACGAAGGCTCAAGAATTTACCCTTCACTTTAAACATGATGTTTCCATTTGCATCGGTTACCCCAAAGTTACCTTCTGAAATGCTCATCATCTTCCGCACAATGGTTAGATCAACCGGGTATGGTGCCATGAACTGTTGCCCCACCACCGCCACCGCCGGATTCCCTCCCGCCGGCGCCATGTAGCTCCCCTGTCCCATCATCATCTTCTTTCTTCCTTCAGATATTTTATACAGCTTCGCTTTAATATATAGGACTAATTTTTATGTTGTAAAGTTGGTCAGCTACGTTCCAATATACTGTATGGGAGAACTGTTTGATTGTAAATAAAACGGAAAAAGAAGTCACGCTCTTGTCAACTTTTCTGCATTTTGGATTGTCAGTCGGTGGGAATATATATTATATTATTTTTTTTATCTGACTCGTGACCTCAATTTTGTGTATATCCAATTATCCCATTTTTATTCTACCAGATATAATAGAGATTTGGACAGATTCTATCCGATTATCTTTGTCTGATATATTCTGTTTCAAGGCTACGAAAAGTTTACAGTACTTTGATCAAATGGAATAAATTCACATTTTACGAGCCAGATTGCTGGACAATAATCCTTCATCTCAGAATAAATGAACTCGTTAATTTTAAACACATAATTTAAGATTTATTAACCGCATAGCTGCATTATTTATTTTTAAAATTTTACTTTTACAAATAAAAGTTAAAATATGAAATTTCATTTACAAAAAATCTAAAGAAATAATTTCAGAACAAGACGGTCAATGCACTTTAAGTTAGGTGTCCAAAATCAACTACCTCATCTAATTTGGAATGGAAGGAGTATTACGAGATTAACATGTTTCGGAAAAAGAGTTTAAATTTGTTTTATTAATATAAATTTTAGAAAATATGATTATAAATTTGAAAATACAAAACTAATTTTTAAAAATTTATTGATTTCACCGAAAATTATAATCAGTTACAAGATAAATTAATTCGTCCATGAACATCATAAATTATTAGCATAGTGATCCAGAGCAAGATTCCGCAAACAAAATTGAAAAGAAAATTCTCTAGGCGACTAGGCAGACAGAGGGCGATAATACGGAATAATGGTGTGACATAATGTGACAGATCACTGATTTTTCACCGTTTGTCTGTCAATTATTATTGTTAGGCATTATTCTCCACTACTTTTATTTCATTTTACATGTTACAATCATGGGCGTATATACTTTTATAAAATCACATTAATTTTGAAAAATTATAATATAAAAAAAATCACTAATATATTTGTTATCATCATTTTATATAATTTAATATTTATTGTCAATTTTCAAATATCTGTGAATTTTAACTAATTTACTTGAATAGATACAAGTGTCTATGCTCCAGAATCAAGAGGATACCGATGATTTATATCATTAATTAAAACTTCATTTCATCAAATTATGGGGGAACGTTTGCTGTTCTTCACGGGCCTGGCTGCCTGAGCAGAGTACCACAACCTTATCAAGCCTCTGTAATTGATACTTAATTGCAAAACAAAACCATTCAGACATTTATTCCATATTAACTTCTTAAGCAACAAAATTTTGACAGACAAGCTGCAAACAACAGGGAAGGATAGCCACACTAGTGTATGAATACTTAAACATACTAACTTAGTTGCCAGCCCTGATCTAGTCTTCGTCTTTGCGATCTTCATTAATTTCTTCCAAAATCACTATGAGGGTAACGATGAAGGCATAATCAACATGTGGGTACACTGTCACGAGAAATTTGTCCTTTCCAAACACGACGTTGGTAATACTATGCACCTTGCGCATCTGCCCAAATGTCATAATTTCTGACTCAATATTTACACTACTAAAACAATAATGACTAATATGGATTAGTAGAATCAAATACTGAGAGACGCTGTGATTGATTTGAGAATACCTGGGCTATGACATTTGAATGATTCCCGGCATAAATGGTACATGCTTTCTCAAACCAGCTGCCTTTGAGCTTGAAATCATAGTGGCGTTCAGAGGTGTTAGATGGCAAGAAGACTTCCAATTCAGTTTTAAGTTGAAGGATGTGTGACTTCTTTACAGTGAAGAGTATGTCTTTCGAGTCTGTGCTATCCCCTCTATAAACTTCCCATCTCCGGTGCAGACTTAAAACCTGAAGGGGGGCGAATTTGTGTCAACAAGAAGAGCATGCATCCGATGGACAGACCAACACAAACTCAACAAAAATAGTAAAAACCAGGCAAAGAAGTCAATTGGAATCCACAATGCGCCCCGTATTCAACCTGAATTGTCCTAACTTGTTGTTGACTAAACCAATCACCCCAGTTCACAATTTTTTTGCTAGAGTCCACAAAAGTTTAGCAAGATAGCAAAAAACCAACAGGCAACATGAATTCACTTGTCATACAATCAACCTCACTAATCCATCAATTCGTCGTGCTTATATAACCCATTTAGTTCCATTTTCAAAAGCAATCATTCATTAATTATATCGGCAACTATAATATTTGATATTCCAATAGTTGTGTTTTATTATAGTAATTAGGCTTATATGCCTTGCAACTTGGTATCCGTTCTAATAAATCTCGGGATGAAAATCAAACCCAGGACATGGGACGATGTTAACAGATAATCCCCATAACTCCCAAATGCAAACAATGGACAATGACAAAATCGCAATAAAATGTTTGTGACCTCATGCATGATTTAAAATTAAGACAAAAACAGTGGATATAGAACATATATACCTTTTGCTGGAGAGAAACAACGGGATTACCATAGACATCAAGCAAGACACGACGATCACGAAGGCTCAATAATCTACCCTTGATGCTGAACATGAGGGTACCATTAGAATCAGTTACATTAAAATTGCCTTCTGACAATGTCAGCATCTTACGTTGGATTGTTAGATCAATCGGGTATGGTACCATAAATTGTGGTCCCACTACAGCCACCCCCGGATTTCCTCCGGCCGGTGGCATGTAGTTCCCATGTCCCTTCATCATCGCCAATGTAATTGTTATGTTGTAATATAATTGTTGCTGGTTTTGTAATATATAAATTGGAATTTTTAGTATTTAATTATTATTTGAGTTATGTGTTGAGGAAAAAATATTTTAAATATCATATTATAAAATCTAATTATAACGAGAATGACAAGTTTGTTATATGAACAGATACAATCTATTAAAATCTAGACTATTTAAAATTCCGAGTTGCGAACCCGCGCCGAATACATAGTATCACCTCTCAAGGTAAACATGCATACAAAATTATTCAGTGGCCTTGATTTAATCTTCACTACTGCGGTCTTCATTAATTTCCTCAAGAATCACGACGAGAGCAACGATGAAGGCATAATCAACATGAGGGTACACAGTCACTGCAAATTTGTCCTTTCCGAGCACAATGCTACTAACGCTATGCTTCCTGTGCATCTGCTCAATTGCCAATTCATTACAAGTGTTGTAGATTAATTGACAACAAGGGCCTCATGAACTGAGCACATTAATTAATAATGGAAAGATGTTGTCATGATCAAAGGTACCTGGGCTATGACAGTTGAATTTCCGGCATAAATGGTGCATGATCTCTCGAACCAGCTGCCTTTGATTTTGAAGTCACAGTGATGTTCAGAAGTGTTAGATGCCAAGAAGACATCCAGCTGAGTCTTAAATTGGAGGAGAGATGACTTCTTTACACTGAAAAGTAAATCTTTCAAGTCTTTGCTATCTCCTCTGTAAACTTCCCACCTTCTATGCACACCCATTAACTGAAAAATCCACAAAATTTGTTAGCAAAACCAGTAAAATTTAAGAATATGAATTGGATTAAGAAAGAATTTACCTTTTGCTGCAGAGATAGGATAGGATTACCAGCAGCATCAAGCAAAATACGACGATCACGAAGACTGATGAGTAATTTGCCCTTAACTTTAAACATGATGTTACCATTAGCATCCGTTACCCCAAAGTTACCTTCTGATATTGTCAACATCTTGCGTACAATGTTTAAATCAACGGGGTATGGTGCCATAAAATGTTGCCCCACCACCGCCACTGCTGGATTACCTCCAGCAGGCGCCATGTAGCTCCCTTGACCCGTCATCATCTTCGTCTTCTTCTTGATTATATATCAAATTTTTAGCTTTGGTTTATCTTTATTTTTGCAGAAAAGATTTTGTTCGATTAGGCAAGTCATTCAAAGGTAGGCCTAAATATATAGACTATGGCTATGCAGACTTATATTCTAACTGTGAATAAGGAAAATACAAAGAAGCGATGCATGCTGCTGTTACGTATCAAGAAGGGCGTGCCTGGTTAGACTTCGATTCCCATCTCTTGTGTAGAGTTTTCTTGTTCAAGCTACGCAGACACGTATACTAACTGAGAATAAGACTTTGCTTCAAAATAGAATATATTTTAGAAGGTTCTCATAAGCAGAGACTATTTCAATTGATAATGTGAACGACTGAGCATCTGCGAATTGGTATTGATAATACTATCAGATCATTAGTACATATACATTATCATTATGTGGTTCTGAGGATTTCTTCAACCTATTCCATACACTGGCTTCTATATAATGCTAACGTTGTAGTCATGGCGGAATAAGGGGGACCAACAGATGGGGAAGCTCAGGCCGAGTGAGAAAAATCAATGAATTCTTATATTATATTAGTCATGTTATGTTTGTATAAATTAACACATATTTTCATAAAAAGCTGGATTAATCTCGAATGATTGGTAAAAGTGCTTCTACTTCTTTACACAAACGGGTCAAGAAAAGCAGAAATCAGAAGCAGCTTCTGCTTCTTCTTCCCAAACAGGCCCGTAGTAAATTGCAATCTTGAGGGTTTATTTTGCTACACTTTCAGAGCTACACGGAGACTGTTTCCAGAACATCTTTAAATTTTTATTTGAATGATTTGTAGCTAATTTGGCATCGAGCTTTTGAGATATGAGATCTATCATAAGAGTTTTGGTCATTTAGTTGCTAATGAGTATTAAGAAACAACAAATTGGCCAGATAGACTATCCATGTTGATTACAGTTACCTAATAGCTGCAGGGTGCCCTGCAATCTGAGTGCTAACTATACAAAGTCCATTATGTAACTGTTTCTATTGGTTAAACATTCAAAACATGGCAACTATGTTAAAATATAGTCTCCGGCCAGATGGATTCTCAAGCATACTTTCTTAATTTAATGTTGAATCTAAATTGCTTGCAAGCACTATGACTTACATTGTGAAGTACTTCTAGAAGGATTCAGCTGCAAGTCGAATGGATGGTGAAGATTTACCTAAGAAAAATTCAGGACAGAATCTTCGTAGAGTTCATTTAACATCTTCATCCTCCCAACTCAGTAGGTACTTGTTTCAATTGTAGCACTATTAAATACCGGGTTAAATGGCGTTTTGGTCACTCAACTGATCGAAAACTTGCAATTGGGTCATCCAACTCAAAAAGCTGTCAGTCACATCATTATACTCTTAAAAATTTTCATTCAGGTCACTGGCGGTTACACTCCGTTAAAAATTTGACGGAAAGCTGACTAAGCGTCGTGACTTGGCTTAAATAAATCCATTGTGGCATGTACAGTCAGCTGAAGTGACATTTTGGTCACTCAACTGACTACAAACTTGCAATCGGGTCATCAAACTCAAAAAACTTTCATTTAGGTCACTTATCATAATATTCGTTAATGATTGAAATATAATTTGGAGGTACTTGATTGATATTTATTGTGACGTTAATGATTGAAATGAGACCCTGTTAAGATTAGTGAGCAAAGTGATATATGACTTCCATGTCAGTGACCACTTTGATATTTAACCCCCTTAAAATATATAAAACGATAACAGATAAACAAATATTAAGTTTTTGTGGGTCAAACTATTGATTTTATGTGTGTGTATCTGTTTCATTTGTTAATAAGTTTCGAAATTTTTAAGAGAGAAAAAAAGGTGCTGCATGATAACTTTTAATTCTTTCTTTTTTTCAATTTTTAACGGATATTATGATAGTGACCTAAATGAAAGTTTTTTGAGTTTGATGACCCGATTGCAAGTTTGTAGTCAGTTGAGTGACCAAAATGCCACTTCAGCTGACTGTACATACCACCGTGGATTTATTTAAGCCAAGTCACGACGCTTAGTCAGCTTTCCGTCAAATTTTTAACGGAGTGTAACGGCCAGTGACATGAATGAAAATTTTTAAGAGTTTAATGATGTGACTGACAGCCTTTTGAGTTGGATGACCCAATTGCAAGTTTCCGGTCAGTTCAGTGACCAAAACGCCATTTAACCCATTAAATACTAGGATTTTTAACCCGCTACGCATGGTAGAAAGATGAATTTTTACGCAAAAATAAATGTGGCCAAATTCTTGAGAAAAAAAAACCCCGACAAAAAAAAATCTTGAAAAAAACAGTTAAAGAAAATAATGTTTTGGTCATAGTTTTTTCACATTTTCAGAAGAAAATGGGTTTTTTTTGAACGTGTACTCTTAATTTCAGCTAAGAGTCAACGCCTTGGGCAGTTAAAAAAAGTGAACTTAATTCTCTTATTTTCTCTAATTAATGTTGTTGCAGTAAAGTGTTGTTTACCCCCTCTCTAAATTGAAAAACTGAAACGAAGAGCTCAGTTCATACTCCCTCCGTCCCATTGAATGGTATATAGTTTCCTTTTTGAAACGTACTATCAATTGTATACATACCAAAAATAGTAAACTTTTATGATATAAAAACTTAACTACACCCACCATCTTCTTCCACTACACCCACTTTATACATTAAAATATTATTAGATCCCATCATTTTACTCACACTACACTCATTTTACATATTAAAAATTAATGGGTCCCATTTAGTTTGGATGGTAAAATTGACTATATTAAATGTCAACAGTTGACAAATTGATATGTCCCAATTTTTGTTCCAAAAGTACCAACATAAACTAATAAGTCACTGTGGTGCTAGGCCTGGAGTAATACCAAAATAAACTGCAGTTTTTAAAAAACTAATAAGTCAGTGTGGTGCATCATCAGTGCTCTGTGAAAGGACTGCTACATTTTCTACCTCTCCATGATCCATTAAATTCTCTCCTCTGAAAGCCTCCTCAGATTTCTGAGTAGATAAATGAAGGCAATCAACATCCATATGACAAGAAAATATAGAGCACTGGCATGAAATTAGAAAAATGTAATTTACCTTTTTTGAGCAAGTTCTTTTTGAGTGTCCAGCAATCTTACAATAAGAGCACTGCCTTTCTTTGACACCTTCCTTCTTGTTAGGCAATGTCGTACTCTCCCCTTCTTTGACACCTTCCTCCACTGCCTTTCTTGCTTCATCAATTTTCTGCAAACAACACATCACATATTACAGAGCATGCATCAGGAAGAACACATAAACAACATGAAGAAGAAAATAAAGAAACTAATATCTTCACCTTGCTCTTACAGCTCCTACTGTTGTGGCCAGATTCTTTGCAGTATTTGCAAGCCAATGTTGTCCCCACTCTTTTCAGCACTGTTGGATTATCTGTTCTACTTTCGACCACATCATTCTTTTTGTCCCTCTTGATTTTAGGTCTTCCAGGTGCAATCCTAACTGGAGGTGGTAATATTGGTTGCTGGTTTGTAGCTTCCCAAAATTCCTCACCATTAATAGGTTCTAGTAAGTTGCTGTATAAGTCTATGAACCTCTGCCTTTCATAGTAGTGATGCAAGTAATCTTGTGGCTGTTGCTTCTGGAAAAAGATGCAAGCACATGCATGGTGGCAAGGAATGCCAGTGAGCTGCCATTTTTTGCAAGCACATGTCCTAGCTTTAAGGTTGACCACAATTTCATGCCCCCCCTCAGTCATGGTGACATGATACTTGTCACCCCCATTCCAAATGGGTCTTGCAGATGATGCATATTTTATTGAGTTACAAACATATGCAATTAATTGAAATTACAAGAAATTCAGCTAGAAAATATAATTGAAATGCAAGTAATGGTGAGAATATTTGTACCTATTCAATGATTTAAGGGGATTTGGACAGAACTTTTCAGTCTTTTTTTCCATCTTAGTTTTTCTTTTCTGTATTCTTGCCATGCAACTTAAATGGAGACCCTTAAACATGCTAATTATCCCCATTTCCCTATAGCTGGAGATTGCCCTATTAAAGACCTCACATATGTTGTTGACAAACATGTCAGACTTACATATGTCCCTAAAACCTGATCTGCTCCACTGACTCCTAGGTTTAGCATTCAACCACTCAAAAGCCCTAGGAGATATCTAGTAGATGAAATATTGTACTAGTTAGGAGTCATAAATAAGCAGTTAAAATGGGTATTTTAGTAGTTAGCAGTCATAAATAAGGAGTGTACCTTCTTTAATGCTTCCATGTTCTTACTGAAATTGTACTCACTGGTGGATCTTGCAGCATACCACAGGTATTTTCTAACTGCAGCTCCTCTATATTCCTTCTTCATATTTGCATATAAATGCAGAACACAAAATCTTATTTCTGCATTAGGAAGTTGAGTCTCTAGAGCATTCACCAGGCCCTGCAAATCAGTTGATGAAGACACAAAATTAGTACAAAATCAGTTGATAAAAGACACAAAATTGCACAAAATCAGTTGATATATTACCTTTTGCCTATCAGATATAAAGGTGTATCCACCAGAATTTTGAATCCTCAAATCATTCTTCAATAATGATATAAACCAGTCCCATGAATTATTATTCTCAGCCTCAACCCATGCCTAAGCAAGAGGGTATATTCCTTCATCTGGATCAGTGGCCACTGCAGTTAGAAGTATACCCCCAAAAGGTCCCTTTAAATGAGTGTCATCTAACCCTATCAGTGGTCTACAATAATGTATAAAACCTTCTTTCAGTGGGCCTAAACAGACATAAAACCTTTTAAATGTCACAGCATCTGTACCAGGCATTGCAGTTTCAGTCATGACTTTGACGGTGGAGGTTGGCATTGCTTTCAGGAGTTCATTGCCATAAGCATATAATTTCTTGAACTCATCCTCATGTTTACCTTGTATCACCATTTTTGCCTTCCTTAGAGCCCTGTAAATCATAGAGTCATTTATGTTGCACTTTAAATCATTGATAACTCTAGCCCTAAAGGCAGCTGCTGGCCACGTAGGGTTGAGTCTGATATCATCCTCATAGTGGTTTGCAATCCAAGTAGAAGTCAATTGTTTCTGATCCCAAGTAGGGGAACAAGTGTGCAGGTCCTCTAAAGTTTTTATTTGAAAGGATGTGGACCTTTTCTGCTTTGTTGCATAAACCTTCCATTCACACCCTGCACAACGGATCCATCTAATTCTGTCTATCTGATTCTTCTTCAGCCTCACAGCTCTCTGATGCACGATAGCATGCTTTCGTACAGCATCCCTAAATGCTTGCCCACTTAAAAAAACCATTCCTAGTCTGAACTTGGGATCCTCCATATCTGCATTTTCATTGAACTGTGGATAACTTGTATCAGCTTCATCACAGGAGCTCAGTGCCATTCTTTCCTCACTACTCCTCAGCACACCTTCACTATCACTCTCCACTTTAAATTGTTCCTCCTCAGGAACAACACAATCAGCATCAGCACCAAACTCAACATCACCAACAAAATCATGCTCCTTTTCGATACCTTCATCAATATTATCACCTTCCTCAGCTTTTTCATCAATACCATCCTCCACATTTCCACTTTCCATATTTTCCTGCACTGCATCTTCCACCTTTTTCTGCACTGCATTTTCCTCCCTTTTTTGCACTGCCATTCCTCCATCAATGTCCTCATCTTCTATAATAACTGGTGTTTCCTCGGTATTTTTGAATAAACACTGCAATTTAGTGAAAGAATACAAGAATTTAGTGTATCTTAACAGGTGTATAAGAGACGAGAATTAAATCATGCTTAAATACACTCACCCTAAGCATCGAATATCTGCCCTTTTTCCTTAATCTGAATGGAGGGTTGGGGGGGGGAATCCTTCTCTTTTTTTTCACTGGTTTCTTCACTTCATCAGCACTAGGAACCACCTCTTCTCTGATCATCTCTATCCTTTCCACCCTTTTGATCCTCAGATAATTGGGAGAATTCAAAATCATTTATTTTAGCAGAAAGAAAAACTTTCTTTTTTTTGGTATAGAGGACATGATGGTGACTGTATACTACCAAATTCAGCAAATCATCAACATCATTCTGGGATTCAAGTAGTAGTAAACCATGTGGCAGCCCAGTTCCGAGAATGAGATTGAACACCTCTGTTTCTTCAAGTTTTACACCAACCTCTCCCAACATTGCACCTAGTTCAATCATCGTCATGTCGACTACACTACACATATCAAAGTAGGAGATTTTTCCACCAACATATTCCTCACTAGTCTCGTTCAAATCTCCTCCATGATATAATTTTATCGAAAAGTAAATAGAATCCTCTACATTTAATACTCCCTCCGTCCCTATTTATCTGTCCACTTTTAACATTTTAAAATTTTGAGTTTGATAAGAAACTTCCATCAATACCCTTATTTAATGCTTTAATTGTAGGAAAATACTAGTGGGATTACTCCATTATCCAATACAAATTTGATGAATCAGTGAATAATAGTCATGATATTTATAGCTAGAAGAACAAAGTCAAAGACTTTTCAGGTTATTAAATGAAAAATTTTGCTTTGGTTATATAAATGGACAGATAAATAGGGACAAGTTTTTACTTCCAAAGTGGACAGATAAATAGAGACGGAGGGAGTAATAAATAAAAGTTAATCAATTACATATCACACACACACACACACATATATATATATAATACTTAATATATTGTTCTCTAAGTCAAATTTATTATATCTGAATATATTTTATTGAATTTATTGGGTTGTTCAAATAAAATTAGGTAGACTTCAAATGATATACTACAAGCGCAAAAAACTGCAGTACCTAGGATATTAATTAGCATTTTTAATATATTTTAATATTTATAATTGATATCATAGAATAAAAATACACATACTAGATGTAATAATAATCAGAAGGTGGTGACATCGGTCTAATCTTTAACTTTACTAGTATTCCATACGCTTCTATAAGTAGGCTAAAATCAAATTGAGTTTTCATAATTTTTTACAAATTTATAATATTTTAGACGATATGTTTTTATATTTAAATTTTTTACATAAGTGAAGTTTTTTTTTCTTCAAATATAAACGGATTAAAGCTCCGGTCAGAAAATCTATGATCTGACGGATCCGGATATGAATCGAGTAATAAAAAATCCGATTAAAATTCAGTCCGAATATGATAAAATTAAATGAATTAAAATTTGAATTAAGATCGATCCCCTCAACATCCGATCATTGACAGCCCAAATTCGATGCAAAATATCGGAGGATAGATTTTAGTAATTTTTAAATCAAACATAAGTTGTTTACGGATTATAGATTATATGCGGGATTGGAAATGACCAAATCAGCTATATGTCGGTTTGGAAATGACCAAATTATAAGGCCAGTCCAGGCCCAGTTCGTGGTAGGGTTTACTGGTAGGGTTTTGAAAAAGAAAGGAGGAGAGAGAAAGAGAAAGAAGAGAAGGAAAAGAGGCGGAAGAGAGAGAAAGAAGAGGAGGAAAAGAAGCGAGAGAGAGGAGAGAGAATGGACGCTCTGCGATTGCGATTGACCTCGTCCTCGGGGATTGTGCACCGTCAACTGCATTTCAACCCACTTAAAGGTTCAATCCACTGTTCACTATTATAAATTATGGGTTTGTCTAACCTGTGCCCTCAGGGCACAGGTTTAGGACATTTATTGTATCTTGTTTTCATGCACAGTGCACTAGTACCATTGTTTTTTTTTTGTTAATGTATTAATTACTGATGCACTAATACCATTGTTAATGTATTATTTACTGATTAGAAATTCAAATGTTCACATCTATCAAGAAAACTTGATATTTCATTTACTTTTGCATTGTATTATATTTTTATTATTTATATTATTTAATAATATTAAAATAATAAAAAAACCATACATTTGTTATTAAATATAAAATTGGCTGATTTAGTTAGGAAGCTGATTTTAATTAGAAAATTAATGTATATGCAGGGGGGGCTTGTTATTATTTGTGGGTTGAGATCAATTAAAATTTGTTTTATACTCGATTAAAATTTAATTAAAAAAATTATCTTATGATCCCCACATTTTTTGAAATAAAATAATATTTTGTCATAAGTATAAAATTTGAAAGATAAGTTATAAATAAATATATAATTAGTATATATACACACACTGATACTTATGCAAGTCAAAAGAATATTTAATGATGATAATTATGACTTATCCTGTGCCCTCAGGGCACAGGTTAGACTCGTGCTCCTTACTTTAATATAAAATGCCCCTTGTTTGTTTGTGTGTAATTGTCTTGTTTGTTTGTGCAATTGTTTAATAAGTATGTGTAATCACTGTATACATCTAATCAATCACTCTGTTGATATTCTGAATAGATACACTGCTAAGAAAACGAACAATGCTAGTTTTGCTCAGAGAGCTGTAGGGTTACAAAAGTAACAATATATTGTACATGTTCATAAATTAAATAAAAACTAGCATAAAAGCCCGTGCGAGGCACGGGGCTCTGGTTTTTGCTGTATTTTAAATAATATTCATATGTCATTATATTGTTCTTGTACGGACCTTGAGTTTGTATTATGTTTTAAATAGTATCCGTGTGTCATCATATTGTTTCGAGCGTAACTATTACGTTTTACTTTTTGACAAAATATGTAAACATGAAAAATGTAATATATGCAAGCTAATAGCATTAATAGTAATAATAAGTACTATTCCCTCCATTCCATTTTATATGACCCTTATTCCTTTTTGAGACATCTCTAACTAAAATAATGAACTTACTATACTTACTATTTTTAAACACTACTTATCACTATTACACACACTACTTTTCTATTTTATACTCTTTTATATTAAATAAACACTATTACACTCACTACTTACCATCACTATCTCAAATCTATTATTAAATTTTGATATATTCCACCATTTTACCCACTTTCCAACTAAATTTCCTCTTTTTTACTACTTTTTTCTTAATCTCCGTGAAAGTCAAATAAGGTCACTTAAAATAGGACGAAGGGAGTATATTTTTAAAAAAAATTATAGATCAAAAACTACATTTGAACTGATATTTCTATATTCAAATTCGTTAGGATATAGAGACCATTATCATATTATCAATGTTCAAAATTATATTCGAAATTAATACTGAAATTTTAAATATATTATACCTCATTAAAAGTATCTGTAATTTATTGTTGAAATTATTAAATTATTTCAACTAATATACCATGATTTTGATGAAAACCTGTTTTTGATATGTGAATTACGATATCCAAAATCATGATTAAATGAAGATGTGTGGTCCGCGTTGCCCTACATTTATTTCTTTTTTTTGAGCGTACGTTTGCATAATTGTTAAAGTGATACATGATGGAGCAGATCATCAACACATTCTTTTTAGCATATGTTGCACACATTTTGTATAAATAAAAATTGAAACATATGTTGTACGTAAAAAGACATGTACCTTATTTTATTATAAAAGTATCAATTGAACTACTAACCATATAATTGCACCCCAAAAATTTCTGACACCTTTGATGTGTCTTATCCTTTTATTTTTCATATCAATTATATAGTACTTCAATGTATTATATTTTTATTGTTAATTTAAAAATATTAGATGAATATTACTTTGATACAGTATGTTATAACATTATCTCGTTATAAAATTTTAATTTTCTATAATTAGTTTTTTGAGCTTGTCTATTAAGACTTTTAATGATTTTTCATGTAATCGTTATAAAACAGATCTCAAACAAATGATTTTATGGAATTTCAAATAGCAAAAAGAGAGTAGATATGAGTTAGGCATCATGAAGTTCATAAAATATTTAGTTCAATTAGTCGTGTAGTTACTTTTTTAGCTTTGTGCAAACTCACATTTTTAATATTTTGATACTCGTATTTATTAGGAGTGATCAATGTGGCATATCATGTTCAATTGTTAAAGATCAAGCTATATATTCGATATTTTGAATCATGAAAAAACTATTCTTGTTCTAGTCCCGTTTAATCAGATATTAGTTTCACCGTATCGCGTCAGATTATCCGGTTCAGAATTAATTATATTTTATTAGTTTAATTTGTAAATGATTAATTTAACTGTAGTTTGAATCATTTTATTTAACTGGTATGTTATATATTGGATGATGGCATATTAAAAATTATAGTTTTAAGACTTTAATATATATAACTTATTTCTCTGTGTTATTTTATTCAACAAAGTAAAATTTATAACTCAAATCTTTTTAGTAGTTCTCGTAAACGCGTTTTATTATTATGTGTTTGACTTTTGATTAACAATATAAAATTTCCTTAAATTCACCTTCATATCACAAGTTATAGTATTTCAAATACATATATCATCAAAATTATATCATTTAGATATATTTTCTGACACCAAATTTGATGTATTGTTACTATCCTTATATCTATAATTTTTTTAAAAAAAGATTTAGTTACACATCAAATTCGGAATTCATAAGTTTAAAATAAAAAAATATTCTACATAGGAATATTCTTTCAGTCACCTTATTTCGTGTTCTCCAAAATATTGTAATCTCTTTATAAATTGCCTTTTATAATAAAAAAAATTAATATGACATAGCCCATGTTGAAAGCCCATCAATTTTTCCTTTCGTTTCAATTTCTATTTATACAAAATGTGTGCAACATATGCTAAAAGGAATGTGTTGATGATCTGCTCGATCATGTATCATTTTAACAATTATGCAAAGGTACGCCTAAAAAAGAAGAAATAAATGTAAGGCAACGCGGACCACACATCTTCATTTAATCATGATTTAGGATATTGTAATTCACATATCAAGAACAAGTTTTCATCAAAATCATGGCATATTAGTTGAAATAATTTAATAATTTCAATATTACATATACTTTTAATGAGGTATAATATATTTAAAATCTAAAATTTCAGTATTAATTTCGAATATATTTTTGAACATAGATAATATGATAATGGTCTCCATATCTTAACGAATTTGAATATAGAAATATCAGTTCGAATGTAGTTTTTGATCCATAATTTTTTTTTAAATATACTCCATTCGTCCCATTTTAAGTGATCTTATTTGACTTTCACGGAGATTAGTCAGTTTTTGTGCTTATTTCTCACATTCATGACTTAAAATTTCTATAATATTGTATTGGTGCTCGTTTAAACTATTAAGTTAGATTTGAATTCGAATACGAATTATATCTATTTTTTGAAATCCGAATCATGGCACCAACCCGATTATTCATATTTTTTTTAATTTTAAATTTATTTATGTAAATAATTAATTTATAGATATTAATCTATCATGTAAACAATATATGAGACTTAACTGAAATAATAACTCATCTCAAATAAATAAGATATTGAGACGAATATAAATACAAAAGTTTTAAAGTATGTGATTAATGCTTTTGAGTAATAAACTAATTGTTTGTGTAGCTCAAGTGGTTTGAGTGATGTATTTGTATTGGAGAGGTCCCGATTTCGAGTCTCATGAATAACATCTTTTTTTATATATATGAGAAGATGTTAGGTTCGGAGTTAGGCTCAGGTTCGGAGCTAGGTAATTTATTTGCTCAGGAGGGAGGCTTGACACGAACCTGTTGGGCTACTATATATATAAGTAGATGTGAGTAGGGAATATGATTTTCAGCAGTAGTAAGAAAGTTAGTTCCGAACAGGAGCAAGATTCATAGAGGGGTAACAGAGGAAATAGCCAAGAACAGCAATCACCTTATTCCTCTTCTCCGAGCACATGTTGGATCATCCAACAATGGCGATGTAGTATAAAATACATCGTCACAAAGTCATTAATGGTTTCAAATAAACTATTGCAATCAAGCCATTCCTTTCCTCTTATTAATACTTCAGCCGTTGTTCAAGGTTCCATGTAGAAACACGATTAAAACTGAGATTTTTCGAATTTATGAGTTTGAGAAAGTGAAGGCAATGAGTTTGATGGAGAGCAATAAAAGTAGAATTGCTAGCACAACGGACTTGTGGACTGCGAGCAATCAAAAAAAAGGATACATGGCAGTCACGGCACATTTTATTGATGATTCTTGGACTTTGCAGAGTGTTATCATGAGGTATGCACATTTTAATCTTGTCAAATACTGAGTTTTTAGTACATGACTAGTTAGACTATTTAGTAATTATTGTATTTGTCTATTATGTTAATTCTTTAGGTTTATATATGTGCCTTGTCCACACACTAAAGATGCCCTATGTGAGAATTTGGTTGATTGTTTGGTGGATTGGAACTTGGACAAAAAAAATTCATGTGTTACCGTTGATAATTGTAGCACCAATGATGCCATGATTGAATCTGTATTAGAAAGGTTAGATACTTCATCACTTTTGGCAGGGGGTAGTTTGTTTCACATGCGTTGTTCAGCACATATTTTGAACTTGATTGTAAAAGATGGATTAGATGAAATAAAGGCAGGAGTTGGAAAAGTTAGGGATTCAGTTGCTTATTGGACAGCAACACCTAAAAGGGAAGAGAGATTTGAGGAAACAGCCCGACAATTGCGTAATCCAAATACCAAAAAGTTAGGACTTGATTGTGTAACTAGGTGGAACTCGACCTACTTGATGCTTGAAACTGCATTGTTGTACAAAGATGTGTTCACTAGATTAAGTCATAAGGAGCCTCAATATAAAACTCTCCCTTCTCCTGAAGAATGGGAATTTGCTAAAGAAGTGTGTGGAAAATTGAAACCTTTTTACAAGGCAACTGAAATATTTTCTGGAACAAAATACCCCACTGCCAACACTTGTTTCATTAATATTTGTGAGATTCGACTAGCTATGACGGAGCGAAAGTCCAAATTTCATTATACAAAAAATGGCAGAGAAAATGTTAGTGAAATTTGAGAAATATTGGGATGTGATTCATGGTATTGTTGGAGTTTCAACAGTTTTGGATCCTAGATACAAGTTGGAGGTGTTAGAATTTTATTTTGATAAACTTTTTGGGTCACGTGCTCTAGTAGAAGTTGATATCACCAATTTTCAATTAATTCTAAAATCAATAGCTTAGAGCAACTCCAATAACTTCCTTATATCATGTCCTAAGTTCAATTATAAGGAATGTGATATAAAATAGTGCTCCAACAGTGTCCTACTACTGCTTTAAATCACTAGGATCATCCTCTCATACCTTAGAGCAAGTCCGACAGACTAGTTATACGAGTTCCTAACTTGAATTATAAGGATCTTCATCAAACACAGTTAGTGGCTCCTTAAAAAGTTAAGGACACCATTTACCTTCTTATTTCTAAGTAGCATCCACATCTTTTTAAGGATCCTCAAATCATTATTTTATGATATATTATGGGACCACTATCTCTCTCTCTTTTATATTATGCTTTAATGGATGCAATATAGTTTTAATAGTAAAATATTAAATAAGGAACAAGTATAAGTAGCATTGTTGGAGACAAATATATCTATTCATGTCTTAAGTTACTAGGAGTTAATTTTTTATATTATATTCAAGGATTGAGTTAAGAGACTGTTGGACTTGCTTCCAATAGACTAGCTATTACATGTCCTAAGTAAGATTATAAGGATTTGGAACAAAAAATGTGCTCCAACAGTCTCCCAGTGCCTCCTTAAAAAGTTAAGAGCCCCATTTCCATTCTTATTTTTAAGTAACAAGTTAATCTTTTTAAGAATCCACAAACTATTATTTTATAATATATTATGGGGACCACTATCTTTTTCTCTCTATTGTATAATATTAATTTAATTGATGCATATATTTTTAATAATAAAATATTGAATAAGGAGCAAGTATAAGTAGCATTATTGGAGACAAACATATTATTCATATCTTAAATTACTAATAGCTATTTTTCTATGTTATATTTAAGGATTGAATTAGGAGACTGTTGGACTTGCTCTTAGCCGGTTACTTGTTTTCAAACTCTAAGGCTCTGTTCACCTCACTTGAATGGAATGGTTTTGGGTTGAATGGAATGATCATTCCGGACTGAATGAAAAATTGTGTTGTTTGGTTGGGCAAGTTGAATGAAATGAGCTATCCTAAGTCCATTCCATTTGGGCCAAATAATAATCTCATTCCTTTTAAAACACTCGGTATAGATTTACGGGGGTGTATTCGATTGAGATTTTAATGGATTGTTTTTAGTCTATGGATTTTAATGGATTGTATGTGATTTTGAATTTGTGCGGATTTTTGATAAAATGTCGCAGAGTTTATGGGATTTAAGCACAATGTTTCAAAATCCCACTGATTTTGGTGGGATTTCAAAAAATTTAAAATACGCTGAAGAATGCCACAAAATCCATCATTTTATGAAATGAAAAAAAATCCACCAGCATTTGAATACCATCAGATTTTAATTGATTTTAAAGAATCCCAATTGAATACCATCAGATTTTAAAGTATAATTTAAAATCCCAATTGAATACCACCGGATTTTGTAGCATAATTTAAAATCCCAATTGAGTACCTCAAGATTTTAATGGATTTTAAACAATCCTAATCGAATACCCTCGGATTTCATGAATGCAAAAAATGCTTTAAAATCTCAATCCAATACACCCCTCTTATTAATTATTCCATCTGTCAAATTAAAACGCCGGGCTATTGACCTAGCGATTTTTCTCCGGAAGCTCTCTCCACGAACAGTGCTCTCTCTCCAGCACACACTCTCTCTCCCAATTAGCGCTCAAGCACACACTCTCTCTCAATCAGCTCTCTCGGTTTCGGTTAGTTCTCTCTCTCGCTCTCTCTCTCTCTCTCTCTCTCCCCCCCCTCTTTCCCTCCTTATTGTAGAGTTTTTAATTATTTTTTTCTACCAGCTATGCAAGTTGATTCTCTGACATGGGTTTAGATTAGTTTCTATTGATTCTGTACTAATTTGTTGATTGAAATTTCTATTGTTGGATTTTTATGTCAATTTATTTTTCATCAGGCGGAATGCTTATTTGTTGTTGTTTTTGCATACATCGAGTCAGATTAGGCTTGTGTGATATGCTTGAGATATATTAGAGAAAAACAGTGAACGCCATGGTAATTAGGCTACTGTCATACAAAGTTGTGATAAGTAATCTATAATTCACTTAAATGGAAAACAAGTGATGGAAAATGAGAATCAATCACCGGATCGGAATTGGAAGAAGATTAGTTGATAAGCTAGCACATCCTGCTGAATTTGACTTTTTCTGTCTAGTGCATCTTGTTAAACCATTCTTTCATTTTTGAATAACTAACATTTAGGACAATATTATGTCTTGATAAGCAAGTTGATTGTAGCTTAAGCCGAGGTGTGTCAAATATGGCATGTCCAAAAACGCGGACCAGTTAGGATCAACAAAGTTGTTTGATCCGAAGTCTAAATATTGTAACTTCTGAAGACGACTAATTTGGTAAGGAATAGTCCCACTAAAATAGTTGTCAAAAAAGTTCAAGTGCTGAAGTTGTTCTAGACTTCCAATCTCTACCGGGACACTCTCTGAAAATAAGTTGCTGCTCAAGTCAGGGAAACTGAGATTTAAAAATGAAGAGAAATCAAAATGAGCAAGTGTTCCATTGAGTCCTCGACCCGAAAGATTGAGCACTGATATTGTTCCTGCAGTATTGCAGGCAATGCCAGTCCAGTCACAAAGGCTTTCAATGTTGTTTATTGACCACGACTCATGTGAGGAAGATGGTACTAAACTGTTCTTCCATTTCAGAAGAGCTTCAGCTTCAGTTGTTGGCGATGATGTTATATTTAGCGGAAGCATAGAGATGAAAAGAACACAAAATAGTTGAAGAACAAAAGAGTACTTATGAAACATTCTCATTTGTCTTGATGTTTGGCTTGTTACTTTTGTTCTGTTTCTTGTAAACATATTATGTGATTTAGCAGAGTTGATGAGTTGATCTTAAAGACAGACTCGGACACTCTATGACACTGAGGCAAAGACAAAAATAACAACTACACACAATAAGTCTACTTAAAGAAACGATATTAATCTGAGGTTCCTTTCACCTTTGGACTCTAACAACTAAGTGAGACTTGCATTTAGAATTTAGAATTTAGAATGTGATTGAGCAAATGTTTGAATTGCAAATCCTACATATTGAAAGTGTCATTGGGAGCACATGTGAAGGGGGTGGTAAAACCAACCTGAGCTCTCCTGATGAATCTCACAAATAGTCACTACACAGCCACGTACTTGCAACAACTTCTCTTCTTCTATATATATAGTCTAGTCAGCATTCTAGATTTCTAGTAATTCAGTTATCAATTATATAACCATTAGTTATAGCAGAAAAGGTGTGTATAATTAAAATTTTTAATAAAGAATCTGTTACTGCAACAGATTCTTATGTGACTTTTTAAGTTTCTTATGTGACTTTTTAAGTTATGTGACTTTTTAAGTTTCTGTTTTACTCTTAATAAACTACCGATATTAGTACTCCATATCAGAAGGCTTTGGTAGTTGCTACTTGCTATACACTGCTTAATTTAAGACTAACGAACCAGCCTTAATAAGGAGGGATTCAGTGCAGGTATGTAAATCAACATATTTGATGAAATCTTTCAGCCGTCTATTCGGTGAGCTGTCTGGAGCGGGTGTGGTCGAATTCCATGACCTTATCTGAGCTCCAGGCTAGCTGTAGATACATGCAGCAGCATATAAAACATGTTCTGTGAGTGCTTTGCAGTTTTAGACCTGGTTTGCCTGGATTATATATCTGAGTTTTAAATTATTTCGATTTTGAACTTATCTGAGTTTTAAATTATATAGCCTTTAACCCGTGCGAAGCACGGGCGGGTATATACTTCGTAATTTATTATTTATAATTTAAACTTTAACATCATTTAATTAATATTTTAGTATTAATGGATTGAATTTTAATTAAATTATATTACTCAACTGACTATATTTTCTCCCGATTACTTGATAATGTACAAACCCTAATATATGTGTGTGTGTGTCAGGATTTTAGTACATTTAATCCGAATTTAGTACACGTAAATTTAAAAATAAAAAAAAATCAGAAAATTCAAATCTTTTCCAAACATAGTTGATCGTAATACCTTTGAAAAAATTCAGTAATCTAATCAATCGAATTTCAACATAATTTTGTAATCTTTGTATTTTTGACAACAATAACTTTTAAGATTAGAGTTAGAAAGGGTTATGTAATGGTTCGTGTTTATATTGAAATTAACACGCTAAAATTAAAAATAGTTATACGAAGGTTCTTGTTAAAAGAAAGATATTCAAAATTGTATATTTATAATTTTATTTATAACATCATTATAATTTTTTTAATAAAATATTATATGATAATGGATTGTTATAAGTGTTTTTATTTGAAACTGTTTGACAATATAATAATAATAGACTCCACATTTGTAGACTTGTAGTACCAAAAGGAGAGTACCACCAAAAAATAATAGACTCCACATTTGTAGACTTGTACTACCAAAGAGTACCAAACCAAAAAATATAACTAAAACTTTGGACTACAAATTATACCCATGTTGGCTTATTATAGTATAGTATAGATGGAGTCTATACTCTATATTAAGCTATTATCTTAATTTTACCGCATATATACCTGCACTATTAGCATTTGACAGAACTCCATAGGCTTCTGAAGTTTATGTTAAGATTTATTAAGATGGAAATTGTATAGGGCTTGGAGTTAGAAGTAGGTAAGCTCCGGCTGTTCTTCTCCCTCTATTATTAAGAAGTTGCTCTGACCCCTTTTGGCGTACACTTTCAGTATCAAAAGATGACTTCTTGAACTTAAATTGACTTTAATTTTGCATGTACATTTTCCATCGCATATCTTCCAAACTTGTATTTCATGATTTTTTATAACGATTGTTAATATTATCTATATGCTAAGCTGTAATATTCTAAACTAGATATTTGCTTCTGATGGAACAAGGAACTGTCACCAAATATGTTTTCAAATTAAACAGAGATAGTGAAGCAAAATTTTTGCTGAAAAACATCCTTTGTTCCGGTATGTTTTGTAGTTATAATGATATGTTCTTTGTTCTGGCAATGCAGGGGGTTGCGCGGAATGCATTGCTTAAGTTAATTCATGAAAATTCCTCTTCCATGCGCAACAATCTGTATGGCAGGAAGATAATTGCATGTCTGGAGAAGACAAAGAATAACGTGATGTGGTCATTGAACTGTTGAAAGAGTCTCCAGATTAGTTGTGCTGTTGAAAAATCTGAAAATAACTTTGATGTTCAGTTGTTTTACATGGTCAAGTAGCGAAACTTTGGTGTGTAGTTGAAATAGGTGCCTTGTATTAGTATCGTAAACTTTGATGGATGCTTGTATGAGACTTGTCGATTTTTATTTTATACTTATTTTGATGAAGTTCATTTATAAAATTTGTATTATGTTACCTCTAGTTAATTGTATTTATTTTGTCGATCGAAATATTTTTTTTTTCAAATTAAATCTAACAATCGGGTTTTACAATGATTAAATTAAATATGACTTCCATTACAATTAAATTAAAATTTTTGGCTAATTTCATTCCATTCTATCCTACATAATTGGACAAGTGAACAAGGGAATGGAATGACCATTCCTTTCCTATTCCATTCCCATTCCATTCCATTCCTTCTTCCATTCCGGCACCATTCCATTCATGTAAAGTGAACACAACCTAAGGGTGCGTTCACTTGGCAGGAATGGAATGGATTTTCGCAGGAATGGAATGGGCATTCTGCCAAGAATGAAAAATGAGGTTGTTCACTTGGTACAAATGAATGGAATGAGTCCATTCCATTCCATCAAAACTGTTGAATTTCATTGCATCCAAAACATGTGGGATAAACACATTCCTTCAAAACAAAATATTTTCCGAAAAAGTTTTTTTGGGAAGATTTTCCCCCGAAAATACCGAGAAAATTTTCCCGAAAATGTTTTTCAACAAAATATTTTCCAAATTTTTTTTTTCAAGATTTTTTTCCCCGAAAATTCCGAGAAAATTTTCTCGATAACTTTTTTCGAGAAATTTTTCCCTGAAAATTTCGAGAAAATTTTCCCGAAAACTTTTTTCCGAGAAAATATTTTCCGAAAAAGTTTTTTCAAATATTTTCTTAGTTAAACTTTTAATAAATCCAAATATTTTTCAAAGTTCGCAGGTGTTCGTTTTGTCCAAATCGGAGAAACAGTTGAATCGCTATTGAATTATTACAGATAAATTAATTAATAATTTAATTAATTGATTTCTCGATTAATAATTAATAAACAATTACTAAAAGATTTTTCAGAATTTTAGAAATTAATTAAAATATTTGGTTTCAAATTAAAATAATTGAATTATAATTAATTACATTCTAATTAATAATTGACTAATTGTAAAGTATAATGTAACGTAAATGTAATTACGATAACTCAACACAACAAAAGATAGGAAACAATACGTAAGTATAATACAGGAATCTACAGGCTGGAGATTCGATACGAACAGACAAAGACAATCAAGATATCTGAGACGAACATCCGTCCACTGGAAGAAATTCATTAATATGTTCAAGTCTCAGTGAATGATAAAGCACAATCAGTTTCTGCTATCAAGATTGCCTGAAGATCAAGTATCAAAGACCAGAAGATTCTAGTATATTTATTTTGATTATTCATAATCAAATTTATCGAAGCAACATCTAACCCGGAATGACTGATCAAGTATATTATCAAGCAAAGGATTCAAGGAATTATTTTAGTTCGAGTCGTTCGTGAACCAGACCAGTGCACAGGACGTCAGGACGTACGAAATTATTCAGTGGATTCTATCAAAGAACAATTGATCAAGTCAATTGAGCTGTTCCAGAATATTGCCAAAGAATTTAATTAATATATATGTATATAGAGGAAAGTTCTATGGAGACCATTTTTATTGGAGACCGTGGAGACCACTTATGTTCTGCAAGTGAAATATTGCATAAAAAGTTTTATCACATGATATATACTACTATTTTTAGATGATTTAAGATATTCACCAATTTCTATGTATCCATGCTGTTGGATTTTGAATAATATATCAAAAATGTAAATTTAATGAAATAATAATATAGTAAATTTAATGTATATTTATATTATAAATATAAATTTATAAATTTATATTATATATTATATAAATTTAATGAAATAATAATTGTAAATATTTCACTTTCCTCTATATATATATATATATATATATATATATATCATCTTATTGAATATCTTTTATCATAAATCTTAAAATTTATATATAATATAAATTTATATTTACAATTATTTAAATGCATTTTTAACACGTACTCCCTCCGTCCCCCTGAGTAGTATACATTGGGGGACGGGGACGCGGCACGGACTTTAACGCTCCTGCAAAGTGTAGTTGTGCAATCTATTTTTAAAATTTTTCTTTTCTGAATTAAAATTTGGATGTTATACTTTTATACAGAAAAAGAAAATTTCAAAAATAAGTTATGGAACTATATTTTATAAGAGCATTAAAATGCGTGTCGAGCAGTTAAAAAGATATGTATAGAATTAAATGGGACAGAGGGAGTAACAAATATATGAAAAATATCATGGTCCTTACGGGACCGCTAGAATAAAATCTAACACATATTATTTTTGAATTAAACACATAATATTATTTCGTATGTAATTAAATTATCACAGATAATACATATTTTAAATAGAATATTTTTATACTTTCGACAAATTAAATTTTGAACCCGGTTAAAATACTGGATAAATTTTTTGATGAAAATAAAATATTCACTCCATTCTTAAAATTTGAAAACGAACTCATTCTACCTATATTGATGAAACAATCAGCTTTTAATAAAATTTTAAAATAATAAAAATAATTTAATTTTTTTAGGGAATCGATAGGAAACAATATAAGACTAATAACATGTTAAGGATAAAAAAGATCATAATATAAATAAAATATCCATAATTTTATTTCTCCCATGTTGAAAAATCACATAAAGATATTCGTATAATAATAAAAATAATTTTTGAAAATACGGAATATTACATATGCGTAGTAGTTGGTGAAGAACATCCGAGAAATAATAGGAAAACGTTACTTTTGGTAGGATGATTTTCAATTTAAAAAAAAAACATAAATTTTCATGCCAGACAAAATATCCTGGAATCGTTTGTGGAGAAAGAAAAAGAAAAAGTGTAAATATATGATTCGATGTAGGACTGTCAATGGAAGATACCCGATTCGATCCGATTTGAAAGTTAATGAAACGGATATGAATCACTTAAAATAAAATTTGATCCGAGAAAAAATTCGATTCGAAAAAAATCCTATCCAATAAAATAGATTATCGATTCGATATGATCTGAGCTGTTAACAATTCGATTCAATATGATCTGATCCGTTAATAATTCGATTCAATTATATATATATATATATATATATATATATATATATATATACACATACATATACATAATACTTAATATATTGTTCTCTCAGTCAAATTTATTATATCTAGATATATTTTATTGAATTTATTGGGTTGTTCAAATAAAATTAGGTAGACTTCAAATGATATACTACAAGCGAAAAACTGCAGTACCTAGGATATTAATTAGCATTTTTAATATATTTTAATATTTATAATTGATATCATAGAATAAAAATACACATACTAGATGTAATAATAATCAGAATGTGGTTACATCGGTCTAATCTTTAACTTTACTAGTATTCCATACGCTTCTATAAGTAGGCTAAAATCAAATTGAGTTTCCATAATTTTTTGCAAATTTATAATATTTTAGATGATATGTTTTTATATTTAAATTTTTTACATAAATGAAGTTTTTTTTTCTTCAAATATAAACGGATTAAAGCTCCGGTCAGAAAATCTATGATCTGACGGATCCGGATATGAATCGAGTAATAAAAAATCCGATTAAAATTCAATCTGAATATGATAAAATTAAATGAATTAGAATTTGAATCAAGACCGATCCGCTCAACATCCGATCATTGACGGCCCAAATTCGATGCAAAATATCGGAGGATAGATTTTAGTAATTTTTAAATCAAACATAAGTTGTTTACAGATTATAGATTATAGAGCTTATTGCACTTTGTAACCCTACACTTTAGGCAATTAGCAAATCAGACCCCACATTTTGAAACGTCCCGCATTGTAACCTTACTCTTCAGCTTTTTTTCAGTTTGTAACCCCCCCCCCCCCCAACCCCACTATTCCGTTAAAAAATCACGTTACCGTTAAGTGATTAAGGGGTTAATAGCTGCAATTTCAATTTATAACCCCCTGTTAACCCCTGTACTTGATGCAGTTCAAAACCATACAGAAAGCCATATAAAAAGCACAAAAACAACTGAAACCTGTAACAAAATAAGCCACAAAAACACTTTGCAGCCAACCTCATTGAATCCATAAATCTGGAGCCAAACTCATTCAAACAATTTGCAGCCATTACAACCAATTTGCAGCCATTACAACAATAGACATCCAAGAGTATCATACTTCACCCACTTTTCTTATTTTTCTTCACTAAATTACACTTTTTTTAATCTCTGTGCCACTCCCCATATGTATATTAATCAATGGGACGGAGGAAGTATAACTTACATTATTCCGTACTTGAAAACATCAAAACCATTTATTTATTTATAACCAAAATAGTCATACATAATAAAATATGTATTATTATTCTTTTGAAAATAGCAAAAATTATTCGAAATTATTTTTTTTTTTGTTATCTTAAAGTTGTATGTCCTTCTATTTCTTTATAAATGAGTTGGGCATCAAAATTAAGACACGGTATAAAATAAAGTAAAAAAAAAAGGTGGATAAAATTTGAGATCGGTTAATATTTAATATACAAAGTAAGTAACATATGTAGATGTAGTTAATTTTTTATAATAAAATTTTATAATGTCCGATAAATTTTCAAATATAAGAAATTAACAAAAAAGCGTTAAAAAAATAAGATTTTTTCTGTAAATTTACTCAATAAACCCTTTTTGTAAAATATAATTTGATAATTTAAATATTTAACCATAATTTAAAATTTTTCACTTTCTCCAACTAACTCATTCTCATTCGATTATTTTACATAAGTTTGATTTATATTGTTTTTCATTTAGGGATCGTTTGGTTCAGCCTTTTCAGGTATCAAGTATGGGTTTGGTTCATTTCAAACCCATACCTGATGTTTGATTGGAAAATTTATTCGTTCAAACCCATACCTCAAACCCCCAAGGTATGGGTTTTTATACCTTAGGGGGGAGGTGGGTATGGAACATGGGTATGAGGAATCAAAAATATTTTTATTTTATATACAATTACATCAAATGCTTGACACAAAATTAAATCAACAACTCAAAATTGGATAAAATAAAATTAAAAAAATTACTTTTCATCAATAAAAAATAATAATTGAAAAATATTTAAATCAATATACTTATATAAAGGAGAAGCATGAGGCGTTTAGGTGGCGCCACTTAGAGAGCTCAGTTCTATTTTTCTAATTTTTTGAAATTTTCGGATGAAAAAATATCAAAAATAAGAACTGTCATTTTTAGTATCGGATATATTGAAAGAAAATTTCAGACCTACCTTTTTCAAAATATTAAAATCAAATCAGAATCTGAAACGGTCATCATATTTTTGGAAAAGATGTACATCAAAAACAGAAAATATTTTTGATAAGTCGGTCTTTTCTCAAATCAACCTCTATAAATTCAGGTCAGACTTCATAAAATTTAACACACAATTTTTCTTGAGCTTATTTCTCTTCTCCATCTAATACAATAATGAGTTACACTATGCTAGATGCTTTGAATGACGATAGAGATGATTGGCTGAGAGTAATATTTTGTCGGATGTGGTAGTCTACAAATCCAAACACGGGAGAACAATATAATCTTGACATGAAATTGGTGGATGAAAAAGTTAATAGATTAACTGTGAGGGATATATGTTTGTTCTTTATTGTTTTATAATATTTGTTTTGTTCATCGGATATGTTTGTTATTGTTAATTTTTATATTGTTTACTTTGTACACATGAAAAGATTATTTATGCAACACTTTCACAATATCTGTTTGTTCGGTTCAAGCACCTTTTAAGTGAAACTGTTTATACAGTATAAATAAAGGCTGAAGCAAGGGTAGTTACATACCGAGATCTCATGGATTTAAATTGATGTTTTTGTAGACAATCAATCCAAAAAAGGAAGGAATCACTAATAAACCCGTGCATGGATTGGAGTTCATACGTCCCGAAATGATTAATGTTCATACAACTAGAACATAATGTTTATCTCTATTAAAATTAAGGATTTCGGAGTTTTATCCCAATATCTTTTAGACTTTTACGCACCTATGTTAAACACAATCAAAATTAAGATTTGTCGTGTTTTGAATCGTTAATTACATGCAGATTTTTATTTTCATTTTTTCACTCATGAATTATAATCCGATTTTGCAATTTTATATATAAATATTGGTATTGCATCAAGATGTTTAAAATATAAAATTATTTTATTCTATTAATATTAATTTTGAATCATTAATATAATTTTTATAAGCTGCCGCATATTTATTTTATTTTATAAACATTAATATTAAATCATTAATATAATTTTTATAGCCCGCCGCAACGCGCGGATTCTCAACTAGTTCAATATATTATTCATTCCATCACCCAACCAAACACATGATATCAAGAATGATACCTTATCCCCATACCACTTTAACCCGATTCCTCATTCCAACCCCATACCACTCCGTGAACCAAACGACCCCTTAAAGGATTTCATGATGGTTGGACTTGAAAGTTGGAAATAATTAAAATTTATTAAAATTTATTAAAAATATAATATAATATTTTGTATTTACAAAAATTAAAGTTATATTAAAAATCATAAAATCTTAATGTGAAATATTAAAGACAGGGTGGGCAGTAAAAGCAGTTTCCCAGTCCCAGTACCACTTTGCTTCTTGAATTTGAAATGACTTAGTATTGCACCAGTTAGATTAATAGCTTTGCGACCATTGTTCTTCACTTTAACTGTTGTTGCCATTCCCAAAGGATAGAGGGACACAACATATGTTATACTAAGAGTTCCATGGTACACCAGCTTAAATCTACCTGCACTATGGATAATTTCAAAGGAAAATTAAGTTTTGATCTTATTACTGGGACTCTATTAGCAAAATAACTAAGCATTCCCCAGTTTCATAATGCAGATTGAAAAATTAAAAACATAGTTGCCATATATAGCACATTTTCATCTTATGATTACGGGAATGGCTTCCACCACATATATAGAAACATCATCCACTTCACAGATATTACAGTATAACATAGTTCTATGGAACATCAATTAAAATCTCAGAGAAGTCTTCGAAACAGGAGGGTAAGCCAAGGAAAAAAAGCATAGAGACGATGCAATCTAAATATCTAATTCTTTTAAAAATGATTGTGTTCTTTGCACAGGCTTTATGCATTTTGAAAGCTTCTGTGAATTTTACATCAGCTTTAACAGATTTCTTGATCAAAAAGTGTGTAAGAAGGAATCAATAAGAGGCCTAATATGTATGAAGTCTACATTTGTCTGGATAGGATGTTTCATTCCTTTGGCAGGAAATTTGCTCCCAAAAAAAGAATTTCACTTTGTAAAGGATTGATTTTTCTCTATAAATAGAAGCGCATATAAGACGGAACTTGATTATAATGCAACCTTTCCTGTTACAGGAATTAACAGAGGTACACAATGAATATGAAATCTGGAAAGCCTAGAAAACAGAAACATAAGCGACACCCTGCAAAACAATTGAACAAAAATTAAACAATTGTTCCTGAATAATGATTAGAAGACTCCAAATTGAGTAGCAAGAAAAATCAGATTATTCTTCGTGTTTCTCTTCACCGTCAGCCAGCAGAGGATCAGCCACATCATCTTCCTTATTTGCATCTGCATCAACATCCTCCTCTACTCCTTCCTACATATTAATCACTCATAATTTTGTTGGGTTTCGGGGCAACAAACACAGCGGATAATCGACGTAAAATCAAAATTTTCCGAAACCCTAACCCGAGGATCCATCTATAAAGTACGGCTGATCATGAAGATACAAAATAATACCTTGTTGAAGCTTTACGTTAGCGAAAGATGGAGGTCCGGAACGAGCAATCACCACGCAGCCCTCGGTCTAAGGATCGCGTCTCTAAGCAGTCCACACGAACGTTTGATCGCCAAAGATCACTGGAGCCGGTACTAGCCGAATGCAGCCTCTCTCTCTCTCTCTCTAGCCTCTCCTGATATGGAGCTGCTAGGGTTTTTAATAAAACGATTTTATGAAACTCTTAACCCTAAAACAATACATCATTATGTATTTATAGGGAAGAGAGATAGATGGGCCTAACCCTAATCGGATTTGGGCTTCTCCAAACCTAATCCGATTTTGGTTTTAATATTAAATTCGAAATTCTAATGACTTAATTAAGACCAGCTCAATCAAATAATTTATTTCGAATTAATTAATCATTTAATTTAAATTCAGAATTTAAATTAAAACTCCTTTAAACGTTCAAAGTGTGTGACCCTTTAGGTTATTATTAATTTTAATATCCAATAATAAAATTATAAACAATGAGCGGCATCTAGTAATACATCATTGCTACCCAAGTAATAATAATAATTGGTGATTCAATTAAACCTTTTGTGAATAATGTACAATGTAATATAATCCCTTTAACCTTATATTATAGATCAGACTCAAGGCATGTATTGTGTCATCCTCTTCATCGTCTAATCCGAATTTCCTTGATCAATGAGTAGACTATTAAACAAATCAATATTTGAGCACGGCCATGCATTTTATAGTCTCACTCAATCAAGAGGCCAATAATATCACTCCTAAAATAGGAGGGTTAAATCCTTTCTAGATCATTCATATTTCTCATACGATTCATTATATACCCAATGTACATTTCATCATCACCCGGTCAAAGGTAACTTTTAGTGCAACCAAAGTATATTAATTCTCATATAGAAATATAATGATATCAAGTCAAAGGATCATTACATCATTATCACAGTGAGAATTTCCAATGACACTTATTAACATGTAAAATCTCACGGTGGGTCATTCCAGTGCCATGTGTCGATACATGCACTTATGTTCTTGACTTTAGCATCACTATACCTATGATCAATGAGATGTGATCATCAGTCAACAAACATACTAGTCTTAATGCATCATTATTGTCCCTTAACAATAATACTCGACTAGGGACATTTAGGAATATGATATTATTCTCATAATCTCATTTCTAAGTCACGTACTTAGAGATATAGAATTACATATAATATTCCAAGGACATTTATTATGCTTTCAATTTATTACGCAGTAAATAAAGACACAATAAATATTTATTCAATAATCAATATAACATAATCCATAAATGTCTACGATAGAACACAATAGTATTGTCTCTAGGACACCAATACTAACAAATTTCAATACACGCACAATTATCATAAAAAGCATCAACAAATTCAGACAATTGAAAAGAAATTTCTCACATCAAGCTCCAGCTCCATTGGCTCATTCTCATGTCTACACAAAATACAATTACATTAGCATCAGTCCAGATAATACAAATGCTCTACTTGATTTAAAATATATGTAAATTTCATCTCATCTCTATTCAGTGGAGGAATTAACTTTTGAAGTAAATTTCCAACAAATTGACCCCAACATCCAACCTGAGATCTTATACCATGTTCATTTATCAAAAAAAATCAATGCTCCTACTTTTATTGGAGCTTTTACTCTTAATTTCAAGTAAATTCCTCCACTGTCATAATCTGTATATAGAGTAAAATCTCTGTAAATTAATATCTAAGATTAGTCATCTTTTTATTTGAAATTAATTTACACGTAATATATAAGACGTAATTCATTATTATATTTTGTATTTGCTGGATTTTTCTGGAGAGTTTCTGCTCTATAATAGAATGATATTATCAACTTTTCAACTATAAATTAAATTGACATGTATTTATCTTTGATCACATCCTAAAAGACCTTACTAACAAAATTATACTCCCACACCCCTGAGACATCTACTAATAGTATTAATCCACATTCGGACAGTCTCTCCCTCCAACTTGATGAAAGAACAACAAATTTCTGATTGTCTTATTCTCAACTATCACAACACTTACACATCATGGCAGTATCACAATGTCACTATAACCTGATGATTAGAATTCTTCCAAATAATTGAGACTTTTGCAACTACTTAGCCTCCTATAATCCTCTTAGAAAAAAGCATAAAAGCAAAAAACTATGACGTAGATCAATTTTTTATTTGCAAAATAGTATATGGACAGCCACATATGTTTTATATATGTAGTATAAAAGTACAACGATACCTTTTCTTGATTGAGGCATACTTCTCATTCTCACATACAGAATTGTAAACATTTCCAAGAAGAACACTTTTTGCATCCTTAAGCACCTGAAGTAGAATATAGTCTTCAAAATTGATCTAACAAAAAGACACCTGGAAGTTAGTATATATAACAAAACCTTTTCAACATAAAAAGTATACACTGAGATATAGATATATCATATATGTACACATGAAGGTTTACTATGTTACATTCTAGATCTTGGTTCACATTTTCAGCAGAATTTAAGATAGCAGCCGACACATTAGTACTTGAGCTTGTCGACACATCAGTATTTGAGCTTGCAGAAAAATAGTATAAATCATTGTACACAGAAACATGTACAAACTGGTCTATAAAATGTAAAAAGTGGTAAAGATATGCAATAAGGCCCCAAGGGTAATAAAATTTTCTCTTTCTTTCTTTCATGGTTCAAAAATATTATATAATAAAAACAGGATGACTTGTGACATAATAAAGTTGGCATTACCTAGCTGCAGCCAAAAAACCAAGAGATATCATCATTTCCCAGCCATTGATATTAGGGATGCCAAAACAAAGAAAGATAAATTTGAATGCTTAGAAACTATAGGATCATACCAAATAATTGAAGCATGTTGACTAACATAGAATCCACATGACTTCTCTTCATCCTTTCAAGAACCCTTTCAAAAGCAGGCTCCCAGTGGTCTCCCCTAAAGCAGCTATCAGATCTGCTCTTCGTGGGTCTAAAAATGCTCCAACTGCCGAGCCAAGTGGAACAACAGCCTGCTGCAACGCATTTAGGCGGATATGAGGCTGGTTTATCATACGCGTGTTTCCTGATCAACGCCAATATATAACCAACAAAAACATGCTCAAACTTTTAGCACCAGCAACATCATAAAATGAATAGCATGACACAGTATATTAACAGTACTATAGCCACTAAAAATTTACAACCTAAAAAATACACAGAAACATAGGAACATATTGATGAAAAATTAAATCTTTATGTAACTACTGATATGATCTAACGTTTTCCTCACTTGTGTGCAAAGACACTTTTACAAAACCTAAAGCTTTCATTAAAATTTTTAAGATTGCAACCAAGTTGATTCACATTACGCCAACATGAAGCCAGAGACATAATCTCCACTCACGTAATGCAAGTTGGGATATAAATTCATCTCGTACCCACACCACACTTCACTGTAAAGAATCCACATTTTGTTTATAATCCAAGCACCACACTTCACTGTAAAGAATCCACATTTTGCTAGAGCATGCTACATTTGAATACTGAGATTGGATTTTTTACCTGTAAAGTTATGTCTTGTACACTTCAGCAAAGTCAACTCCATTTGTTGCTTCAAGCAATTCTGAAGTTATATCCAACATCCAAGTTGCTGGATTCTGACCATCTTTTATTCAAACAAATTGGTAAGTCCAAAAACTGATACTTCTGGGTTTCACTTACGATCCAGAAGTATGTTGCTGGATCTAACATCACTTTGGGTTCTAGCCCTACATCATTTTGCTTAGTAATATGATCCTCCTGCATTGAATTGCACCCAAAAACATTATATCCATCCAAAATCGAAAATACACATTTCTGACGTCAAATACACACACATACATTATATCCATCCAAAATCGAATATAATTTTGCCTATATTCATATGCAAATGTACAGACATTGCACCCTGGCACTGAGAACTGATATAATCGATTAAGACATTTGGAAATATATATGCAACACTTGCAAGAAGATAAATCAATATATGCATACACACTCAAATAAACAAAATTAAAAATACCAAATTCATTGAAGCATTATATCAAACAGTTGGTGGTATAAAGAAACAAAAGCAAGAAAGAAAAAGATAATGAAATCAAGAACTACACAAAAAAAACGAAAAAATAGAAGAGATGGTGGCGGTTACATATCAATGTCCGAAGATCTTCAAATAGTTAACCACTATACCTGAGACAAATTAAACAACCAAAATTAGTAGGGTGGTTGAATACCCAACTTCAGTTTTCTCTCCATCTGGGTGCGAGTAATGAGAGAAGCGGCAATTTGATTTTGAAAACTACATTGAATTCAAATTTGAAAACAGATTAGGTCGGGTACTGTAATCGCAAGAATGTCTTAATCAGGCGACACGTCCGTGAATTGAATGGTGGATTAGCTGTGTAGTTGGTAAAGTAGATGGAGGCAGATAATTTTATTTTGTAAGCGTGTAGTTGAGCACGTGTGTAAGGAGCATACAGCTTAAACCGTATGCAGGCAATGGCATTCTCTGTAAATACAGGGTTTTGTGGAAGGGCTTTTAGTAATAACACACTATAACAGCCTTCAGGCTTTATAATATAAATAGAAGTATGTTGCTGGATCTAACGTCACTTTGGGTTCTAGCCCTACATCATTTTGCTTAGTAATATGATCCTCCTGCATTGAATTGCACCCAAAAACATTATATCCATCCAAAATCGAAAATACACATTTCTGACGTCAAATACACACACATACATTATATCCATCCAAAATTGAATATAATTTTGCCTATATTCATATGCAAATGTACACACATTGCACCATGGCAAAACTGAGAACTGATATAATCGATTAAGACATTTGGAAATATATATGCAACACTTGCAAGAAGATAAATCAATATATGCATACACACTCAAATAAACAAAATTAAAAATACCAAATTCATTGAAGCATTATATCAAACAGTTGGTGGTATAAAGAAACAAAAGCAAGAAAGAAAAAGATAATGAAATCAAGAACTAACCAAAAAAACGAAAAAATCGAAGAGATGGTGGCGGTTACATATCAATGTCCGAAGATCTTCAAATAGTTAACCACTATACCCGAGACAAATTAAACAACCAAAATTAGTAGGGTGGCTGAATACCCAACTTCAGTTTTCTCTCCATCTGGGTGCGAGTAATGAGAGAAGCGGCAATTTGATTTTGAAAACTACATTGAATTCAAATTTGAAAACAGATTAGGTCGGGTATTGTAATCGCAAGAATGTCTCAATCAGGCGACACGTCCGTGAATTGAATGGTGGATTAGCTGTGTAGTTGGTAAAGTAGATGGAGGCAGATGATTTTATTTTGTAAGCGTGTAGTTGAGCACGTGTGTAAGGAGCATACAGCTTAAACCGTATGCAGGCAGTGGCATTCTCTCTAAATACGGGGTTTTGTGGAAGGGCTTTTAGTAATAACACACTATAACAGCCTTCAGCCTTCAGGCTTTATAATATAAATAGATAAATAGATATATGTCATGTGTGACCACTAATCATGGATGTTTCATTATTTTCTTAAAAAGAAATTTAAATGTAAGATATGTTACACCAGTGTACTCTGAACGAGTTTACATAGTGTTAATAAGGGGAGAGGAATTTGGTTTGTTGAATGAATACAGAGCCTGAATAGAACGTGTAAAATTTGGATCCGAGTGGACCGTGGTTATGAAACAAGACGGAAAATGTGAAGTAAACTGGAAAGGATTACTTTGTTTGCTGATTTTTTCTAGAAATATAAAGCTCCATTCCTGTCAGGACTTGCCTACTTGGGCACTTGGGGCCTAGAGTATTGACAATGGAAAACTTATAAAATTTGCATCTTAACTTTTTAAAGAACGAGAAAGACCAAGAACAAAGTACATTTTAAATAAAGAACTAATTTAACTAGAAACTGCAGTTATCTGCAAATGTAAACAATAATCCCATACAAACTTTTCTCGCCCTGCTCTCAACATTCAGCAGATCACATGGCCTGCAGAGTTCATCTTCATCAACCGGCACATTTTTGTTCTGAACTGACAGATATACTACTACTGATACACTCTTTGAAGTGAAAGGGAATATCATCTAATAGGCCCAAAAAGGGAAGTACAAGTACAGGATCTATGTGTAGGAAAACATATTATATAAAGTAATTATCCAGCAGCGCGGCCATTATTTTGGCCTTCTTCACTGATTTCTTCCAGAATCACAATGAGGGTGATGATGAAAGCATAATCAACATGCGGGAACACAGTCACTACAAATTGGTCATTTCCAAGTGCAGTTCTACCAAGTCTATGCCTCCGATGCATCTGCTCAAAGTTTATAATTACAAATTCAAGAGACAGGTATTATATTGAAGATAATTTACAAAATTTGACAAGTAGTAAGATAAGCTGATGTGCTTTCCTTTACCATTCTCAGGCTCCCTTTGATTTGACAATAAAAATAAGATTTTTATAAAATATTATCTTAAATTCTTTGTTATCTTAAATTAACAAAGTCCTAAATTAAGGACTTCCTCCGGCCGGTGGCATGTAGCTCCCATGTCCCTTCATCATCGCCAATGTAATTGTTATGTTGTAATATAATTGTTGCTGGTTTTGTAATATATAAATTGGAATTTTTAGTATTTAATCATTATTTGAGTTATGTGTTGAGGAAAAAATATTTTAAATATTATATTACAAAATCTAATTACAACGAGAATGACAAGTTTGTTATATGAACGATCAGATACAATCTATTAAAATCTAGACTATTTAAAATTCCAAGTTATGAACTGGCGCCGAATACATAGTATCACCTCTCAAGGTAAACATGCATACAAAATTATTCGGTGGCCTTGATTTAATCTTCACCACTGCGGTCTTCATTGATTTCCTCAAGAATCACAACGAGAGCAACGATGAAGGCATAATCAACATGCGGGTACACAGTCACTGCAAATTTGTCCTTTCCGAGCACAATGCTACTAACGCTATGCTTCCTGTGCATCTGTTCAATTGCCAATTCATTACAAATGTTGTAGATTAAATGCATGACAACAAGGGCCTCATGAACTGACAGATTAATTAATAATGGGAATATGTTGTAATGATCAAAGGTACCTGGGCTATGACAGTTGAATTTGCGGCATAAATGGTGCATGATCTCTCGAACCAGCTACCTTTGATTTTGAAGTCACAGTGATGTTCAGAAGTGTTGGATGCCAAGAAGACATCCAACTGAGTCTTGAATTGGAGAAGAGATGACTTCTTTACACTGAAAAGTAAATCTTTCGAGTCTTTGCTATCTCCTCTGTAAACCTCCCACCTTCTATGTACACTCATTATCTGAAAAATGCGCAAAATTTATTGTTTATAAGATTCTCCGAATACCAAAACCAGTACTCCGTCCCTCTGGATTCTATACGTTCACTATTTGGCACGTAGTTTAATGCCTCCATAAAACATGGTTCCATAACCTATTTTTAAGATTTTCTTTTTTTAATAATAATTAAATTTTTTATTCAGAAAACAATATTCAAAGAAAAAGTTATGGAACTATACTTTAGAGAAGCATTAAAGTGTGTGTCACTCCCCCTGCGTATACAACTCAGGTACGGAGGGAGTAAAATTTAAGAATATGAATTGGATTACGAAAGAATTTACCTTTTGCTGGAGAGACAGGATAGGATTACCAGCAGCATCAAGCAAAATACGACGATCTCGAAGACTGAGTAATTTGCCCTTAACTTTAAACATGATGTTACCATTAGCATCCGTGACCCCAAAGTTACCTTCTGATATTGTCAACATCTTGCGCACAATGGTTAAATCAACGGGGTATGGTGCCATAAAATGTTGCCCCACCACCACCACTGCTGGATTACCTCCAGCAGGCGCCATGTAGCTCCCTTGACCCGTCATCATCTTCGTCTTCTTCTTGATTATATATCAAATTTTTAGCTTTGGTTTATCTTGTATTTTTGCAGAAAAGATTTTGTTCGATTGTGCAAGTCGTTCAAAGGTAGGCCTAAATATATAGACCATGCAGACTTATATTTTAACTGTGAATAAGGAAAATACAAGGAAGCGATGGCTGCGGCTGTTTTACGTTTCAAAAAGCGTGTGCCTGGTTAGACTTCATTCCCATCTACTAATTGAGAATAAGACTTTGCTTCAAAATAGATTATATTTTAGAAGGTTCTCATAAGCAGAGAATGTTTCAATTAACGACTGAGCTTCTACGAATTGACACATGTTTTGTTCCTATAAATTAACAGATGTTTTCATAAAAACAAGACTAGTCTCGAATGATCAGTAAAAAATTATCATTTTAGATTTAAGCCCCAAATTATATTGATTTTTGGCTCCGCCACCGCTTGTAATGTATTATACAGATAAATATCGACTGACATGCAGTAAATTGCAATGTTGTGGGTTTATTTTGCAGACATTCACAGCTACATGGAGACTGCTTCCAGAACATCTTTAAATTTTTATTTAAATGATCGGTGGCTAATTTGGCATCTAACTTTTAAGATAATGAGTATTAAGAAACAACAAATTGGTCAAATAGACTATCCATGTTAATTACCTAATAGTTGCAGGGTACCCTGCAATCTGAGTGCTAACTATACAGGGTCCATGTATGCAATTGTTATTTAGTTCAACATTCATACACATTTTATATTCAGGATTTCAGTAGCTATGGCAACTTTTTAAAAATAGTCTCCAGCATTGTTTATAGAACACATGGATTCTCAAGCATACTTTCCTAATTTAATGCTAAAAGGATTCAGGTGCAAATGGAATAGATGGTGAAGTTTTACCTAAAAAAAGAAATTAAAATGTAAGATGTGTAACAGCAGTTACTACTACTGAGTACTGGATATATGCTTTCAAGTGAAAGGGAATACTATCATCTAATAAGCCCAGAAAGGGAAGTACAAGTACAGCATATATGTGTTGGAAACATATCATAAAGTAATTAGCCAGCAGCGCGGCCAATCATTTGGCCTTGTTCACTGATTTCTTCCAGAATCACAATGAGGGTGATGATGAAAGCATAATCAACATGCGGGAACACAGTCACTACAAATTGGTCATTTCCAAGCGCAGTTCTACCAAGTCTATGCCTCCGATGCATCTGCTCAAATTTTATGATTACAAATTCATGAGACAGGTATTATATTGAAGATAATTTACAAAATTTGACAAGTAGTATGATAAGCTGATGTGCTTTCCTTTACCATTCTCAGGCTCCCTTTGATTTGACAATAAAAATAAGATTTTTATAAAATATTATCTTAAATTCTTTGTTATCTTAAATTAACAAAGTCCTAAATTAAGGAAGCATTAATTTTCAAGGCATATATGTTGTAGTTTAATAGAGGGTACCTGGGCTATGACGTTAGAAGATGTTCCGGAATAAATGGTACATGATTTCTCAGACCAGTTGCCTCTGATTTTGAAGTCACAGTGCTCTTTCTTAGTATTAGATGCCAAGAAGACATTCAGGGTAGTGTTGAATAATGACTTCTTTACGGTGAAAAGTAAATCTCTCGAGTCCTTGCTATCTCCTCTGTATACTTTCCTTGTACTATGCAGACTCATGGACTGAAACCAAATATCGTCTCAATTAACAAGAAAAACTTTTGCCAAGAAAAGAAAATATATACTCCCTCTCTCCGAACAAGTTCTTTACGAGACTTATAAAAGCCTCAAGATACGTGTAAACAGTGAACGTAAACAACCTGGTAGGACGGAAGGAGTACTACCCTACCTTTTTGTGGAATGATACAATGGGAGTAGCAGCAGCATCAAGCAAAATACGGGGAGCAAGAGGGCTCATGAATTTGCCGACTTTGAAGACGATGTTATCATTAGCATCCATGACAACAAAGGTACATGCTGAAATAGTCATCATCTTGGGCACAATTGTTAGATCAACTGAGCATGGAGCCATGAACTGGTTCCCCACCACAGGCGCTTCTGGCGCCATGTAGCTCCCCTCAGGGGCGGACCCAGGATTCTAAACCTACCGGGGCTGGAGCAAAAAAAAATTTTTCGCACGTTTAATGAAAAGACAAATGAGCAAACTAGCATATACCTATAAAAGCAAAAATCTGATAGTTCAACTATTAACTTGCAGCCTAACATATTCAAAAGGAGTCGGAGTCGGAGCCGGTGTAGCACTAGAAGTGGGAAAATAGGAGAATAATGTCTTTCTTTTTCGATCTTGACTCCTACAATTGTAAAAAATATATCAAACAAATGAGTTAATATAAAAGGAAAAACAAAATCACATTATAAGAAAACAATTTGTAGGCAGAGTTGGAAGTCAATAACAAGCAGAATAACAGCCTATATAACAAACAGAACATATCCTACGCAGAAAAAAAAAGCGGAAAAAATTAAAAAATCCTTGCCACTTGCCAGCATTAAGAGCATTTTAATCAATTCTTGCCTATCAAGACCATTACTATTATTATTTTTTAATAATTATCATTATTTTTCAACCTTAACAGTGAGCACTTTCTAAACTAAAACAACAACTCCTGTACAATCAGTGCTTGCCTAAGAGTTAAAAGTACCAAAAACACTTGAAGAAACATACACATACAAATTCTCAGATCAAAATTGAAAATCGCTAACAAATCACAAACTTCAACTTCATATTAAAATTAGCAGTAGCAGCACATCCAAAAACGAAATAAATAATAGAAAGCGCAACTAAAGTGAAGGAAACATACATAATTGATGAAGAGACGGAGAGCCGAGACTGGAAAGCGAGTGAGCTGAGCGAGTGACCTAATTTCAGTGAGGTGAAGACGTGAAGTACAGTTGCAGGGGGTTTAGTTTTAAAATTTTTAAGTTGCAGGGGGTTTAGTTTTAAAATTTTTAATTCAATCGTAAGCCTTGAATTTGTTTAAAGGGATGGGCTGTGTTTTAGTTTGATTAAGTTTGTTCATATGGGCTGGATATATCATATATGGGCTGGGTTATAAGTATAACAGGGCTACATTTTATTTCCACCTGGGCTGGGCTATTTAACACATATATATACTCAATGGACTACAAAATTTTGACCCGGGCTGGAGCCAACCCCGGCCCAGCCCACGGTCCGCCCCTGGCTCCCCTCACCCATCATCTTCTCCGGTCTTCTTTTTTATACGAATTGGTTCCACGTCTTCATTCTCAAGCTAGGCCGAAATATATAGGCCATGCATATTCATGTTCTAACAGTCAACGAGGAATCTACATGGAAGCGTTGTCTGTCGCCGTCTTCCACAAGTGCTTCCCTTATTAGACTTCATATCAACCACATAAATGTTTATCATGTTCATACTTTTCCAAAACCTATTTATTATATCTAACTGTATTTTTTTATTATATTTATACCTTCTAAACATACTTATTATTAGTTTACATATTTAATTATTAACATCAAATTCATTAGAATATCAATAATTTTTCGTGGCATAATATTTTAATAGAATTATTTTACAAGAATAAAAATGGAACATAATTTTGAAGAAAATAATTTAGTCAACCATGTCACGACAATCATAAATTATTGAAACTTAATAAATTATTAAAGTTATAATATATTTATAACTTCTCAGAAAGTATTGCTTATAAGTAATGTAGGTTGGATTCGATTGTAATATTTTTTAGATTTAAGATTTTAAATATTTTATATGTTAAGCGAATGCGGCCATATGTTTCGCTCATTATTGTTTCATAAGCAGATGCAGATTGTAATTGACAGTTCGAGGGTTTGTCTCGGCTAGGTTTTTGTAATTTATTAAATTTTTCGCTTTTCGTCAAAAAAAGAATTCCAGTAATCTTAATATAGCAACATTGTTAATAGAGTCTCCAGCATTTTTTATAAAGCACATGGATTCTTAAATATACTTAAATAATTTAAATCTGTATTGTCGCGAGCATTATGATTTCCATTCTCAGAATACTTCAAAAAGGATTCATGTCAAACTCCAAATCCAATGGAAGGTGTGTATTTACCTGAAAAATATGACAAAATCTGCATAAAGCTCATTTAAAATCTTCATCCTCGGAACTCCAATGTAGGATGTTAGAGTTTACTCATAATGAGCTTACAGAGCCTGAATGGAACCAATACAGAGCAGAATACAAAGAGAGAAATTATGGAACAAGACGGAAATTGTGCATTTCAAGTAAACAGCAAAGGTTGTTTTCCTGTTTTTCCTAGAACTATTAAGCTCCATTTATGTTGGGACTTGGGAACCTACATAATTGACATTTGAGCTTTAAGAACCTTTACAAACTGTATCTCAACTTTGGGAGAAGAATAACATAAAACAAGAAGAAAATACATTTTTGAATAAAGAACTGATCAACTTAAACTGCAGTTATCTATAAATGCTCATACACAATTATCTACTATCTAGTACTGCACTCAACATTTTTCACATCATATTGCCTGCAGAGCTCATCTTCCTCAAGTGGCACATTAATATTCTGAGCTGACAGATATACTACTACTGATACATTCTTTGAGGTGAAAGGGTATATCAAACAACTTGAAAAACATACTTATAAAGTAATTAGCTAGCACTGCCAGCACCGCCGCCATTATTTTTGCCTTCTTCATTGATTTCTTCCAGAATTACAATGAGGGAAACGATGAAGGCATAATCCACATGCGGGTACACAGTCACTGCAAATTTGTCCTTTCCAAGCACAACGCTGCTAAAACTATGCTTCCGATGCATCTGCTCAAATTTGATAATTATCAATTCATGAGAGAAGTTTTAAATTAGAGATAAACTATGATTTCTGACTAGTAGTAAGATCCATAGTATTTCAAAAATTAATTGGCAATAAAAATACGGTTTTTATAGAATATTATCTCAACTTTTTAAGAAGTGAATTCATAAATAGATAGCAACAAGGGCATGGAATTCACAAAATTCAATATGAAAGAAGCATTTGCAAAGCATGCTGTGGTAGTAGAAGGGTACCTGGGCTATGACATTAGAAGATTTCCCAGCATAAATAGTACATGATTTCTCAAACCAGCTGCCTTTGATTTTGAAGTCTCGATTATCTTTTGAAGTGTTGGATGCCAAGAAGACATCCAGTTGAGTCTTGAATTGGAACAGAGATGACTTCCTTACAGTAAAAAGTAAATCTCTGGAGTCCTTGCTATCTCCTCTGTAAACTTTCCAAGTACTATGCATACTCATTATCTGAAAGGAAATACCGTCTCAATTAACAAAGAAAAACATCCATCTAATTATGATTATCATTTGATATATATTAAAATGAGAAAGAAAGAAAATACCTTCCTCTGGAAAGAGACTATGGGATTCCCGGCAGCATCAAGCAAGACACGACGAGCACGAAAGCTGAAGAATTTACCCTTAACCTTAAACAAGATGTTACCATTTGCATCCGTGACTCCAAAGTTGCCTTCTGAAATGGTCATCATTTTGCGCACAATTGTTAGATCAATCGGGTATGGTGCCGTGAACTGTTTCCCCACCACCACCACCTCAGGCGCCATGTAGCTCCCTTGACCCGTCATCTTCTTCTTCTTCTTCTTCTACTTAAGATATGCAGATCAGTAGAGGTACACACAATTTTCAACAATAGAAATCAAGAACTGTTGAACTCTGGATTTTTCCTTGGGGTATCGCTGAAAAAAAGCAATTCTGACTTTGGATCTCGTTGGTCTAAGCGAGATATATAGGGCGTGCAAAGTCAGATTAATTGTGAATTAAGGAAAAGACAAGGAAACATACTACTTAGCTGTTGCGTATGTTTCCGTGATTAGATTAGATGATGTACGACTTGGCTTAGTTTTTAAAGTTTTCTTTATAAACACGCAGGGCAGGATTTTGCATTGTCAAACGTTGTTCACGACATCATGACTATCAAACAGGAGGCTATGAGTGTACATTTGTGATCGCTCAATTTTAATACTAGAATGTACTTATCGAAAATAAGACTTTCGACGAGTAAAAATGTTGAGAACCAGTACATTATATCACAAGCGTCCAAATCTGAGCTCTGACATCATTTTGAGAATCAATCTATCGTTTCAAGATGTCAGAGAAATGCTCCAAATGAATCTTATATTTTGACAAAAAAGAATTACGGCAACTCTGGTAAAAATTAAATCCTGTATCAGCAGCTACCTGGTGTTGTGCAGCTGATATCTTCAGTTCTTTGATGTTTAGTGAGTGTTCTCGAACTTTTTCTCAAGAAGTCAGAATTGCCATATGCCTGTTATATGTAATTTTCTTCCGAAAATAAATTATTTAGTTTTTATAAATATGAAATGTTAAATTTGAAATTTTAATCTCTATTAAATATATAATATTAAATATGTTATAACAATATGATATTTTTTTATGAAATAAGTCTTTATTTTTACTAAAAAATGGCTGTACAAACCTCCCAGAGTTCCGGTAATCTTGTCATCCTGCCCAATGAATTTTTCTAGTAACAGATAAAAGTGATGAGTTCTTTTCTGAAGATATATTTAGAATCGCAATTAAAATTTGTTCTTTTTATTCATAAGAACAATATAAAATCTGTGATTTAAAATTTAGAAATCTAATACTCTTTTTTTTTTGATAAAAAGAAATCTAATACTAAGTACTACTTTAAAATGCCGTGCTTCAAAGAATAAATAAAGTGCTATAGAAACAAGTGTACTTATTCTAACATTCAACAACGTTGTTTCAGTTCATGTTCATTCCAAGGTTCCTTGCTGATGAATTGCTCTAAACTCAAAAGCTTCAATTCCATTACTCATGCAAATCACTCTAGAATCTTCGTCAGATTCAAATCTTCCTCTCCAAAATCTAAAAGAAAGAACAACCCCCTTAATCTCTATCTCAGAAAAAACAGAAAATGGCCACTCTCATCTCACAATGCCAAGTACCAAGAAAAATTCAACCAGCAAGAAGCCTTAAGAGCTCTAAAACAATCAGTTTCATCACTCTCACCAACCCATCTTCTCTCCTCTCTTATCAACTCTTTCACCATGTACAATTGTAATCCAACTCCCCTTGCTTATCATTTTGTCATCAAAACCCTAGTAAAATCTTCACAGTGGCAAGAACTCAGTTTGGTTCTTGACCATCTTGAAAAAGTTGAAATCTTTGAGACCCCAGAAGTTATTTTCATTGATTTGATTGAGGCTTATGGAAATTTTAATAAAATTCAAGAAGCTGTTGATATTTTTTTCAAGATTCCTAATTTTAGGTGTAACCCTTCTGTGGAATCTTTGAATTGTTTACTTTTGGTTTTGTGTGACAAGGGGTGGCTTGAAATGGTGCCTGAGATTGTATTGAAGAGTCATACGATGAGTATTAGGATCGAAGAGTCGAGTTATTGTATACTGATTAAAGCTCTTTGTAGGATTAATAAGGTTAATCATGCTTTTGGGCTGTTAATTTACATGATAGATGATGGTTTTGAGCTTGATGAGAGAATGTGTTCCTTGATTCTGTCTACATTGTGTAGGCAGGGTGATTTAAGTGTTGATGCTTTTACGGGTTATTTGGAAGAAATGAAGGCTTATGGTTTTTGCCCGGGGAGGTTGGATTTGTGCAATGTGATTAGGTTTTTGTTAAAGAATGGGAAGGGTATGGATGCTTTGAATGTTTTGGATCAAATGAAAGTTGATGGTATTAAGCCTGATGTGTTTTGTTACACCATGGTATTAGATGGAGTTATCTCGGAAGGTGAGTATGCTAAAGCAGATGAGCTATTTGATGAAATGCTTGTACTAGGCGTGGTGCCTGATTTGTGTACATACAATGTGTATATAGGTGGTTTGTTTAAGCAGAGAAATATAGATGCAGGACTGGATATGCTTGCTTGCATAGAGGATGTGGGGTGTAAACCTGATGTGGTTACGTATAATGGAATCTTGAGAGCATTGTGTGAGAGTGGAGAATTAAAGGCACTGAAGGAGGTTGTGAATTTGATGAGATCAAAGGGGGTTCAGCATGATTTAAAAACTTATGAGATTATGATTGCTGGTATGATTCGTCAGGGTGAAATTCGTGAAGCTTGTAATTTGCTGCAGGAAATGATGGAAAAGGGCCTTGAGCCACAATCTTCAACCTTTTTCAGGCTACTGCCTACTTTCGATCTGACAGGACCAGGCAGCAAGGAGCTGGAAGTTTTCAGGGAAATTACTGTTGGCAGCGTTGCTCTGGGGTCCTCAGGTTAGAGCACCTCAAAAATGAATCCTGCTCAATATCTTCAAATGTAATTTCAACTCTAAATAGAAAAGACTTAGCATTGGTTTTTGGTGCACACTTTTGTTGTTTCATACAAGAAAAACCGCCTGTAGTGGCACTATGGGACAAGCATATCTGGCAAGTTTTTCTGAAGAGCTGAAACTCAGTAGGGTTTTTTTCTGTCCGACGAGTTGCCATTGGAAGTGGGCGTACTGAAGAGACATTTTGCAAGGTTTTAATGAATATACGTTGTTACATGAAGAGACAATTTTGTTTGTCTCCTGTACATTTGTGTTATTTATATTTCCTTCATCAAGTATATATGTCCTGATATGGGAACTCTACGTGCTTTCTCTCTCAGTATTATTTTTAGTTCTAGCATTACTCTATCTATTTCTAGTTGTGCAGTTGAGTTCAAAAAAATTTGTTACCAGCTTCTTGTAACCCAGGTCATCCCTTCTATACAACATAATATTGTACAATTTAAGCTAAATTTTTCTAATATACGAATCGGTACTAATTTTACAATAATATAGCCTATAGATCACATTGGTTATAATCTTGCTATTTTGTTACCTTAAAAAAATATAAACTCATAATTCCTTTATTTACTGCAACGTGGTTCACAATTTAAAACAAATAAGAAATGTCATTGCAATCCTGCAATTTGTCTCGCATAAGAAATGTCAATACAATCCTGCAGTTTGTCTCGCATTCTTACTGACACACACCCTTACTGCTGACTCTTATTATAGATGTTCAAACTTTTTTATTTCTGTCCAAATTTAGAAATTGAGGCCTTTTTATATTTCTTACGCTTAAAAATTAGAAAGCTTTTCACCGTACTGTTAATTTATTTCTGGATGACTCTTCATATGATGAACAAATAAATCTCAACCAACCTTAAGTGCCGGGGTGATGTCTTAAAAAATTTGAGTGTGTCTGTACTTTATGGATATGACTTGGCAGAGAATTTCTCAGTAACTGTCTATGGTGAGATAAAATTTGCAGCATGTTCTTGTGAAGTCACATATAGATAGTGATCTAAACTTAAAAGGCTTTCTGGGCTGTGATGTCTTTATGCTCTGAAAGTTAAAAAAGTTTTCGTAGTACTGTAATATATCTCATAACTGTTTTCTCAGCAGGAATCTTTATGCTCTTTTCTTGAGGTACAATTATTGTGTAGAAAAGGACAACTGTCACATGCTTCCTTTGTAATGGTTCATAGTGGAATATGTATGAACTGTCTCTATGCTTCTGTTGCCCTTTATATGATGGAAGGCTAAACTAAAAGAATGGTTTCAATTACTGAAAAGAAAGGGAATGAAACTGGCAGCAGGATCTCATTGCACCCTTTCCTCTACTGCAGGTCAATACAAAGTTTATGTTAATGTATGAGATCTCAGTTGCATGTTTAGTGCTGGATGAGTTTTAGAAAGTTTAATCATTCCTTTAAAATCATCTACATGATTTTAGATGTATTTGCCAAACCTTAAAATAACCGATAATTGAACATACAAGCTAACATAGTATCAATAATCCTACAACCAGTTCTTGATGAAAAATATTAATAGAGTTATTCCCTAGTCAAATTAATAGTTTAGTAATGTGTTCATAAGAGTTACTTGCTGCCAGATTTAAACCATCACTGCTTCATTTGAACTCAAAAGAATGTTACTGTCGGCTCTGTACTGCAAGACTTGGGGATCACTTCTGCGGTAACGCGTATATGTTGCTACAAAGATTAAAGTACCTTTTAGCACCAGGTTCATCTTGTAATTCCAACTTTGCGTTATTTTTATTTACTTTGTTGTAGTTATTTATTATACTAAACACCTTAAGCATTTGATATCTCCAGGAACCAAACAGTGAGGATGTCTTCCCAGCAGCTGGTGCCAGGTAATATTTAACACTATTCATGAATATTCTGTTTTGGCAAATAATCTAAACAATCAAGACAAGGGCCATTTTATGTTGTGGAAAATATGTTACACTAATTTAGAAAATAGCAACCAATAGCAGCTTTGTAATAATATCAGTATGAATACAAAATGTCCATATCTGGACATAGGTCTTTGTAATAGACTGAAATATGTTTCCTATCCACGTAACTCCTAAAAGTGTCAATCTTGTACAATTTCAGCACAAGTCAACTTTCATATCATGTCCTCCGTTTCTTCTTTCTTTCGCACAATAATATTCCTGCATAGCAAGGCGGCTCCCAAGGACAACAAACAGTGAACTCTATACCATGCTTCATGTACAAACTGTTGGACATGATGTTAAAAATTGGATCTAGTAAAGTTTTGAGTTTATCTTCTAGACTGGCTACTCTATGAATTAAAGTTATTCCAAACTATCTACTTTACGTCCTTTTAAGTAAACGCTAGTGCTTATTGTTTGAGTTAGCTTCCCAATCCGAACACACTGTACCAGCATCTACTATAGTAATTACTTAAGATCCAGGTAATTGTATTTACAAAGAAATAACACAAGAGAAGCTCTTCTGTTGGGTGTGTTAAGTCAGCATACAATGTGTAATACAGATCCAAACATGATAGCCAGATAGCCGGTACCGATATGTCGACAATGGTACCCTTTCTTGTTTTTTACAGCTTCAGAACCCTTGAGAAAACAGTATATCTTTTTGTTGACATTGTCTATGCACTGTAAAAGCAATGATATAGCAAGATAAAATATTTCTCTTTCTTAATTGTGAAAATTATAATAAAGAATACAGTCTTACACATAAAATTCAGTGCAGATATTGATCCCAGAGATCATCATATTACAAGATTGGAAGAATTCTATGTCTTCATCAGTCCCTTTAACAAAAATTCATGCCTGGAATTGCGAAAACGCTGTTTCTTTTCTCCCCCAAATAAAATTAGACCAGTTTAGCTTAGAGGTCATTAGGGTTCTTTTCAGTTCACCACTAAGAAGTTCAATATTTTTGCCACTTAAGGTACTGGATGAGTATGGTATAGTGGTAAGAAAACATTTTAGGAACGACCATCCCAGCAGCACTCTAATTCTCGCTCCATTATGTATAATATATGTTTGTTGATGACTTTACTTATTATAGAATCTGTTAATAATCCCTATTGACTTGGTTAAGGAGGCAGTTTCGACACTTTAATCTTCTTTCTGGTTTTATGTGACAGAGTTGTCTTCACATTTACAATATTTTTCCTATAGCCATAATTTTAAGTTCTAACTATACATATTTCGACAGAAAAAAGTCACTAACTTTTCTAAATGCAGGCAATGACACTCACCAGAGAATGATGGATTGTACTCAATTTAACAGCGAGGACCACCAGAGCTGGACTTCTTTCACAGCAATTTAATTGTGAATATAAGGTTGAGTGGTCATGATGGGGAAGAGGGGCACATGAAGAACTAACTCATTGTGCAAACACAGGCCTTTAAGGCGAGAGGTGCAATTACTGAAGGAGATCAGCTCCTCGTTTCTGTGTGCATGAAGTAGTAATGCACGTGCCCTGCTTCTCCATCTTGCTCATCTCCCACCTTCTCATACCATAACTAGCTCCAGCTGCTTTCTCGAAGCACGTATTCTTTCAATATTGAAATTGCTTTGTGTGTGTGTGAGTGAGTGAGAGAGAGAGGGGGGGGGGGGGGGATTATATTAGAAACCTGAGACACAATTTGCACTTCAGCTATTCTTTCTTCTTCTTTTATAACAAAACAAGTAATAGGAAGCCTTGTCCAATAGTGTGGGTGGGAATTAGAAGCTAGAAAGCTTTGTTTGGTGTGGGACAGCTTGAATTTGCAGCCCAAACAGCTTGTCACAACACATAACTACCATAGGACCACTTCTAGTCACTATATTATTTTTGTACAATATTAACCCCCTAAGCTTTTCGTATTTTGTTTTTTGTTGTGCAATCGTGACTACAAGCGTATCCCGGTTTAGTTTAGGGAACTGAACATACATCTGATAGATTCGAGTATCTTATATAAAAAAGAGTTTTAGTCTCGATAACCATGCTAGTAATTACTGTAGTCAAGGCAATATAAACACAAGCTTGTTTTTGTTTCAATTTCCCGATATTTCTGCGCTTAAGATCTCTGTTAACTCTTGTCTTTTATATTGTGCAGTTCCATGTATGAAATTGAATTTGGTAATTTATGTCTTGTCTAAAAGTTTAATTTAATGCAAACCGATTGCAATGCTGGTAGTAATTTATACCTTCTCATGTTTCCTGTGTAGACATCATTTAAGTATGTGGGATTTTCCTGTCAAAATTTGCTTTATACCACCTACAAAAACTATATACTAATTTCTGAAAGGTCTAAATTGTTTCACAACAATGTAGAATGCAGATATTAATGTCATAATCATGTATTTGGGTCATTAAAGTAGGTGTGGCCTAAAATTTTTGGCACATTAAATATTTTATATCTACCTTATTTATTAATTTAGCTTACAATAGCTATATGCTGTATATCTACCCACACGAAGGTTCTTTGTTACAAACAAAGTTGTATTACTAACTTGTATTAGTGTTAAGTCATTTTCTAAACCATCTACTGATACATGCAAATTAATATCGCTGTTTTACAGTTACTGAAAATGATTAGAAACAAGACAGCGCCCATTAAGGTTAGGTGTATCTGCTGGGAAGCACATTCTCCAACAACTTCTACTTTCCTTACTTTCAGAGGGGTTTTACAGGTAAGCACTCGGTCCCTTTTTGAATCAAAGTTTGCTTTCTCTAAGCAGTTGTCAATGGTTTGAAGGAGCTGCAGTTAATGACCTGTACATTAATGAATTTATTGTATCAAAAGCGAAAGAAGATATAACCTTCGGGGTATCATTTGCAGAATAACAAACTAGACTACAGTTCGCTGCTCTTGTTTTCCATTACACAAGAAACATTTGAGTACGAGCAAACAAAGATCAGTGTGGTACTACTGGGTTTTCTTTTGGTAGGGGCATGAGATGACAATCCATATGGGAGGAAGGAAAAGGATGATTATTCTATAGGATACAGAACATATATACCACATATATTAATGAGGTCTATCATTTGCTTAAGATTGAAGTTTTTTTTCTGGTGTCCGGTTCAGTTGCTAGCCACAGAACATGAAATAATTTGTCACAATTAGGAATGTCGCTTGCTACATCAATGTCAGAAAAAGTTTGCTTACAGGAAGGAGACGATACTGAACTATAAAAATTGCGAAGTGTAACCCTGAATCATCTAAAAAGATGTTGGAAATCTGTTGGTAACTCAAAATAGTTTCCAAAAGATATATATAATTCATTATTAGCTTGAAATTTGTTCAAGAATTTTCAGTTCTGCACAAAACAGTGCTATTTGCTTTGTCGAGACATGACTTCCTACATAGCATCTCTAGCCAGCTGGTGACACTAAATTTAACAAGACTCGAGTGATCCAAATTAACTTTGAACGTCCTGCATGCTGAAAATAACTTAGCCTCTACTCTTACATTGACAGATACAAATTGCCACGTTTGATACTTCAGCTTTGTATCCTGTAGGTGATAGTGATCTAGCTTTGGATTCACACTTTAGTTTTGATGTTTTCTTCAGATGAATCCAATGTAAAAAGCCGTAAAATGTGAGATGAATTTACAGCACTACTTACTTAAGAGAATTACAGAGTCCTTTTATGGTTCATGCATGCCCTTTCACATTTATTACTTGACTCTGCTGTAAAGTTAATGAGCCAACTATAGTATAACAGGTAAATTATTTCCACTAGTACTCAACTTAGTGGAACAAATTAACTATTGTTTCCTTGTTTTATCTGGTTTTGCTTGGCAGCTTGGTCCCTTTGTGGGATAGAGAGAAAGAAAGAGATAAAAGAGATGGGCATTATTTATAAAATTTGTGGAGTAGACATCCATGTTCTCTTCAAAAGGATTGCGAAAATCTAGAAGAGCCTATAAGAAACAATGACAAGTATTTTCTACTCTACAACAATGTATGGTCCAGGTAGGAGAAAAGGTAATGGGTTTTAAATAATTGTATTTGCACTTTTTAGTGTTGTACTATATCAAGATCTTCATCACAAATTTCCCTAATCTAGTTAGGTGAACCCATTTAATCAAGAAATATATATGCATAATGTTAAACATATTGTCATTAGTAGAATCATTCATCTCATTCAGATCATTACGCGCTCACTAATTTTCATCGTATCTTAATGAAAGATATGGCATTGAGTAGTTTTAAATTCATTTTTGAAGGTTGAAGCACTGGACTTGCCATAAAATGCCGACACCTAATATTGTGTCAGTAAGAATCAAATTATACGTAGTAAGTGCCATTCGGAAGTAGGATCAGAGAACCCTGTTGGAAAGTCTGGTTGTTGAAGTGGCCAGATGTACAAGATCTACTCACTTCAGAACTAAAGATGCCGATGCCAGAGAGTTGAGGTTTGTGTTTTTCGTAAATTTACAGACTGATCGGACTAAAATAACCATGTCATAAATTCTATGCACCAAAAGTAGGAAAATGGATCCTCGTGTGCCACATAACTACTACCTAAACGAGTCATTTAAAAATTTAAAGTGGACTCTCTTTCACTTGTTGCACAGAGTCACAGACACATGTATAAACACTCGTAATGCTTGACAAGTTTTTAGCACCATTTGCAATAGTTTATAAACATTGTTCTTGCTCACCTTTGATGCTTACATATATTTCATTGACCTGGTTTTCCACTGATAGAGATGTAAGTCGGATTCTAAAGCAAATCAGTGATCACATCTGATAATAATAATCACCACATTTTCAGATTTTATATTATATGATATTATTATCATCTTTACAGGTAAGAGATGTCAATTCCTTAACTATGCTTGACATCATAAAATCCATAAACAATAAAATCCATAAAAATTGTTTATATTCTTATATATAACTCATAGCCCATACAACTATATTACATTGATGGGAACCAGGATTTCGAGAAAGTCGGAGCTATTTGCCAACTTTTGAGAGTGAGCCGGGACTTGCAAGTATATTTTCTATTGTAATTTAATATTGTAAATCAGTGCAGAATTCCAAGGGTTTTTGCCCTCATTATCCCTATATTCATCATCAATGCCCTCAATATCACGATTCAAAAAAGTGGCTCCGAATACTATTTATTAACGTTATCGTGTAAAGTTCGGGATATTCATCAAAAATGCTACATCGTCTAGCGTTTATGGTTAAGGTTTAGGGTTAAAAGAACAGAGCGTTTATGGTAAAGGTTTAGGGTTAAAAGAACAGAACGCTACATAAGGAACACTGGGGTGAAAACAACAAAACACTATACGATCTAGCATTTTCATCTCAAATTGAAAACGCTAGATTATCCAGAGTTAATAACTGGTATTTGAGACCATTTTTCCCAACCCTGTTATTCTGGGCATTATTCTCACATTTTGTGAGATATGGGGACATTTTTCGAATTCCAATACTACTTAAGTATGATCGACTTAATTAGATCACACCTCTTAGACGAGAATAATTAAAGGAGATTAGTGTAAAACGAGATTAGTGGTTAATGAGGTGGTGGCCGTAGACTAAGGAAAAAGGGGCAAGACACGACACAGAAGTAGGTAAATTGGGCATTAGAGACAAATTAGTATAATGGACAAATCACTTAAAGAGCACACTAGTGGTGTTGTGTTACTGATGTGATGTAAGTAGAAGAAGAATGGAAATTGGTGGGACGTTCACTCATTTCAATTCATACATTGCCCCGCTCCATGGTGCGGACTAATTTCTTTAATTTATGTTTAGTTTAACTAATCGCGGCCTTATTGGACTTGATTTGTCTTCCATTGCTAAAAGTTGATTTAGATGGAACTCTTTCCTGTTGGAGGATTTTTCTTCAGTGCCACTATACGTAGTAATCTCAGGTTTTCATCCCTTACTTATAATCAATACAGTAATTTTTGGATCACGGACAATGTTATATCATTAATTAGGGCACTACAAAATTCGTCGTCTCTCGATAATATACCACCAGTGATGTGATATTTTAGACGGGACTTCAATAAGCGGAACGAGTGAGATACCATCTGATAAGACTGGTGATTTTGAAACCTTTCACATTTCCGTCAGAATATTCTGGTTATATCAAAAAATAATCATGCCGAACGGAGTAAGCCTGTCTAAAATTGCAGTATACCAAGTTTATTGCTATAAAATATGCACGCATTCGTCGTAATGGCGTTACCCTGAGGTCATTAAAACTCATACTAATATTCTCGTGTATGGGAGAATAAAATTTGACTTGGTAGAATAATGTGATTAAGCTAACGAGCGTTTAAAGATGCGACAAGTTGCCTAAGTGATATATTATCTCAGAGGTGACTTTTATTTTGTCTAATCAGCCAAAAGGCAGAATTGATTCGCATAATCTCTTTTGAATTCCTTCTCTCTCTCTCTCTCACTTTACAATATTGCATGACCTACATTCATATTCATATTCATATTCATATTGCATTGCATGCATCTCCACTTATGATTCAATTTAATCTCAGCAGAGTTCATTTGTTTAAGAGAAATGAACTACTACTACTACTTTATAAACTTAACGACAAATGCTAAGCGTTTGCAAGCTAGCTAGCTGGTACACATGCATATTTCATTCTTAGAATTTGGTCTAGGGCCTCCAGGCATGCACACACTTAACTGTGAGTTAAAACACTTAAAAAGAGATGTAATTCTGGTTGGTATGTGCATTAGTGTTACACGTTGCTGCTTACACATGATCACTCATCATTGGTCTCTCATTTTTCAATTATATCTATCGAAAACTCACTCATCCCTTGACACTTCACAGTTCACACATGATGTTACAATACAAGTACGTACGTTAATACACAGACGACCGGCCTTGACTTGTACACTACCCGTGAGCTTAGTCCCATGAATCCACCATTTCTTAATAGTAATCAGTGTTCCAAAAAAATTGTGAATCGGACTTAATCGATGACAACATGAAACTAGTGTTAGTATCGAAAAAAAGCTCAAATGTTACGGAACATATAAATAATGCATTAAATAACAAATTTGAGAAAAATGGCCTCACATAACATTTAATGCCAGATAGTCTCGTAGTGTTTCTCATTTTAGAAAAAAACGCTAGATTGTATAATATTTTGTTCTTTTAATCCCAGCAAAACGTTACATGAATTAGTGTTCTATTTTTTAATCTATTTTTTAATCTCACCAAAACGTTTTGTTACTTTAATCCCAATTAACAAAAACTACATGAAGTAGCGTTTTCGATTGATAGCCGTCTCTCTCACTTTCCATTGCATGACCTATTTTTTCATATTCATATTGCATTGCATGCATATCCACTTTCCCATAGTTTCAGCAGAGCTCATTTGTTTAAGAGAAATGCAACGACTACTTTATAAGCTTAAAATACAACTGCTAAGCGTTTGCAAGCTAGCTGTTAACATGTCTAAGAAGGGGTTGGCTGAATTTAAAATTATAATTTTTGACTTAACATGGTTTAATGCCATAGGATGAGAACTTAAAACATATTTTTTTGATAATTTTGATTTATTAATGATTTATGAATTATTGAAAATATAATAATTAAAATAAAAACGATTTTTGAATAACTTATGAATTATAAGAGAAAAATATCAAATAACTGCCTGATTTTATCGGGAACACTTTTTCTATCAATATTTTTACTAACAGTACCCTTAATACAGAAATATACAATACAAGTACGTTCCTACGGAGTACGGACAGAAATAACTGCCTTGACTTGTTCACTACTCGAGTACTCGTAATCTTAGTCCCATGCATCTACCATTTTTTAGGCGCAATTAGTCCGTGGTTTAGCCGATTAATTCTTGATTAGTCTCATATAATGTGTACTATCAATGTATACGACCGATTTGATTTTTGAAATCTGACTAATTTTTACAAAATTTTCTTAATAAAAAATTATATAATAATTATTAAAATTAAAAATTATATTGCTTTAAATATGAACAATTGTAAAATTTATGATATAGTCAATATATATTTGTTAATAAATAACTAATATAATAATAACTAAATATTAAGTATAATTTTAATATTAAAATACATTCGATTTTCTTCCAATTAATCCCGATTATCTTAAATCAGTAACTCAACCGATTAGGTTAATTCCATTTCTGTAACACTCGTGGCAAATCGTAACAAGACTAAACAATATTTAAATTTTATTTTCTGAATAAAAATATATATCAAAATTTTAATTAACAAAAAAATCAATCAAAAATAATATTTTTAACTATCCGGTCAAAACACTTAAAAATATGTGTCAAAAGTTAAAATGTCAAATAATAAAAAACGGAGGCAGTATAAATGAGAGCAGACTGGAATGATATTTCTTAAGAGAATACCAAGCAAACTTTTAAAATATACTATTTTAATATTTTTATAAAATTTTAATAGTTGAGAATCCCAAGTCCGTGTCATAACGTGAGTATTATTTGAAAATAAAATTTCATTAGACGTCTTTTGTTTTGCTTGCTTAATATGGAGGAAGTTAACGAACAAAACCCGCATTTCAAGGACCGATGAGGAGGTAGCCACAAAGGGAAATAAGCCAACCCCTACGAACATCACAGTGGGTGTTTGGATAAGGTTAAAATAAGTGTTTTTTGCTTAAAGTAAAGAAGTGGAGAAGAAGTTAGAAGTAAATTAAGATTTATAAGTGGTTAAAGTGTTTGGCAAATAAGCAGAAGTCTTGGAACAAAAGCTAGCATTCCTAACTTTTTATAAGTGCTTCTTGACATCTTACACAAACGGTACGAATAAGTGTTTCTAAATTATAATCCAGAAGCCGGACTTTTAAGCCCTCCCCAAACACCCCCATAATGCTCGGGTCGCCCCCACCCAGTAGTAGTGCAGTCCATCTGTAATGAATCTAGGCTAGTCCATCAAACGTTTGATGAAAGATCTGGTTCATTTCTTCATAAGGAGTGAAGAGGAACCCCAGTAAACGTCTTTCATTTCTCAAAAGGTCAAGCTTGATTGAACGGGTGAGCAATGAATATGGCAACTGGCATTGTCAGTTTGTCACACACTTGGACCATACTATCAAATCGGATTTCTTATCAGTCTCTTTCGCGATCATTTTTCTAAAAATTCATGATTTATTGACAAAAATTCGATTAATTTTAGATTAATCTTTTAAAAAAATATTCCAACTTACATTCGATTTAAATAAAAGTTTTTGATTTATCAAAAAAAATTCTAATAAATTATAAATCAACATGTCACCCGGTTAGTTTAGATTTCCGATTTCAGTGCCTCTACTTTCATCTTATAATTCAAACCCTTATCCTCTCACAGTTGGCATTTCACTACCTTTATTCTTTTTAAAATTTTAAATACACGGATTAATTGAATTTGGACTAAAAGGTATTGTTTTTTGAAGATAAATTTTGGACTAAAAGTTACTCCCTCCGTCCCCCTGAATTGTATACATTGGGGGATGGGGACGCGGTACGGACTTTAATGCTCCGGTAAAGTGTAGTTGTGTAATTTATTTTTAAAATTTTCTTTTTCTTAATTAAAATTTGGATGTTATATTTTTATTCAGAAAAAGAAAATCTCAAAAATACGTTACGGAACTATATTTTATAAGAGCATTGAAATGCGTGTCGAGCAGTTGAAAAGAAACGTATACAATTAAATGGGACAGAGGGAGTAAAACAATTTTTAAAACTCTAAAAAATTAGAAAATTATATTTTAAAATAGATTATATAATAGATTATATAGACTTCTTAATAATATAATTTTTTAAATCTAATTATAGGTATATAATATATATAAGTTCCGATCGAGCAGATATCTAAATTTCTTGATCTAGTTAAATCGTAACAAATAAAAATTTAATATGATTTATAAAATTTAAATTCAATATTCTGAAATCCATCCCTAAATTCAGAAAATGTAAACTGCAATCATTTGGGCCGTTTATATAAGCCGCAGTTAATGGACTGGATTTGTTCTCTTGGGCATTTGGGCTCGTACAGATTGTACATGATAAAAACATTAAACATCCTATAGATCTATCAACTATTAGTGAACTCATTTTGAAATCCAAATGATTTATTACTACAACTCTTTGAACAGCACTGCTCATACACACAACTACAACTGAAGAAACATTCCAGAAAATGGATGTACCTATCCAGAGTGTACATTGGATCTTTGATTTTGTGCATTTGATCTTAATAAAACGATCAAACGTAAATATGTGATTATTTCTTCCCGGATTCTTTTTTTATTTCACATTCTCTTGCCATTTAAATTTTCTCCGCAACTCCAGAAATATTTCGTCCTAGATGAGTACCTGCTTGTAGACTATATGTTTAGCTTGTCTGAATGCCAATACATGAACCATATTGATTTGATCATCTGCAGACGCTATTACATGTTTATATTAGGAGGTAAATTTGTTGCAAGCAGGGACGGATCTAGAAATTGGTGATTCACATAATACAGTGTAAACAAAATGATAAGTATTTTGGCAAAAAGTTTGAATTGTCACCAGGGGACAACAGTAAAATTGTTGAAATTGATTGAAGCAGCATAGTATATATATAGAAATTAGTGAGGGCAAGTACCCCATTGCCCCCACTCCGTCGTCCCTGGCTGCAAGAGAGATGCCAAGATAGAGTCTTCACCTGTCTTCGCGAGGTCTATTGTTATTTTCTTGCATTTTTTTTATTTCCTTTTTCTTTCATGGTGAAGAATAAAAAATTTCATTTTCATTTTATTTTGGATCCCTTTACTTTGGACCCTATGAGCAGCATTTGATTAAACATTTTCTCCGGGATACTGAGTTATACAAGCAGGGGGGAAAAAACTTTAAGAAGGCTATATATATTTGTTTGCAGTCTGCTCAGCTTTTCCAGCGCAAAGAAGCCACAGGCATCACCAAGCAGTTAAAACAGAAAGTTGCATAGTTTTCTGCCCAGCTAGGAGAATAAGTGTCCATAATCAGGTTTAACGTTTATCTAAATATGGTCTATATCTTAATCTATAATTGGCAAACTTCCTTTTTAGTTTTTGAACCAGTGAATGTGTTTAAGGTGTCATCAATACTTTAAACACCTAACTTTGCAAAATTTTCAATCAACCCTGTGAGATTTCACTGTCACTTGCTTACTAGCGATATAAAAGAAACATATGATTAACTCAGCCAAGTTTCATTATGGACTTGCTTAAATACCAAAAAAATAATTAAGAGTAGGTAGCTGAATCTCAGGTCTTGGGTGTTTATTTTAAAAATGAGGCGGCTATTAAAGATGATTGTGTAAGCTAGATTTTAAAGGGGAATTGACCCTATTCAATGAAGTTGTGGCTTGCTGAATTATTATTAGTTTCATCCTTATGAAAATTGGAACTATGAACACATTATTTAGAATAGGGCAGCTCGTCTGACCCTGATACGACAGGAACTCAATACACTAATCCAGTGTTCGGCAAACTATGTCTTATTTTGTATGAAATCCATCTGGTTTTTGGTCCTGTTTTGCAGGACATTCTCAAGATTGCCTTCTCTTCAAAGTGAAGGAGATTTCGAATGCCAAGGACTCGGAGGAGCAGGATCTGATCTGATGACACTTATCAGATATATTGATTCTGTGTAGCAGAAGAACCAAAAATTGGTTTCTACTTTTTATTACAAGCTGCACAGTGATTAGCAACAAAGCTCATCTACTTACTTTACTTCCAGTTTGTATTCTGAAGCTTATAACACCATCTGTACCCGGGCTACAAATTTAAATTTCATTAAGCTAATTACATATTATGTGGTTGTTTAAGTGTTTTCTTTGGTCATCTTTAGAAAAGAATAGTTGGTGAGTTGTTAGCTTTGGAAAACTGTAATCAGTTCATAAACACGAATAGAGTTGAAGCATAAAACAAGATCTGCATCAGACAATGCCAAAACACACTAATAAGAAAAAAATGAAACAGGACAATACAAGTGCTAACAGAGCCTAGTGTACACTAACTATTCATTCATCATTAAAACCAATAAACAAATCAATTTGTTGTTTCCTCTGGACCTTTCTTTTATAATGAGCATTATCCAGAGTTTTGTCATGTCTTGAATAGATCAGCTTTTCCTAAAAATGATAAACTTTTGTTAAATCTCTTTGCTTTGACCAAAACACAATGCTTGGCGCTTTTTTTTCCTTTAACAATCCAGTGTCCGGCCAGCTTGCGCGTACTTCAACTAATCCGAAAGACATACTACCACACTCATACTCTGACCATAGTAGCCCACTTACTTCCGGGATGATCTTGATATAGCAAGTCTTAAGCGTCATTATCGAGCCATATGGATACCGCGTGGAGTAACTTTGGTTGGCTTATCAGAGCATAAGAATTTATCTTCTGTTATTTTGGTTACCGAATTCGTCTTTAACTATATCTATACTGAATTCAATTTTCGATTTTGACTCGTTTCGAGAATAATCAGCTGAGGGTATGCTATATGTGGGGCCTGATGAACGGAGTTAGGAAAAGAGACAAAACTGATGAGTTGCGCAGGTACATAATCGCAATACTATAAACTGCCGTCCCGACACCAACCTCCACTTAAAAAATCTACTCACCATGTCTATATCACCATCATCACTCTCACTTACTACACTCCCCAATTCTCCCCTCTCCACAACTTCCAATGGCTTCTTCTCTCCACCTCCATCACCACCTCTCCTCCGCCGCCCTCCGCCGCCGTCTCTCCCCGGAGACTTCCCTCTCCTCTCGCCACTCCCTGTCGCCCCTCCAATTCACCATCCCCTCTGCTCGCACAGCTCTCACACGACGTCATCGACTCACTCGAGCGAGCATCCACGTCGTCGATGATCGAATTGTCGAGAAAGAAGATCAACATGCTATAAATGGAAAGAGAGTCCTCAGAGTAGGTGTTATTTGTGGAGGTCCTTCTGCTGAGCGTGGGATTTCTCTCAATTCTGCTCGTTCTGTTATCGATCACATTCAGGTCCAATCGCAATTTTAATGATGTTTATTCTTATACTAGGATTCACTTTTTATGTAAAAGGTCCTATTGACTTGTTCTACGAGAGCTGGTGACTTAACATGGTATCAGAATTCGGTATTTTTTAGCTCAAGATTGTTGAATGTGGATGGTTTTGTGTTGCTAATTAACTGATTTGAGTTTATTTCTTTCTCTTCACTATGATAGGGGGATGATTTGCATGTAAGCTGCTATTACATTGATTCCAATCTCAACTCATTCGCCATATCAACTGCACAGGTTTGTACATTATGATTGTTTGATATTTGGTTATGTTCAAATGGCTAAGAAAACTGAAATAGCATGCACAATTCCGATTATATCGTGTTATTTGGTTATGTTTGAATTGCTAGGTTTTTGTATTGAGTTGAAGTTTGCATTGTGCTGTTTCTGAATGCCTTTTATCTATGGCTACAGATGTGGTTTTCCTGTAAAATTCTTTTGGATTAAAAAAAACTTCTTTTGCTCTTCTGCGGTAATACTTGAGGCAAGAATTGAAGAACTTCTTTTGTAACCATCATTTTTTTTGTTAGCCACCCACGTTATTTATTATCGCATCTAGGACCGCTTACATAGCTTAGGAGCTTACTTTGTCGGTCATATATTAACTATTATGGTAGATTTATTACCATTCTCGATATTAATCCCTGTGAATTGAGTAAGGTTCATATTCATGGCTTGAACTGTTGACACTGGACCTTATATGAAGTTGGTTTTCCCATTAAATAACTTGTCTCTGAAATGTAAACTCTGTCCAATTGCTAATCAATATGCCTTATTGGCTTGTCACATTAAGTACAAAATTTATTGAACTCGTACTAATATCTTTACAGTATGTTAAAAGTATGCTAACCCTGATTTACTTACAGGTGTACTCAAACACTCCTACCGATTTTGACTTTAAACTAGAAAGGTCAGTTAGCGAAGTTCATATTTGACTCTGTTATTTGTACATGATAAGTTACTGTAAATAATTCAATGTCCACAGTCTTGCCCAAGCTTTTCAGTCTCTGACCGACTTTGCGGAGCACCTGGCTGCATCTGTAGACATAGTTTTCCCTGTCATACATGGCCGTTTTGGTGAAGATGGTGGAATTCAGGTTGACATTCCTAAAAAATAAACTATAATTCAATTGTAAGGAATGATAGTCAATTTTCCTGATCCATCGGCAATTATATGGAATTTTCAGGAGATTCTTGAAAAATCAAATGTTCCGTTTGTAGGCACACAATCAAATGATTGTCGTAAAGCATTTGACAAGGTAACTGTACTCCTAGTGTTCTTCCTAATTTTAAATTAATGGTTGTAGACTATTTGAAAGTTATGATAAGCATAATAGTTTTTTTAAGGTTTTCTGTTATTAAAATTGAACAATTTTTGCAATAAATTTGAAGCTATATGTAGTAGAGAAAGGATTCACCTCTTAGATTTTACATACCATATAACTTTTTCAATTGTTTGCATAATCTGCATAAGCTTTTAGTGATTAATTATAGTGTTGTTATTGTTGTTCCAAGTAATAATTTATATTGTTGGCAGTATGATGCCTCCTTGGAGCTCAACAGGGAAGGATTCATTACAGTACCCAATTTTGTACTTCAGGTTTGATCCTAGATCAGTGTATCGTACTTTACCTACTTTTGTTATGCTACTTTCTTGCCTTCTCTTTGTGAGTAGTTATAATTTATCTTTACTCAGGTGTACATAAATTTAGATATTCACAGCGCATAGTTTATACAGCAGCAGGTTATGCTTTTGTTATATAATATGAGAAAAGTTGCAGGTTTATCTTTAGGAAGTATATGATATGCTATGAAGAGTTTTAGTTTCTGTGCAGTTCTTCATCCTGTTTTCGGCCTTCTCATTTAATTATTGGCTCTTCGTAATCATTCTAAAAAGAATCTCATACCTGTTGAGTTTTAACTGAACATCTTAAGCAACAATGATTTCTCATACCTGGTTTTTTTCTAGCAAAAATATCTACTGCTGGCTTGGAATACATTACTAATACACACGTATATCTTGCATAAATGTAGAGGCACCAATGTACATGGCATCCATTCTAATAATATACTTATCTTTAGTTGACGTCACAAGGATTGGGAGAAAAAGAATCATCCTGATATTCACGTTATTAATAGAGGCGCCCCCACACACACACACACACCACACTCTTTTGGTTAATACCATGTGTTGTTTTGGTTTGATCTGGGTATACACTTTCTGGAAATTAAGTCCTATTGTGTCTCTTTCTTTATATACTGTTCTGATAATTGTTATACATCGGGTTTATATACACTAGTATTCTGCTCTGAAATTCAGTGCCTACAAGCTATGTTACCCGGACTCTCCATTTTTGTGCCTATACCCGTGTCCACCGGACATGACATGGGTGTGGGTATGGGATCTGAGTCGGATCCTTCTAATTACAACCGGACACTTCACCTTGTAACATACCAGGTCAAAATGAAAACTTAGGGCTTGTTTCAACTTGTTTATAGAGATCAAGATCCATGAATGACTTGTTTCTATGTTGTTCTATTGATTTTATGCTTCAATTTTCAGTTTATGTGATTTATGTGCAATAGACACTATTTTTATGAATGTATAATAAATCAGTCTATATAAAGTTTTACTTGCGTGGAACTTAAGTGCCAAGTCCCCGTACCCGAGTCTAATTCCGGATCCATGTCCACGAATCCTAATTATCCTAAAACTACGAATCTGACTCTTGGATCTGTACCCGTGTCCGATACTCATACCCGTGTCCGGGTAACTTAGCCTACAAGTAATTGCTTATGCTTATACCTTTTATATTTATTTTTAGGGAAGTGATTTTGATGCATCTGGGTTATCAAAATGGTTCTCAAGAAATGAACTGGACATTGATACAGGGAAAGTTGTGGTAAGGCTTAGTTAGGTATTCTTATTAAACAATAAGAATTAGATCAAGTGTTTAACACTCCAAGCTTCTGATATATGGTTGCAGGTGAAACCAACTAGAGCGGGTTCAAGCATCGGAGTTACAGTTGCATATGGTGTAAGTGATTCTTTGAAGAAAGCCAGGGAGATTGTTTCAGAGGTACTTCAGGATTAATTTTTCTCAATCTTATTTCTGGTTGTCCTATGATGTTTTACTATTGTAGCTTATTAATGAACTGCGTTTGAGTTGCCATGTATGTTCCATTAAAGAGAATTGACGAAAAAACCTACAGTCTATGCTAACATTTATAAAATAAATTATAAGAAGAAAACTTGTCCACAGCAACAAATTTCTATGGACCAAATCAGAATAAACTGGATCCTAGCAGTTTATTGCTCCAATCTGTGCTCCTAATTAAATCATTTGCAGCTATTATATAATTAAAAAAATATCACCTACAACTTTTTTATGAAGTAGAGCTATAAACAATTTAGCTATAGTTTCTATTACCAACTTCCATAATATCGAAAATGTGGATTTTCTTTTCGATGATACTGTAAACCATTATAACTTATAAGATTATATATATGATCGAATATAGATTTCTGCCAACTGGAGGCTTTTATTTAAATAAATTTGTTTCACGAATTACTTATATGCAGGGTATTGATGATAAAGTTATCGTTGAAATATTTCTTGAGGGTGGGAGTGAGTTTACAGCCATAGTCCTTGATGTGGGTTCTGGTTCTGATTGCGAACCGATTGTTCTACTGCCAACAGAGGTACATGCCTTTTGGTTTTTTAAGTAAATTAATTTTCTTCAATATTTTATCTGTCATTTAGCAAGTTAATTTAGTAAGTATATTTACAACTCTACAACCTGATGGAATATTTTATTGTTTGGATCTAAAAAACCTAGGTCGAACTTCAAACCCATGGTGATGTTGATAAAAGTGAGAAGGATGCAATATTTAACTACAGGAGAAAATATCTTCCCACACAACAGGTAACAGTGAAGTGTTATGAATTATATCATAGCAACATGCATGGTCCCTACATTCATACTGTTATATTGGCTTGTCACTACTGTCACTAGGTCCACAAAGTTCTCAAGTTGCTTTGCTAAATTCAGCTTGGGTTCCCAAAGAATCAGTTCTTTCATGTTCATCATGTCGAGTTCAGAGCTCAAGTATTTGTGTGGCTGGTTTTTACACAATCTACGCATGAGCTAAGTTTAGGTTTATCTGGCACGGTCTAATTAATGATAAGATTCCATCTGTTTTAACCTAAGAAGCATGGAGTTTGGTGTCAGAAATATCGGATACTCCGTGTGGAGATTCGACAGTTTATATATCACAATTGAAAATTAAACTGTTCACTACGTATGTAGAATTATGTGCATAAATGTATTTAAGTTTTCTGCACTGTAACTTGTTAAACATGTATACCCAGAATATTTGCCATATCAATCATTCTCAAATTTATTTGTGGTTTTTTTTTTCTCTTTCTGGAAGTTTTACTGACGTGACGTTCCAATGTTTATAGAATGACCAGCTTTAGTTTTTTTATAGCGAGTATTTTTATTAATAGTCTGTGCTAGAAGTCACTATTTTAGGACTGGATTAATCCACGGAAGTTTGTTGTAGCTTGTTCCAAAACATGGTAATGTACCAAATAGTCATAGTGTCATACCAGTTCGGTTTTTCTTACATCTGTGGTTTCCACTGGTGCACGTTTTTGCAGGTTGCTTATCATACTCCACCCCGTTTTCCTATAGATGTAATTCATCATATACGTGAAGGAGCATCAATTTTATTCAAACGCCTTGGCTTACGTGATTTTGCTAGGATTGATGGGTGGTTTTTGCCATCGTCCACTCTTGGATCGTCAATATTGGATGATAAGTTTGGGAAAAGTAAATTTGGGACGATAATATTTACTGACATTAACTTGGTTAGACATCTTTCTAATTTTACCGAAGTTTTAAGTTGCAATGCTTTTGTTTTCATCATGTTAGTGATTTTCATGTGTTATTATCACAGATTAGTGGGATGGAGCAAACCAGTTTTCTCTTTCAGCAAGCCTCCAAGGTAAACATCATTGCTACTCATTTTTATTATAAATCCACTAGGCCAAACAATGTCTTCAATAATTCTGCATTGACCTCACATGTGTATCTCTTTAGACTTAATTTGAGCGGTGGGTACATGATGTAGCATGTATTAAGTACTACCTGATGTTTTTTAGAAGTTTTTCAAACTTTTTTGAGCATTATTATGTTCTGCATCCTGGTCCAGTTTGCACAATTGCCAATGTAAACTGTTGCTGCAAATGTAACTATGATTGTACTTAGTAAAATCAATTTCTTCTTGAATGCACATAAGGCAATAATGCTATGTTTCACAGATAGTATCATCGAAGGTTATTCGTCAAAGGTATTTATCAAAAGTTCAGTGGAGACCATATTTAAGTTGGAGACCCAGAGACTCATTTTACACCATTGGATTAAATCTAATCTATATGTTCAGATTACAAATTATCTTCTTCTGCAGTTTTTTATACACACCGCAAGTTGAACATTGTTTTCAGTAATGTAATCAACAAGCAGCACGACTGTTTGTAGATCACAGAACATTTATGCAACATACAATCAGAACGATGATCTTTGATGGTAGGAGTTGAAGGATAGTACTGATTAAGTGATAATATTGTTCAAAATTGCTTTAAAATTGTAAATAATAAATGAGTTTAATTAATCTCAGCCATTATTTGTAATTAAATCTAGGATTCTGATTTGATCTCTGAGTCCCAACTTGGTGATGATCTTTATTGAACCCAGCACGTTGATTTTATATCAATACTAAATACTAATTCCTCAATTTAAAACAGATATTTGTATGAGTTTCAGTAAAAGTGTGAAAAGTCCAAAAGACATTGTAGTAAAGAAAAGTCGGTAGAAGTGGGATGTTATGATTATCATAATACATTATTGACGCTTTTGTTCTGGCCACTCTTATATAAGGGTGGAGGTGGGATTATTTACATGTGGGAGTACTATTTTTCGGTGCAAATAAATAAAACCTTATATTTTATAGACCATAAATATTATAATAGTGCATCATAACCAATCCAACCTCCTGCACTATCTTCGAAACAAACATAGCCTAAGTATGATAAAGACACATGCCAATTGTTCATTGAACAGTAAATGGCATCAAGTACAGAATCTATCTAGCTTAGAAGTGTAAGAGTTGCTTGCTTGTTTACAATTAGTAACATCAGATGATTAATTTTCATGATTTATTATAATTTCACAATACTTTAAGACTGTACTGTGTCAAATCGCTAGTTTTTTACCCAGTGGAACTGGTAATGTCAACATTTCACAAGACCTTTTTCAATTCAAATGCCAATGTCGTAGCTTAAATTTTGTTTAGTCTTGTGTAAATGGCAATTGTTTCTTATAGTACATTTTGACATCTCTTATAACGTCCATTTTGCACCTTAAGTATATCCACTTTTGTGCTAGGTTGGATTTTCTCATTCAAATATTCTTCGAACCATCATTCAACGTGCCTGCTTGCGGTATCCCCATCTTGCTCGATTTAGTAGTGGATTAATTCCCTCTGGTAAATCAAGACTAATGTCTTCACAACAAACTGAAAAATCCCCACCACATGAACCTCTCCAGAAAGCTTTCGTCATCTTTGGTGGAAGCACTTCTGAACGTCAAGTATCTCTTATGAGTGGTACTAACGTTTGGCTCAATTTGCGAGCGTCTGCTGATGTAAGTTTTAAACATTACAATTCACTAATTGCAATGGAAGTGCTTTTGTATATATGGTTGTAATTTTTTATCATCAATACTTAAGCTTGTCTAGCGCTAGGCTGAGATGTGTGTATAAAGAGATGTATTGTGAAGTATCAGTGCCCTTTCATACCAGTTTTGCGTGGCCCCCTCTTTTTTGAATGTGTGCATCCACCATATATAATATATATTATGTATATATTTATTGATATATTTTGGCGGTGAGGGCTGTGTTACAATTTCTTTAATGAATAAGATTATAAGTGTGCAAATAGAGGGAGGGTGGATCAGACATATGACAATTGTTGAGTTTGGTTGATGAGGGAGAGGGAAGGACACTTGCTACAAAGCTATAAATGCATTAAACAGACATTTGTAATTTTTAACTGTGAGCCTCTTAGTGAGTGAGACATGATGACCTTACTCCCTCCGTCCTTAATTAGTTGTCATGTTTGACTTTTTAGTGGTCAAATTGACCAACTTTTGACCAAAGATTAAGATATGTTCTTTTATTATCTTAAAAAACTGAAAATGATATAAGTTCTCTAATTTTTCCCGATTATATAATATATATAATTTAGTTGACCACCCAGAATTCAAACTGGACAACTAATTAGGGACAGAGGGAGTATTTATTATATTAAAGGCATACTTTTGAACCTAATAGCAATATTTTTGAAAGGTTTAGTTTTTCAAACAAAACGAGTTTATATTAGGAAAACTGCAAAAAAACTCTGGTAGAGGGAGAATATTCAACGACTTCATAAATAGTTTTAGCAGTGCATTCAATTAAGCCATCATTAATATTAACATTTTGCATGCTAGTTTGAATTTAGTGTTTGAGTTTTTTGGGTCTGCGTTCTCCATAATAGTTCAGGATGCAAGTTGATTATTTTATACTGAACCTGGTTTTCTACAGCTGGAAGTAACTCCATGTATGCTGGCCCCTGCATACAATGCAAACTTAGATAGCCCGAATATTGATCTGAGCTCGATGACAGTTTGGTCTCTACCGTAAGTACGGCTGTGAAATTTTTATACTAGTATAGGTACATGTATCAGACTTTTATCTGCCAAATCGACATATTATTCCCTGTTGCTCATCGTATCTTTCACTGTTTATATAAAGATGTTCTTAAAGAGTTTCTACTAGATTTTTCAGTTATGCAATTCATCCAAGGCCATTTTGGTTTGGCTGTCACACTTTATGTGGTGTTATGGGTGGACTGTATTGGGGGGGGGGGGGGGGGGGGGGGGGGGTGGTAATTCAAACCGTAAAAATATTACATGTCACCTACCTGGCTAGGTGAACATTACAAGCTCCTTTTATTTCAGGACACAAGTTTTCTTTAATTTATATGAATCAAACGTCTTATGATTTGCTAACACTGTAACTCTAAAATAAATGTGATATGCAAATTGTAAGTTCACTTTTTTTTATTGGAAAGAACAACCATTCGCTAGGTTCCATTGTTGGGTGTCTTTGTGTAGCCCATCTTGCTATTTCCCTTCTTTGTTTAACCCATGCAGATCGAGTTAAAGAATTCCTTAATGTCCTAGTATATTACAATATGCGCAATCGGCCTTGATCTAAGTAAAATGCATTTACTTATTTCTAAATATTACATATTGGTTTTAGTGCTTCCTGTGTGGCTGCTCTCTTATTTACACTGGTGCTATTCTACCATGGGATGACCTTTGTATTAATACAGATACTCTCTTGTGCTGAGGCATACTACGGAAGAAGTTCTAGATGCATGCATAGAGGCAATTGAACCTGACAGGGCTGCAGTAACATCTCTTCTGCGTAAACAAGTTACAGATGATCTCATGGAAGGTCTACAGAAACACAGTTGGTTCTCAGGGTTTGACTTGTCTGATGAGATACCTAGGAATTACTCGCTTGAAGAGTGGATAAGGCTAGCCAAGGAAGTTGGGGCAACAGTTTTTATTGCAGGTTGATGTCTATCATCTTGCATATGCATATGCATATATTCAATATTTTTATCAAAATGTGTAGGTTTATTAAGGTTTGTCTATATAATCTTAATATATTATTTTTCATAATAACATGAATTAACTGGTTAGTATGGTGAATTTTAATATAGTAACAAATATATGCGAGACATTTCTTTGGTAAGTGCTAATAGTTATACAACTTTATTGGTAGTGCATGGAGGCATCGGTGAAGATGGGACACTTCAATCTTTGTTGGAAGCTCAAGGAGTTCCATATACAGGTAAGTAATACTAATAATCTCGTAAAGAAACTGCAATATCTCAAATTTCCACAATTTCTTATTTCTTAGACCTTATCAATTGAAGGTCCGGGAGTGAAGGCTTCCAAGACGTGTATGGACAAAGTGGCGACTTCTCTTTCACTTGAGAATGTATGGCATTGTAACTTGAAGGAGATGAGAATCTGCTAAATAATCTTTTTTTTTTTTTGCAACCAAATCATTTTTACAATAACAACAACAACAACAACAACAACAACAACAACAACAACAACAATAATAGTAATAATATCATCATCATCATCATCATCATCATCATCATCATCATCATCATCATCATCATCATCATCATATTATTATTATTATAAAATGTGTTTGTGGGAGTTCAAATCAAATTGTCTTACTGCTTTTGACATCAATATAATTTTAAATTGCATGTATAAGAAGATATACAAACACTAAGTGCTTGACTTTCACTTAATCTGATTTGGCTTTTAAGAGCAAGTCCAGTGGTTGTGCTAAAATAGATGGAGCTATTGCTATAATTTAACACCAAAAGGTGATTTTTGGTGCTAAAATAACATCTCCTATAATTGGTCCTATATCTTATTCCATATTTAACTTATTCTCCAAGTTCACCACTTTTTTAAGAACAAATTTAATTTTTCAACCTAACCACTAAGGTTCCACTATTTTCACTTTCTGGTGAGGTGGCAATCATAGCTCCCTCTATCTTCTGTTCTATATTTAGAGCATTGTTCTATTTTAGCACAAGATATTTCTAGTTTTTGTTCTATAATATAGATATAGAACAAGATATAGCACACCATTGGACTTGCTCTAAGGGGTACATTTCAAAAGTGATGCAACACATAAAACTGTCTGGAACCATCTATTACAAAGCAGACCCTTCATACACATGTGTATATATCTTATAGGATCGCAGGGGGATATCACGAAACTGAGCATTCTATATGTCATTTTGGAAAAATGATCTTTAAGCTTAAATCGTTTACATAATGATTGTAGATATCTATTGTTTCAGCTTTCAGATTCTGGAGTTCTTACGATTAACAAGGATGTGCGGAGAAAAGATGATCTTATTAGTATGCCCGTCTTTTCCATTTGGAATGAACTAACCTCAAAGCTCCAATGTAAAACGTTATGTGTTAAACCAGCTAGAGATGGATGTTCAACTGGAGTTGCACGATTGTGGTAAGAAAAGCTGATGTTTGAAGTTAAATTTTTTTGGATCTTTGGCAATCAAGCGTATGCTTGTCTTTTGATGCAGTTCTTCTGATGACCTTGCTGTGTATGTAAAAGCTTTAGAAGATTGCCTTCTCCGAATTCCTCCAAATAGTTTCTCAAAGGTATAGTGAATATTTTAGTCTATTTGTTAATATAGTGTGGTTTATGATCTTTCAAACTGGTTGGTTTTGTCAGCAAAGGGCCTTAGGTAGTCGTCTGATAATAACAGTTTATTGTAAGTGCATTTTGGCACTTATTATATTCAAAAAGGGAATTTAGAGCTTAGTTATCTGATAATGTCACTTTCACGTCTTTCTCTTGTTAATTTAGGCACATGGAATGATTGAGATGCCAAACCCTCCACCTGATCTGTTAATATTTGAACCATTTATTGAGACTGATGAGATAATTATCTCATCTCGATCGACAAATGTCTCAAAGCATGGTCTTTTGTGGGAAGGACATAGTAGATGGATAGAAGTAACTGTGGGTGTCATAGGGAGTCGTGGATCAATGCGCTCACTAACTCCTAGTATAACTGTGAAAGAATCTGGAGATATACTCTCTCTCGAAGAGAAATTTCAGGGTATGCCTCTGTTCACTTAATTTTGAATGTAGCATTGAACCATTGAATTCGTAGTGGGTTTATATCAATTTGTGTTGTCATGTTTCTGGAAACTGATATTGAGAACCTGTGAAGATAAGAATTAATTCATTACTACTGGGACAGTATGGCATTGTGTAATTCAAGCTAATACATAGACTTGATGCCTGACTTAGTTCATCAGTTCACAGGTGGTACTGGCATTAATCTGACTCCACCACCATTGTCGATTATGAGGTAACTATTTTGTATCTACTATGGTGACTAGAAAGCTACAATAAAATAATATCTGCAGTTTATTTTACTGAAAATATTTCGTTTAAGATGATGCTTGAAGAAAAATATATCGTTTAAGCAAAAGAAGTATTTCATTTTAATAATTTATAGCAAAACCTAACCTAGCTCTTAAATTTGATATTTTCTAATTTGTTTTTATTTTGCCCACTGTAACTCCTGTAGTTGTGTCAGTCTTGCGTTAAGAAATGGAAGTTTTTGGTCCAACACCCTTCGGCATTATTCTCGGAAGGGTGGAACACACCCCCTATTTAAGTTTCTTGCATTCTTTTTGCAGCTTGTGAAATTTCACTTTTAACTGAATGTTATTTGTAAAAATATCGCTCCTTGGCTTACATATTCAATTGGCTGTGAAGCACCTGGTGTGACTTCATGTTGAGCAGTCACAACAGTATCTCTTTGACAAAACATTTGTTTGCTCCATTTTTACATTTTGCTGTGCATTTTCAACATTCGGTTGCTCTTCTTAATATACATCATTTGTTTAAAACGAAAACAACTAAGACTTTGCATGATCACAGCAATCACAGTAACGAAGGAAGATGAAAAACCCTAGGAAAAAGGGGATTTTGTGGGGGGGGGGGGGGGGGGGGGGGGGGGCTTAAGAGGAATATATGATGCATGGCCACTGATTTGCAAGAACTAAAGTATAGCCACCAATTTGAAATTTGGTGACAACTTTGACCAGCAAAATGCATACTCTTTCATTTTTCCAATTTTATGTTTTGCACAAGCACAAATTGGATGTCTTATGTTTTATCCTATTTGATAAGATGTATCCTGCTTGTAGATGCTTCTTCGCCCTTTTCATTGTTCCTAATGTTAACTTTTCATTTTGATCAGCAACGAGGCTTTGCTGAAATGCAAAGAACGTATTGAACTAATAGCAAACACACTAGAACTTGAAGGTTTTTCACGTATAGACGCATTTGTCAATGCTGACAGTGGTGAGGTATGTTCAGTTCTAGATGTTCGTTGATTTTGAATTCAGTATCATGATTATGTTGATATGCTTATACTCTTTATAATCAAACCAAACATACCTGGTACATCCCACTCAGAAGTGGGATCTGGGGTGTGTGAGATGTACGCTGAGCTTACGTGGGAGTAGAGAAATCATTTCTGTTAAGACCCCGGGCTTTTAGAAATATATATTAAGGCTCTTTTATAAAAGCTAAATCTGTCCTTTGCCTTAACCTTTCTTCCGTCGTGCGAGTTAACGTATCAGACAGTCAGACTGATATTTCAGGCTCACCATGATTTACATCTATTTTAGGCGTCTCAGGGCAGCATGAATTACTCTCTAGGGTTTCTAATCTCTTATTAACCATACTTCCCATGTGAGGACCTCACATTAGAGGTCAAAGTAGTGATGATCTAGAGTGACTCCTTAAACAGAGGAATATATGTTGTCAGAGGTCATTTAAGTTTTGGTGATTGTAATCGCCTAATAGGTAATTATTTACAGGTACTGATTATAGAAGTTAACACTGTTCCTGGAATGACACCATCTACTGTTTTGATTCACCAGGTAATCACTACAATCTTTTGATGTGGTGTATTACATTTATCAACAAGAAGTTAAACATGAATACAATTCATTATAGTACACAGTTTGTTAGTAACTTATGCAGGTAAATTACCTTAAGGTACTGATTTCCATCTTCCATTTTCTTATCTAAATGTCGCAGGCTCTAGCAGAAGAACCTCCCATGTATCCACATAGTTTTTTCCGAAGTCTGTTTGATTTGGCATCTGAGAGGATTATGTAATAAATCTTGTTGTGGTGAAGCAATATCAGCATTTTGTACCAATTGGACTTGTTTGAAAGTGGCTATGGACTTCTGTTTAAGTAGGTAGAATATAGCCGTTTTTACATGTGTAATCAAGACTTCCTGGTTGCTGGAAAGCAGCTGGGAAATGGAATGAAAAATGTTTGTTAATAGGAGATTTCTAAGCATTTAGTCAAAAAATTGATATATACAGAATTCTTCCAAACTTAAAAAAATTCAGTTATTTATGTTTAACACTAATCTATTTCATTTAGGAAAAAAAAATATTTTCAAAATTTATTAGATTGATATATACAGTGATTTGTGTGATGTACATTTGTGCGCATGAACGGCAGATGGTTAGATTAGATATTTTGACGAGAACAATAAAAGTTTTGTACAAAATATATTATATATTATGCTCGCATCATTTCGAGATATCTAATAAAATAATGAACTATATATAACATTTCCTTGTTTAAAATTTTCCTCTTTGAGGATTATATAATAAAATTAAATATGTTATGGTTGAGAAATATATATTAGCATTATATTTATCAATTGGACTTGTGTGAGAGTGGCCATGGACTTGTGTGTAACTAGGCAGCAAACAATAATATAATCATTCCTACATTTGCAATCGAGACTTCCTGCTTGTTGGAAAGTAACTGGAGAAATGTAAAATGTTTGTTTGTTCTTCAACCTTACGTCTCCAAAGTGAAAAGAGTCATCTTCATGCATTCTCTTGTTTGACTTATTTATTTGATACAATATAAATAAAAACATTTGGAATCATCTATGCGAGACGGGGTTTTCTTTACATTTCTTATGCGAGACAGTTCAACAAATCATGTACTAATACAATTTGCCAATTGTCCAAAAAAAAAACCTGGCTTGTATTAAATATCATATCAGTTAAAAATAAAAATTCTATACAAGGACAAAAGCAAAAACAAGAGTCAGCTATCCACGTGTCAATCCATTTACAAAGTCCCAGCTGCATCACCATGTAATGAAAGCTGCACCTTTTTTATTTTCCAGAAAGTTTTCCAAAATCAGTTTACAAATTATATGGCATAATAATCCCTTATAATTATGAAATATTAGTGGGCGATCAAACAATAATACAGGGATCCGGTTTTATGGATATCCATAATCCAACACAAAAAAGGAAAGTGAGAAAAATGAGAAAAAGGTGGCAAAGTGAACAAGTGATTATGACATTAGCATTGCTGTTACAACTCATTTTTCTGGACTAGCAACATTTTCAACATACAACACTTTGAATTCGTTGTTTCTTTCTTCTTCTTCTTCTTCTTCTTCTTCTTCTTCTTCTTCTTCTTCTCAGCATTCAGTTTTGAAATAATGGAAAACTTGCAGCCCTTTTTTATATAGCCAAACACTGCTTATTTCTGGTCTCTCTCTCTGCTAGCTAAAGGTTGGTTTTTTCTCTTGAGATGCTCTTCTTTCTTGTTTATTTACAATCTTTTTTAGTAATCATGGCTTAGTGTATTTGTTGTACATATCTGCTTGCAAGCCACACTAAACTCAAAGTTCCATCAATTATACTCTCTCTATATATGTTCATGTTTAGATACACAGATTTTCATTGAATTCTCCTCCTGTTTTTCCTGTTCCTTGCTTTTTCTAGAACTTTTGTATATTGAATGTAGCTAAAATAAATTTAGGTTCTCGATGCTTTTCGGAACTCTAGAAATACTTCTGTTTCTCGTTAAGCAACCAACTCTCTGTTAAGTAACCAATTCTCCCGGAATCTTGACTCGAGCTTAAGACAAAGGGGCTAATAGATCTTATCTTATATCTTAAATTAAAATCTTTGTCTATATCCTCAGGTATATTCTAGAACTACCCTTGTGTTTTTTTAACTGAGAAGTTACATGAACTGATTTTTGTTTGCTGACAATTTTATGACACTCTAGCACAAAACTTGGATTTTACTATTGGTTTTCCGGTTTAAAAATATGGAATGCAGCACGAAGGATCTTTTTTTAACTGATTTTCAATGATCCTTTTTGCATTTTAATTCTCTGAATTGGATTCCTGTCCACCATTTTGTTTATTAATCGAACTGATCTGACACTTTCATGTTCTCTCGAATGTGCAATTTTCTTTCAGTATCAGCTAGGTCCATCTAGATCGAACATAGTTCGTTCTAATAGGTATCATTCTGTTTCTGATCATATCTAAACTTTTCTACAGGTGCCTGGCACAGAATTGGTTAGGCGTTTTTGCTGCTATATCAATTAAATCATAATAACAATTGCAGAGGTCCATTGAGGAATTGTAATTTATCCTAGCATTACAGTAATGCCAAGTTGTAAAGAGACAGGATCAGTGGATGTTCATGGGGACACTTCTTCCTGTTCATCTCTAAATGGTTATGAGTCGGGGAATCAAATTCACCTCAACATTTCAACATCTAGAAAGGATTTACTAAGCAAAAAGGATGTTGACAGCAGATATCTTAGTATTATAAGTAGTCTTCCGAGTAGGTTGAGATTCCTTAAATTTGCTTCTGGTAGTGGTGGTTTGGTTTCACCAACAGCTAGATTTCGCCAGTTTGCAGAGAAAAGAGATGAAATATCACGGTCTGTCCTTTCTTCTTCAAATGTGCAAGGTCCTCGCAAACGTTCAAAAGGAAATTTTATTCGGGAATTTGATTGGGCCCTCTCATATAAAGCCAGCAAAAAATGGATAAGAAACCCGATGAATATGGCACTTTTACTATGGATGATATGTGTAGCAACCTCTGGGGCAATTCTGTTTTTTGTGATGACGGGAATGTTAAATGGCGTTCTACCAGAGAAATCTCAAAGAAATCAATGGTTTGAGGTTAACAATCAAATCATTAATGCTCTGTTTACTCTCATGTGTTTGTTTCAGCATCCGAAGCGCTTCCACCACCTTGCACTTCTTTTCAGATGGAAGCAGGATGACATCTCTCGTCTCCGAAAGATCTATTGCAAGGATGGAACTTACAAGCCTCATGAGTGGTTCCACATGATGGTAGTCATTATTTTACTCCATGTCAACTGTTTTGCACAGTACTCATTGTGTGCTCTGAATTTGGTATATAAAAGGGCTGAGCGACCGGCTATAGGCGTTGCTATATGCCTTGTTATTGCAGCTGCAGCTCCAGCAATTGCTGGGCTTTACTGTATTCTAAGTCCACTTGGAAGAGAGTATGAATTGGAAGTAGACGTGGAAGAACCGGACCGAATTCTCACAGTCAGCACTAACCAGACTAGCTATTTGCGAGCCAAGGTTACTGAGAAGACATTGGCATTTGAATCAAAAACTGATGAGATGTTTCTTCAGGCAGGGCCCAAGTGGAGAGGCGGGCTTTTAGATATATGGGAAGATATTACTGTAGCCTATCTTTCGTTGTTCTGTACTTTCTGCGTTTTCGGGTGGAATATGCAAAGACTAGGCTTTGGAAACATGTACGTTCACATCGCAACATTTCTGCTTTTCTGCATGGCACCATTCTGGATATTTAACTTGGCAGCTGTGAATGTTGATAACGACAGTGCAAGGGCGGCACTGGGAATGACTGGTGTCATACTAAGTTTGCTTGGTTTACTTTATGGTGGCTTTTGGAGGATCCAAATGAGAAAGAGATTTAATTTGCCGCCTAATAACTCATGTTGTGGAATACCAGAATATACAGATTGTGTTCAGTGGCTCTGTTGCTGTTGGTGCTCTCTTGCGCAGGAAGTCCGGACAGCAGATTATTATGATATCGTGGAAGATAGATTATGCAGAAAATCAATGAACAGCGCTGTTGCAAGCCCTCTTTCACCTTTGACGCGTGAACAAGGATTTAAAGAATATAGATCCGAGTCAAGTTCTCCATCAAGAAACAAACCTAAAGTGTCCATGCTCCAACCAGAGGATAACTTGCCAGGTCCTAGTAGAAAATGTACAGATCATTCAGGAGAACACTCCATATTGCAAGGAGAAATTATCAGAGAGGAGATCATGAAACCACCTGTTCCCGCATTGATAAAGAGAGAAGATGACTTGAATCAACAAAGCTAAGTTCAAATATGTTTACTTAAATATTTTCGTTCATCAGTGTGTTCTATTATTTTCTGTTTAATGTATCTTTTTGTTTTAGCTGTGTTTATCAATGAGCTTGCTGAGCTTCCATTAACAGCTCATCACCTTGTCAAAGTAGACTTTTGAATCAGCCATTGTCACACAACTCATGTTAACTAGGCTCCTGCATTTTAAGTTAGTTTAGATCGAAGCTCAGGAGTCGTGACAGATGATTGAATATTTCAAACTGTTCTTGCAATGTTTCTCGAGGAAAAGAACATTCATAAGATTGTATATGCAAAATTTTCTGCGAAATCAATACTTGTACCCAAATCATTTGGAATAACATGTCTTAGTGATAATTATTAGTAATTTTCTGTGAAATCAATACTTGTATTCATTTTCTGCGAAATCAATACTTGTATCCAAATCATTTGGAATAACATGTCCTATAAATTATTCTCTGCGATTACATGGAAAATGTAATGCATCTAAATTTAAAAGCCAACGAAATCTTTGGAGGAGGTGATTCCCCCATCTAGAACCAGGTTATGGCCACTCACATACTTGGATTCATCACTAGCCAGATACAGAGCTGCCTCTGCAACATCTGCAGCCCTCAGCGTTGGCCCCTTCAAGTTTGCTATCTTTTTCATACAAGCTTCCATTTTCGCAACTTCCTCTGTACTGGACCCTGTCTCGGAACTCATGGCTCCGATTCCCACCTCATCGCCTCTCCCACCCTTCCATGCATTCACAAGCATCGACGTTGCGATTCCAGACGGGGAGATACAGTTCACCTTAATCCCATACCTCCCAAGTTCACAAGACACGTTCTTTGTTAACCCGACGACAGCATGATTTGTCGCGGTATAAGCATTTGGACCCAGCCCTCCCATGATCCCAGCCACACTAGCTGTGGAGATTATGCACCCATAGCCCTGAGGAATCATGACACGCGCCGCGTGCTTCATTCCAAGAGCCATGCCTCGCACATTCACACTCACGAGGCGATCAAATTCATCGACGTCAAAGTTGAGAATGCTTTTGTGCTGTGTCTGGCTTCCGAGCAGTCCAGCATTGTTGAAGAAAACATCGAGACGGCCATGGCTTGAAACGGTGGAGTCGATGAGGTTTTTGATGTCTTGTTCGGAGGTAACATCACAGTGCATGAAAGTGACAGAAGGAGCCAATGCTGTGGCTAAGGCTTGTCCAGCTGCATCGTCAACATCTGCAATGACTACTTTAGCACCGTGCTGAACAAATAGTCTTACTGTTGCCTCTCCGATACCCTTGGCTCCCCCTGTCACAATTGCAATCTTCCCCTCCATCCTGAAACATATAATTCACTTAGTACAGTTATCAGATAGACATTGAAATATACATGCACAACGTTGTATCATCAGCTTCGGTCCTGAAAAACGATCGTTACAAAATATCATATACGAGAGACATATATTTTCACTATAAACAAATGCATCCGTTTATTTAATAAACGCAACAATTATTAATTATAATATAATTTGGTGTAACCATCATCTTTCAAGGACGAGAGTTCCCTGAGTACCTTTTGTGGGAGCTAGGAGGAGCAAGGCTAGTTTCTAATTCCAAGGTTTGAGTTCCTTGACCAATGTTGTCAGGCATGGACGGGGAAGGCATATTGATCGGACGGTTAGAAAAATAGTAAAGAAGGAGATCGAGTTGGGAGGAATAGAAGGGGTTAGCGAATTATGTATGGAGATTAGGAGGGGTTGGTACGAGATTTAGGTGGAGGTTGAAGCAGATTTTAAGACAGTAGCAACTCGTGTCCAATATTTAATGCATGTTGACTCTTAACGACTACATTAATGATTAAACACAGGTTTATTACTGATAACGCCAATCTCCGATCCCGGTTCTTCCTCCGCCGTGACTGGTGGTTCCGTGGTGTAGCTGCTGGATGGGAGCCTACAAAACAACGCCGGCGGGGGGTTTTGCCCCAAAGCGCCTCCGGCGTGAGAGTAAGCGTGGGCTTCGGAAGGATAAAGATTAGAGAAAGTGCTATCTATGTGTGGTGGGTGAAGGTGTTTGGTTGGTGGTTGCTGGTGGCTGAGAGTGTTTGAGTATATGCTGAGTGTAAGTGTGTGTATGAATGAGTGTAAAGAGAGAGTGAAGTTACCCTTGATCTCTTGATCCTTGGTCTATTTATAGGCCAAGGATTAGGGTTCAAGGGTGCGTACCTGGATCCTGGTCCTACACGTGTAGGGGTTTGATCCCCTACACGTGTCCAGGTGTCAGCGTGGGAGTAGTATTTTGGAATGTTCCCTGACTTGTATCTATCGCCAGTAGTTGACCGTTATGCTTGTCTTTATCGTGTCAGTCTGTGCCTTGTGCAGCAAGTGTCGGCTGGTACATGTATGGATCCCGGTCGAGGAGTATGATCAGGGAGTACCCGGGTCTAGTGTCCCACCCGGGTGGTGTATCCTGGTAGGGTTGGTAGATTGCATGCTGTGCCTGGCGGCTCTCCGGGGGCCAGGGTCCTTGAGTGTGCCCGGGCTTGTCTACCCGGGTTACACCATATCATTTGCCCCCCACTCCCTTACATAGATCCTCTATGTGAGGGAGTAGATTGGAGTTTTTGCACTCGAGTTTGCTGCCGTACTCCGATGTGTCCGGGAAGGAGGAGGTGGTTTTTGCTTTAACCCCCACTTGGGAGGATCCGGGTAGGAGACAATTTTTTGCTTTCCCAATCGGGTGTATCCGGACAGGGGATTTCGATCTTTTGCTTCGTTGGTGTACAGTCGGTCCGGGTCGTTGACCTATGCCCGGGTTGTGTGGGGTTGACGAAACGTCCGCTGGGCGCTTGGAGTTCAAGGGGTGTCTCGGGAACGGTTTTGTTTTTCGAAATTCGAAAAGGTCGCGTCTTTTTAGATATGTAATTATAACCGCTGTTAGAACTTCCCTTCCTAGCCAATCAGTGGTTGCCACGTGGATGGTGATGTTACTGCCTATAAGTAGGGAGTCATTACCCCTATTTCACTTTTTACTTCCATTTTTCTTTACTTCTGCTCTCCTTCTTTCTAAAGCTCGCAGTTCGCCTTTGGTGTTTGGAGTTTTCGCCGGAGTTTTGTCAGTGTCGTTCCGCCGGAGGTCTCTGTGGTTCACGGTTCATCGTTTTCGGCTTTTATTCAAGTAGGTTTTCGTGTCCTCTCCTTTTCTTTCTCGTCTCGTCGCTTCCATGAACCCATGTATGCATGAACTTGTTTTGATTATCGTCATTTGTGGATTTTGGTTCTTGGTATTGTGTTTGTATTTGTTTATGGAAAGGTTTGTTTGTATAAGGATGCTCGCGTTTATGTGTGTTTTTGGTGGTTTTTGGGTTATCGATCTGTGTTTGGAGTGGGATTCTTGGGTTTTTTGCGGGGTATGTGTGTATATATATGTGTATGTATAGGTGGGTTTTGATTTTTGATCTTTGTTTTTGATTTGAAATAATGAAGGAACTGTTTGTGGTTTTTGGGTTTTTCGGGGGTTTGAACTGAACCCGGGTAGGACAGGTATGCCCGGGTTGGGTAGTTTTAGGAGATGGTTGTTTTAGATGTTTGAGGATTGTGTATATGGTTGTTAAGGGTAGGCTTTCTGGCCCGGGTATAGTTTTTCTGACCCGGGTACATATATTAGGTCCGGGTAGGGTTTTTGGGTGCTTTGTTTTGTACTTGGAAAAAAAATTTTTGTGCTGTAATATGTATATAGGACCCGGGTATCTTTTTAGTATGTGGTACTCTTCTCCCCACGTAAATTTGAAGAAAGAGAGGGCCCGGCTTGGTTTGTAGGATGTGTACGTTACTGTGTATAGTAGATGGTGTCGACCCGGGTATAGTAGATGGTTCTTGAAAAAAAATTTTTTATGAGGTGGTTATGGGTTCTGGACCCGGGTAGCATTACTGTGTTTGATTGCTTCTTTCCAACTTGGTATTCTTCACATAGATATAGGATGGGATCCGGACCTAAATAAAATTTGTCACAATGTGTGAATTCTAAAAATTGACCCGGATTGCTTCTTTATTTAGGTCTATGGTCCGGATCCCTAGGCGGCCAGGAAGAGAAATTGTTGCCTATTCCGCTGTGCCCGGGGAGTTTTCCAGTGACACGGAGTGTGACGAAGTTCATTCGCTTGCTAAACGAGCCCGGGTTAAGATGGCGGAGAGAGAGGTTTCGTCTTCTGGGGTGGTGTCTGTTCGGCAAGATGTCAAAGCCACGGTCGGGAGGCAGGTGATCATGTCTCCGGAGGGGGTTTGGTGTGATTCTAAATCTTATTTTATCACCAAGGCTCCTCTGGTTGAAGAGAAGGGCTTTTATGCTAATATGGCCGGGTTCTACAGACGTAAGCATCCGGGTGGGCCTTTAGGGCCTTATGACGAGGCCGAGTTCGATGAGAGGTTTCGTAAGCTTCCTGGGATCCGGGCTCCTTATCCAGTTAGGAGCCATATTAAGGAGTTGGCCCCGGACGTCGCGGACCGGATGATCCGGGCTGCTTTTCAATTGCCTCCTGAGGTAGAGTGGCGGTGGCCTGAACCCGGGGAGAAAATCTACCACCGTCCGGCTGATGGTTTCATCCCTGTGTGGATGGAGCATCTTCGATCCGGGTGGAATCCAAGGTGGCACATTTTTTTCAAGCACTTGTGCAAATATGAGTTCAAGATCTCTCCTATGCAGCTTACCCCGAATGCAATTAAATGGATGACCTGGTTCTTATGGTCATGTAATAAGATGAATTATTACCCGACCTTGAAGCTGTTCCACATGTTGTTTCAGTTCAAGAAGTCCGGGGTGAAGCCTTTGTACGAGTTGCGCTTCCGCTCGAGGGAGTGTGGTTTAGGGTCCGGGTTCATCAGCCCGGTTAGTCATCTGAGTTCGCTAAAACACTGGAATGGTGAAGTTCTTATGCTCAAAGGTCTGGATCTGGCATTTATGCCATATATAGTTACGGACGATAAACAGGTTAGAACGGATTTCGGTGCTCCGGGTGCGGAGGGGGAGTTCCGGGATCAGCTGGCCGAGTTTTGTACTTGCATCGGGTTCCAATTGACCCGGGACACATTTATGCAGCATGATAAGCTGCACGAGGGTGGCTGTGAGTTGCATTTTTTTTGTTGATCCTTGGTTTTGCTTTCGTAGTGTCTTGTCCGGGTCTTCCTGTTCATAGTTTGCATATTCCCTTAGATTTTATATCTCTATTATTTGCTTTTGACCCGGGTTTTCTTCCTTTTTGACAGGTCTCCCTTATTTTAATCCGGATCTCTGGAGTATCATGTCTGCTAAAGACTCTTTTGCTGCTGCACTTAGGAACTTGGGAGGTGTCCATGTGCCCCCAAAGCCCCAGCCGAAAAAGAAATCGGGGAAGAAGCCGGGGAAGAAAGGGGAGTCCGGGTCCTCTCGCCAGGGGACGGAAGGGACCGGGCAGTCCAGTGCTACCCCGGATGCTACTCCGGATCCTAAACTGCGGGTGGAGGATCCGGAGTTGGTTGCAGATGCTGAGGAGGTGGAGAGCCCGGTCCACGAGCCAAAGAAGAAGCGGAAAAAGACTGATTCTTCTCAGAAGCAAGTGATTGACATGACGGTGGAGGACCCGGGTAGGTCGGCTATGGAGGTGGTGGATCTTGGAGTCGAGGTTGGGGGCGGTTCCCGGCCGGCTCCTAAGTTTGGCAAGTACCCGGTTAAGAAAGTGCTCGGGTTGATGTCCGAACTTCCCTCTGACCAAGACTGGGAGATGATGGAGGATGAGGGTCTCGCCACGAATTTCAAAGAAATCGGGAACTTGTGGGGTCAGGTATCTTACAATCCGACTCCTCTCTCTTTTTTCTTGTACTTTGCTTTCCTTCTTCATTTTCGTAATTTCCGATTTTATTGACCCCGGTGTCCTGCTTCTTTTTCAGCTTGGTGGTCGTCTGGCCGGGTTCAATACTCATGCATTGAACAGCTTGAAGCAGGAGAGGGATCTTTCCGTGAAGAGCCTCGCTCGGGTCACGAAGCTGGAGAAGGATCTGGATGTGGAGAAGTCAGCCCGGGAGGCTTTGGAGTCCGGGGTGGCTTCTAAGATTAAAGAGGCTGAGATCCGGAAAGAGGCTGAGCTGAATCAGAAGATTAAGGATGCTGGGACCCGGGCTGACAGCGCTGAGAAGAAAGTCACCGGGCTGGAGAAGGAGGTGGCTGATCTGAAGAAGCTCTTGGAAGGGAGAGAGGAACCGGAGAAGGTTATTGCGGAGTTCAAGGAGTCCACCGCTTATGCGGATGCCTTGGCCGCTGCCGGAGCTCTTGAAGTTGTCCGGTGTTGGCATGTTGCCGAGCGGCACATCAAGACTGACCCGGAGGCTTCCTTGCAGAGCTTTATAGAGCTCTATCTGGCTGCTAAGGACAAAATTAAGGCTGGGAAGGGAGAGCCGGATCCTTACGAAGGCCCTTCTCCTAGCTTTCTTCCTCCTGCCAACCCGGGTGTCGATGGCGATCTAGATTCTTCTTCTGCTGATTCTGAGCCGGCTGATGAGACTCCGGTTGAGAAGACTCCGGCTGATGAAACTCCTGCTGATGAGACTCTTGCTGACTGATCCTCTTCTCGTTCCAGTTTGTTTATATTTGACTTAAGAACAATGTTTTTGTAAGACTAAGAATGTTTGCCCGGGGTCTATTTAGACCCGGGTTCGTTGATGTTTGGTTGCTGATTTGATCGAATATTTTCTTGTCGTATTTGTTTGTGAATGCTTTCTTTTTGCTTCGTCTATTTCTTATCCAGATTGATTGCTTTAGAATAATTATGCACTTAGAAAATTTTTCTAAGTAGAGATGATACAGGTGTTGCCGGGTGGAGTATGCCCGGATTGATTGCTCATAATGATTGCTTAAGTATGTTTGACTTAGAAATTTTTCCAAGCAAATAAGATTTCCCAAGTAAATGAAATGGATGGACCCGGGCAGAGCTTACCCGGGTTGATTGCTTTATACATTTTTGCACTTAGAAAATTTTCCTAAGTAAATAAAATAGATGATCCGGGTAGATCTTACCCGGATTGATTGCTCATAATGATTGCTTAAGTATGTTTTACTTAGAAATTTTTCCAAGCAAATAAGATAGGTGGACCCGGGTAGAGCTTACCCGGGTTGGTTGCTTTGTATGTGTTTGCACTTAGAAAATTTCCCAAGTAAATGAAATGGACGGACCCGGGCAGAGCTTACCCGGGTTGATTGCTTTATACATTTTTGCACTTAGAAAATTTTCCTAAGTAAATAAAATAGATGATCCGGGTAGATCTTACCCGGATTGATTGCTCATAATGATTGCTTAAGTATGTTTTACTTAGAAATTTTTCCAAGCAAATAAGATAGGTGGACCCGGGTAGAGCTTACCCGGGTTGGTTGCTTTGTATGTGTTTGCACTTAGAAAATTTCCCAAGTAAATGAAATGGACGGACCCGGGCAGAGCTTACCCGGGTTGATTGCTTTATACATTTTTGCACTTAGAAAATTTTCCTAAGTAAATAAAATAGATGATCCGGGTAGATCTTACCTGGGTTGATTGCTTTATATATGTTTGCACTTAGAAATTTTTCCAAGCAAATAAGATAGGTGGACCCGGGCAGAGCTTACCCGGGTTGATTGCTTTGTATGTGTTTGCGCTTAGAAAATTTTTCCTAAGTAAATAAAATAAATGGACCCGGGTAGATCCTTCCCGGGGTGATTGCTTTAATATGTTTTTGATTGCCTTAGAAATTTTCTAAGTAAATAACAATATATATTCATTAGTAGCAAAAGACTTCATTGATATTCAGAAGATTACACAGCTTTGATAATGATCAAAAGTACATGATTGCTTTTTAGGGATATATGGCTGTCTTCTAGGATCCTTCCTTCTCGTTGATTTTACTGATAGAACTTCCTCAACCTAAGACCATGCCAGGTGTTGGATACTTCTGACCCGTCCATATGCTCCAATTTGTAGGTGCCCGGTCTTAGGATTTCTTTGACTTTGTAAGGGCCTTCCCACTTAGGCATCAGCTTGCCAGTGTTGGTTGGATCAGAGGCTTCGGTGTCTCGTAGGACTAGGTCTCCCGCTTGAAAGTTTCTAACCCGGGACTTTTTGCTGAAATGATCCCGGGTCTTCTCTTTGTACTTTTCCATTCTTGCGATTGCCTGATCTCGGACCTCATCTACCAAGTCCAGATTGACCCGGAGTCCTTCTTCATTCGCAATTTCATCAAAGTTGATCGCTCTGTGGGAAGGTGACCCGACTTCGATTGGGAGCATTGCCTCCGTTCCATAGGCCAATTTGAAGGGAGTTTCTCCGGTGCTTGTCCGAGGACTAGTTCGGTATGACCAGAGGACATGAGGTAGTTCTTCTGGCCACTTGCTCTTGCTTTCTTCTAGCCTTTTTTCAATTCCTCTCAGGAGGATCCGGTTGGTGACCTCTACCTGGCCATTTCCTTGAGGATAGGCGACTGAAGACTTCTTGTGTTTGATGCCTCTTTCAGCCAGGTAGCTTTCAAAGTCTGACCCTATGAACTGGGGTCCATTATCTGAGACCAGGACTCTTGGTAGCCCGAATCTCATCAGGATGTTGTCCATGAACCGGATGACATCTTGCTGGTTGATCGTCCGCATTGCCTTGGCTTCAACCCACTTAGTCATATAATCAATGGAGACGAGCAAGTATCTGAGGTCTCCTTTAGCCCGGGGAAAGGGTCCCATGATGTCTATCCCCCATACAGCAAAGGGGATCGGGGATAAGACCGAAGAGGGTAGGACAGGGCTTACCCGGGGCACGTTGCTGAATAGTTGGCAATTTTTGCACTTCTTAACAAACTCGACGGAGTCCTGATGAATTGTTGGCCAGTAGTAGCCTTGCCGGATGATTTTGTATGCCAGGCCTTTTGCTGACATGTGATCTCCACAGATTCCTTCGTGAACTTCTCTCAGACAATATTCGGCCTCCTCCGGACCTATGCATTTCAGGATTGGGGATGAGTAGGTCCGGCGAAAGAGTGTTCCTTCTTCGACAAAAAATTTGGCCGCCTTAGCTTTCAGCCGTTGTGCTTTTCCCTTGTCTTCAGGTAACTCTCCCCTCTCTATGTAGTTGATCAGGGGAGTCATCCAGGTAGGGTTACTGTTGATTTCGAAAATTTCTTCATGATCTATTGTTGGCTTGTGCAATTCCTCGAAATAGACTGAGCTATCCAGGTCTGCTGAATTTTGGACCAACCTGGAGAGGTTGTCTGCTTCAGCATTTTCTTCCCTGTTGACTTGCAAGATCTTGCACCCGGGGATCAGAGTGAGGTAGCTTTTCACCAAGGCCTGATATCTGGTCAAAATTGGGTCTTTGGCGAGGTATTCCCCGTTTGTCTGCCTGACCACAATTTGCGAGTCGCTGTAGATGGTAAGGTTCCGGATTGACAGGGTCCGGACCAATTTTAATCCCGCCAACAGGGCTTCGTACTCCGCTTGGTTGTTGGTTGCTGCGAAGCTGAAGGAGATTGCTGTTTTGATTACAAACCCATCCGGGCTTTTCAGAATTATCCCGGCTCCTGACCTTTCGGTTGTTGAGGAGCCGTCGACGTGAAGTATCCAAGACTCCGGGTTGGGTTCTCCCGGGGCTTCCAGGTCAGTTTCCATGGGGGTTGTCTGGTTCTTTGGAAAGTTGCATTCTACTACGAAATCGGCTAGGACCTGGGCTTTGACTGCTGTTCGGGGTAGGAATGTTAGGCTGAACTGGCTAAGTTCGATTGCCCAATTCACTAGTCTCCCGGAGATGTCAGGCTTGTGAATGATTTTCCTTAGAGGTTGGTCTGTGACAATCCTGATCTCTCTTCCCTGAAAGTAGTGTCTGAGTTTCCTGGAGGCGGTGATCAGCGCGAAAGCAAATTTCTCTAAGTTGGGGTATCTGGTCTTTGCATCTTTGAGGACCTGGCTGACATAGTAGACAGGCTTCTGCTGCCCGTCTTCTTCCCTGATCAGGGCTGCCCCAACGGCCAAAGGCCCTGCTGACAGGTATAGGTAGAGAGGTTCTCCGGGTAAGGCTTTTGTCAGGATCGGGGGTTTGGACAGGTATGTTTTTATTTCGTCAAGAGCTCTCTGGCAATCCGGGCTCCATTCTACCAACTTCTGATTTTTTGCCCCTTTTAACAACTCAAAGAACGGTAGACATCTTTCGGCGAGTTTGGAGACAAACCTTCGAAGTGCTGCTAAGGACCCTGCTAGCTTTTGGACTTCTCTCTGAGTCCGAGGTGGTTGCATCTCTTGTACAGCTTTGATCTTCTCCGGGTTAGCCTCGATACCCCGGTTGCTTACCATGAAACCTAAAAACTTTCCAGCCTCTACCCCGAAGGTGCACTTGTCTGGATTGAGCTTTAGCTTAGTTCTTCTCATGTTCTCAAAACATTCTCTGAGATCTGAAATGTGACCCGGGACTGATGTAGATTTGGAGATGATGTCGTCGACGTAGCATTCCAAATTTCTTCCAAGTTGGTCTTTGAAAATTTCATTCATTGCCTTCTGGTATGTAGACCCGGCGTTCCTTAACCCGAAAGGCATCAGTTTGTAGGCATATACTGCTCTGTGGGTTATGAAAGCTGTTTTGGCTATGTCTGCTGGGTTCATCTTAACCTGGTTGTACCCGGAGAACGCATCCATAAAGCTTAACATCAGGTGTCCTGATGTGGCATCAATAAGCTGGTCTATGCTTGGTAGAGGATAAGGGTCCTTGGGGCATGCCGCATTCAAATCCGTGTAGTCAACACACATCCTCCACTTTCCGTTTGCTTTCTTTACCATGACTACATTAGCTAGCCACTCCGGGTATTTGATCTCACATATGATATCGGCCTTCATTAATTTGCCAACTTCCTCATCTATTGCCCTCTGCCTCTCTGGGGCGAAATTTCTTCGTTTTTGTTTAACAGGCCTCTTCTTGGGATCGACGTCAAGGCTGTGCATTGCTAGTGACTCATCCAACCCGGGCATGTCGTCCGGGCTCCAGGCAAAAACATCTGCATAGCTCCGGAGTAGTTGGATGAGTTCCTCCTTAAAAACGGTATCCAGGCCTTTTCCAATTTTGACTTTCCTTGTCGGGTTGTCTTTTTCGATCAGGACCGACTCGGTCTCGACCGCAGCTTCGACCTTGGTTAGTTCTTGTGCCGAGATCATTTGCTGGATCCGGGCGTCAGTGTTCTTTTCCACAAAATCTTGAGCTGAGCTCATGGTTGCTTTCTGGTTGCTTTGTCCAGGACCAGGATTGGCTGCTCCCAGGTTATGACTGCCCGGGTCTAGGTCGATGACCTGGACTTCACCTTTGGGGTTTGCTTTCTGGTAAGGCCGATGCTTCTTGTTGCTTTTCTGCTTTTGGAAGACGGTTGCCTTCCTTTTGTTGTCCAGGTGTGTTTCCGCCATGACTAAGGCTTGGCTGTAACACACCCCGGCTGTTGCCGAATCTCCTCTGACTTCCCCTACCCCGAACGGGGTTGGGAACTTGAACTTTAGGTGCGGGATGGACGTAATAGCTTCGATCTTGTTCAGACCTGGGCGGCCGATGATCACGTTGTAAGGGGAGGGTGTATCCGTCACATAGAATTTGATGGTATGGGTGACTTGGTTCGGGAGAGTTCCGAATCGGACCGGGAGATAAAGTGTGCCCAGGACCGGGACAATGCTGTTCCCGAATCCATATAAAGGATCCTCCCTGTAGTCGTTCATCCGGATGCTTCCTAGTTCCATTCGATCCATGGTGTGTTTGAACAGAATGTTGGCTGAAGAGCCGTTGTCTACCAGGATCCTCCTCACTTCATTTTCGGCCATGTCAAGGGTTACCACTAAGGCTTGATTGTGACCCCGGGTAACACCCTCGAAATCCTTGTTGCTGAAGGAAATGACTTGTTCAGGGAAGGCTTGGATGGACATGACTTCTTGACAGGAGTCCGGGCTGGGAGGAGGGGAACAGGATCCGCCCAGTACCACGTTGACAATGTTCTTTTGTTTCCCGGATCCCCCTGTTTTGTCGGCGGTATTCCGGGCTATATATTGCCCCATGTTTCCTTTGCTGATCTGTTCTTCAATGAAGTACTTGAGGGATATGCAATTTTCAGTTTTATGGCCATGGGTACTATGGTAATCACAGTGCCTGTTGGTAGGTCTGCTTTCAGGAGGAGTTTGCATGGGTTTTGGTGGGTAGTAGAAGGGTTTGTCCCGGACCTCTTTGAGTATGTCCTCGCGGGATCTGTTTAGAGGAGTCCACTCGGGCTCTGGTTTTGGTTCCCTGGTTGCTTTGTTTGGACCGGGGTCACTTCTGGACCCGGATCCCTGTTGGCTGGTCCTCTTGGAACCTGATTGCTGGATGAAGTTTGTTTGTCTGTCCGGTTTGAATTTCTTATCCTGGTGATATTCTTTCCTGGGTCTATCTTCGACTTGTTTTCCTTTTGAACTGCCCTGTCGGGTCATCCTCATTGCTTGGAGCACATCGGTCTCTTTTATGAATTTTGCGGCCATGGCATAGGCAGCTGCCAGGCTCTGGGGTTCTTTGTTGATCAATTCGACCACATATCTCTCATTTTGTTCTGGGTCCAGGTTCCTTCGGAATATGCTCAGAGCCTCACGCTCATCCAGGTTGGAAATTTTGTTGATTGCTTCCTGGAAACGTTTCATGTAGTCTGAGAGTGCCTCATTGTCATATTGGCGAACCGTTTCCAGGTGACACATATGGAGTTCATGTGTCTTGTTTGCTCGAAACCTTCTGAGAAAGGCTTCCCTGAAATCTTTCCAGGACCCGATGCTCCGGGAGGGGATCCGGCTGAACCATCTCTGGGCCCCCCCTTTGAATGTGGATGCGAAGAAGCGACATTTGGTTAGATCATTGTACCAGTAAATTTGGGCTATCTGCTCAAAGTAGTGCAGGTGTTCCTCCGGGTCTCCCAGTCCATTGAAAGATTCAAAGTTGTAGTGTTTCATACCCTTTTGTCGGGGTATGGATTCCAAGGAGTGGCTGAAGGGAGTCAGGGTTCCCCCAATTTCAAACCCGGCGTCGTTTCCGATTTTCCGGTTGAGTTCATTGATCATGTCTCTGAGGTTGGTTTGCCCCGGTCTCTCATCCTCGTCATCAGAGATGAGTTCGGGTGTTGTTTCCTTCCGGTAGCGCTTGGACCGGGATCCTTTTGTCAACTTTTCCTCTTCGAGTTGAATCCGGAGGGCGATTTTTTGCTCAAGTTTTTCTTCTTCCTCTTTCCGGATTTGTTCTTTCCTTTCAGCCAAGATCTTCAGCCGGGTTTCCTCACTTTCCTTTTGTTTCTTTTTCTTTGCTTTGTCTCCGATCCGGTCAAAGACGGAACCCCGGGATTGACGGCTGTTCCCGGAGTCCTCAGACTCACCGATGTCCTCAAGTCTGCGGTTGCTTTCCCGGCGATCATGGTACTGCCGGATGGCCTCGGCCAACTCTACATTGGTGAGCTGGGACAGGTGGAGGGTGGTGATCGGGACGTCGGTGTACTTGTACTGGTTCGCTTCGATCGTGACCCGGGCGTCATTGGGGTTGATGGTTTGGTTTTCCTCCGGGTTTACATGGGTGAAGAGAGGTCCCGAGGCATGATCCTGGTTCGGGTTATCCTGATCTGTCTGAGGGTTATCCGGGTTCTGGGGAAGACCCAGGTGGGAGCGTGTCCTTTTTGTCATGGTCTCAAGAACTTACACAGGGAGTATGGTTGCTGTTTTGGTGGTAGTGCCCACAAGTAGTACAGATAATGACAGGATGACAAAAATAGTGTGCACAAGTAGTCAACTTACTATTTTCAGAGATACCACAAATAGTTAAGTGACAAAATGTGTGCAGGTGTGAGACAAAAAGATTTTATGTGCTACAGACAAGATTAGGGTTTTGCTCAGACAGGGTTTGCTAACATGCTCTACTACAGACAAATTTAGGGTTTTGTTCAGGTGAGGTTTTCTATCATGCACATATCAAGAAAAGCCATGGCTGAGGGTTCTGAGAAGCTGGGTGTTTGGCGAGAGCTTACTGGTGTTATTTGGACCCCCGTTTCGGGGGTTTGTTGTAGGAGATGAGTCCAGTGGCACCGTGACCACAGGACAGAGGACACCTTCCCCTCCTTCTAGCGCCAAATGATAACGCCAATCTCCGATCCCGGTTCTTCCTCCGCCGTGACTGGTGGTTCCGTGGTGTAGCTGCTGGATGGGAGCCTACAAAACAACGCCGGCGGGGGGGTTTTGCCCCAAAGCGCCTCCGGCGTGAGAGTAAGCGTGGGCTTCGGAAGGATAAAGATTAGAGAAAGTGCTATCTATGTGTGGTGGGTGAAGGTGTTTGGTTGGTGGTTGCTGGTGGCTGAGAGTGTTTGAGTATATGCTGAGTGTAAGTGTGTGTATGAATGAGTGTAAAGAGAGAGTGAAGTTACCCTTGATCTCTTGATCCTTGGTCTATTTATAGGCCAAGGATTAGGGTTCAAGGGTGCGTACCTGGATCCTGGTCCTACACGTGTAGGGGTTTGATCCCCTACACGTGTCCAGGTGTCAGCGTGGGAGTAGTATTTTGGAATGTTCCCTGGCTTGTATCTATCGCCAGTAGTTGACCGTTATGCTTGTCTTTATCGTGTCAGTCTGTGCCTTGTGCAGCAAGTGTCGGCTGGTACATGTATGGATCCCGGTCGAGGAGTATGATCAGGGAGTACCCGGGTCTAGTGTCCCACCCGGGTGGTGTATCCTGGTAGGGTTGGTAGATTGCATGCTGTGCCTGGCGGCTCTCCGGGGGCCAGGGTCCTTGAGTGTGCCCGGGCTTGTCTACCCGGGTTACACCATATCAATTACTACTGCTAATCACCATTTTAGCTCCACATGCATGATTAATTACTTTCTTGCCTTCACATTTCTGTTTACTGAAGTTGATATCTTAATTAGCAAAAAACGGGTATTTCCGACCAAAATTTCCGATCGACCAAAGTGGTCGGAAAAAAAGCGGGCATTTCCGACCGACTTACCGACCAAACGCGATCGGTCGTAAAAAATGGCGTCATTTATAACCGCTATTACCGACCGCACCAAATCGGTCGGTTATAATGGGCGTGGGTCCCGCTCACCAACGTTCTTCAGCTGACATGGACGACACGTCGGTAAAACCGACCGACACATTTCCGACCGCCAGAATCGGTCGGTTTTATAACTCATTTTGGACCGATACGTCATTTCCGACTCGGTTTAAAAGGACCGACGTGGTCGGTTGGTCGGTGGTCGGAAATGACCTCAAAACTGACCGATTTTGCTTATTTCCGACCGATTTTGGCGGTCGGAATTGCCCGCTTTTCTTGTAATGGAAGTAATTGTTACCGATGTAGATGGGGAGTAATTGGTTGAAGTATTAGTGCAAGAGAACCCTTCCATTAAAACCTTAAGATGTTAGAGTAAGCCCTTTATGAATGTTATACTTATATTTAACACTCTCCTCACTCGAAATCCCATTATTTAAATTGAAGAGTGGATCACACCCCTTTATAGATGTTATACTTATATTTAACCATTAGTACCAGTGTTTATTTGATCAAATAAGTGCTTTTCATATTCGCAACTACTACACTGTAAAACCGAGTAATATTTAATTTGGCCGTTATTGTGTAACAACGATTGAAATTATTATTTGGTTATGGAGATTTTTTAATACAGAGGTTGGAGAATAAACGAGAATCGTGCATATCTTACTTAGCAATATTATATTAAAAAATACTCTTTGACTATCAGATTCGGATTTATATTTGCCAACTGCTATTATTTTAATAAATGACTAGTTGTAATAATCAGGTATAATATTAATTTCAGGATCCTGAATATTTTGTAAGGATGGGCTTGTAAGGGGGACAGTGGTCTAATTTGATCTCTATCGTAGCCGAAATGATTAAAGCCCATTCCAACTTTTAATTAGCCCAACAAACAAGACTCTCAAAAGAAAGTAAAATTTGAATCATACTAATTGACTGGCTTATAGCCGTGTCATGCACGGATTATAAGGGTTATTTATAATTTTATTATTTACATTTTAAATTTAATAAAAATACAAATTGATCATACTAACTGAGTATTTAAATATTTTGATTTAATTGCTAATAAAAAAAAAATTATTAAACAAGTAACTTTTATTTGAACTTCATTATTTCAAGTGTGTTATTAAAATATTAATATTATTAGATAGTTTTATTATCAATTGGTACATAACTATATATGAGAGAAAAAATTAATTTAAAAAATACCCGATTAGTTATCCAATACTCATTCCGAATACTCATTTTTCCGGTACCAAACCGAGTTGAACCGAGTTATGATTTTTACAACCTTGCCAAAAATAATATCTTTTAACCGATAAAAGCATGAAACTTTTAACAATCACAATTCACAACCCACAAGTCGATCAGTAGCAGCTACCAGCTAGTATAACTTAAGAAGAAAACTGTTGGTACGTAGAGATTATAGGTCCATCATCATCCACAAAAAGTAAAGTAAAAGAGGAAAGATGGCTTGTTGTTTTAATGGAAACGGTTGTGATGGACGGCAAGCTCATCACTAACACTAGTAGAAAAACAACAAAATATTGAGAGTTGAGCACTCCACCAATACTTAAAACCAAATCACTGCAATTTCAAGACTTCTAAGCCAAGTATCAATCATTAATCCTATGCCTATGCGATACTTATATCAGATATATCAAGTATTTTTATGTGAACAGGTATAACAACAATTAAATACATGCAATTGAGCAATTGACCCCAGAATCTGAAATTGCATAACAATAAAAATCAAAAAAATACACAAAATAGATATAAATATATAAATTTATGTGCGCGAGAGTGACAGATGCGCAGGACATGAGGTGTACTGATGAGGCCAGTTCATTTATGGCAGTGAGCAACTTCACCGCTTGTTTTTCGATTTTGATAAAACATATATATATATAGCTCTGTTCTAAAAGTCGCTGATTAATCACTGATTAATCACTGATTAATCCCTGTTCCGTAACTCGCCGAATTGTTTAAATCTCCGATTAATCACCGAACAATCCGATTAATCTCCGATCAATTCAATTAATCTCTGATTAATCCTTGTTCCGTGACTTCACCGATTAAGTCCGATTCCCGCTTTTTACAAAACTGATATATAGATGATATTACTACTAAAGTAAAATGTATTATGCGGCGCTATAGTTTAACAAGAAGATAGCTTCCGGCAAAAAAAGAAAAAGAAGATTGAAAGCTCAGTTACTATGCATAATTTGTCCGTCAACCAAGCTGTTTTTATTTTCTATTACAAGTCGTGACATGTCTCCGAATTATTCTTTTGTTCTTGTATTATTAACATGTGATACATATATACTTTCAAAAAAAAAAAAAAAAAACATGTGATACATATATACTAACATTCTGCATTACGCTAGTAAAGAAAAGACCATCCACACTATCAAAGCGATAAGCGCATAACCCGCTAGCGAAATATCAACCAGCCCCAACAAAGCTACAAATTCATGGGGACAACAACATGCAACTTGTAAAATGTCGCTGTGTTTTCTATTAGGACTGAGTATTATTTTGGATACTTGCCCACATATTCTCCATTTTCCTATTTCTGCATATTATAAATATCAATCCAAAAGATGCAAAACAGCAAACTCTTCGCTTGCGATGACACTGACTCTTTCATGCAAGGTTCTTTTCAAAACTACCTTTTTCTCGTTTACATTTTTTCCTAAAAGTATCTATGTTACAATGTTTTTAAAAATATGTTGTAATCTAAAAATTAAGCGGTTGCAACTCTACCTATAAGTTATAACATCATATTTTTGAAAAAATTTTAAAGCATGAATTCTTTTTTGGAAATTTTCCTATTATAGATGTGTAGTGAATATTAGGATAAGAGCTAAGGATTACAATTTCGACTGGTATCTTTTATGATTTTAACTAAAATAGTAACATGGCATAACATACTGATTATTTAAAATTTGGTTATGTGTTTTGATGAAACAAATTATAACTGTTGGTAATATTTAAAATATATTATTATTATTAATTTAAATTGCTATAACTATGATTTTATTATTAAAATATAATATAATAATAGATGATATAAAAGTTCTTATAAAAATTTTATAAATACAATGAATATTACAGGACTATCACGAAAAGCAGAAATGCGTTTTAAGTTTAATCGAAGTTGATAAAGAGGCTGTTTGAGTGGAGTTAATATAAGTAATTATTATTTAAAATAAAAAAGTGAAGTAAAAGTTAGAAACAAATTAAAATTTATAAATGATTAAAATGTTTGATAAAATAAATAGAGGCCGTGAAACAAAAATTAACATTCTCAATTTTTTTAAGTACTTCCAAAATCTACTGCTACTTCATTGAAGGGTTTTTCATTGTTCACTGTTGACGAAAACAACAATTAAAAACCTGGAAAAAAAAACAACAATTAAAAAAAACCAGAAAGGATGAGAATGTTATAGTAGTAGGCTAGTAGATAGTATAGGAGTAATCCTGATCTGCGCCGCTCAAATTCTTACATTATATATATCCCCAATTTTAACAAATTATTCAATTTGTTATTACAAACACAAATATATTAAAGTAGTGTCCGTCTCGTCGTCGTCGCAGGCTGTCTTCTTCTCTTTGAGTAATTTTTAACTAACTTTACCCCAAATCTTCTCTTTTCAACTCTTCTCTTCAAACCCGTACTAGATTACATTACTATACGTGTAGAATTTTGTGTGTATATTATATATAGTTCTGCTACTTAATGTAGCAGAGAATTGAGTGGCTACTGGTATTATAGCCTGTTAGGGTTTTGTAGAAAATGCCGATGAGTAGATATGAGATAAGAAACGAGTACAGCCTGGCTGATCCCGAGCTTTTCGGAGCTGCTGATAAAGATGACCCTGAAGCTTTACTTGAAGCTGTCTCTATGGCTGGTCTCGTTGGTCTTCTCCGTCAATTGGGCGACCTTGCTGAGTTAGTATCCTCTCTCTCTCTCTCTCTCTCTCTCTCTCTCTCTCTCTCTCTCTCTCTCTCCCTCTCCCTCCCTCTCTCCCTCTCCCCCCCTGTGCCCCTCTCCCGCTTACTCTCTCTCTCCCTCCCCCCTTTATATATGCTTGAATACTGGAATTGTCATTGTTTTACCATTTTTGTAAGAGCTTTGGATTGGGAAGATTGATTGATTGATAACGAGTCTCGGATTCTTGATATCAGGGATCAGGCATGATATATGTAATTTAGGGTGCTTGTGTTTCGTATATCTCAAGATTGTGAAATTTTTGCTGATAATTTCCAATTATTTTCTGGTTTTTTTATTACTTTTAACTAAATAAATGTTTAACCAAGATTGTAACTACTTAAAGGTAAAGTTGATCCTTGATAGTGTTTAGGTTTTGGAACAGTCTGTGAAAATATAGTCCCTAGTTGACTTGACTTGGTCGATAAAGTTTGTTTGTTTTGTTTTTGCTTTATTGGAGGTAGTTGGGTAGTTGCATATAGATGATTTTAAGATGAAAGACTTGATTGATTTTCTTCTCTTTTACTGTAGTGGTGATTTGATGATCAGTGAGTGCAGTGCATTCAATTCTTAGTGGACCTAAATATGTGAATTTATCGGGAGGGAACTTTATTTAGATATGGATTGAGTGGGTGGTTCTGATGTAATTGTCAGGTAATACTGGCCTGGGTGAAGGTGTAATATATGTACACAATGATATTGTTTCTATTGGTAATTTATTTCTATACCCTGTGTTACAATAGTCTTGACAAGCAATAAGTTGTGATGGATCATTAATGCTTGAGCATTTTGATGGATAATCTTTCTTTGCCCTTTTATTATATTGAAATGTATTACTAGTTACATTTGACATTTGGTCAAGTAAGCAAGAATAGTCACAGTGGTAAGGATAGTTCTCTTGTTTTTGCTGTTATCACTTAAAAAGGGTATTTGCATATTGATTTGTCTTCTGAAAGCAATATGAATCTTTGTGTGTTATTGGTTGTACATTTCATGAAGAGAAGAACATGTAATAGACAAGACAGCCTGAGATACACCATTGGAAGTTTTTGTTGTGTTATGTTTCGCACTACACAGGACTATGTATTACGAGGACTGTATTCATCAAAAATTGATAGAGAACTTACAAAATATTTATTCTTTTCTGACCTGTTACTGCAGTAGTTTGACTTTTTTCTGCCGTAAGACTTACTAAAAAAGGATATGATGAAACAGCTCTTTTCTTTGTTAAGGAACAACCTGAAATCAGTTGAATTTTACATAATACATGTACGCACTATAATGAAACAATTGTATAATTTTTCCTTGCACGCTACAGGTTCGCTGCTGAGATATTTCACGATTTGCATGAAGAAGTGATGGCAACAGCTACAAGAGGCCATGGTCTCATAGTCCGTGTAGAACAGCTTGAGGCGGAGGTCCCTCTAATTGAGAAGGCATTTCTGTCACAGACAAGTCCATCAGTTTTCTTCTCAAATGCAGGTTCTAATCTCATCATCACCTTATTAAAAAAAATTCTCATTATTATCAGCTTGCTGAGAGCTCTACCTTAAAATTTGACTATCTATGAGGTCAATTACTTTAATTAGTCTGATATTAATATAGTATAACAGGAAATGCATCATAGTTTGCAGGGTTTATATCAAAGTGACCACTCATTACACTCAAATGTCTCTTACCTTTCAAAATGGAAGCTCATTTAAACCACTTAAATTGCTATATATATTTCCTTATAATATTTCTCGAAATTAATAACAGAAAATATGATAGAATGGAGGTCATCTGCCACGATGGCACTTGTAGGATAACTTTTTGATAGACAGAACCTATAAATAACGATTGATTTAAAGCACCAAGTATCAATTTAGTCATTCTTTCCGTTAATTTTGAGAAATTTAAAATATATATATATATATATATATATATATATATATATATATAAGTGGTCTAAAGGAGAGCTCCTGTTGATAACGGTGAGTTGAGTGAGATATTTGAGTGCAATGTGTGACTAATTTGATATGAAACCCCATAGTTTGCCTTGCCCAACAACTATAAATTTATGTTTATGTAGTATGTACTTAATAGCTTAATGCTAAGGTTTGGCTGTTGATACCTACATTGTCAATGACCATGTCTGAGAAAATATCCTGTAGTTTGGAGATGGTATTATTGCCTATTTGGACTACACATTATATAGCGATTGAATATGGATGATGAATTCAGGTACTGATTGGCATCCTAGTTTGCACACAAACCAAAATCTGATTACCGGGGGAGACTTGCCAAGGTTTATCATGGATTCTTGTGAAGAATGCCGCGGTCCTCCTCGATTGTTTCTTCTTGACAAGTATGACCAGTCCCTTTTCTTTTTTATGTGATATATTACTTATTTGATGGGACTCTTATAATAATAATAATTCTGTTATAAATAGATTTGATGTTGCTGGTGCTGGGGCATGTTTAAAGAGGTACACAGACCCATCATTCTTTAAATTGGAAGCATCATCCTATGGACTGTCAGGTGCAGAAGTCCAGAAGGAAAAAAGATCTCGTAAATCCAAGGTATACTATATAAACAACAATCATGATGGTTTTGTTTCCACTAATATTGGTCACTGATGGAAACAAAGGTCGCACACATATCAATGTTGATGTTTAAGTTTTTGGGATCCATCGAATCTTGTTACATATATTATATTTCCAAACGTTATATCTGCATTCAAGCCTAGGCAATTCTATTTATTTTTACTTTTCTGTCTAATATTAGAGTTGGTTCATCCTGATAGTATTTACATTGGTGGTCAATTTACTATTTTACTTTAGATAGGTCCAAAGTCCAAACCATAGACAATTGTATGATTTCTTTGCTTCATGAACCATATAAATATGTTCTTACATCTTATGTTTTGTTGTTGCAACCGTGAATTGTTACTTTGTGATAGCAGAAGAAATCTTCACGGTGGAGGAATGCTGGAACCCCAGAGGTCTTACCAGCATCTCATTCCAAGTAGGACTTTTTCTCCCAAATTTATTGTGATATCCGCTTTTCGACAGGCTTCCTGATTGAACTGTTTGCAATATAATACTGCAGACTCCAGCAGTTGCTTTTGGAGGATCGTGTTGAGAATGGTATCACTGACCCTGCACGTCTTGTGAAATTGAAGCGGGGATTGAACAGATACCCGTTTGACTCAGAAACCGGGAGAAGCTTTATGGAAAAGTTTATAAACACCTCTTCACCTGAGGACAAAGTTGTTCATGAAATTGCCTATGGTTCGTCACCCCTGGATCTGCCATCGAAAAGTACTAGTGAAGTGACTTCTCTTAAAGAATCAATGAGTGAAGGAAAGACTCTAGTAAAACCATTTGTGGATGAGGTAGGCGAGGGTCTCAGTGGCAGGGAATTTTCCTTGGGTACCAGACAATATCCTCTTCAGTTGGCTGATGAAAAAGAGATAGCAATTGATGCCAAAAGCAGAGATGGCAATGAAGATGGTTACCAGTCGGACAGTGTTGTAAGTGAGGTCGACAAATACATGGATGCCGTTGCTACTATGGAGACAGAAATAGAAACAGACACTGAATACAGAAGCAAATATGATAGTTTTGTGGATATGGAAAAACACGGGACAGATTATGATGCAAATGATGAACTGCTTCAAGGTCAATTTTCAGATTCTCAGTCAGCAAGGAACTCAAACGCGTCAGATGATAGGAACAATTCAATCAAAAAGGGATCATCTAGTTTTTCGTATTCTGATACTGGAAGCATGGGATCTAAGAATACGCCAGTAGATGATGTTGCAACTGAAAAGCCAACACCTACTGAAGTTTGTGAAGCTGATGCGGTTGTTATGGCAATGGAAAAGGTTTCCCCGAGTGAGGATCTTTCAATGTCTGAGGCTTATCAACCTCCAAAGATTGGTGTTCCCGGTTATACCTCTAATGAGGTAATCGACACACCAAGTTCTGAGTCTGAATCTGGAGAAATGTGTTCAGGTTTGCATCATTCAGATTCATCCTCCACACATAAACCTCTAGATGAAGGAGAAATCTTGGCTAGAGGCATATCAAGGGGACCGCTGATGCTTGAGATATGGTCTAACCATGATGAACCCGATACAAGATTCATCAAGACTGAAGAAAATAGCAGAACACGGGGCAATAATATACCCTGGATCTCTAGACACTCTAGTATTACTTCACAGACAATAGTTGATGAACAACCTGCAGAGACAGCACCTGCTGAAAACTATATACTGAATAACTTAAATGATAATTCAAGTGACCTTTCTACTGCTTCGATCCATATTTCTGAAAACAATTGTGAAGTAATTTCCAAGGAGTATGATGATGAAAGTTCATTGGATAATTTGCTCGCAGCAAAACAGGAAAAAGATGATTGTACTGAGAATTTAGTAGATGCTCAAGTTATGTTGCATCAGACAGTTGATTCACATGCAGAAGTTGAAACTTCTGTGCCATCCTCTTGGGACTCTGAAACAAGTAAAACAGTTCTGCAGCCTGTTGTCAATTCTGTAGATAATATATATTCTTCAGCTAAAGAGACAACTCTGGACTCTGAACTTGTATCAGATAGTTCTAATAATTCCTCAACTGTGGAGCAACAGGAAGCTGTTCCTCCAATTACTATTGGTTCAGATATTGATACTTGTCATGAAGAGGAAATCTGTAATAGGCTTCTCCCTGAAGCAGACAGCGGTGGGATGGATATAAGTACCTGCAGCACTGGTTTGACAGGAATTGAAGCAACTGTAGTTGATCAAAACTCTAGTTACATGGACTCTGGAAGTCCTAGATCTTTCACTGGTTTTTCTGTACCCAGCAAAGAGCATGATGTTGAAGTAGGTGAAATTTCCTCCAATAAGAATTTGATTGGAAGCGAAGATATTGGAGTGGCAATTTCTTTGGGTTCCCTGAATTTCACAGCTCCTGGATCACTCATTGATGACAAACAAAGTAAAGAAGTTCAATCTGAAAACATTATTGGGGAATCCATTGTTGAAATTCATGATAGTGATGCTGACAAAGTTAATTCAACACATGAAAAAAATCTGTCACAAGAGGAATTCAACTGCGTACAGAAGCCAGATCAATATGGATTTGAAGTCAGTGACAAATTTCATCCACAGAGTATTGATGAATCAGTTGAGCAGACAACGATGGTTAATCAGGAGATTGCATTAGACTTTGCCCAATGTGAGACAGCCTCTGGTCATCATTCAGACTCCGAAATGTTAAATTATGTTCCTGACTCGAGTTTGCAGCCTGTTAGAGCTAATGAGCTCTCATCTTCAGAAACCAGTTCCCAACATGAAGAATCAGTACCTTCTGTGCAGAGTAAACTTCATGAGCATTCTGGTGATAGTTTGCTTTCAACCCATCACTATCCTGAGGAAATTCCAGAACCAAAGCTCACCCTACAGAGTGATCAAAATGATCTCGAACACCTGCATTTGGATAATTCAAATCCCAAGGAAGTATCTCAGTCAGAACAGTCATGCTGTTTGGATCATCCAGATGAAGGAAGCACTGAATCTCAATCTGAACCTTGTCTTGCAGCAAGCATGCCTGTAGTTCAGGCGAACATACAGGCCGATAGCTTTGGCATAGAGTCTCTGTCCGGTGATAAAGAAATCTATAGTCCATCATCTAAGTTGCACTTAAATGACGCGGACCGTGGAGGAAGCTTTATTACTTCTCCCAAGTCATCGTTGATTTTCTCCCCAACTGAAGCTATGAATTCAGATATCTCACAACCAGAAAACAATGAAGTTGACATCCCTGCACATGCCAGTGATGAAGCAAGTGAAGTCTCTTCAAGCTATCCCCTGCTTCCTGCAGTACCTCAAATTGACTTGGCTGAAATGCCTCCTCTACCACCTTTACCTCCAGCCCAGTGGAGGATTGGGAGAACTCAGCAACATGCTTTCCTGCCTTCAGATAGAGACACAGTGCAAAATACTTTTGGCCTTTTTCCACCAAGTTTTCCATTGACGACCAGCAATGATACTCGAACAGGCAATCAAACAAGTACAGTTGATTTGCTACCTCCAGTGCCAATTTTGCAACTTCCTACCGTCAAAGATGAGGATCAAACAAGTACGGAAGATTTGCTACCTCCAGTGCCAATTTTGCAACCTCCTACTGTCATAGAGGAGCCTCAACATATTTATCAGAACTTGCTGCAGGATACGGCACATTCTAATCAACTGTCAGTGCAAATGCAACTCACCTCTAATGATGGGAGCAGCAATGTTCCAACTTCTGATAGCACATCCTACATGGACCCATGCCTAACATTGCCCTCTACAATTAATGAGGACCCTGGTCATGCCATGCATGCTGGAGAAGCAGGAAGTACGCAATCGAGTTATACTCCGTCCTTGACCACAGCAACTATTGTCAATTCATCATCTGGATCTGTACCTAATCATCCATCAAGTCAAATGCAACCGGAAGTATGTCTAGAACCTGAGGACACTTCCTCAAGGTCAGAAGTAAGGCTGATAAAGTTTGCTGACACACGTGTACCTCAACCAACATTAGCAGATGAACATCTTAAGGATGTTTCTACAATTTCAGAAGGTGAACCTGCATCGTCAACAAGTAACTCCCTGTATCCAGCTCTTGAAGATAGTACAATGAATGGGAATCGTCCAATGAAACTTCACCGACCTCGTACGCCTCTCATTGATGCTGTTGCTGCTCATGACAGAAGCATGGTAATTATTGTTTTACAGTAATTTAGATAAGTGTGGTTCTAGATACGTTTCTTGATATTGTACAACTATATGCAGTTGAAGAAGGTGAAGGAACGACCTCGGCCTGAGATACAGAAGGTAGATGATAGAGATAGTCTTTTACAGCAAATACGCACCAAGGTACTAGTTATGGAGTCTTATCCCCATTCCTCCCCCTTCGCCATCTCTTGTTGTCTTTATCAAGTTTATCCACAAAATTACGATGATTGATATTTTCTGTTTCCCAGTCCTTCAACTTGAAACCTGCAGTAGCGACTAGGCCTAGCATTCAAGGTCCTAAAACAAATTTGAGATTCGCAGCCATTTTAGAGAAAGCAAACGCCATTCGCCAGGTTTCCCTTCTTTCCTCCACACTTTCTCCCCCTTCCGGTTTTTCCCTCTATACTGTTTTTGTTTTACTAGTGCTGAAATAATAAGAATGAAGAATTTAAATATAGGCATTAGCTGATAGCGACGAGGAGGATGATGATACTTGGAGCGATTCATGAATTTTGTGCTCCGAAGCAGTTGTCTTGCACACTGTATTATGCAAATGTTCGCCCCAGAAATTTGTGCTTGGTTTCCAAATTCTTACACGACAGAATCATAGCCATAAATCGGTTGAGGATATTATTCTTTTCTATCGAATAGTTGATATTTGTATTTGGCAATATCCGTTTTGTCTACCTTATACTTGTATATATATACACTCTAGACTCTACAGTACAGAATCTAGTTTATAGTTAGTGCTGCGTAATCCACATCTTTCAAGTGGGTTGGATATGTAATACTAGTATGCAAACAAGAAACAACCATCTCCAGCGTGTAAGCGCTTAGCATAATTAGTCCTTGTGTATAATTTTGCAGAAATATTACAATTACTTGTGTCTATATTTGATTATTGAAGGTGGTTTATGAAGTGCCAGAATCAAGATACCTTGCACGTAAAAGATGTCTAAGATTTATTTCAAAAAAAAAAAAAAGATGTCTAAGATAATATATAGAATCATTTAGCATCGCTTTGAGTAGAATTTCAAAAGAATTGCTACTAAGAAGCAAAATCTCAACTCTGAATTTAAATTAATTTTTATTCGATGAGATGACAATATTGGATATTTTGATGAAAATTTCTGTAATTCGGTTCAATAAACAGACTAAACAAGTTTGCTTTTGATAAAAATATAAAACATTAATTTTGATTAAAGAAATTGTAATTCGGTTCAGACTGAACAAGTTCAACTTGAAAAATACTCCCTCCGTCCCACCCAATTCTTTACATTGGGTTTGGGCACGGAGGTTAAGAAATATTTATAAAATAGTAGAAAAGAGAATGAAAAGTGAGTGAAGTGGTGGGACCCACTGATTTTAAATATATAAAAGAGAGATAGTGGAGTAAAAGTAGTGTGAAAAGGAAGAAAAAGTAGGAAAGTGGTGGGACCCATTAACTATTTTGAAAAAATTTTGTAATGTAAAGAAATGAGTGGGACGGCCAAATATCTCGAAAATAGAAAAAAATAAATAAAAAAGGACCAACCGACCAAGTATCTTTTACGGTTCCTAAAAGGATACGACTATAAAATTATTCATCGGCAGTTGCAATTAAATTTAGGCGGGAAGGACATGACAGCTCCTCCTCTTTCAACATCATTCGAAATCAAGAACTGTTTAATACGAGGTTTCAATTCCTTCAGACATCTCAAACATGTTCACACTCGTCTCCTCCGTTTTGGTCTTGACCAAGACAACTACCTCATCAACATGTTCCTTAAATCCATCTTCACATTTTCAAACCAATCTTATGCTCATCTAGTGTTCAATCAAACCCACGAACCCAATGTCTTTCTTTGGAACACAATGATCCAAGGCCTTGTGTCCAAGAATTGCTTTGATGAGGCTCTTCAGCTCTTCGTTTCGATGCGAAAAGAGAGCTTTTTGCCCAACAATTTCACCTTCCCTTTTGTTCTTAAGGCTTGTGCTAGGCTTAATGACTATAAAGTTGGGTTGGAAGTTCATAGTGTTGTGGTGAAATGTGGGTTTGATTGTGATGTTTTTGTGAAGACTGGGATGGTTTGTTTGTATGCGAGGTGCGGGCATTTGGGTGATGCACATAAGGTGTTTGAGGATATTGTTGAGAAGAATGTTGTTTCTTGGACTGCGATTATAAGTGGGTATATGGGTATTGGAAAGTTTAAGGAAGCAATTGGTATGTTTAAGGGTATGTTGGAGATGAATTTGAGGCCGGATAGTTATACACTTGTTAGGGTTTTGTCGGCTTGTAGTCAGTTGGGTGATGTTAAAACTGGGGTTTGGGTTCATCGGTATGTGGCCTATATTGGTATGGAGAGGAATGTTTTTGTTGGTACGGCGTTGGTGGATATGTATGCTAAAAGCGGGAATATGGAGGCAGCTCGTAGGGTATTTGATGGGATGCTGGAGAAGGATATAGTGTCGTGGAGTGCGATGATTCAGGGTTATGCATCTAATGGTCTTCCTAAAGAAGCGTTGGATCTTTTTTATGCAATGCAGAAGGAGAATTTGAAGCCTGATTGTTATGCAATGGTTGGGGTCCTTTCTGCTTGTGCAAGGTTAGGAGCGCTAGACTTAGGGGTTTGGGCGAGCAGCTTAATTGATAAGAATGAGTTCTTGACCAACCCTGTGATGGGTACTGCGTTGATTGACATGTATGCAAAATGTGGGAAACTGGCTTTAGCATGGGATATCTTTGAGGGGATGAAGGAGAAGGACCGTGTTGTTTGGAATGCTATGATAAATGGGCTTGCTATGAATGGGCATGTTAGAGCTGCGTTTGGTCTCTTTGCACAGTTGGAAAAATTTGGGATACACCCTGATGGGAACACTTTTATGGCCCTGCTTTGTGGGTGTACTCATGCTGGTCTTGTGGATGAGGGACGCAAGTACTTCCACAGTATGAAAGATGTCTATTCTCTGACTCCTACAATCGAACATTATGGATGCATCGTGGATCTTTTAGGGAGGGCTGGTTCATTGAAAGAAGCCCACCAGTTGATTAAAAATATGCCAATTGAAGCGAATGCCATAGTTTGGGGAGGCTTGTTACACGGATGTAGGCTACACCGGGATACCCAGTTGGCAGAAGAGGTTCTAAAGAAGTTGGTTGAGTTAGAACCTTGGAATTCCGGAAATTATGTTCTTTTGTCCAACATTTTCTCTGCTAATCATAAATGGGACGATGCAGTAAGCATTAGATCGACTATGAATGAGAGAGGCATTCAAAAAATACCAGCGTATAGCTGGATTGAAGTTGATGGAATCGTTCATGAGTTTCTTGTGGGAGATAAGTCTCACCCCTTGTCAGAGAAGATCTATGCTAAACTTGATGACTTAGCCGAAAAATTAAAAGCAGCTGGTTACATCCCAACAACAGAGTTTGTGCTCTTTGACATTGAAGAGGAGGAGAAAGAACATTTCATTGGTTGTCATAGTGAAAAGTTGGCCATTGCATTTGGGTTAATAAGTACTAAACCAAATGATGTGATCCGGGTAGTCAAGAATCTTCGAGTTTGTGGTGATTGTCATGCGGCCATCAAGCTTATCTCAAAAATTACAAATAGGGAGATTATAGTCAGGGATACTAACCGGTTCCATTGTTTTACTGATGGGTCATGTTCATGCAACGATTATTGGTGATATAAGGTTAGATCCACCAATATATGCATTGATATTCTTGTGGTGTCTGCTGTCTCACATTAGTTTATCCCAACATTTTTTCATCACAGGTACGTTGCTGAAAATTGTGTGCATTTAGTCTTTTTTTAGCTCAGTTTGTTCGCTCTTTAGTTAATTACTTGTACGTTAACTAAAGAAGGTATTAGTTTAGATGTTATACACAGAGGAAAATAGAAGAAATTTCGAATTTCTACATTTATTTTAACTGATTATCCAACCATTGTTTTGTTTAATTGCAAGTGCAACTTTCCTAAATGTACTGATAGTTGCCTTCACATGTTCTGGTGAATTTCTAGTCATCTCACTTCAATAACTTTGCTATAGATGTGATGAATAATGAATTGCACCACACAGTTTACTTACTAATTTATTCGCTAGTTATCTAACAATGAAATATGATGCATAGGTTTTTTGATTATGTGCTTGTTCGTTTATTCTTTTCTTTTGTCTACATCAGAGGTTACATAATTTGTACATCCTGTTTTGTAAGAATCTAGTACTTGAACGTAGATACAGGTAGTGACATATGGTAAGAGGCATCACTATAGTAGGCAAAGGTTTCTTGTTTGTTCTTTCAATTGTTTTTGAAGAGCAGACCTTTCATAATGTTCGTAGTTTGACGTGTGCAGCTTCTGCCACTTGTTTTTTTTGCATGAATTTTTGTTACTTTCCACTCTATTGTCTAAAGTCTAATGTATATCCTACGAACAGGAACTTCTATATAAATGTTATTTTAGGTTTTTGACAAGTAATGCCACTACATTTAATTACCTATCACTAAGAAACTGGCCATTTATCTGTGTTCACCTGTAATTGTCTTGTCGAAAGATATGTCTGCTAGCTTCAAGGGTAATGTTTCTGACTAGACCCAAACCCTTCTTCTTAGGTGAAGCTCCCTGACGTGGAACTTACTCGCATTGCCTGACAAGATAAAATAGTAAAAATGTAGCATACAAGATGTATTTTTTTTTTAATGAAATGAAAAGTTGTGAACATGTATAGAATATAAGTTGCAAGGAATAAATTAGAGCGTAATAATTATTGATGATGTATTTGATTAAGATAGAGGTAAACTTGAATCCTATCTCAAAGTGGAAGGATTGAGCTATAGTTTAAATTGTACGACTGAATGAAATTATTAATATTCACACCTAATAGTACATAGTTCTTCAATATCCACCTTATTTCATCCTCTGGAAGTTTATAATTATGCTTCGAATGATAAAGACATGTGATTAATCCCTAAAGATATTCATAAAGGATGCAAATTAAAGGAATACATTTTTTGTAACTACATTTGTCACGGACGTCTCTGGCATAATTGTCATCATATTGGATGAGTTGAATCTATTAGGTATGCATTCTTGTAAATTATTTTATATAATATATATATCGGAAACTTTAGACAGCTTTTGACCAGAAAATTTTGAAGGTGGCGTCTCTTTCATCAATGTGCTGTAGCCTGTAGTATCATTAAACTGAAAACCTTATTTAATACATAAAATAGATACATCCATTGTACTCCCTCCGTCCCAACAGATAGCTTACGTACACTTTTTGCACGTATTTTGAGGCTCGTGTAAAGTATAGTTATATAACGTTTTTTCAAATTTTTCTTTTTTTGAATAAAAATTTAAACGTCAAACTTTTTTTTTAGGAATTTTAAAAAAAATATATACATTATGCAAGTATACTTTATACGAGCTTTAAAATGCGTGCCAAAAAGTAACGTAAAGAACCTGGTGGGACGGAGGGAGTATACATTTATTAATTTATTGTATTAGGCCTACTAATCTTATGTCTCTCCTAGTAAATCTGTGTACTAACTTTATCTGCTAAAAAATTAAATTTATACTCCCCTTACCACCAAAGATATATAACGGAGGTAAACTGAAGTGTCCAGAACTCATGATGGAGGACAACAGCAGTAGTTACAGGAAAAGCACAACACTGTCACATTTTCATCTCGGATTATGTAAAGTGATGATTTGAGGAACACAGGGGGTCTATCTCTGCAGATCATGGTTGCCGATTTGTGTTATAATGGTAATGGTGTCCATTTAGATGCCTAAATGATCAATTTTTTTCTTTTCTTTGGGTTTGTAAACTTTTTATTTATTTATTTTCCTCCTTGATATGAAATTTGCAATAACTGAAGAGCACCCATGTTTGAAATATTATCAAAAGTTGGGATTACTAATTTTTTGACGGGCCCCATTTGTTTACTGCTTAACGATGCTTAATGAGCTCAACTGACTGATTAATCTCATTTGGTAATCTTTTTTCACAGAGCTGAGCGAAACATATTATGCTGACTCATTTATGCTTAGATTTCTGTCTTATCAATTCAGCTGTGTATATCTACAGAGAATTAACATGGTTTGGACTTATTTACATATTCACGTGGATAATAAATAGATTAACAGCTTTAGAAAAATATAAACGAATGCTAATTTTGCAGCTTTATAGTGTGCAAAAAAAGTGTTTTTACAATTTATGAATTAGTTATTATTTATTTGCATGAAGCTTAAAAGATTCTTTCATTATTTTTTTGTTTATTTAATAAAGATTTTTTTTATCATTTTCTTAGTTGAAATAATTAATCAATGAGAAAATTCGGAAATAAAATCATTCAGATATTACTGAAATTTATATGTCAAATGATATTTATTATTCAGCATTCAGATATATTATTCAATTAGATATAACTAGTTCAGATTTGCCAAATGACCCCGCTTTAGGAATGGTGATTAATATAATTGTTTGCTATAAAATGAAGGGTATAATGGGAAAAAATGATTTATAATTGGTTTGAATAGATGAAGATTAATGAACCAGTGGCCTTGCATCATCAATCAAACTATGTAGTTGCATATGACTTTGCTTATATTCTAGACGGGTTTAATAAACCAAATTTAAATGTTTAGGTGAAGGTATACATTTGTTATTCTGTGTACCAAGTCATTGCTCCCTTTCACTTGTAAAATCTTTGTTTCCTCTATCGATTGTCTTTACGGAACCAGGGGAAATTATGAATGACAAAAGCTTAAAAAGTTAGCAATATACACCCAATTAGTCCTGTGGTCTTGTTATCAGTTTGGATATATGCTTGTTGATTCATCTGCTTAATGCAGCTGATTTTAGCTGAACTTTCTCAGGTTAGAATGCAAGTAATTCTGACACAGAAGGATTTGTTGATGATTCTTGATCAGCACATGACATAGCATATCTGTTCAATTCAGCATGAAAGTAAGTTAAATTATGTGCTCCTTCGTCGAGCTGATCATTTTTATGAAATTTACTCGGTTCATTGCATACAGAATGACCTTCGATTTGTGAAAGTAAGTTTGGATATATGCTTGTTCCTGTCCACACTTAACTTTGGAGGAGAGGTAATGTACATTATTATTTGCAAAGGGGAACACTGATTCCTCATATGTAGCTGGTTATCGGCAAATGCTGTTCTCAATTGCTGCATCTAGCTAACTGAAGTTGTTATTTCTTTTGTATTATATTTGAATCTTTGCTCGCACTTATGGCACACACTTGCACGTATAGGTATGGATCAGATGATTAATTATTTTACTGTGAGGACTAACTATGTATTACACAAGTTTAGTATCTTACATCCAAATCCCCCGGTTTTGCAGGATCATACTTCATGTTCCTGTCACTCTTATTCATTCTGTATTCTTTTTATTAGAAAAAACTTAAGTAAATACTTTTGCCGAGCAAATCAGTTGGAGAATATCTTACTGTATCAGATAATAATTGCTTCTGTTTTGTTTATGCATAACTCTTGTCTGATAGCAGTATTGACATGAGCAAGACTAGAAATGAAGGCAGTCTTCAGAAGCTTCTAATTGAGTTGTTCTAGGATGGAAAGTAACCTGAAAGGAGCAGGGGCCCTGTGAGCATTTCAGCTAAGCCTTTCCATATGTTGATGATGTGAACAAAAGTCAATACTACTTTTCAAAGTCCTGGGAGAAACTTGGGTCATTTGTACAAAAACGAAAAATATTATACTTTCTGAAAACTTATTATTAACCAGAAACTAACACTTACATAACTTGACAAGCTCTGTTGAGAAACTGCATTAGCATTGCAGTATATTAGTATGATGTACTGCTTGCTCGTCTGTAACCGGTTTTTTTTTTTTTGGAAATATTTTAAAGCGTTTTTACTTGATTGTTGATAGTTAATTTAATAATTTTTTATCTGTATTTTTTTATTAAATTATTAAATAAATATACTTCAAAACAGGAACATATTATTTTTTAATTATATAGTCAAATCTCTTAAAAAAATCAAGCATGTAACATAGCTTTTGGAGAATATCACACTAATAAACACACACATATATATTAAAATGAATAAAAGGACACACACACATATTAAAAAACGTGAATAAAAGGATAAACATGCATATTTCACAAAGTGTTTTTAAAGATATAATAAAGATTCAAAATTGTGTGTTATGTTATTTCTTAAAATTTAAAAATTTTAATATTAATTATAATATTTTATATCAAATTTTTTAAATATATATTATTATTTTGGTAGGGATGATCGCAGTGTGAGCGGTGCAATTTTTCTCCAAAATTGCAAACTAGACAGCATATACGGTTCGGTTGAATATTCAAATCGCAATCACGACGCGCATACATAAAAACCGCAGCCTGTATCGCGTCGTTTGTGAAAATTTAACCCGCAATTGTATTACGAAAATTTAACCCGCAACTGCATTGCAACCGTTTACAAAAACTGCAGTTTGCGGTTTTTTGATCATCCGTTTAGTGATTGTTTAAAATTTGCTTAAACATCCTCTTAATCTCTAGAAGATATTTTCGACGCACCCTTCTACTAAATTGCCTCCATGATTGCTGGATCTGAATATGATTAATCAAAGAAACCTTGAGTAACAAGTAGTGATGTGTAGTTGTGCATAACTTGTACTCCCTCCGTCCCGGCCAATTCTTTACGTTTGGTTTGGGGCCAATTCTTTACGTTTGGTTTGGGCACGGAGGTTAAGAAATATGTATAAAGTAGTGGAAAGGTGAAAGAAAAGTGGGTGAAGTGGTGGGACCCATTGATTTTTAATGTATAAAAAGGAGATAGTGGAGTAAAAGTAGTGTGAAATGGAGTAAAAGTAGTGTGAAAAGGAAGGAAAAGTGAGGAAGTGGTGGGACCCATTAATTATTTTTGGTAAGTTTTGAAATGTAAAAAATTGGATGGGACATCCCAAAAAGGAAACGGTAAAAAATCTGGTGGGACGGAGTATTCGTCACATAATAGATGGAATCAATTTAGTAGCCCAAACATGGCTCTCTAATTTCTTCATCCATTTATGTTGGTGGGACACACCTCTGGGACCACTACTAAATTTCCTCTCTAGCAGCAGCCGCCACAAGGATTTAGTCAAGGCCTTAGCTCTGACTTTTCAAATATTTTCGATGGTCAAACTTCTTTCATTTCCCTTGCTTCACATACAAAACCTACAAGTCTTCAACTCCCTCCTCAAACAACTCCAAACTTCAAAGCTCATCCACATTTTTTTCCTCTTAGACTTTCTGTGTTCTTGATTCTTGTCCCACTCAACAAAATAAATTACAAAAAAAAAATAAAAAAATATGAATTCTTCTTCTTCTTCTTCATTTGGAGGGAACATGAACACTTCAAACTCTGAAACTACTCAACCAGACTTTACATATTCAGCCCAGTTCATGAACTCTTCATTCACTGATCTTCTTGCTCAACCAGACAACAATGATTTTGGTAGCAACTGGGGCTTTGATCACTCCAAGCCCAAGCCCAATTCTCATCATTCTGCACTACCCTTTTCTCCTACTAATTTCTCTCCTTCATCTTTTCTCTCTTTCTTTGACTCACCCATCCAGCCTTCCACATCTAATGTAAGTTTTGCTTGTATATTTTTTATGTTTTTTTATTTGTCGTTATTTTTTTTGACAAGATTCGAACTTTCTGCGTCCCCAGGGAGGGTTTTTAATATTAGTTTAATATAATTTTGTTTGTGTAGATTGTATCATCTTCAACAAATGGAAACTTTGATGGTCAAGTTTTGATGGAGGGTAATGGAAACTATGCAAATGTCTCTTTCCCAACTCAAGCAAGGAACTCCATGGTACGTAATTGATCTTATCTTTAAATTTGCTTTATATTAATAAAATATATGTGTTTGCATTTATCTTGAACACTTGATTATTTGTTTAAAATGGATAAATCAACTTGTATTGATTGAAGCCTAAATTGTCAAAAAAAATAAATTGTATTGATTGCTTATCTGTTACCAATATACTTTAACACTTGCATATTATTATATATTTTGCTTATGTTAGTTCAGTTCTACTGGTTCTTATTATTCTGTCATTAAAACCATGTCTTGAACAGGAAGAATTAATGAAAAGGCAAGAGGGTGATTCAAATATGAAATTTTTTGGCGAGGGAAATGATTTTTCATCGATGACAAGAACTGTGAAACCGGAACTAGGAGTAGTTGATAGATATTCACCAGAATTGTCTGCAGTTCGGTCCAATGTGCAAATTAGTACTGCACTGCCATCATCTATTCAGACTCACTATACTCAATCATCTCAGTCTAGTAGAGATCAGAGAAAATTAGATGACGGATATAATTGGAGAAAGTATGGACAGAAGCAAGTAAAAGGAACTGAAAATCCACGTAGCTATTACAAGTGTACAGTCTTAAATTGTCCTACGAAGAAAAAGGTTGAGACAACTCTGGATGGACACATAACTGAAATTGTATATAAAGGCAACCACAGTCACCCGAAGCCTCAGTCCACGAAGCTTTCACGGTCTTACCAGAAACCTTTAGGCAGCAGCTCAGATATTTCAATCCAACAACTTGACAATGGCTATGGAGAACATTTTACAACCCCGGAAAATTCTTCAGCTTCTTTTGGTGATGATGATGCTGAACAAGGATCAGTGAGTAAATCTGGAGAGGATAATGCTAATGAGCCTGAAGCTAAGAGATGGTATGCTTAGTTGATCACATTTTTTTGTTCTTTTTTTGGCTAAATAACTTTTTATTGTTCTTTGACACTGAGTGACATAGTCACTTTTGATCCTTTGAAACATTGTTTAATTGTCTTTCTTTTTCAATTTTAGGAAGGGTGAGTATGAAAATGAGGCAAGTTCAGCTCTCGGGAGTCGAACTGTTCGAGAACCAAGAATCGTGGTTCAAACCACCAGTGACATAGATATTCTTGATGATGGCTATAGGTGGAGGAAATATGGACAGAAAGTAGTTAAAGGCAATCCAAATCCTAGGTAAGATATATGTTTCTCTACTCCACCACATTTATAGTTTTCAGAAGCAATATTATCAAATTTTGGTTATTAATTCCTGCATTTTGTTACTATCTACAGGAGCTACTACAAGTGTACATTTGTGGGATGTCCGGTGAGGAAGCACGTTGAGCGTGCATCTCATGATCTGAGGGCAGTGATCACTACTTATGAAGGGAAGCACAACCATGATGTCCCTGCACCACGAGGAAGTGGCAGTTACCCTGTAATTAGACCTTCATCTGACGGCACTATGGCCAGTGCTCCAATGGCTGTGAGGCCAACAACAAACTACACCAATCCTCTTCAGAATACGAGGGCGCCAATGCCAAATGGTCAAGCACCATTCACCTTAGAGATGCTGCAAGGTCAGGGAAATTATGGCCTATCAAGGTTTGTTAATTCAACAAATACTTACATCAATCGAACACAAGAGGCAAATGTGCAATTTGCTGCAGCCAAGGAAGAACCTGACAATGAATCGTTTTTTAACTCTTTTTTGGGCTAGAAGTGTAGAAAACTGCTTGAGAGCAATGCAAGAAAGATTTTATTGGCATAGATATTGTAAGTATAGAGTTTGCATAATAATGTAACCGCAGCACTCAGGTTGTGTAAAGTAAAATATAATTTGTTCATTCTTTACAAGGGAACGACAGATCTTGAGCAAGTGACCATTATGAATAATGAAGTTATGAACCATTTAAGCTTTACTTTTTCTTCGTTTCTGGATTAAAACTTGATTCGGGCTATATGATGTGTGATGAGTAGAACTAGCTGACGCGTAGTTACATATTCATAACTTGAACTACAAAGTAGAAACAGCTCAAACAAGATACTAGTATTATTCCGTGGAACAAACTTGCCAGACCAATGAAATGCAGTTTTACATCTAGAACATCACTTCTCAGTCTTGTAACTGTCCATTATCTCATTATACCAATCTGATTAACGCTTAATTGTGTAATGTGCTTAAAAGAATGGAAGTGGTGTAGTATCAGATATAAGACTGGCGCGAAAGCTTATATCCAGAAACAAGAGCAGACAGTGCAAGAAAAAGAAATGCTATAAACGCCATGGCGATGGCTGCTGAGGAGGAATCTGTAAACAAACTGCCTCCTGACGAGTAATCGTCTTCTAGTTCTCTCAGACTGTTTGTTATTGGCACTGCCGCTGATCCTGCTGAAATCAACAAGTATGCAGCAATCTGCACTTCACAAAAACACCATTTTAAGTTAAACAAATTCATTAATCTTTTTGGTTCCACACACAACAACAGTAGCTGCATTAGCTCTCATACGGCCTAATACTTAACGAGTTAACGTTATCAGTGTTCCAGTTAATCAGGTTGTCAGGATTTAAAAAAGAATAACCTGATCACCAATAAAGCTGCAGAGACTCAATTTTTTGTGCGAAAATGTCTGCACCCCTGTAGCAAGCTCATGAACTTGTAGATAAACTTGGCCTCCAGTATAAACTGTTGATATAACTGCTACTGCCAACAAATAGCTACAAAGAATAACATAATTAAGTACTTGACCACTAATTTTAATCGCTGAATATAGAAAATAATATATCCGCGAATTCTCATTCTCATCTAACTAACCTGTATTCATCAAAATCAACAAAGTTTGCGCCATCATGTTTATTAGTAGCCATGATGATGAGAGCAAGAAACGAGAACAACAATCCCACGACACGCAACGCCAGTGAAGCGTTCTTATAAAGATCCTCTCTTCTCCAGCTCCTCCTAATCTCTGGCGTCTTGGTCACTGATGCACTAGGTGTTTCGCCTTGCTCAACATCATTGGCCACAACCGGAGGGGCTGGTGGAGGCAGGGGCGGAGCAGAGGGAGGCAGAGTTTCGGAGTTTTCAGGGGAATTAGTACTGTCTTCGACATTCGCCATTTGGAATTGAAATTCAGTGGCGTTTGAGCAGTTGTTTATATAGGATGTGAAGTGGCTTAAACAAAACAGGACTGAGACAATGCAAATTTATGCAATGTTGGATGTTACACAAAGTACTGTGAAAAACAAGATGAAATGTTTGTTGTGATTTCTTATGGACCAGCTGCGATATGTGTGAATATAAAAGACGGATAATTAAACACTTTAAAGTAGTAGAATGATTGTGGGATTTAGAAGCAGTAGCGATTAGTTTTAACGACTGATGTTGCGAAATTTACACCATGCATGCATATAATATCCAACTGCCAACTGTATTTATCTTCGGGCGGACCCTTTAAGGCTGTCTGTCTATTTTAATTTCTGTACTCCTCTGCTGGGCCACAAGCCCACAACTGATTTTTTTTTTTTGAAACGAAATAGCATTCATTAGCATAAATCTCTGAGAACAGTCTCCACCAAATGAGTAGGAGGAGATGAAAAAATGATGAAACAATTTAACAAGCATGGAATTCTAGCTAGGCTATGAGCCACCTTGTTGGCTTGTTTCCTTACATGTTTAACACAAACACCGGGCAGACTATGTAACAACATCCTGCACTGATCTATAACATGGCCTACCTCAAGCAGATTGTTGCGTCCAGTACATAAAGCACTAGCTGTGAGCAGCGAATCTGTTTCTACCACCACCTTCCAGTCCCTGTAGCTCTGCAACCATGACAATGCCTCCCGTACTCCGATACACTCCGCTTCAAATACTGATGACGGCAGGGGCGGACCCATAGCTTTGCCTATGGGTTCCCGGGCACCCACTCAACATCCCGCCGAAATGTAATTATAAGATAAATTTCGGTTAAAAATTAATTTAAAATTAGCGGGAACCCACTAAAATATTTTATCAAATTCATAATTTACTTTAATAATTCAGAAATCTTATTAATTATTAGGCGATTGTTGTTCGAAATTATTTAACATCTCGTATTTATTAAGATATTTGTATAAATATATTCCTTTTAGTTTCCGTTGTTCTTTAAATTAACATTTAATATTAATATCAAAAATTTAAATATTAATATTTAATTAAATATTTATTATTTATATTAATAAAATAAAACAAGGAACCCACTGAGAAAAAATTCTGGGTCCGCCACTGGATGACGGCCTTGGAAGAGTCATGCTTCGTCCTTCAACAAACACTCCTTCATGATCGCGTATGACCATCCCAATTGAAAAAGTGTTGTCTTCTATTTTGAATGCCGCATCAACATTAAGCTTCAACATTCCTGGTTCTGGAGGTTTCCACTTCTTGTCTATTACACTTCCTCCAGCATCTCTGCTATCCATCGGTAAGTTATGTCTAACAGCTTTCCAGTCCCGGAAAATAGTAAAACTATTCTCCATTGCAACTCCTGGGTTAATAAACTGATTGTTCCACACCTTCTTGTTACGCCAGTACCATATCCCCCACAATACTACACAAATATTTACCAACTCCTCATGCTTGGCTGTTTCTAATTGACATAATAACCAAATGAGGGGCTGAAACCACATCTGTTAAGTCATGCACCAGATGTACAACATCCCAGCACCCATTAGCAAACGGACAACCAAAAAACAAGTGCAATAAATTTTCATTATCTGCATCACACATTGGACATGAACTAGAAATGTTCACCCCTTTATCTCGAAGTCTAGTTCTGACTGGGAGATTATCTCTGCACAATCGCCACACAAAAATCTTGATCTTGTTTGGGATAGACAAGCGCCATAAACGACTCCAACCTCGTGACTGTATACTTCTTGAGCTTCTAATTAAATGGTTCTGCCATTCTCTATATCCAGTCTTCACAGTATATATTCCATCAGTAGACTTGGACCATACTATTCTATCAACGACTTGACGTTGGGGCACAGAGGTAGCCAGAATAGCGTTAGCATCACCCTCGCTAAAAAGCTCACGAATTTTAATGGAGTCCCAGAATTTAGTACCTTGAAGAAACAGTGTTGAGACTGTCTCATTCCTTCCCTCGTACACCTGCAGATTGTCCACCTTATAGTTTGGTTTGAGAGCTAGCCAAGGGTCCCTGGTTGCCACCACTGAATTGCCATCACCAATTACCCATCGAAACCCACTGGCTAAATACTCTTTGGCCTGCCAAATACTAGTCCAGAGGAAGCTCGGTTTCACACCTTTCCTTGCTTCTAGAATAGACTGATGGGAAAAAGTGACCACAACGGCAACAACTAAGTGCGGAATTAATCTTCGTTGGACAATACTTATCCCTACTTGTATGAACCTTCGATGAAACAAACAAGTAAAGCAACAATAAACAATAAACAAGACACCAAGAATTATACGTGGAAAACCCCCTCAATGAAAGGAGTAAAAACCACGGGACCGTAGTCCACCCAAACAATTCACTATGATAAATTATATGGGTAATACACCAAGTTCTTCTCCAGATAAAACTAGAGGAATACAATCACCTTCACACTCTTGGAATAACTCGTCAAGAAGTATGGAACCAAATAAACAACAAGAGAACAAAGACCCACGGCTAGGTTCAGCCTCTCCACGGCTCTTTAGCTACTGCCCAGCCCCTCAAATACACCTCCGAATCCGATCTCCACCGTTCAGAATTTAGATATCGGTGTTAGGAAGACGCTGTCCGAAATTCAGGACGATCCGACCGTTGGAACTCCGGGAAACGCAAAAACAAGGCAGCCAGCGCAACCAGAAAATTACCTACGAATTTTCACACAATATATCTCTTTTGCCTATTTTCTCTCTTGCTTATTTTCACAAATATCCTCCTATATTTATATATAGGGTTCCCTTTATTTTTATCTCCTTGTGGGCCAAAACAAGGGTAATCCTATTGGACTTTTAATCTCATAGGTAGAAACTAAAACCCAACAAATCTCCCCCTTTCTAACTATGAGAAAGAGTTCGCCATTCCGGCGATCGAACAACATACCTTTAGCTTCCCTTTAGCTAAAGACTTTGTCAACATATCAGAACCATTATCATCGGTGTGTACCTTTTCCACTTCAAACAACCCTTCTTCAAGAGCGTCTCTAATCCAATGATACCTCATGTCGATATGTTTCGTCCTTGCATGAAATGTTGGATGCTTAGCTATATCGATAGCTGCTTGATTATCACAAAGAACCACATAGCGTTGTTGCGGGAAGCCAAGCTCCTGCATCAACCGCTTTAACCACAACAACTCTTTACAAGCTTCGGTTGTTGCTACATACTCTGCCTCCCCCGTAGAAAGTGAAACACCCTTTTGCAACCTAGATTGCCATGAGACTGCTCCCCCTGCAAAAGTCATCAAATATCCAGAAGTGGATTTCAATGTATCCTTATCACCTGCCAAGTCAGAATCTGTATATCCAATAAGCACTGGTTTATCATTCCCAAATGTAAGACCCAATTTGGAAGTACCTCGAAGATATCGCATAATCCACTTAACTGCTTCCCAATGCTTCTTACCCGGATTTGTAAGATAACGACTGACAACCCCAACTGCAAAGGCTATATCAGGTCTCGTAGATACCATAGCATACATCAAACTTCCTACTGCTGAGGCACATGGAACTCCATCCATCTCTGCAATTTCTTCCTTCGTAGAAGGAGAATCCTTTTCAGTTAACTTAAAGTTGGTAGTAAGAGGAGAACTAACAACTTTAGCTTTATCCATGTTGAACCTGCAAAGCACCTTCTCAATATATTGCTCTTGTGATATATGCAACTTCTTGGCCACTCTATCTCGATGAATACGAATGCCAAGAATCTGTTTCGCTGGCCCCAAGTCCTTCATGGCAAAGGACTTACCCAACTGTTGCTTCAGTTGGGAAATTCTTTCAGTATTTTTGCCAACAATAAGCATGTCATCCACATAAAGCAATAATATGATAAAATCATCATCTGAAAATCTCTGAACAAAAACACAATGGTCAGAAATAGTCTTACGGTAGCCTTGCTTCTTCATAAATGACTCGAACTTTTTATACCATCGCCTTGGTGCTTGCTTCAAACCATATAGACTTTTTAGAAGTCTACAAACATACCCCTCTTTACCTTTGACCTCAAAACCTTCAGGCTGCTCCATATAGATTTCTTTGTCCAAGTCACCATGTAGAAAAGCTGTCTTGACATCCATTTGTTCAACCTCCAAATCAAGACTAGCTGCTAAACCAAGCACCGTACGAATCGATGTCATCTTAACAACGGGAGAAAAAATCTCATCAAAATCAATACCCTTTTTCTGACTGAATCCCTTGACGACCAACCTAGCTTTGTACCGTGGTTGTGAAGTATGCTCATCTTGCTTCACTCTATAAACCCACCTGTTTTTCAAAGCTCGTTTCCCCTTAGGTAGCTTCACCAACTCAAAAGTATTATTCTCATACAAGGATTTCATCTCATCTTGCATGGCATAAACCCACTCCTTCTTGTGTTCATCTTCCATAGCTTCTGCATAAGATTCAGGTTCACCACTATCAGTCAATAGAACATACTCATTAGCAGAATACCTGTTGGAAGGATGACGATCTCTGTTAGACCGCCTGAGTGGAACGAATGGTGGAACATTTTGTACCGGTGACTCCTCATGGGCATCATCATCCATGTCACTATTTTCGGGAATATCAGTATTAGTGTCATGCTGGTCATTATCATGAGCATCGTCTCCAACCTGCGAGTCCACATGTCTTGGAGGAACTGGATCCAAATAAACCAGATCATTGTTATGTTGAGGAACTGACTCTGTCTTCCCAACATCTTTCAAACTCTGATCTTCAATAAAGATAACATCTCGGCTTCTCACAATCTTCTTTGAAACTGGATCATAGAGCCTATAACCGAACTCATCTTGGCTATAACCAAGGAATATGCACTCTTTAGTCTTCACATCTAGTTTAGACCTTTCATCTTTGGGAATATGCACAAAAGCCTTGCATCCAAAGACACGCAAATGATCATAAGAAACATCTTTACCACTCCAAACTCTATCTGGAATATCAAACTGTAAAGGAACACAAGGTGAGAGATTTAATACATTTACCGCAGTATTCAGTGCCTCACCCCAGAAAGACATCGGCAACTCAGCATGTGAAAGTAAACATCTGACCCGCTCCACTAGTGTTCTGTTCATCCTCTCTGCCAAACCATTAAGCTGAGGTGTCTTTGGTGGAGTCTTTTGATGTCGAATACCCTGCTGTCTGCAATACACATCAAAGGGACCTGTATACTCCCCTCCATTATCTGTCCGGATACATTTCAGTTTCTTCCCAGTCTGTCTCTCAACTAAAGCCTGAAAATGCTTAAACACGTCTAATACTTGATCTTTAGTCTTCAAGGTATAAACCCACAACTTCCTTGAATGATCATCGATGAATGTAACAAAATATAATGAACCACCATTGGTTCGGGTTTTCATGGGACCACAAACATCGGAATGCACCAAGTCAAGTATATGCTCTCTACGAGAGGGAGGACGACTCTTAAAAGAAACTCTATTTTGCTTGCCAGCAACACAGTGAGAACATCTTTTCAAATGTATATCAGTCAGACCAGATAGTACCTTTTTCTTCGACAGCATATTCATTCCTTTTTCAGTCATATGAGCAAGTCTCTTATGCCATAAATCGATCATATCAACATTCTCCACAGCGTTAACAATGCCGGTAGAGACTTTAGGTTGTGTCATATATAATTTCGGACACCTCTTTCCTCTTGCAACAATTAAGGAACCCCGAGTGAGCTTCCATTGACCATTACCAAAGCTGCTAACATACCCTTCATCATCAAGAAGGCCAGTCGAAATTAAATTCATTCGCATATCTGGAACATGCTTCACATCATGAAGAAATAACTCCATGCCCGTGTCAAACTTCAGACATACCTCACCGACGCCAACAACTTTTGATATGCCACTGTTACCCATTTTAACATCTCCAAAATCACCAGAAGTATAAGATGTAAAGAAGTCCCTTCGTGACGTAACATGACACGAAGCACCACTATCAATAGCCCAACTCAAATCATCTTGTGCAAGGTTAACAATGTCTCCATCACAACAGATCAGGTGCTCATCAGTAGTAGCAATCACCACAGAATTATCATTACTACTGTCAGTTTTCGTCTGATCGTTGTCTGAGCTCTTTTTATTTTCTCGCTTCAACTTTCTGCAGAACTTTTTCGTATGTCCCTTCTTACCACAATGATAGCACTCAACATTAGAATACTTACCTCTAGAACTACTCCGTTGATTACCTCTATTGGCTGGACCTCTGCTTTGAGCTCTCCCCTTCCTTTCGGTGACTAGGATTTCTGACTGTGAAGAGGAACCCTGTGACTTTCTTCTCATCTCTTCATTCAGAATACTGCTCTTAGCTAGTTCCATACTGATAATACCATCCGGAGCTGAGTTCGACAAAGACATCCTGAATGTCTCCCAAGAATCTGGTAAAGTACCCAAAAGACACAATCCCTGTATCTCATCTTCAAACTTGATACCCATTCCGGCAAGCTGATTCATAATTCCTTGGAATGCATTCAAGTGATCAGAAATTGTAGTGCCATCTTGATATCGTAGAGACATCAACTGTTTAATCAGATACAACTTATTATTTCCCGTCTTTCGAGCATAGAGTTGCTCGAGCTTGTTCCACAAAGTACGCGCATGTGTCTCTCCACTAATATGGTTCAAAACATTATCATCCACCCATTGCCGTATATACCCACAAACCTGTCGATGCAAAATAGTCCATTCTTGCTCGGATTTATTTGCAGGCTTCTCCGTAGTAAACACTGGTAGATAATATTCCTTCACATAAAGAAGATCCTCCATCTTTCCTTTCCAAACATGATAATTGGAACCATTCAAATTAACCATTCTACTCGTATTCGTTTCCATCGTTCAAACAAGTTCAAAAACACAACCTGGCTCTGATACCAATCTGATGGGAAAAAGTGACCACAACGGCAACAACTAAGTGCGGAATTAATCTTCGTTGGACAATACTTATCCCTACTTGTATGAACCTTCGATGAAACAAACAAGTAAAGCAACAATAAACAATAAACAAGACACCAAGAATTATACGTGGAAAACCCCCTCAATGAAAGGAGTAAAAACCACGGGACCGTAGTCCACCCAAACAATTCACTATGATAAATTATATGGGTAATACACCAAGTTCTTCTCCAGATAAAACTAGAGGAATACAATCACCTTCACACTCTTGGAATAACTCGTCAAGAAGTATGGAACCAAATAAACAACAAGAGAACAAAGACCCACGGCTAGGTTCAGCCTCTCCACGGCTCTTTAGCTACTGCCCAGCCCCTCAAATACACCTCCGAATCCGATCTCCACCGTTCAGAATTTAGATATCGGTGTTAGGAAGACGCTGTCCGAAATTCAGGACGATCCGACCGTTGGAACTCCGGGAAACGCAAAAACAAGGCAGCCAGCGCAACCAGAAAATTACCTACGAATTTTCACACAATATATCTCTTTTGCCTATTTTCTCTCTTGCTTATTTTCACAAATATCCTCCTATATTTATATATAGGGTTCCCTTTATTTTTATCTCCTTGTGGGCCAAAACAAGGGTAATCCTATTGGACTTTTAATCTCATAGGTAGAAACTAAAACCCAACATAGACACATCAGGGAAATACCTTGCTCTTAGCACACGAGAAACTAGTAAATGAGGGTCCTGAATACACTTCCAAACATGCTTTCCCAACATTGCGACATTGAATCCGTGCAAGTCCCTAAAGCCCATTCCTCCTTTACATTTAGCCTCTGTCATTGCCTCCCATGATAGCCATCTTATACCTCTACTCTCATTCGATCCAGAATTCCACCAGTACGCATTAAAAATGCGTTCAATCTCCAAGAGTAACGACTTAGGAAGCATGAAGCACGTCATGCAATAAGAAGGCAATGCTTGTGCTACATTTTTAATCAACACCGCCTTCCCTGCTCGCGAAATTGGTTTAGCCTTCCACCCATCTATTCTTCTGGTGACCCGTTCTTATAGAATAAGAGTATTTATTTCGAGAAAAACTGTATATAATATTTTATAATATGACATATTGATAAGTGTTTGATATTTTCTCTTGTTATTTTAAATTTTTTGGTTAGGATTAAAATTTATTGTTTATAAATAAAAGATAAAAAATATATTATATTTATACTGAATCAAGTTGTATGGAGTAGACAAAAACTTTGGAGCATAGGTGTACGAGTTACAATTTTTACGTAATTTATCATTTATAAGTTGTCTTAAAAAAATTATCAATCAATCAATAATATTTTTCAACTTTAACAAGTATTAAGATTCATATTCTGCTTATTAGTTATATTGCAGAACGTAGTGTTCTCTGATTTATAAAAATAATTGTTCTACATTTTGATTACAATATATATATATATATATATATATATATATATATTATAGAACATAATTTACAGGTTGTCGACTGTTTACAAATATAATAGGACGAAAAAAAAATTAAATTCAAATGATTAGATTATATTTTTTCCAATATTCTATCCTAATAATTTAATATTTTTGTCCTCTCTATAGGACTTAACTATGTATATATATATGTTAAGAGCCACTCTAACCTCCTGAAACTTATATAAAAGTAATTAATACATGCAGGAAGCAAAATCTACAGAGAGCATGTAAAAAGCAACAGAGAATATAATTGTTGTTTATAATTTTAGTTAATTTCTTAATATTGATTATATTTGATTAAGAAGGGGAGACATACTAATATCCCACGTCATTTGTTACCGTATTAAAACAATGAAAATATTAGTTAATTCAAAAATCGTCCCCGATTCTCTTACCAAATCTTAGTTGTGGATTATGATTGATTTCACTTAGGCTAGCAATAATGTGAGACCTCTACATGTACATAGACCATCCAATTAAAATTATTTGTCTTTCACTTAATTTGAAAAAAACGTTTGGATAAAATTTGGGACATGTTACATCACTCTAAAACAATATATTCTATTGGTAATACTTAAAATTAATAATAATAATTTAAAATATAATCATTTAATATAATTAATATAATTGAAACAAGATATATTATAAATTCAATAAATCTTACTCCTTTCATTTTATATTACATGTTCACTTTTGATAAAATTACGTATATTAAGAAAAACTAACTTCTATGAAAAACTTTCATTTATAATCATATTTATTAACTCGACCAAATGTAATAGTTGGCTTTGGAAATATACATTTGAAAGATGTGGTATAAAGTTCTTTAAAATTTAAATAATGCACTACACTACATTAAAAGTTTAAGTGAACACTTATTTGAAACAATTTCTTCTTCTTAAAAATAGACATCTAATATGAAAAAGATGCGTATGTAATATCCTAATTTAGTTAACTACTACTCCCTCTGTCCCATTTAAATCTATACGTTTCTTTTTCACTGCTTGACACGCACTTCAATGCTCTTATAAAATATGGATCTATAACTTATTTTTAAAATTTTTTTTCTGAATAAAAATACAACGTTCAAACTTTTATTCAGAAAAGAAAAATCTTAAAAATAAGTTATGGAACTATACTTTACAGAAGGATTAAAGTCCGTGCCGCATCCCCGTCCCCCAATATATATAACTCAGGGGGACGGAGGGAGTATTAGTCAATATTATAGAAATTATTTTAATTCGTGTAAAAAATACATTGTGCTCGTCGTGCATGTTTTTTTTTTTGACAATTTAGACTTATATATCTTACAAATGAGTGTATGTTCTGATATTTCTCGGTATGAGATAAAGTCAAACCCGAATATTTCAAGATAATAAAGAATAAACCCAAATCAAATTCGGAAATTACAAGACAACATAAGATAAACCCGCCACTTGGACTATCAGGTCTAGCCCACACGCATAATTTGATGGAAGAGAGCTAATTGATACTCCCTCCGTCCCAGTCATTTGTATACAAATGGCTGGGACACGGAGACCAAGAACTGTGTAAGAAATGTGTAAAAAATGAGTAAAGTTAGATGAAAAGTGGGTATAGTGGTGGGACCCGTTTATATTTAATAATAGATTTGAGATAGTGGAGGAAAGTAGTGGGTGTAATAATATTTATATTATTATAGAATGGTGATAGTGGAGTAAAGTAGTTGGTGTAATGATGTTTTATATTATAAAAACTTACCATTTTTGGTTTGTATACAATTGATGGGACGTCCCAGAAAGGAAACTGTATACAATTCATTGGGACAGAGGGAGTAGCTTATTGAAAATTCGACAATCTTAAGAGATAGTAGGAGGCCCGGTTTTTATTTTGGGCTTGGAGTATAGTATTTATGTGGGAGCCCATGGCAAAATGTAATGGATCTGACTATCAAAAGAAGAAAATTAGTAAAAGTCAGGACACAGGGGTACTGACCACTGTGTGCTCACCAATATAGATAATCTCTCTGTTTTTTAATATATAATATATGAAATTTGATTTTTTAACATACACTTTTAAATGTTTTGATTGGGATGTTGATTGTATTCTTCTTAAAATTTGTTATTTCAGAATAAAAATATGTAATCAAAATTTTATGATAAAAAAGTCAATTAAAAATGATAATTTTTACTATCCGGCCAACCGTCGTTTGGTTCGTGGAGCGGTATCGGGTTGGAATTAAGAAACGGTTTGGGGTGGTATGGGGTTAGGGTATCATTCCTGATATCTTGTATTTGGTTGAGTGTTGAAATGAATCTTTTTGATGATATTTTTTTTTAAAATTTTTGCTTAATTAAGTTATCCCCAAGTTAAAATGATTTTACATATTGAATTATTTTAAATTTTTAGTGACATATGTATTAAGTACTTAAAATATACACTATTTTAAATATAAAAAATAAATACTATGTGATATTTATTATAAATAATACATATTTTCAAATAGTTGGTCAAAAATTAGTCAATTTGACTCCTCAAAAAACAAAAGGGACATGTAAATTGAGACGGAAGAGTATTTTAACGTAAGTTAACGAAATTTAACGGAGGGTGTGCGTATCGTTTTTGAACGTAAGTTAGGGGGTCCGAATTGCAATCACCTGTATAGTGACTTAACGGAGTGCACAGAGTTAACGGAAGTTAACGGCAGGGGGTGCATCTCGGGCTTGAACAGTAAAGATAAGGGGTGCGAGTTGAGTTTCTCAAAGTATGGGTACAATATCGTTTTTGAACGATAGTTAGGGGGTGCGATATGCAATTACATCTTAAAAGTATAATCATGTTATTGATTAAATTAAATTATTTTATTAAATAAAAAATATAAATATTTTTATTATCGATAATAACATTTATTTGTATATATACATATTTTATTTATTATTATTAATATTTGTTTCTAAATATAAGAAAAGAATACTAATACTCATACCCATTCCAGCATCTCATACCCACCCCATCCATTTGGGTTTAAAAAAATCATAATCTGGAGGTTTGAGGTAGGGGTGAACAAAAAACCGTTTAACCCGCAAAACCGATCCAACCCGCCCCTTATTTCGGCCGAACAAACTGAACCGTTCAAAACCGAAATATAATTGGGTTCATTTTTTATTAACCCGAATAGAATGGGTTGGGTCAGGGTTTTTGAATTATAAACCCCAATCCAACCCGACCTAATTCGTTTAAGTTCAGTAGAAAAGAATGGTGTTTTCATATTGTAAGTTCGTACCCTTTCTTAGATTAATATGCAAATATAAGGTGTTTTGAGATTTCTGTAGCCTTGTAAGTTACTGGCCACACACACCTTGTCTCTCTTTTCTGCAATATTTGTCCATATAAACACTAAGCATTTACAGATTGTGTTTGAGTGCGTTTATAAAAGCATGTGGTGCATTAAACTATGCTTATACATTATTTTGATTTGTGAAATTTGCAATAGCTTATGCTCCGTTTATTTTTGTTTCACAGGAACATAATGTATTCTCAAGTTAATACCTTTATTCCCACTGCCACTACAAACACCATACTAAACACAGTCCCAACCACTTGCACCAAACAATGAATAAAACCCGATTAACCTGACCCGACCCAACCCTACCCGACGTATGAAAAATAGGGTTGGGTTAGAAATATTTGGCAAGGTTAATGGGTTTGAATTTTCATAAACCGATTATATTGGGTTGGGTTGAATTTTTGCGGCTAACCCGGCCAACCCGACCCGTGTTCACCCCTAGTTTGAGGTATGAGTATGAAGATAAAAAAAAAAAAAACCAAACACTAGGTATGGGTTTAGCTGCTTTCATATTTATACCTGATTCTCCATACTACTCAACTAAATGACTCCTAAAAATATTTATCCAAATCAAAAATGTCCTATAAAAAATCAGGTGAAATATCTTGTTAAAAAGGCAGATATCCAAAAGTTTAAAACCTGACATCTAATCCCATCTCGTTCGGAAGAAACCGAGAAAGTCTCACGGGAAGTCATTTATAATACATATGTTTATTATTTATTTTAATTAATAATATTATATATTTTCTATAATAAAATTATATTTTTATTAATTTTTTTAAGTATAATTTTTTTAAACCAACTAATATATCAATAATATCTAATTTAAGATGGTAAATATATTTTTATCTGCTCGGACTAACACAATATAATTCGTACCCGAGAGATTTTTATAATTAATAGAGTCTAGTGAACTATTCAATCGAATTATAACAAAACATGTTTATAAGAGGTGGAACTTTTAGTGCGAATATATTTCAATTTATGAAATAAGTAAATAGTTAGAATTGTTCACAAGTTACGTTCATCCATAGTGATATAATCGAATTTAAAGACATGCACGAGTTAATCAAAATTCAAATACACATGTTATCTTCATTTTATCTCTTTTTATTTCTTGCCCCCCCTCCTCCTCCCCCTCCCCCTCTCGGTCTTTCTATAAAAGCACCCCAATAGTGAACCCCTAAAATATAAAAAATTAATAGTTACCTAAAATATAGGTAATCGATAAGCTGTTTTTGGCATTCTCTATAATCATTCTTATATTTGAAAAAAATAATATTTTATTAGAACTTCTACTATGACGGGGGAGATAAAAAGGAGAGAAAATGAAAAATAAAAGAAAATAATAGAAGGAAATGAAGTGGAAGAAACAAGGGCTTATTTTTCTATCGTCTAAAGAATGGATTTTGTTTTTTCTCACCTTAAAATTTTAGGTAAGGAAATGATTGCTGGAGTGGACAATTTTCATGTAGACTCATTATAGGTAAAGGAGATGTTCCTTAAAATTGCTCAAACTAGTCTATACTCTATACATATTTATACTTTCTCCGCCCCCCTTAACTATTTACATTCGGGGACGGAGCCTCGACACTCATTCTAATGTCTCATAAAATATATTTTTTTTTATAAAATTATATTTTATATGCGCCTTAAAATACGTTTCGAGTAATAAAAAAAAGTGTAAAGAAATGAGAGGGACATAAGGAGTATATATATTAATCATCAATGTGTTTTAACAATCTATCAATTATCAGTTGAACAATATTATAGTCATTAATCGGTCGATCGATCATTTGCTATCTATTACTATTTTATCATGCAAGTTTATCAATATTTAACAAATTGATTTATTTTAAAAAAAAATTATATGTAAATATTTTATTTAATAGTAAGTTGTCCAAAACTCGATCAATTTGAGTTGTAATTCAGTTAAGTGTGTCTACGCTCGAACTCTTTTTCAAGCTAATTTTATATTATTGGGATAATAATTTAATTTGGAGTGTTACTTAAACAAAACTCAATACAAATTACAAACTCGGGTCAACTTAATTAACTTAATTAGACATTAAGAAATTTGAAAAATAAAAAAGGTTTTATTAAATGAAGCACGCCGCATAAGCCCCGATGAATGACTTCGTAGCATCTCATGCAGATCCAGCTTGAGAATTTGTGCTTTGATTCTCAAATTGCTAAAAACCTGATTAAATGTAGGTTACAACTTACGTTAAATGCTTAGAGATCTATCTTAGAAATGTGAGCACAATTAATACTCGTATCAACCTCTACATATGCTCGCATTTAATCCCTTCAACTCGTAGACTAACCTGTTTCTATATTTTTGGCATGTTTATTCAGCTTCATATTCGATGATTATGCAGGGTCAATATTAATTGAAAATATTCATATAGGTACACCTGATTTAATATAACCGGTCAATTCTCGGTTCATTAAATTAAGTCTATATTATTGGCATAATTATACGTCACTTCTAAATTATTGGCATAATTAATGTTCCTTTATACTTCTACGTAGCTAAGTATGGAATGGGGATCTAAATAAAGTGTGGGTTGTAAAACGCGTGGGAACACCTAAATGGCCCAGCCCACACCAGCCAGCACCAATCAAGGTTTGCGTATTAGTCCGCGTGGACCACTTTCTATTACCGCCTCACCCGGTTTCCTTTACTTCCTCTTTCTTTTCTTTACATAGCCTACCCATACCACATCATCCACTTCACCTTCCTTCTTTCTCATCTCTCTCCCTCAAAATCTCTCTCTCTCTCTCTGAATCTCTCTCGTTGCACAGACAGCAAACAAAACAAAGCTTGAAGATGAGAAACGTGAACAACCCATAAGCTAGCGAAATATGTCTCCTCATAGTACCCCTCTATACCCCCACTATTCTCAATTCTTCTCCACCACTCTCCCCACCTCCTCCCTCATCGGCGCTAACCACACCTCCGCTCGCTTCTGCTCCCGTTAGTCTCTCTCCATCTCTCTCCCAAATCTCTCCCACTCTCTCCCAAATCTCTCTCTCTCTCTCTCATACATACAAAACACACACACTAACTATACATACATACATACATATTTAGATTAGATTTAGACAAAATGGACCATCATCACAAACCGAGCCACCTCCGGAACATCCTAGGCAAGCTCCTGTTATTCAGCCTCGTATTCATCGTACTCCGCTTCGCCTACGTCGTCACAATCCACGGCGAAACCTGCGACTCAACGGACTTCTGTTTCTTCTCCTCCCCGGACTCTAACAACCCCAACGACCTCATAACCACCACCAAGGTGGGCCCCACATCCACCTCATCATCAATAATCATCAATCCCACGAGCATCAAATCCTCACCGTCCAAACCCTCCCATCAAAATCCCACCGTCCAATTCCACTCCTCCATCTTCCAGGACCTCATCGTCAACGGTCATCTCTCTCCCTCCTCCAAATCTCTCTGCATCCACTCTCCCTCTCTCTCCGGCGCTGACGTCATCGTCGCGTTGAAACAGATCGGCGTCTCCGACGTTTCCGGGATCCCCAAGAAACCCAACAAGCCGCTGGTGATCTCGTTCAAGGACAACACGTTTGATTTCATATTCGTCGGCGCCGATGTTCTTGATTTTCCGGCGAATCTTGCCGTCGAGGTGGCGAGGACGCTTAAGCCCGAAGGGCATTTTGTGGTCCACACGTTTTCGAAAGATGAGTATAGTTTCAATTCTTTTATTGGTTTATTTAATTGCTGTAAATTTATACAATCTCGAGAAATCGAGGTTCTTGATTCGCGGAAAATTGTTCGCGAAATCGTCATGAAAAAGGAAATTGAATATATTCGCCAACGGGTCGAATATGATGATAATAAGGAATGTTTAGTTCCAGGGTATAAGCAAGAATTGATTAAGAAAGCAGAGGGTTTGATTTTAGAGGAGCCATTGAAGCCTTGGATTACATTGAAGAGAAATCTTGAGAACATCAAGTATTTGTCTTCGATGGTTGATATTAATTTTAAATATCGGTATGTTTATGTCGATGTGGGGGCTCGGAGTTATGGATCCAGTGTTGTTAGTTGGTTTAAGAAGCAGTATCCGAAACAGAATAAGACTTTTGACATTTATGCAATTGAGGCTGACAAGACTTTTCATGATCAGTATACGAATAAGAAAGGGGTTACATTGTTGCCTTATGCGGCTTGGGTGAGAAATGAGAGCTTGTTCTTTGAAATTAATGAGGACCCGGGTGGTCAGAAAGACGTGGTGAAAGGGAGAGGTATGGGACGGATTAAGCCTATTCAGAGCTCGGGTAATGATGTTTCGGATGTTGATAAGATTCAAGGCTTTGATTTTGCGGATTGGCTGAAGAGTACGGTGACTGAGAAGGATTTTGTTGTGATGAAGATGGATGTGGAAGGGACTGAATTTGATTTGATCCCTAGGTTGTTTGAGACAGGAGCCATTTGTTTGATAGACGAGATCTTTCTCGAGTGCCATTACAATAGGTGGCAAAAATGCTGTCCTGGCGAGAGGTCTCCCAAGTATGAGAAAACATACGAGCAGTGCTTAGACTTGTTCACCTCTCTCAGACAAAGAGGAGTTCTTGTTCATCAATGGTGGTAAATGGTAACACGTACATTTCTTTTCTGTATGTCTCTTTGAACTTACCAAATGAAAATGTAATTGATTTAAATTTACTCGTCTGATCATTATCCCCCTTGTAATACGGTTAGCTCTATACTCTTAAGTTGTCCCTCGAATCAATCAATCAAAGGAGACATTCATTATCATTCCTGCTTAGATATCAGCTATATACAAATGTTTGCCCTTTTAGATGGCGAGTTAAGTTCGTATATTTTTCGAATGTTTCATCCCTTCAGAATGAATCTTATAGTGTTCTTGTTTATATTCCGAAAACAATCTTTTTTTTTTTGTTGATGTCATTCCGTGCATGTGCCCATAGCCTATGGGCACACACTGGACAAACTCTCTTTATAATGTTGCATGGAGTTGACAATCAAGGAAGCTTCTCTGGCATAAGGCAAGAGGAACATATCCATGTTTTTACATTGCCAAGTTTAGCTGGATCCTCTGGCCTAATGGCAGATGATTCTATGGAATAGTGACAGCATCTTAATGATAGATAAGGCAGAATTGGTGGGAAGCACATGGAATATTATAAAGTAGGTGATTGCAATTTGTGAATATAAATGATGTGAAGTTGTCTCCACCTCACATTCTTGATAGTACAGACTACAGAACAAGCAAGCAGTCATCTGCAAGAAGAGAACACATGGGCCTTGTTTTTTACTCTGTTTATAGCTGTTGGGAAAGTCTCTACCCATTTTTGCACAAGATCTCCCACTCCTGACAAAGCTGCCTGCATCTTACCGTATCTTCTTAATCATTGGCAGAGAATTCTTCTAGTAGCATGTAGCAGTAAATTCTAACTTTGTCTTCTTTCTTTAGATATGCAGCTTAATGTAAATAGTAGAATTCTAACTTTATTTGCTTAATAGAGTAGGTATTAGTATCAGGGTCCAGGTCTGTGCCAGGGACCCCATAACCAACACTCAGTATTCTGGCCGTTGGATGAATATCCAGCGGCCGAGATTATAACCTACGTCCAGCGCTTTTTAACCGCTGGACGAGGTCCTTTTCCGGTTAAAAAATGTTGGATGTATTATACTTTTGTTTTAATCCTGACTGTCGGATATTCATCTAACGACCAAGAAACTAGAAATTGATTTGTGAATAGATATTCATTTAACGATCAAGAAACTGATTTGTAAAACAGCCAAGAAACTGATTTGTTAACAGATACCTGATATACGTATGTTGAATGTCAGGGACCTGGATCCTAGTATTAAAGGTCCAGGACCCGGACCCTTAGTATTAAGGTTATCAAAATTTTCTTATAATCCACTGTGTTCTCCATTTTAGCTTATTATTGAAGTAGGAAAAGTGTATAGCTTCAAAGTGCCGTTGGAAAAGTGTATAGCTTCAAAGTACCAACGCCTAACGGCTTTTTAATGTCCCACCTGTTTGTTTTCTTTCAGGTTGTAGCTCTTACATGAATGGGGTAATGAAAGGGGATTAGTACTGTAAATGATTTGATTTCTCCGTCGCAGGATTTGACCCAACCTATTAATTTTATGATTAAAAGTACAGTAACTGAATATGCATAATATTTGTCTTTTATAAAGATAATTGGTGATCTGAGTTGCAAGTAAATTGCAAGCAATGTTGTCGGTGAAAGAATAAAACGGTAGTCGGTAGGAAAAAGGAACAAATGGGTCCTTTGGAAAAAGAAAAAGAGATAAATATGCGAACAAAATGATGACCAATAAAATGGCCAAATTTAACGGCAGTTTTTGGGCAAAGGTTATCTACTTGTCTCCTCTCTTTGTAAGAGGAAGTTGTGATGAGTTTCCTGTTTTCAGTAATAAAATATTAGAAGAAAAGTAATTTTGTTGTAAATCATGTAATATATACTATTAAACTATACGAAAATAGAAAAGAAATTATCCTGAAAAGTATAAAGAGAATAGAAGATGCACAGAGAAGGTAGTTTGTATTTCAGTATATTTCAGAATAGAATCTATTTCAACTGAACCAGCTATTTATAGAGGTTGGTTGATGAATCTTCCTAACTAAGATTTACAATACTTCTAGGTTAAGTATTATTATTCTTCTCGAGTAAGTATCGTAAGTCTTCCTCGATAAGTTATGCGAGTCTTCGCTAGTAAGTTTCGCCAGACTTCCTTGATAAGTTTTGTGAGTCTTCCTTAGTAAGTTTCGCCAGACTTACTTGATAAGTTTTGCGAGTCTTCTTGACTAAGCTTTTGACAATCATTTAATATATTATTTTATAACACTCCCCCTTGATTGTCAAATGCGAGTTATCATAGAGATTAACTGCCTCGTTAAAACCTTGCAAGGAAAAACCCAGTGGGATAAAAAACCTTGTCGAAGGTAAAAGAGTACAGTCTCCCCCTGAATTAAATTACTCACATTTCGACATCTTGATCTAGTAGACTTTTTAATCTCCGTATACCCATATTACTTCGTAACTTCTCAAATGTTGATGTCGGTAATGACTTTGCAGGTTTATCCACCAGGTTATTGGATGAACGAACTTGTTGTACATCAATATCCCCATTTTCTTGAAACTCCTGAGTATAGAAGAATTCTAACAATATGTGTTTTGTTCGATCTCCTTAGACATGTCTTTCCTTGAGTTGTCTTAACCAAATACATCATTTGCTTGCTTCATGAATTTCTAGTAACTTTGTTTGTGATCGCCCAAAGTGAAGATCTGACATGTATCCAGCATCTTTTAGTTGGGCCAGAATTGAATCTCACCAACAGGTTCACAACAAATGCAATATAAGGGCTCCAATTGCACGAAGGTAGGAAACTTCAGGTCCGTGTGCTTATTCATCCTATTTTTAGGATGGAAGGGATCCTTTTCAACCTCGAGTGATTGACAAACCATTGGCGTGTTTAGTGGATGAGCTTTGTCCACGTAGAACCGATCAAGGATCTTTTCAGTGTAGTTTGATTGATAAACAAATATGCCTGAAGATAAGTTTTCCACCTGTATACCTAAACAAAATCTTGTCTTTCGAAAATTTTTCATTTCAAAACTCATTTTTCAAATGGTTAATAGCATTAGTAATATCTTCAAAAGTACCAACAATATTCAAATCATCCACATATACAACAATAATAACAAAAACAGTTGGTGAATGTTGAATAAAAATGCAAGAATATACCTGGTTATTAACATATCCATCATTCAATAATTACTTACCAAGCATGTTGTACCACATACGACCAAATTGTTTCAAACCATATAATGATCGATGGGATATAACATAATATAAATGTCGAGGCTTAGTGTCCTCTATCTCTAATCCTTCAGGGATTTTCATAAAAATATCACTATCAAGTGATCCATAAAAGTATGCTATCACAACGTCCATCAGACGTGTTTCCAAAGCCATACTCATTAGAAAATGAAAAGTAACTCCATCCATTACAGGAGAGTATATTTCCTGGTGATTAAAGTTATACCCATTAAGAAAAAAAAAGTAACTCTACCCCTTATAGGAGAGTATGTTTCCTGATAATCAAATCCAGGTCTCTGAGAGAATCCTTGAGCTATCAGCCAAGCTTTATATCTCACAATTTCATTTCTCTCATTTCATTTCCATACAAATACTCATCTATTCCCAACAGGGACTCCCCCAGCTGGTGTTTAAACTATAGGTCCATATACATTTCCCTTGCGCAAGGATTGCAATTTTTCATTTTGGCCAATCATATCATTATCGACACTCTTCCACACTTTGTGGTTCAGGATCGGAGTTCATAATAATATCGCATACATATCGCAATCTCAATACTACCACGATCCAATCATCTCATTGTCGACACTTCTCCACACTTTGTGATTTAGGATCGGAGTTTCTAACAATATCACATACATATCTCAATACTCCCACGATCCAATAATTTTCAATTATATACATAACTCATTGAGATCTCATAATTCTCAGGTATCTTTGCTTCTATGGAAGCATTTGCCACTTCTTGGGCATCTGCCACTAATGGGGCATGTGTCACTTCTGGGGCATTTCCTCTTCAGGAGGATTTGTTACAGCCACTTTAGGGGTTTGAACCTCTTCATGAGGCAATACCACTTCTGGGGTATGTATTTGTCACTTCTGGGATAATATCATATTTCAAAGAAAATCCCGTTTTAAAGGATTTTGTTTCAGCCGCTTCAGGGGCTCAAACCTCTTCAGGAGGTAATACCACTTCCGGGGTATTTTATGGAATGGTTGCCATTTCTTGGCAAATCTAATTAATTTCCGTTTCATAATACAATAACCTCTATAAGGGGTAATACCGCTTTTATGGTATATATCAAAAAGCTTGGCACTTCTGGGGCAAGTACAATCAATTTGTAATTTCACAGTACAATGTCATATGTACGAATAGATTTCACAGTACAATTCTTCAAGAATTGCTTTATAAATCAGGATTTCAATCCTTACCAGAGCATTAATAGCATGTATGTGTGAGAATATGTCTAAAAGCTCTAAAAGAATCCGGCATTTGATTATCAATATTTTGCATATGAATACCTCTTTGAAGTTATGACCCATATTATTAGTACGTAGATTAATATAATCAAAATCGATGCATTCGAAGATATCACATAATTTATGCAAAATATTTTCTCCCCTGATTTAGGGAATATAGATTCACCAAAATGACAATCAGCATACCGAGCAGAAAAAAAATCCAATTAATGGTTCTAGATACTTTATATTAAACGGAGAATCAAAACCAACATACATACTAATTGTGCCCTCAGTGTAGTTCTTTGTGACAATGCAATAAGGGCACATTCTTCAATTATCAAAAGTCCTCCACTAATATCTCTAAAATCCTTTTAATGACCAGTTAACCAAAAGATTGTCTATGACAATCATATGATTCGATTTTATTTTATTAATGAAGTACTATTTGACAAGATACTAAATAATTGTAGGTCACATAACTCTTTACTCTATTGATTATTTAGGCAAGTAATTTGGTAAAGGCATATAAGGGACCATCGAGTTGACGCATCAATTAAAACCATAAAGTACCTAAATGTGCTAAAAGATGGATGAATAGGACCACAAATGTCACCTTGAATTCTTTCTAAGGATTTCAGGGATTCAGTTTGAAGCTTAAATGGGGATGGTCAGACAATCAATTTTCTTAAGAAACATACTGAACAAGAAAGTTCATCTTGGGGTATTACCTTTTGAGTTTTAAAAGATGTCCTGTAGAATCTTCAATAATACGACGCATCATAGATATTCCTAGATGACCAAGCCTTTCATGCCAAGGAAAAAGTAGTTTTAGGTTTGTTACTTTGGGAATGTTGACACTGAGATTCAATAACACTTATTCTTGTAACATATAATCCTGAAGAAATTGAGTGAAATTTTTATTGGACCTTTTTATTGTCAATTGTGTCTGAGGTTATGAGAAGATATTCTTTTTCATTCTCATTAGTAATTTCAATGTGAAAGCCTTTTACAAACGAGTATCTTTAAACCTTAGTAGGTTTCTAGTTGTCTTTCTAGAGTATAGAGCATCTTATGTGCGTCTTATTTGTCAGAATAAAACTAGCTTCCAATAAACCTCTACTATATATGATGTACCCGATACCGTCCAGACATGTAAGTTGGTTTTATTAGTCAACTGTGAAAGTATTTCTAACTTTGTAAAATAGTGTGTGTGCTTGTGCAATCATTAATGCATATATCTTCCATCTCCATACATATATAAATGAAAAACATCTTTTAAAAACACACAGAGTATATTAAACAACAACATGAAAAAAGCTAATAAAGAAAATAAGTAAAACAGAAAGGAAATAAGTAAAGCAAGACAATACATATGAAGTCTAGCAACCATAATAAAGGTTAGCACCAGTATCTATTTCATTTGAGACCTTATTGATTGGTTCATCAACTAGATTATAATTAGCAAAGTTTGTTTCTACTCTCTTTCATTATTCCTTTTGAATAACCCATAGAGATCAACAAGATGTTTAGGTGTGCGATAGGTACATTGCCAATGTCCCTCAGATTGCACCAATGACATATGCCTCGGTTCTCTCCTTCTTGGGGTGCCTTTCTTTTGGCACTTCACGTTGCCATTTCTAGTGGCCTGAGTTGTAACCATCACGTTACCACTTCAGGTGGCCCGAATGATAATGATTTCGAAACCGACTACAGAAATTTTCACGTCCACGGTTCCTTCCATAACCTCGTCCTCCTCTACGCCCTTTCCCACGCTCATTCTTCAGGAATGACGTGTTATGTACTTCAGGTAACCGGGCAGAGCCTATGGGACGTATCTGATGGTTTTTCAATAGCAACTCATTATTCTTTTCAGCCACAAGAAGGAGAGATACCATCGCGCCATATTTTTTTGAAAACTCCGCTCTCTATATCGTTGTGCCAGAATCATAATATTTGGGTGAAAAGTCGATATGGTCTTTTCAATTATTTCAGCATCAATAATATTTTCACCATACAAAATCAATTTTGAGCTTATCTTGAAAAGAGCATAATTATATTTAGCTACATATTTGAAATCTTGTAACCTCAAATCAACCAGTCCAGACGGGCAGATGGTAAATGAATAGGTTTCTGGTGATCAAATCTATCCTTGAGATTATTCCAAAGGGTGAAGGGATTTCTGATAATGAGATATTCAGATTTTAGGTCTTTATGGATGTGATGTCTAAGAAAGATAATTGGTTTGACATTTTGTGAAACAGCGGGGATTATTTTCTTAATCAATAGTGTATTTTAGGCTGTTAGCACTAAGGTGTAATATCACATCAAGGAACCAAGACAGATAATTATTCCCAGAAATATCCAAGACAACAAACTCTAATTTTACAAGGTTCGTCATTCTGAATGTAAAATAAATATATAAAACACAACCTATCAATATTTCAAGTTAATAAACAAACAATTTAATATCTATACAGTATGATACAACTAAAAAGTTTTAACGACATTGCCGCCATTAACAAATCAAGCAATAGTAAATTCATAAGCAATAACGATAGTAATAATTGTAAAATGAGTAGAGATAGATCGTACCTTATTTCCGTGAAAGTCGCAATTTTTAGAGTTGGTTATATTATACCTGTTTATGATGTACCTTGTTTGACTTATCTCAGTTCGGCAGAGTCTCGTGCTGATAACGTGTTGTAAATCTTGTAATATATACTATTAAACTATACGAAAATAGAAACGAAACTATCCTGGAAAGTATAAAGAGAATAGAAGATGCAGATAGAAAGTAGTTTGTATTTCAGTATGTTTCAGAATAGAATTCATTTCAACTGAACCAGCTATTTATAGAGGTTGGTTGATGAATCTTCCTAACTAAGATTTACAATACTTCTAGGTTAAGTATTACTATTCTTCTCGAGTAAGTATCGTAAGTCTTCCTCGATAAGCTATGCGAGTCTTCGTTAGTAAGTTTCGCCAGAATTCCTTGATAAGCTTTGCGAGTCTTCCTTAGTAAGTTTCGCCAGACTTACTTGATAAGTTTTGCGAGTCTTCTAGAATAAGCTTTTGACAATCATTTAATATATTATTTTATAACAAATAGTTTTTAAAATTTGTTCTTTTGCATATTTGATTGGAGATGTATATTTAACTAGTCCTTGCCCATACAGTATCTAGTAATTAAATTTATAAATAGATTAATTTTGTTTTTGAAGAATTTGAATACGACCAGTTTAATATTATAAAATTTAAAATTAAATGATTACTGATAATATATTTTTTAAAATATTATTTCAAATATGATTGATTGAAATAACTATTTTCACAATGGGTAACGGATGAAAACATGAAAACGAACAAAATAAATTCAAACATCAGATATTTTAAAAAACGGATTAAAATAAAAAAATATATCGGATTTCATGGTCATTCGAGGACCTTGAGGTGGGAGCATTGAGGAGCTTGGCTTGAACCTTGTGATGACTACGTTACTTTGCCTTATACCATTTTTAAGCTTGCTCGAAAAATGTTAAGGTCACTGAAATTTTTTAAAACTAAACGGAATGAAAAAGAAAATGCGAGTGAGAGTGAGAGAGGTTGAGATAATGAGAATGAGATTGTGAGAGAGACAGAAGGAGAGGGGATATGAATGGTGGGGCGAGTGGCGTGCCGAGTTATGGTTCAAGATAGCTCAACTCATAACTGTTTTCGATAAATTAATGACTTGTGTCGAGTTCTGCATAACCTGCTACGAATCGATTTTAAGCTTTTTTTTTCCAACGAGTCGAGGCGAGTTGGGCTGAGTCGACCCGCTCGTTTGGCCACCTCTACAGACAAGTAAACAAATCCATATAAAGGGGATTAAAATGGGAAGGGACTGAATAAAGGGTAAATCTTTGTTTAAAGTAAAGCTAATTTTATATTAAAAAAAATAAAAAGATGCTCTGTAATCTTTGTAATTTTTCAGTCATATTTTTTGAAAAGGCACCATTTTACATGCCAGGTTCATTTTCTTCATTTTCTATTAGCATTAAGAAATATCGATCTTATTCACCCAGACCAAATCAATTGTTTTTTTGGGGGCAAATCAATATTATACTGACAACTTTTATGGGGTTTGGATCTGCATTTGACAGTTTTCCCAGCTTTATCAACAATTAGAAGGGTTGTGAAAAAAAATGGGTGCATGCTGCACAGCTCAAATTAAAAGAGAAAGAAATGATGGATTACCGGCTAGGATGCATGAAGGAGGGAAAGAAAATGGCAGTGAAGATATTGTAACTCAGGGTGATTTTGGTGCATTGGTGAGACTGCAAGGATCCTCTACTTTTGTTTCCATGTTTTCTCAACAAGGCCGAAAGGGTGTTAATCAAGATGCCATGACAGTTTGGGAGGTATTTCAGAATTTTCTTGCAGTATATGATATGCATGATTTTGGTTAGTAGGTTTATGCATATTTTTGGTTTTGTTCTTGTTAATGTATCAAATTTTTTTCGATTTCGTTGTGTGGAAACAAAATTTTAAAACATTAGGGATTCCCTGGAATAGAAGTTTGGTTATGGTTATACTTCTGCTATTGATGAACCTAAAGCTTGAAATTTTGTTTTGGTTTCATTCGGTTCTAATCACCTCAACAACCTGTTTGTTTTTTTGTCATGTTATGTTAGCTCTGTGTTTTCAAAATTGCCTACAACAAGTCCCCTGATACTTCATTTTTCATTTATAAATGTCCATGAATCTTTTTACAAAGTTGCCTTCTGATTTTGTTGCACTATTGAACTACTTTCAGAAGTTTTTTCTCGTCCAAATTGTACATTTTCGTTAAAATCGAGATATATGGAGCACGATAGTAGCTGATTCTTATATTATTCCAGAACTATATCGGTGAGCAAGATGCAATGTTCTGTGGCGTGTTTGATGGACATGGTCCTTCAGGTCACAAGGTGTCGCAGTATGTGCGCAATGTATTTCCATCAAAACTTGCCGAATCATTTAAGCATCCACGATTTAATGCAAGCTGCATTGATGAAGACCTGAAGTCTGAGAATGTTGATGATCCTGTTGACGAAAACCATGGTCCACTATATTCTTTGGTGAAGGCAAGTTTAGTAGAGTCCTTCAAAGTTATGGATGAGGCTCTTGAAACTAATGGTAAAATCGAGAGTTATTGCAGTGGCACGACAGCGGTGACAGTGCTAAAAAAGGTATATCTTTTGTTCTTGTTGTGAATATGTATTGCAGATATTGATACTTTATCTTTAGTTTACACCTTTTGTTCTCCAAATCCTCAGAACTTTCATTTGGTAATTGCAAACTTGGGGGACTCTCGTGCAATTCTATGCACAAAAGGTGATAAAGACCAACTTCTTGCCGTCCAACTCACAGTAGACTTGAAACCGGAACTGCCATGTAAGGTGTTCACCCTCGACATTACATATGTAGAAAGATTATGCAAGTAAATAAGATTATATAAACCATGTTATGATGTGTCTAGGTGAATGCGAGAGAATTTGGAGTTGTAAAGGAAGAGTTATGGCCTTAGAGGAAGAGCCAACTGTTTATAGAATATGGATGCCTGATCAAGAATCTCCTGGTCTTGCTATGTCAAGAGCTTTCGGAGATTTTTGCCTGAAAGATTATGGGCTTATATCAGTTCCAGAAGTTTTTTATAGAAAGCTAACAGAGAGAGATGAATTCGTGGTGCTAGCATCAGACGGGGTAAGCGTAATCATGTAAAAAATTGGCATAACCTAAGGAAGTAAAAGGATGCTACATGATAGTCTTGTCTAGAAGTACTTCTAATTCATTATTTTCTTCAGATATGGGATGTTTTATCAAATGAAGAGGTGGTGCATATTGTTTATTCAGCACAGAAGCGATCCTCAGCAGCAAAACTGCTGGTAAACAGAGCCCATCGAGCATGGAAATGCAAATACCCGTGTGCCAAAATTGATGATTGCACAGCAGTTTGCTTGTTCTTTAAAAAGCCATCATCAATAATCAAATCCAAGTCTGATACATCCCAAATACAAAAGTCGAGTGTGGAACCTCATTTTCAACAGGGTAACTTAACCACTGAAGACGGTCTTGAAAGTATCATAGATTCTGACATTGCAACTGATCAGACTGCTCAAGGAAGCTCTACAAAAAAAAATATTTCTACATATTCTCAGCGGACTGGCCTTATGGTGAGCAAGCGTAGACCGACTCGAAACATTGGTCTTAGACATTGATAATATATATAGAAAGCTTGTAGCTTTGGAAGAAAAGAATATGTTTCTAAGATGAAGAATTTCAGTTACTGAGGGAGCCATGTCTTTTTGCTGCCAAAGGGTTAACCTAAAATATCAAACATTTTTATTGATTTCACCCTTTAATCCTTCTTTGTAAAATTTTATAACCTCAATCTTGGTCATTTGATAAGACTACACATGAAAACTTTACTATTGTAGGGTTGCCAAGATCAATTTTAGCATCCACTTCGAGCAAGTTTTTGTATATGTTCATCATAACTTCTTTTTTATGATATATTTTTTGCAGTCAAAGTTTAATAAAAATGAAACGAAATCTGAGTAGCAAAGATGTGATGCTAACACTTTTTGGATGATAAAACAATCCTTTGATCTGAGAATTATAACATTCGATGCATAACTTTTAATTTCTTTTTTTTATAACTTCGAAGCTTCATAATTTTATAACCAATTTTGTTATAAAAGACTTTAGAGAAATCATTAGAATGAAAAAAAATTCACTCAATACATAATTAAATATGTGTTAAATACCTCTAGCCAGCTTCCATGAGGAATATAACGATCTTACTTAAAAGTGGTCAAAACACCTAAAAACGTGTGATGCATCAAATATTTAGTCAACTGAAAGTCTCTGTGATAATAATACTACTGCACTTGTCATTAGCTTGCCTATGAATATGTGTGGATAAGAGTTATTAACGGCTTGTAATTTTCATGTCAACATCAACCAACCATAAGTATATAACTTACAAACCTACAATCACACATTGTAGCTAAAACTCTGCAAATGCTAAATTTACAACACTTGTTCTCTAGTTTACCCCTTGTACCATTCATGTAGTTGAGTTTTCCTCTTGGAATAACAAAAAAATGTCGAATTCAAGCGAAGGCCCTCATGGACCTATATATTGTGAGAAATTTCAATTGCAGGTGATCTCTACTGGCATTTTCGCGGGTAGTAATCCAACTCATTCCACTTTACCCCTTCTGTTGCTGCAACTTGGTTTAGTCTCTCTATTAGGAGGAGTCCTGCAATTTGTATTTAGGCCTCTCGGTGTGCCTAAACATGTCCTTGATATTCTTGTAAGTTTTTTTGGTCTTTACTCCAGCCTGCATGAATTCGCTTAGTATTTTGAAGTATATGGTCTGTGTAAAATCTTTTCAATAGTTCATTGTGCAATATTCACTAATATATGAAGTTATATGAATCAGAGTGGGATACTACTAGGTCCATCTGGTATTGCACGAAATAAAAGTATCTTCGAGACCTTATTCGCTCCCAAAGGTGCAATGGTGCTCGACGTCTATGAGATGGTGAGCACGATACTTTTTAGTTTCTTCATAGGCCTTAGAACTGATGTGAAAATCATAAAAAGAGCAGGAGGATTAGCACTTACCATGGGGATACTATGTAGCATTCTTCCGCAGATAATCAATGCAATCGTGCTTCGAGTTTTAACCAAAGATATGTCAGATGACTCTGCTCTTAGCCATGCATTGACCTCTTGTGCTGGCCTCGAGGGGCTGATTAACTTTCATGTTGTGTATACCACTCTTGTAGACCAGAAGTTTCTTAACACTGAGGTGGGCCGTGTAGCCCTTTCGTCTTCGATGATCTCGGGCTTTTGTAGTTGGATCATGATTATGGTTCGGAAGCTTTATGATGATTCTGTTCGTGGTCGTATAGCTCAGTCAATGTTATCACCATTTTTCAGAGCTTTTATGATAGTCATTACTGTGTATGTGCTCCGCCCTATTATGTTTTGGATGATAAGTAGAACACCAGAAGGCAAAACCTTGAAACAATCCTATGTTTGTTCGATGACACTCTTTTGTTTTGGCTTAGCCTTTTACTCCGAAATCACTGGAATGCACCATGTATTTTCATCAATTCTACTTGGTCTGGCTGTCCCAGATGATTCTCCACTACAATCAGGGCTTGTGCACAAGCTCGAGGGATTTGTTAACGGAGTACTTATGCCCTCGTTTATTATCAATGTTGGTAGAAAAGTCGATATTTATCAACTAAAAGGGAGCTCTGTTGGAAAAGTTGAGGTTTTAGTTGCCACAAGCTTCTTGGGAAAACTTGCATCAAGTTTAATAGCTTCAACATTTTGGAACATGGCTCTAATGGACGCCTTCTTGATCGGTCTCCTCGTGACTTGCCAGGGCATATTTGATATCCAATTTTTCACTATTGCTGAGAAACTAGAAAAGGTAGCTTAGTGTTGCCTAAATAGTTGCTACAGTTATTTGTTTTATGTTTTCTTTAATTTCTTTGTATATTGGTGTGTGCAGAATCTAACTATCGAGTGCTTCACCGTAATGGTGATCATGGCACTAGTTATACCGACTATTGTAACACCTATAGTGGCATACATCTACAATCCTTCGACATTATACAAAACTTCCGCAAAACGTGGTATTCATGCCACAAAATACAATCTGGAGTTCAAGATTCTAGCCTGCATTCATCAAGAAGACACCGTTACAACGCTGATCAACGTCTTGGAAGCTTCCAATCCCACAAGAAAAAGCCCCATTACAGCTTATGTTCTAGACCTCGTCGAGCTTGTTGGCCAAAGCATACCCTTATTCATCAGTCACAAGCTCAAGAGAAGTCCATCTTCAAGATCAAACAGAACTCAGCGCATCATTAAGGCCTTTTATCAGTACGAGTTACAGAACCAAGAATTTGTAACTGTTCATTGCTTCACCTCTGTTGCACCATTCGAGACGATGCACAACGATATTTGTTTGCTGGCACTTGAAAAAGGTAAGAGCCTAAAGCTTCTAGATAAGTCGGCAGAATTACCAAGTCAGTTTATATTAATTTCTGAAGAATTTTATTTCATCAGGTACATCATTGATAATCCTTTCGCAGGGCATGGTTACCAACTCTTCAGTAAAAGAAATGAACAATCATGTCATGGAGAATGCGCCGTGTACAGTCGGAATCCTAGTGGATCGCAAGGCTCTAGGAGAGTCAAATGCTGCAGTCTCCCCATGGCTTTGCTTTCATGCCTGTTTGATCTTTATAGGAGGTTCTGATGATCGTGAAGCACTCACATACTGCAGTCGAATGTGTGAGCATGCCAACATTAGCCTCACTGTCATACACATAACTGAACTTATCCAAAGTCAGTTAGACTTGGATGCCATGGACCGGTTTAGAGATACAAATGTCTATAATAATCGTGTATTCTATAATTCTGTAACCGTGAAAGAAGGAACAGAGACAGTTCGCGCGCTTCAAACATTGAACAATGTCGATTGTGATCTTATTGTTGTTGGCAGAAGGCATGATCCTGAATCAGCTGTAATGTCAGGGCTTGCAGATTGGGGTGAAAAGACACCAGATATGGGGACTATTGGGGATATCGTGGTGTCTCCAGATATAGATAACAAGGCAGCTGTCATGATACTGCAGGCGCACAGTTTAGACCACGAAATCGAAGTAATTCCAACCACACCTCCACTTACCCCAAATAAAAACTTAAAGTGTATTACAACTGTTGATCCTGATAAAGATTTGTGGCAATTGCCTGAACTTCACTCTGATAAAAGGTCCCCTCGATAGTAGTTGCTAAATCTTATTTCTGGTTCAACTTGGAAAGCTAGTCCCCGAAGGCACTTCAAGATGAAGAATCCTTTCCATGGTCTCTTTTGCATACCAGCGCAAGAATGTCCATATCCACACAAAGAGGTCAAGACTTTGTTGGCTCATAATAGAGGGAAAACTATAGAATCAGAGCTTATGTATCCAGTATACCATACATTTATGCAATAAATATGGGATAGCAATAGATGATAGCGGCCAACAAGGCAGACCTGAGAAACCAACAAAATTTTGCCCTTGCTGAACAAAATCTACAAAGCTATCCTCCAAATCTAAATCTACCTTACGCATATTGTAATACAATACAATGTTCCTACTTAGTCACGAGCCTCTAGAACGGCAAGATAAACAAGCACAAGAATAACTTGCTACATCTCAACTTACAAGCACATAGTAAGCCAAGAGAAATAGATAAATCATGTCAAACACACAACCTTCTTCCTTTCTGTGGCATTGTTTATACATCTTACGTGTTATACTAGTAAGTATACACAATCCAGGTGCAGTAGCACTGTAGCAGTATTAGACGATGTGGGTATGTTGTTACATAATATACATTACTCTTTCGGAACAATATCAAATCAAATAAAGGGCAAAAGGATTTTCAACTGAGATTAATGTGTAGTAATAGCTGTATGGACAAGATATCGATATGCAGCTACCTTTCTTTTCCGGCCCTGTTAGAGTTATCAACGGAGAACACCATTTTCCCAGCTTCCTTTGTTGTATATGAGTTGTGAATCGTTTCTTCTGTGACTGCCATTTTCCTCGGTTTCTCAATGGCATTAGTGTTGCCGTCAGCGTGTGGCACAAATTCAGCACTGTACTCCAACTCCCACCCTCCAACCACTATATCCCATGTTATCATAGCACCAGCCTAGAGATACCCGGCAAACAAAATACTATAGTTTAGTAAATAAATATATATCAAGACCTTAACATCAGAACTGCACTAAAAATACAGTAACAACTAACAAGATCAATAACATAATTTACATAACCTCAAGGCCTTCAATCTGTATGTTTACTTTCTCTCCACCGTTAATAGTAAACTCAGAAGCTGGTTTTGGTGGATCACTCTCTGAATCACCCGGACGGCTTAACCTTCCATACTGAACTGAAACCTCTTCCGGCATAATGTACCTAGTATATGAACAGAACTTTATCACCATACGGGAAATATTATAATTTAGAATATACAAAAGTGAAAATTGCTTTACGTAGTAGACATAGAGATTCGAACAACAAAATAGGTACTTTACGCGACCAATAAAAGGTATTTTAATTTGAGAAACCAATTTACTTTTAAAGTGTCTCTGTAATATTCCCCTCTTTACGAACAAGAATTTGCTCTTAGTTTCCTGAGTTAGAAATGGACTGAATACCGAATACAACATACTAAAGTACCATGGCACATTGATGAAAATCTGTACACAAGTAAGCAATTTTTCAAAAAGCAAAACTTATAGAATGACAAATTAAAGACAAAATGAATCGACAAGAACAAGGATACCTTACGAGCAACCATTTCGGGGTAATTATCCTGAAAGAGTGACCGAACGTGGTTAGAGGTTACCCTAAGCTCTCTTTTAGGCATGTCTTTCAGATCAGTAACCTGAATAATCGAATTTATTCAACCAGGCTTGAAATGCAACAACTTAACAACCATTTCAAGAACCTGAACTCTCCATCTCAAGAACTTCTTCAATTTGTCATCATCACCAAATATCTTATCATACATTTCCTTATCTTTAAAAACTCCATATGCATTGTAACAAACTGGATGTCCCTCTTTATCATACCCACTCATATAAGCCACAAGCCCTTCAAGTGCTTTAAATTCTAGATCTTCATCCAAAATACAATCAGACTTAAAATCTTTCCTCCAAGAAAGACATTTCAGCAACACTTGCAGAGAGTCTTGAATTCGAAAATCTCTAGCCCTCAGATATTTTAACAAAATCACATCAGCCTTTTCTTCTCCACCTAAAAGCTGAACACCCCACATTGAATCAGAGCCATTAGGAGTTGCTTTGAGCTTTTCTTTGAGTTCTTGAAGTGATTTTCTTTCAGATGATTTGAGGTGAGTTAGATAGTATGTGTCTTCTTTGAAATGTGTTCTAATTTTAGTAGTCTCTATAAATGATCAAAGTTTTCTTGAAAAGATTGGATTTTGATATGGGGTTTGGTGTATTAGTGAAAACTTAAAGAAATTTGATGAAACAAATGTAAAGCTCTGATATTTATAAAGATTTAGTGGTGAAAATAAGGTATATATAGTGTGAATAGAGTAAAGTTTCCAACTTTGAGTAAGTGAGGTTGCCAAAAAGTGTGCATGCAAAGTCACAAAATGGTAATAAATGACAGAATGTGTGTTGTGATGATGCATAAGCGTGATTATTGCAGAAAAAAGGGGAGGAATAGCAATGGAAAAACACAGGAAATAATTATTTAAAATTAGAAAAGAAATGGAGGGAATATTGGGATTTGTTATTTGTACCCAAGCTGTTTTGGCTAGTGACAAAATCTTCAAACCAATCTGTTATTTTGAACTTTAATGTAAAACATCTTTAAGGTAAAAAGGGAATGTCATACATGCATTACTGAATTCATCATATAAATTTATTTATTTATTAGACGTATAGTTGTGTGAATGAATCGACATGACGATAAACGGAGTCAAAACTATTGGTAAGTTATTCGAGTGTGACCTGACAAAATTAAGGTAAGTTCGTACTTGATCGTTTTAAACCTTATTTGAACTAGAGTTTGAAATTGAGCTATTTGCCCAAAAAAATATAAATTTGCAAAATTAATGTTGTTTTAAATTATATATACATTTTTGACAACAGTACCAGGAGTGCCTTATTTTTTTGGGTGTCTAAAATTTTTTTTTGCACCATCAACTTTAAGTTGTCTACGCACTTCTGATAAAAACTGCCAATAAGTCTTGAAGTGTGGCCATATAGTTGTTAAAGTTGACATTAGGGGCATGAATCAAAAACTAATGCCTGCGCTTAGATATATCACAGTTTACTTCTACTCCTATATAATTTCATTTTAATTTCTAGAAAGAAGTTCATATTGAACGTTCTTTTTAAACGCTGGTAGAAGACAACGTGATCATGTTAATAATCCGGCCACAAGTGACACAGATATATAGTTCTTAAAGTTCATTCAGGTTTCATCTTTTTCCGGGGTTCTGACTTTGGGTTCTAGACTTCACAATATATTTACAGATGATCTCCTGTATTGAACTCCTAGAAAGATGATTCCTTTTAAGTGTGATCAGCTTTATAACTATACACTATCTGCTACATTTAGCTTCTATTCAGTCATCACCAGAAACATGACATGCCTGTGCTTCTATTGCATTTTAAATGTTCTAAACTATGCTAGAAGTTTCTTATGTGCATCTTATATGTTGTAAAATTGACACGTTTCTCACCTGATCACTTTTAGTGTGAAGGCGCAACATGTCTTAGCACTTATCTACTGTCTTCTTGGTTCTTGAATGGTCCCTTAAAAGTGTAAAACTGGAACTAGCTAGCTTCCTATATTTTCGTAGTTATTTTATAAGTTTTTGGTGCAATAACCAGGCATAAGGATCTTCAGCACCCGACAGAACACAATGTCCAGCTTATGGGTCTGATATCTTCTGAAATCTTTACCCCGTATTAGCAACCTGGTCATGTGTTACTCCAACATGCAACAGCTAGATAGTCGTAAAATGTAAATACTAATGCATAATTTATAATGTTTAAGCAAAAATTTAGGAGTTCAGATAAGATTGTAGAATGTTTCAGTGAAACAAAAATGCAGAATGCAAGTTTATTAAGGTTATTATGGGTACAAAGGTATGCATTTTATGTTAACCCTTTTAAAAGTAAAAATCTTATGTATCCATTGAAAGTCTCCCTTATTTTTCTCTCCTTCAATGTCACAGAATTAATACCATAAATTTATACTAGCCCCCCTCTCAAATTTCTGTCCTTAAAACTTTATTAATCAATAGATAATGGCTTCCAATTCGCAACCTGCAAATCTCCCTCCCATAATCACCCAATCCAGTGCAGCCCCGGGCGGCTCCGTAGACCCCCAACCCCCTGTTGCAAACCCTGCAGTACGTGCATTTTTCACCAACATTTCTGAAACAGTCCGCCAACGCCTGGCAGATCGTCGCCCATGGTCAGAGCTTTTTGATCGCTCTGCATTCTCGAAACCAGAGTCTGTTTCTGATGCCACGGCTCGCATTCGCAAAAACTATGCCTATTTCAGAGTGAATTACCTATCTCTCATTGCCCTGGTAATGGCCTTTTCCCTTGTGACGCATCCTTACTCTCTCCTCCTCCTCCTCGGCCTCCTCACCGCATGGCTCTTCCTCTACCTTTTCCGCCCCTCTGATCCTCCACTTGTCATTTTCGGACGTACTTATTCTGAAAGAGAGACCTTAGGAGTTCTGGTGTTAAGCACAATTGTCATAATTTTTCTAACAAATGTTGGCTACGTCCTTATATCTGCATTGATGGTGGGAATGGCTATTGTTTCTGCGCATGGAGCCTTTCGGGTTCCTGAAGATCTGTTTCTTGATGACCCTGATTCTGCAGCAACTGGATTCCTCTCTTTCCTAAAAGGCGCCACTGCGGCGCCACCAGCGGCTCCTGTAGTAACAGCTACTGTTCGCGTTTAGACATTCCGCATTGAGTAAATCACAATGTGAATATTTTAGTTTTCGGTGCTTCAGAATTTTTCAATTCATCAATTTTTTTAAGAACTAGCATATTATCATTTTTAGTACCCATCTCATTGTATTTTATATTTGAATCGTAGTCAGTCTGTTTTTCGGTTTAATGATAGATGTTCTTATTGGTTGTGAATTTTCGCTATTTGAGATGGGATAGAGTACTAAATAATGCCTGAGCGTGATGTATGATCTGAAAATCTAGAAGCATATCAGAAATATATCTGCAGTAGTACGTTCTGTGTTTCAGATTTTTGTCCTGCAGCTTAAATAATTGAAATTATCATTGATCCATATGAATTTTCAGCTTGATTGTAGATTAGTACTTGGGTCACTTGGCACCTCCATCCTCTTAAAGTGATTCCCTTAGCCTCTACATGTACATGGCAAACGAGCTTGCATCGGAGGAGTCAAGCCATATTTTTTAAATGCCCGCTTACCTGTGAGGTGTCATGGAAGAAGGCCCCGTAGAAGTGGAAAGAGGGCTCACAGCATTGTGGATGCTCTTAGATTTGCAGCAGGACATTAATGATTATAGATTGGCCGAATTGCATTGCATTGCGTGTTACTGTTAGGAAGATTTCTTGGATGGTCTTGTTACATGAAAATCAAGAAATCTTATTTACTGATGCTCTATATCCATGGATCATTACAAAAGAAGATAAACCAATTAAATGGAGTCCTGTATCAAAGAAACTAATAATCTCACCATTTCTGAAAGATCTGGAGTTGTAAACTTATGATTTCAACAATCCTGAAAGATCAGGAGTTTCTGTTGTTGGTCTAGATTTTGCGAACATAATGGTAATGTACTGTGAAGAAAGAATGCCTTGGACTAGGGAAGGTTAAAATATCAGTTTTTAATTTGGGGAAGAAAATACATTTCACCTGATGATGCTTGTGCAGACTCAACTTCTACCTAGATTTTGAGCACTTTTTAATGAGTAGGCTTATAGATTCATAAACTAATATTTATTCTAATAAATCTTAAGATAGGATGAACGAGAATTAAATATAACAGAGGATAAACTTTTATCACTAGGCTATCTCATCACGCTCACCCAATATTTTATATAAAAGTGAAATCCGTAATCACAACAAAATTTTGGTTGCTTTGATAATTCCTGAATGCTGATATCCACATTCCAAAGTCACGAGATCACGTAAGTTGGCTCTTAAATTTCTAATCTTTAGTAGTAAAATACCAACATGCAAAAACATAAATTCCCAGATTTCAATTTCAGTTCTATCCGCCATATTTCAAATAGATTTTCATAACTATTCATACTTGATAAAATTACTGAGTTATTTTACCATATCCGAAATTACCGAAAGTGATTCAACTTCTGTTACCGAGGATCGATGGTTATGTCGAAAGTAGTATTTCCAAATCCAAACTAGTCCATATAGACGTTATTAGCAAGTAAAAGTGAAATTAGCAGTCAAGGTTACATGTTGCAACGTCCTCTTTGAAACTGACAATTTGGGTCACATAAAAACATAAAATACTATGAAACTAAAATAAAAACAAAGAAAATGAATGTTTTTATCATCACCCACCTTAAAAAGAGCCGTTAGTGTGTCCCATGACATGTGAGTTCATTAAGAATTATTATGAGCTGAAGAAAGTAGCCGTTAGTTTCAAACAAAGACTCAGTAAACTTAACCTAAGATTCTCATTTTACATTTTCACATGCTTTTTGTCAGTCTCCTCAACTCACCCACCTCTCCTCTTATATTATCTTCACACTTTTTATTTTGTACTATATTTTTGCAGTGAGCTTCTAAGTTGTAGCTTCTAAAGCTAAAACCCCTGTCAAAAAGTTGTGCAAGATCACATCTTTTTCTAAACCCATCTCAGATCACTCACTTCTTCAGTCATTTCCAAGTTGTTGTTGGATGGAAATCTTGTGTCGGAAATCGGGCTGGAGTTTTCGGGCCAAGAACAAGAATTTGAACATTTTTTCATGTTGTGATGCTAAATTTTGGTTTGTTTTTCTTGTTTTGATTTTGTGTTTTTGTGCTGTTTCAGGGAAATCATTTGATGGGGTGATTGTGACTCAAGGTGATCATCAAGCACTTAAGGCTATCAAGCATGAGCTAGTTGATTTCAGAGGTGTTTTGAGGAGCTGGAATGACAGTGGCAATGGAGCTTGTTCAGGTAGCTGGCAAGGAATCAAGTGTGTTAATGGTCAAGTCATTGCAATTCAGCTTCCTTGGAAGGGATTAGGAGGAAGAATCTCCGAAAAAATCGGGCAGCTTCAAGGGCTTCGGAGGCTTAGTCTTCATGACAATTTTCTTAGTGGTCCTGTGCCTAATTCTCTTGGCTTCCTTCCAAATCTCAGAGGGGTTTATCTCTTTAACAATCGGCTTTCGGGTTCAGTTCCTGCATCAATTGGTAACTGCCCTTATCTTCAGAATCTTGATCTCAGTAATAATCAACTCATTGGTACTATTCCTCCTAGTCTTGTTAATTCTACTAGGATTTATAGACTGAACTTGAGCTATAATGCAATTTCAGGTTCGATACCCAATAGATTCACTTATTTTCCTTCACTCACATTTCTTGCTCTAGAACACAACAATCTTTCTGGTTCTATACCTAATACTTGGGGTTCGAATACGAATGATTCTTACCAGCTTCAGTCATTGACCCTTGACCACAATCTCCTTTCTGGAAATATTCCATCTTCTTTAAGTAGATTGAATAATCTCCAAGAACTTAGTTTGAATCATAACCAGATTGTTGGAACCATACCTAGTGAACTAGGGAGCCTCTCCAAGCTTCAAATGCTAGATTTATCGAACAATGCAATCAATGGAAGCCTTCCTGCTAGTTTTTCCAATCTCACTTCTCTTGTGTCACTAAATCTAAAGGCCAACCACCTTAAAAATGAAATCCCAGAAGCCCTGTTTAAATTGCATAATCTTACTGTCCTAAATCTGAAGAACAATGAGTTTGGCGGTCCAATTCCAGCCAGTATTGGAAATCTATCTAGCATTTCTGAACTTGATTTATCTGATAACATTTTTGGTGGAGAAATTCCCAACTCAATAGCTGATTTGCCAAAGCTGGTTTCTTTCGATGTTTCAAACAATAATTTGTCTGGGGAAGTTCCTTCTAAGCTTCTAGACAAGTTTAATTCAAGTTCTTTTGTTGGTAACATCCTGTTGTGTGGATTTAGCCCCTCAACACAATGCCCTTCTCCCCCACCTCAACAGCAATCACCACCGCCATCTTCATCACAGGCTTCAAACCATCGAAAAAGCAAAGGACATAAAACCAAAGATATCATTCTTATAGCTGCTGGTGCTCTACTACTTGTCCTACTTGTTTTGTGCTGCATATTGTTATGTTGTTTAATCAGGAGAAAGAGTAAAGCGAAAGCGACTAAATCAGCTGGCCCAGCTGGTATAAAATCAGTTCCAGCCGTGGGAACTGATGTTGAATCCGGTGACACTGGAGGGAAACTAGTCCATTTTGATGGCCCATTTGTGTTTACTGCCGATGATTTGCTATGTGCAACTGCTGAGATAATGGGAAAGAGCACTTATGGAACTGCTTATAAGGCGACATTAGAGGATGGCAATCAAGTAGCGGTGAAAAGGCTAAGAGAGAAAATAGCCAAAGGACAGAAGGAATTTGAAGCTGAAGTTGTCACACTTGGAAAAATTAGACACCAAAACATACTGGCTCTTAGGGCTTATTATATGGGACCTAAAGGAGAGAAGCTTCTTGTTTTCGATTACATGTGTAATGGGAGTCTTGCATCCTTCCTCCACGGTTAGTATTCTATTTACTCCTTTACGACTTCAGTCCTTGTTATGTTTCTATTATTCAGAATTACTGTGATCTTATATTTTACCAAATGTTTGATACAAATGTGTCATGGTGCAGCTCGAGGTCCTGAAACCGCAATCCCCTGGCCAACAAGGATGAAAATTGCAATGGGAATAACAAAGGGCCTATGTTTCCTCCACTCCAAAGAAAACATAATTCATGGGAATCTCACATCAAGCAACATATTGCTGGACGAGCAAAACAATCCTGCCATCGCAGATGTTGGCCTTTCAAGGCTCATGACAGCTGCTGCCAACACCAATGTAATTGCCACAGCAGGTACACAAGGTTACTGCGCACCTGAGCTCTCAAAGCTGAAGAATGCCAGCACAAAAACCGACGTCTACAGCCTCGGGGTGATCATCTTGGAGCTCTTAACAGGAAAATCACCTAGTGAAGGCACAGACGGTGTTGATTTACCACAATGGGTTGCATCCATTGTGAAGGAAGAATGGACTAATGAAGTTTTCGATTTGGAACTTATGGGGGATGCCTCAAACACAAATGTGAGCGACGAGCTTCTCAACACTCTGAAATTAGCCCTTCACTGTGTTGATCCTTCACCAGCTGCACGTCCAGAAGCCCAAGAAGTTCTCCAGAAACTCGAAGAAATTAAACCAGAACTGGCAGCAGCTCCAAGCACAACTACTACAACTGATGAAGGTCCTGAAATTCCAACAAAAACTGAATGAAGAACAAACAATGCAGATCACATACAAATACAGCACAATACTTGTAAAATATATATAGAAATACAGATCACATTAGTCCCTTGCATAGTTACATATACATGTATATAGTAGTGATCTGAGCAAGTTACATTTCATTTCTTCAATTCTTTAGCAGATGCTTTACATATTATTGTTCAATTCATTATGGTGTGATATCAGAATAAAAATACATTCTTTTCTTTCAAATGTTGGTTCAAGATTATCAGATAGTTGCAAAGAATTTTCCTTTCATGTAATCTAAATTATACTTTTTTGACTTTGTAAATTGTAATCAATAAATTTGTAATTTTATCTCGATAAAATCTATTCAACTCGATCCAAATTTGTTAAACCTAACCCAATTAGAACTAAACCAGTAGAGAAGAGCAAAGACAAAGTATTGTATTGAATGAATTGTGACTTGAATTGTGAGTTACATGTTCATGGTTTATAAGATCGGTTAAGAGGAATAAGAACCTCAAATCTATGTGTTGGTATTTGAATTGACAATTTTATAATAAGGAATGAGAACCTCAATTCCACTAGGAGGTGAATCATTCCTTATACTCGGATACTCATTCTCATACTCTTCATTCCAATTTCCTTCATTCCCATTTTCGATTCCAATTCTCACTCATGATTGAAAAAACCTCGTAATATGTGAATGTCTATTATTAGAGGCGAGTATTCGGTCAGTTCGATCTTATATAATATGTATTAGTTGTGAATATTCGGTTGGTTCGGTCCAAAACCGGACCAAATGGACCGAAAATTGAAATTTCATTTTTTTCCTGGACCGAAATTTTATAATGGACTGAATTCAAATAATTCAGTTCGGTCCGTTCCCGACCAAAAGAATCGAATGTTTTATAAAAAAAACGTATATTATAATTAAAACTAAAATTAATGATTCATTAAAAAATAATATTAAAAAATCACAGTACTTCATCAAAGATAAATATAATTAAATTTACAAATTAGATATTATAATTATAGATTATAAGATATACATATATAAATTTAAATTTAAATTTATATTATATAATGTTGACTATTCGAACTAGACCGTAATATTTTTTTTTTAAAATTGAAATGAGCTAAAATTAAACCGAATTTTTAAGAAATTAGGACTCAACAGAACCGAATTCACACACGATGCCGCCGTTCGATTTTGCTCACCTTGTATATACATAATCTAACCAACTTCCAAATGAGAGATTTACTTGCACACTTGGAATATAAAAAATATACAGAATAATTAATCATCTATGTAATGTCAAGTGTCAACAAAATTCGAGTCTAATCCTCTCCAAAACGAGATCTCACAAACACATTAAACCCGACTTTTTTTTTTTTGATTAACATTAAACCCGACTTATTTCACAAGAATAGTTCATGTCCAAATTCGATAAATTATAACTCCATTCGATCTGATTTTATTTAATAACCTGAACTTTAAAAATCGAGTAGCATGTTGGCTATTTTAATATAAGGGTTATGTTTAGATTATTTCAGATTATGATTCATGAGTGTATTTGTGATTTTGTGATTTTTTTTTTTTTGTCATAAGACTTTCACGTCAGTGAATTGTACCGAAATACAATACCGAAAAAATCGAAAAAGCTTTTTTCATACATAAAAACTTTCATCTAACCAAAGGGCATGTCAAAAAACCCCACAAAAAACTAGATAAAAATTTATGATGCCTGAAAAAAAACAATATCCGCGGAACTATGAAGAAAGGAGAACTTTCATTCAAAAAAGTATATCGACTAACCGAAGGTCATGCACAGATGACTCCGAAAATTTAGCCAATAAAACTTTAATGACCGAGAAGAAAACCCAGAAGAAGAACAAAAATCCGCGGAAAGGAATAAAATAAGGTGTAGAGGAAAAAAGGAGGAAGAAAGAAAGAAACAAGTATGAAAGATTATGCTAGGCACCAAAACAAAATCATCTAAAATGACACAATCGTTAAAATAATGACAACCAAAATCGCAATATACGATCAAGAAGCCATCAACCATGACTATCCCTCAAAAGGAACACAAAAATTCAAACTAAAGATACAACATGTCCAAAACACAATTTACGATACAAAGTCTTATAAATCTAGCAATAAACGAGACACAAAATTCAATTACGAAAATATAACCAATAACAAAGGACATGAGACAAATACATTTAAAAACAGTAAGAACAAAGATTTTGAACTCATACCATTGTCGTGGGGTCAATTCACACGATCCTTACCTTACCGAATATAAATATATGTAGATACTGGAAATGGCTAAAACTAAATCGCAGTCGCTAACTCGTCATTGACTCATCCCAATTGATACATCACCAAATCAAAATCTTGAAAATCGAGTAGATCTAATTTCCAAGTACAGATCCGTTGGGGAGTATTATTGAGAAAATAAGAACAAATCAAAAGAAATTAACTGATTCGGAGTTTTTCATCGGAGAAAATCGATGAAACCTCCGACGGTGGCTAGATAGGAAGAGAGAGTTTGAGAAAATCGATGAAACCTCCGACGGTGACTGAGATGTTGTGACTTTGATTAGTTTGAAACTTGTTAAATACTGTCCGTGCTAATATGATCATGCTTGGCTGCCATCAATTGTATGTGTATAAATTACTTTCCTTATTAATACTGTGCTTAATTGATGCTTTAGGCCGAATTACAAACTGAAATTTTGTTATATATATAGTTGAATGCTTGACATGGCTGTATTAAAATTTCTACATGATCCTATCCAATTGGCCACAGAATCTATAGTATATGCTATGTCAATATGAATTTTGCTTTGGATACATTAAAAGATGGCTCTGACAAAAAAAAAAAGATGGCTCTGATTTGTTAGGTGATTACAATTGATAAGAGTTGATAATTATTTATTATGTGCAAAAGATTGATATGTGAATTCTTGCAAAATTAGTGATGAGAGTCATGAATTTGGTAAAATTCCATGATTCCTAATGTTATGAGCTGCCCTATGGAATCTGTTATGTAGTTAAGTGTGTTAGTCTCAATTAGACGTAGAAGGGGGTTTGAAATGAATGTTCATCTCATTTCAATTGCGGAATACTTCTGTTTAGTTAGTCTATCAATCATAATAAAATAACTCCAACAAGTTCGGGGATATTCTTGTATTTGAAATAATACTTGGGTGCTACAAATCCAACACAAGGTCGGCTAAAGAGACTACTGATCATACTTCACACAAACGCTCGTCCATTTTCTATGTTCGTACTTAGGAGTATGTGTAGAGACTAGAGAGTGTGTGCACTTTACAAGTGGATAGTTATTTTCAAATGAAAACACAAAGCCCTGTTTATAGACTTCAACATTAACCATGACTAGCTGAGTGATCCCGGTTCTGCGAGAATGATCCCGGTTCTGCGAGAACGATCACGGTTCTGTCTCAGTGATCTAGGTTCCCTTGGAGTGATCTTGGTTCTGTAATTTAACGAAGTATGGTTACGAGATGGACTTATAAGTATTTTTTGAAAAATTGTTTGGTGACCCTTAAGATTCGAATCCTAGATATGCGTCCACCCCTCTATGTGCCAAGTGAAGAATTTTTGTGCCAAATATATGATTGCAACAATGCTATTCAAATCTTTTATTCACATGAGATGGGTTGTATGAGGTTCAAATATTATTCGAGTTTTTGGAGTCTACAACTATTATTATTAGATTACATTATGATCATGTGGATATGGATTAAAGCAGAACAATTTATTTTAGTATTAAAAGAATATTTTTGTATGCCGCATACATATAAGTAAATACATATATAAAGACTTTATAACAATATATTAAATAACTACACATCCCTAGCATACATCTATGAAACCTCGTTATTCGGTTTGTAAGTCCTATCTATTTAGCATCATTTTTTTTTGTTTTTTATTAGAGTAGTTTTTGAAATTTAAAACTTTGGAATATACTAGTTGGAGAGGGACGATGAAAGATATTTGGAGGACTTGCAAGATAATTCATTTATATCGTGTCCTTCAACTTGCGTTTTTAAAGATATTTGTAAAGCATAATGTAACATAATGTAATAGCGATAAGTCAACACTATAATAGAATAGGAAACAATATATAAGTATGATACATGAATCAACAGGTTGGAGATCCGATACGAGCAGACAAAGACAATCAAGATATCTGAGATGAACATACGTCCACTGAAAGAAGTTCATTAATATGTTCAAGCCTTGGTGAAGAATAAAGTTCAAGTAGTTTCTGCTATCGAAGATTTCCTGACAATCAAGTTTCAAGAACCAGAAGACCCCAGTATATCTATTCTGATTATTCATAATTAGTTTTTACCGAAACAACATCAAACCCGGATTAACTGATCAAGTATTTCATCAAGTCAAAAATACGAAGAATCGCTTTTGTATTAGTCGTTCGTGAACCAGACCAGTGCACAGGCTGTCAGTACGTACGGAGTTGTTCGACGCGTTTAATAAACGGATAATTGATCAAGTCACAATTGAGTTGTTCCCGAGTCAAAGAAAAGTCAAGCCTTTTAATGGAAGCCAAATCAAAAAGCGGCGCCAAATAATTAAATTCAAATAATACTACCTATATGTATATTGGTTGTTGGCGCCACTTGAATTAATCCTAAAAGAATTCAAGTGTGTGCTAATAGTTTAATACATATGTATATATGTATATAATGCTAAGTGGCGCCACTTAGCTTGATGGTGTGAAGAGTGATAACAAGGCACATAGGAGACACATGCACCACTTGGAGTTAAATTATTTTCACTCTAAGTAAAGAAGTGAAGTGGCGCCAGTCACTCCGTGTGAGGCGCCACTTTAAATCAATTCAGATCAAAGGAGTGATATCAAGGGGGACCAAGGCTTCATGGCACCACTTGTGAAGGTGCATGGAGTATTGGATGAGTGAGGGAGTGGCGCCACTGTGTACCACTGTGAGGCGCCACTTGGGTTTTAAAAGTGATTTTCTCTGAGGCAAAACATCCTTTTCTTCCAAGAGTCTCGGAGGCGCCACTTAGAAATACAAATGGCTAACACTTGCGCCATTGAAGTCTTAAACCATCCTTAGTTAAGCATTACAGAACCTGGATCACTTGGATCATTTGATCGGCCTTGGTTAAATTAGAGAACCTGGACCACTTGGACAAATTAACCACACATGGTTAATCTACGGAACCAGGATCACTACTCAGAACTGGGATCACTCAGCTAACCATGGTTAGATGTTGAAGCCTATAAATAGAGCCTTGTGTTTTCATTTCAAAATAACTACACACTTTGTAAAGTGCACACACTATGCACATACAAGAGCGATGATAGAATATCCGTTATTAATTACGAGCGTTTGTGTGAAGTGTGATTTGTAGTCTCTGTAGCTGAAATTTCTGTTGAAATTTGTAGCACACGAGGTTTATTTCTAATACAAGAATATTCCCCGAACTTGTTGGAGTTGTTTCACGATTGACATACGAACTGAACAGAACTATTCAACAATCGATTTAAAATGACGAATTGGTATAAGACGTATTCAACCCCCCTCCCTTCGACGTCTAATTGGACCTGACAATATGTATCAAACGTTAAGCATGCAATTCATAGTTCATTTTCATATATAAAGTTTTTGTGTTTATAAATTTACTTTTTTTTCAAATGTGCCTCAATTTTTTATCTTGTAAAGTTTGGTAATTGTGTCTATAACTTTAGTGATTTTGCATTAATTAATGCTTAGTTAGTTAATTGTGTATAAAAAAATACATTATCGTATACAAGTACATGGATTGTATATATAAAGTAAATAATAAACAAATATCAGAGTATGAGGATAGTTTTGTGATAATAAAAAGAATGGTGAAAATCATTAACTCCAATACTCCACCAAAAGTGTGAATTTCGTATAACTTGATGGATATACATTTTTGTTATAAAAGTACGCTTTATCTTATGGTCCATTTTAGTTTCATGAGTTATAAGTCATTTAAATCTATCGGAAATTTCCACACCTCCGAATATCTAATACCAAATCTCGTCTGTATTCTTATTTTTTAATAATAAACCTGGCTATTTTTATGATATTTATTTTATGACCTCGTTCGTTAGCTAGTTCGAGATTCCAAGTAATTAATCTAAAATTTGATGAATTATTAATCTAATTTTTTTAATTTTTGAACAAAATGGGTCAATATGTATATTACTACTAACTGAATGATAATGCAGTGGGCATAACATTTTCAGTTATGGCCTTGTTTAGAAGTTAGAAGTTTGGAAAAAAAATAAAAGTTTGGGCCGTGACCAAGAGAATCTTTTAATTTTTGAATTTGGCAGTTAACGGATGAAACAGCTGTTTTCTCTCAGAAAATTAATTTTCAAAAAATTATTTTGTGGAGATTTCCGGTTTGAGATATGTGGATATCTATGATGCAAAAAACTAATTAATCAGCCATGTTCCAAACAATTTTATACAAAACATTTACTATGATCGGCGAGTCAGGAGAGGTGATTCTAATCGCAAACCGCTGATTGCCAAATAGGTACCGTATATTTTTCACCAACCGTTATTTGTCTACATATTTTATCATTAAACTATAGTAATACAGAATTACAAAATAGGGCCCACGAATTACTGCGGCCTCCAAATACCTTTACAACTTACCACCCAACTGCTCTATATATACCTTCTCAAACTAGAGATTAACCCTCCATAAGATTTCACTCAATTTTCAGAGAAAATTACTGAGAGAGAGAGAGAGAGAGAGCATTATTTATCAAGCAGTAATGGCTTCTGAGAATCCAGATGACAGGTGAATTTCTTTCTATTATTCTTCAAATTTTCTTCTCATTTGTGAAAAAACCCCGTCAAGAGTATTTATGTATCTCCTTTTCATACACATCAATTTCAAATTTTACTCTGCATCTTCTTCTTAATTCTTATGTTGGATGACATGTGAGGAAACATGTTCATTCTTACCTGCATTTGTGTTTCTGTTGTACTGATGATTTTACATTATTTGATATTGTAAAATGCCTAGTTTGACAAAATTTGAATATACCAATGACATTCGCAAAAATACATGATTAGATTGAGTAATCAAGATATGTATATTTTTCAATAACCAAGATGATATTGGAAGTTTTATTATGATTGAAGAATGTACATCTATGCTTATGTGTGTGGAAATAATCGATTTAAGAATTCTTATACTTATGGCATTATTTTTTTCAACTAAGATGAGAATGTGCATTAATTAGATAAGATGAATTAATAAATTTTATAATCTTTTTTTAATTTCTTGGAGCAGAAAGGAGTTTGATCCCTTAGTATACGGGTCGAAAATGCCTCACAAATTATATAAAGGTGTTTACGAAAAAAAAGGTAAAGAGAAGTGGTATGCACAATGTTCACATGGAGGAGAGAATGCATACATTGGTACTTATAACACAGAGCTTGAGGCAGCTCTGGCTTATGATAAGAGAGGTAGAGAGCTGAAACGTCCCGAAGAAAAACTTAATTTCCCGAAATTTCTTACTGAACATAATCCACCAGCAGCTACCGAGCCGGCATTGCCCATAACAAATGCATTGTCCAGTAGTGTACAGGTCAATGTACCTTCAGGCAGCTCAAGTTCTAATGCTGGAAGAGGAGAAAAAAGAAAGCAAATTACTATCTCTAAAGAAGAATATGATGCGTACCTTCCATATCATGAAGCTAGGAAAATAGAATTCGCTCAACGTGGACGGAATGTCTCGGTCAGTGGTGTAGCCATCAGGTCTCAGTCTGCAAATATTTCGAGTGCTATAATGGAATTGATTGGAAACCCTGGAGAGTTCAAAGATGTGCCAGATGAAGAGTTATTAAGCGACGCTGAAAAAGAATTCGTGGAGAGCTTACTCAACCAGGGCACCTCGTCAGACGACGGCAAGCTCTCTTAGTTGGCACAACAAGCTAGAGCTTCCAGTTGATTAATAGTGAAGTTTGGCGTTTCAACATTAATAGATTACTTTTTCATGTTCCCCCAGGGATATCCAATTAAACAAAAGGTTAACAGTCATTTTTGCTTACTGTTCTTACAAACTAGGAGTTTTGTTCATGAGGCGATATGTTTTTCTTGTGGTAGTACTGTTTGTTTCTCAACAAGAAATTTAGACATGTAAATGAAGGTCAAATTACTCCATTACAGATATGCGACAATCTTTGTTGGTTAATCGAAATAGAAGTATCAAGAACGAATGAATTCATTGCACCACTCTTTTTTCAACTTTCTCGAATATATGATGAGTAATGTACAACTTATTTCCATGACCACCGTCCACCTAATATCTTTACAAAATATATAGTTTATTAATTTTGAACTTAATATCTCGGTTTTTTACCACCAAACATATTTTCAATCTATTACAGCCCAACTGAATTTTGAACTTAATAATATTTAAGGATTAGACAGGTTATATATTACAACAAGTTCAGTTCGCGTTTGATTTTTAATATTTAAATAGAGATTCATATGAAAATACATGGCCATCTAATATATACAAATATTTATACCTTTTATAAAAAAGTGAAACCTGAAAAGAAATACTATACGAGAGTACCAAAACTCGGTGGTCATCATATAATTTTTTTCATTTAATAATTATAATTATTATATTATTATGAAAAAACTTTCATATTGATTACGATTAACTAATAGAATAAATATATAATATGTAATTTAAGTTTGGTCAAACTGTAATTTGTGGACTTTGAAATTTTAATTATGTAATATGTAACGCAAAATTGTAGAAGGTTAACTTCAACGTGAAGCCGTTAACCGAATTTGTAAAGTACTGGCGAACTCTTTAGCAAAACCATTTCAATTTTTTGTTTTCTAAAGGTTTAGTTTTCATGAATTAACATAAGTTTTTAATTCATTATATTTTTAAATTTGATAGTTACGTGATCCAATTAAAATTATTTAAAATTATAAATTTAAATATAATTAAAATTTGTCAAACATTCATTTAAATAAATAGGATCAAATACAAACTAATCATTTGTTATATTTCTTTATTAGCAACATACTAGTTTATAACCCGTTTCATGGAAGAGTGATTTATAAGAATTATTATTTTATTATATATATTTTATATTAAATTTATTTTCAAGATAAAATTATGTTGAAATAATAGGCATTTTTTAATTAATATAGAATTTAAATAATTAAAAATAAGTTCCTAAGATTGACTAATTAAAATTTTGTCCAAATAGATATGTTTCAGTTAGAATGTTTTAATACATTTTAATTAAAATAAAAAGCCTTATCAAAACATGTTATAGATTATAGAGGCACATAGACCAAATTAACGACCAATAATACATCAATAATTTTTAATATTTTAATTTTAATTGTATAGTATAAATGAAAAGGTTAAATATATCTTAATTTAAATAAGAAAAACGTATTAAAATATGTGTTATAGATTCTAACATTCTAATATTAGATAACCAAATATCTCAGAATTCATCAGAGAAAATAAATTCTAATATTTTATATGTTTATAATTATATTTCATAAATTTAAGAGGAAACTAAATAATTCAAAATAAAATAATGCAAATAGTTACCTTTCATTTTGTTCACTATACTTGAACTTAATATCTCTAATAATAGTTTAGATTTCAAAATATATTTCTAATAAATAAGAATTGGTATTTTTCCAGAATTACACTTTTAAATAATAGTTTTATTTAAAAAATAAAATTATTATGAAAGAATAAGAAAGTATAAGGAAAAATTTTAAGAAAATATAATTTTAAAATTTATTTTAATCGATACTCATATTATCAAAAAGATATAAAAATATAGGATTTTCGAATAATTTTATCTGAATTAATTTATTATTACAAGCATTAAGAATAATCAAAATTAGAATGTTGTAATTTAAATAAATTTATATAGATATGATTAAAATTAGGAGAAAATACCCTAAATAATATACTTTTCAAATGTAACTACCTCAAATATAAATTTTCATCTTATGTGTCTAAAATACCCACTTTGGAACACGCATATTTAGTATGCGTATACTTAAGTTAAACATAACGACCCATACGTTGCATTCACTTTGTTCTTGAGGAAGCATGATACTTGGTCTGGGTTTTCTTTCATATTGCTCGTGCGCTTTATTTTTGGATATATAGGACCACACATCCATTATATGAACATGAATTTAATTGTCATGATATGCCTAACTATATAAATATAAATTACAATTACATGTTATTTAAAACTAGCTTATAACCCGTGCAATGCACGGGCGGTTATAATATTTTTTATTTTTCGGCCCAAGTACCGATCGACTGACCGACCGACCAAATTTCAATGTTTCAGCTTTAATAATTTAATAGATAATAAAAAAAATATTATAACATATTATGAATTTAAATACCAACCGGATCATCAAACTCGAGAGACCGATCGACCGACCAATTGAACTTTTTTTGTTTCAGCTTTAATAATATGATAATATAGTATATCATGAATTGATAAATTACTTTTTAAAGTGAGATCATCAGAGAATTTAAAAATGATGTTGATGTATTTTGGTTGAAAAATATCACCGGTTATTTATTAATAATATATATATAATAACATTATATTTTTATATATATGTTGCCCGTGTTAATTAGAAGATAGGTTTTTTTAGTTAGGAAATCTAAAAAAGATAATATGTTTTAATTAAACTACTATATTGTTCCATGTTATTCTAGAAGATTGAGATTTTTTAGTTAGAAAATATAAAAAGATGATATATTTTAGTTAAAAGGATAATTGATTATATAGATAGGCCCATATTTCGGCCCAAGTACCGACCGACTAAACTTTCAATGTTTCGGCTTTAATAGTATAATAATATAGATATAGTATTTTTTTAAGGTTTGACTTTAGTTTTGGTATAGTCAAATAGATTTTATATTTGTTTTATGTTTTGATCGTATATTTGTTTTATGTTTTGATTTGTTTATATTTTATTTGAACCCACTAATTTTGTTTGAAGCCCGTTAATTTTGTTTGAAACCCGTTAATTATAAAAGTCCGTATAAAAGCCCGCGTACCGACTGACCAAACTTTTAATGTTTCGGCTTTCATAGTATAGTATAGAAGTATGGGTTTTTTAGTTAAAAATTTGAAAAAGATAATGTGTTTTAGTTAAAAAAGATGATTGCTATGTTGTCCAATGTTATTTTTAAAATTTTAAATTTTTTAGTTAAAAAATATATAAAAAATAATAGTTTTGGTAATTGATTATATAAAAAGCTCATAATTTGGGCCAAGTATCGGCGGACAAAACTTTTAGTAATTGATTATATAAAAAGCCCATAAAGCCCAAGTACCGACCGACCAAACTTTTAATCTTTCGGCTTTAATAGTATAGTATAGATACATTGCCTTATCTCTAAATCATTATTAAAAATCATAATGATCACTAACTACTACTTACTCACAATAATAATCAATTAATATATTTATGCACTTTGTTATGTACGCAAACCCAACCTACAAAACATATGGTTCTCAATTAATTTTAATAATACAATATTAGAAAATACAAGATTTTGTTTCAGTACATATATATAACAAAACACGAGATTCTGCTTCAGTACATATCTAGCTCATATAATATTACAAAACACGAGATTCCGTTATTGTACATATATTGCTCATATAATATTACAAAACACGAAATTCTATTGCAGTACATATCTAGCTCATATAATATTACAAAACACGAGATTCTGTTGCTGTACATATAAATAAGGGCTTTTTTTATTCATAACCACGTTTTCAATTTTATTTCCAAAAATACTACCTTATCCAATCTTATTTTCAAAAATATTACCTTCTCTAAAATATTTTCAAAAATACTGTGGTTGCATATGCAACCATATATGCAACTACAAATCCTGATTTCAAATGTCATTTTCGACCTCATATTTGGAATCGATATATATATATTGATTCCAACGATGAGGTCGAAAATGACATTTGAAAACTGGAACTTGAAATCAGGAATTCAGTTGCATATATGGTTGCATATGAGGTTGTATTCAGTTGATTCTATTGTAATCTAATGGCCCCGCCAGGGGCACCCATACACCCATACATCAGTTGCAACTTACAGTTTTCCGTTGCATATGAGATTGCATATGAGGTTGCACGCAACCTCATATGCAACCTCATATGCAACTAAATGCAACTGAAAACTGTAAGTTCCAACTGAAGTATGGGTGCCCCTGGCGGGGCCATTAGATTGCAATAGAATCAACTGAATGCAACCTCATATGCAACTAAATGCAACCTCATATGCAACTAAATGCAACTGAAAACTGTAAGTTCCAACTGAAGTATGGGTGCCCCTGGCGGGGCCATTAGATTGCAATAGAATCAACTGAATGCAACCTCATATGCAACTGAATGCAACCTCATATGCAACTAAATGCAACCTCATATGCAACTAAATGCAACTGAAAACTGTAAGTTGCAACGGATGTATGGTGTGCCCCTGGCGGGGCCATTAGATTGCAATAGAATCAACTGAATGCAACCATATGCAACTGAATACAACCATATGCAATTATATATGCAACTGAATTCCTGATTTCGAGTTCCAGTTTTCAAATGTCATTTTCGATCTCATATTTGGAATCCATATATATATTTTGACCTTAGAGCAGTTTTTATTTTGATCTTTTATAGTCACAACAATCTTCACCATCGAAGAAAGGAGTTAGAGATGATTGAGAGTTTGAATTTGAAGCCATGTAATCACTTCTTGTTTCATCCCAGATTGGAATCGAAAACTGCTCCTCTAAGAAAAAGAACAGATGGAATAACTTTTTGTATTTCTAGATATGATTGCTCTAATTGAATTGTATTACATATGATGTAGAATATGCTTTTATTGCTTTATATAGTTTCTACCGAACATTCAGAGAGTTAATGCAAAGAACCTCTAAATGAACTTGTAATGCATGAATATATAATAAATAGATACCGAGAATGTGAAAATAAATATGAACGTGCATGAATTCCAACATTTATATTTTTATTGTTCGCCCGCGTATAGTTGCTCAGGGGGTTAGGCTTTAGGGTGGAGGGAGGGAGCTTAAACAATCAAGAATCTGAAAATCTTTGTTGCACTTGAAGTTTTAACAGCTTTGTTTAGAAAACAGTAATGGATTCTGAGAATCTAGATGACTAGTGAGTTCCTTTTACTCTTCTTCATAGTCTCCTCTCATCAGTAATTGTGCACATGTCAAGATAGCCTGCATTTTTATGTATTATTTGTCTGCATGTTATGCAGATTCTTTATGCATATATGAAATGGTAGCAGATTTCTTGATAAAAATAATCTCTTACGTAAACAATTAGCAAGATTTTTGCAAGATACATAGATTGATAGATCAAGGGTACTGATAATTAGAGGGATTGATAGATGGCCCGGGCTAATTCTGATAACATGAATGTTTCTTGATTTCAATGAAGATGCATGATAAACCATATTTTCAGATAGCCCAGAAAGCTTTCGAAGCTAATTGTCATGTGTGTTTGTGTGTATATGAGAAACAACAAGATTTCTTTTACAGCTGACAAATGAAGGTTGTTTGTTGGAGATCATTACCAATTGGGTGCTCGAGGAAATTTCTTGGTACGAGATTACAAAGATTAAACAGAAAATCTATTTTGTATCTGTTCTTTTTATTGTGTGTTTAACTTTGTTATATTGCATCTCAAGGAGAAATTTAGAATAGTAAATGAAAAATTTATGCATACAGTTCCTGACAGTCTTTGTTAATTGTTCAAGTTAGTAACAGATTATTATAACAATGATGCTGAATCATGGACTCATATCCCACAGGTGCCAATACACTTGCTTCTAGCATTCACTAGAGTCCATCTGGCTCTTGCAGGACTAAACTTTAAAGATTTCACTCCAATAGTCCAATGGAGCTGCCATTGCTCTGTTCCAGATTTAATTTGTAGTAGCTACTACTCAAATATTTACATAGTAACTAGTATGGGTTATGGCCACTTTCAAGTTTCAACAGCAATCCCCTGTCAGCTCCATTTCTCATAACATCATTAGCTCGGCCAATTGCAGTACCTTGTTCAAATTAGAAACAACCGGGAGTATACTCGCTCCGTCCCATTTAATTCTATACGTTCACTATTTGGCATCCATTTTAATATTTTTATAAAATATTGTTCTATGATTTATTTTTAAATTTTCTTTCCTGAATAAAAATTTAATTTTAAATTTTTATTCAGAAAAAAAAATCTTAAAAAACTAATAAAATTACACTTCGGAGAAGTATTAAGGTGTGCCTGACGGAGTGAGCAGACATTAATCAAAAAGAATATTACCTCCATCCCAAATTAGTTGAGCTAGTTGACTTTGGGCACGTAACTTTAGGTGCATTGACCGTCTAGTTCTGAAATTTAATTTTTTGATTTTTCTTTTGTTAACGAAAATTTCATATCTAAATTTTTATTTACAAAAATAAAATTTTAAAAATAAATAATGTAGCTATGCGGTCAATGGATTTTAAAGTGCGTGCCCGAAATCAACGAGCTCATCTAATTTGGGATGGAGGGAATATCTGGTATATGAAACTATTGTTGGAAAAGGAGTGTTGGAAGGTGTCAATTTGAATGTGGATTTGAGTAGGTTATAGATCACATTTAACGTGTCATTTTGACCATCGATTTGAACAGGTCTCTCCTCCGTGGAGATATTTCCAAAAACTCATAAAATTGATCAAAACGACTAAAAGATAGTACAGTATAGGAGAAATTCGATTATCCATAGGAGCCATAGAAATGAAAAATTGGTACATATATGCTCCCGCTTCAAGATAAAATATTTGTTTAATTGATATATAAACTCGTGTTGGATCTCACCTAAAATAATCTGTCTTGTTGTAAAAATATTATTAGCAGCGTACCTTCGTAGGTGCATCATCTCGTCACAGAATCCAGCCCTGGAAAAGATATCCCGAGCATGAAAAAGCTATGAAACTCAGGATGGATAGCGCGACAGTTTGAACAAATACACACATTCAGGAATAGAGATCACCATGCATATGTTATTTTGTTGGCGCTATCCCTCCTGAGCTTCACAGATTCTTCACTGCTTCAATTCCTTAGAAAACCGAGGGAGGAAGATGAGTGTTTATAGACTTCTTTGGTGAGAAGGTTGTGTTGTTTCCTAGCCAGAGAGGGTCCATGTATTTATACACGAGAGAGATGGTGAGAGAGAGGGAGAGAGAGAGAGAGAGAGAGAGAGAGAGACGTCCGAAATAAAAAGTCAAAGAAACGTCATGCATAATCTAAGATCTCATGGAGCCATGAGACGAGTGTTTTGACGAGAAGTTTGTTTCTACTTTACTTCGCATAAATCCTTCCTCGATCTCTCCCGTATCGGAGTGCATGCAAAATAGTACAAGGAGTGTGAAGTGAGGATTAATTAATAATTAGTTGGATTCCAAATCCTGACCGAATTCGTAATAGTTTTTCAGTTTTAGTTGTGGATGAATAAAGTTCAATATTAATATTCATGTCTTTCCCGAATATTTTACGATCCTCGTGAGCCTGTGTGCCTCCACTTAAATCCCGGCATTTAAAACATCCCTGGCAAAAATCGGTTTAAAGTCAGAAATAAGTTAGAAATTAACTTAAAAAAATCATAAGTTAGTTTAAGGTATTTTTTCCGGTGACTAATTTTTTTAAAAAAAATTTTAGATAAATTTTATTTCTAAGTCATAAGTTATTCATAAATTACTTTTATTTTTATTATTATATTTCTAATAATTCATAAATTATTAATAAATCAAAATTATCCATATAAACATTTTAAGCTCTCAATATACCGAATAAATCACGTTAAGTCATAAATTACAAGCTCAATCACATGCTATGACTCTTGCCATTGATAGAGTACAGTAGTATGCATGGGATTAATTTCTGCTACGTTAATAGCTGTAAATTGCTTCTCCACGTCTGTTCCCTTTGACAACTCCATCCTGGCATCCTTTATATACTCATTATCATCTTTAGTCTTTGTTCTTGGCTTCAGAGTCACTGCTCCTAGGCGTCTAGTAAATACTCCCTCCGTCCCCGTCAATAGTATACATTGGGGGACGGGGGCGCGGCACGGACTTTAATGCTTCAATATAGTACAGTTATGTAAATTATTTTTAAGATTTTCTTTTTTTGTATAAAAGTATAACATTTATATTTTTATACAAAAAAAGAAAATCTTAAAAATAAGTTGTGGAACTATGTTTTATAAGAGCCTTAAAAAGCGTGTCGAACAGTGAAAAAGAAACGTATACAATTGACTGGGACAGAGGGAGTATCATCCTATGATACGGACATAAGATTATACTCAATGAGATTTGAGATTTATTTATTTTTTCCGGTCGTAAATAATCTCGTACCACTAAACCGACCGACGTGAAAAAATTGTCGAGTTAAAATTGATCGGCTAAATTCGGTCGGTTTTGACGAGATCAACGTCGTTTTGCCTTGCTAGCAAGACCCCGACATATTTTAACCGACCACAATGAAAACGGTCGGTTTTATAGCTGATGTGTCCGTGTCTTAACCGACCAGGTCATCGGTCAGTTATGCATTTGTGTAAATTTAATTAATTTTTAAATAAAACAAAACCGACCACCCAATTTGGTCGGCTTTAGACTTAAAACCGACCGTTTTTTACTGTCGATTTTTTCCTGTTTTTTTAGTGTACACTATATAATTAATATATAATATATTTGATTATATCAATAAGTATTAATTTTTATCTTCGCGAGGGGATACAAACAAATAGGCATGTGAACGAAGTTATATGTCATGTTTTGAAGACTGATTTTCGTAAATGATTGGTGAGTGTGGTGTGGAGGAACCTAATCAAACATTTGTCCGGAGCATGAAAATCAGATTCATGATTAGAAAGAAAATCCATCCAGCCGGACAAAATAAAAATAATGTCACATAGCACTTGTCACAACTGACCACCACCAAACTATTCGGCACATGCTTTTCTCGTTCGAAAACGATTTGAATATAATTGTAAGGTACATAACCCCCGAATATAACCGATTTTGACAGAGATTTTGTGTTAAGATTTCTTGATAAATATATGTGGTATATCTAATATATGCCGATGGCTAAATCCCGCGGTTTACGGTGTGATTTTTATAAAAATCTTGGCAAATCACATCTCGTAGGGTCGAGGTAATGTTGAGCGGGACAATCTTTCAAGTAGAGTACAGTCTACGGGAAATCATAAAAGTTTGATTATTCCGTCAGAGATTCAGAGTGCAGCAGCGGCATTAAAATTTTGATCCGTAACTCTCTTACACATGCACATGTATATAGTAACATGCATTCCGCAGTCTGATCAAGTCAAACCTCATCTCTAAGTATATGTATACAGTTGTAACAATAGTAACAGGAAAACAGATAGATAGACTTTGACGTAGTTTAAACTTATCCATGTATCAGGCTATGTACCTATATATACCTTCATGCTACTAATGAATATAATCAAGCCTTTCACACTGAAATCTCAGTTGGTAAAATCGTGTTATGGTATCAGAGCCATTATCGGTTTAACAACCACTAGATCCGCAAACAAACAATCTTTACATTCTGAACCATCTTAATCTCAAACAATTTTTCAATGGCTTCCTCAACCCAAACTGTTACCTCAGACACAGAAATCATTCATCTCAATGCCCCTACACATTTACCAACGAAATTAACTCAAAACAATTTCCCTGTATGGAGCACACAGGTGAAATCAACTCTAATTGGTCTTGGAGTGATAAGCTACATCGATGGGACAGTCGAAATTCCGGCGCAATTTTTAAAAGATAATGTACCCAATCCTGCCTTTATGGTATGGAACAGACAAGATAAAATCATTTTGAGTGCACTCCTAGGAAGTTGCCATGAGACCATACAACCACTTGTTTCAACTGCTCTCTCTGCCAAAGAAATGTGGGAGCGAATTGTTATCATGTTCGCAAACAAATCAAGGTCACGAGTAATGTCTCTCAAAAGTCATCTCCTTTCAAACCCATGTGGCTCCAGGCCCATCTCAGAGTATCTCAGAGATATACGCACAACAGCTGATGACCTTGCCATTGCAGGTCATCCAATGGCGGACGACGATCTCGTACTATTGACTCTAAATGGTCTCAGTGATGAATACAGTAACATTCGATCAGCCATCAAAGTACGTGAGGCACCTATGACATTTGCTGCTCTTCACGAACAACTTGTTGACCATGAACGAGGCCTGAAAAATAAAGTTCCTGAGCCTACTGTTGTGACTGCAAACTTCACACAGAAAGTTAATCATAATTCACGAGGTATGTATTCAAACTCATCATTTACTCCTCGTACAAATTCATCTTGGAATCAATCATCTCCAGGACGCCCTTATGGCTCCCACTCTGGCCGAAACAATCAGCAATATTTCAACAAGCAGACTCAGTCCTATATCAAAAATAACCGTCCCTATTGTCAATTTTGTCAACGCCAAGGACATGCCACCAAAGAGTGCCGACAACTAGCTCGTTTTTTGAAGGACAATGATATCCAGAATCCAACACCTGCAGTTAATAACACCATGCTTCAACCAAATCAGAAACAACAATGGCTGTTTGATACAGGCGCTTCACATCATATCACGAATGACCCAACTAATTACACTTCTTTTTCAGATTATGGAGGTCCAGAAGAAGTTTTGATCGGCAATGGTTCAGGTCTTCCAATAACACATACAGGAACCTCTCATTTAAATTCTGATGCAAAAAATTTCATATTAAATGATGTTTTATGTGTTCCTTCTTTAAACAAAAATCTCATCTCAGTGGCAAAATTCTGCAACACTAACAATGTTTCAATTGAATTTTTTCCCTTACAGTTTCAGGTCAAGGACCTCAAAACGGGAGTGGTACTACTGCGCGGGGAGAATTACAATGATGTCTATTATGCTCATTCTATTCCACAAAATCTCATGTCTCCTCAAATAAATGTCACCAACTCCACGTTGATTGAATCTTGGCACAATCGGCTGGGCCACCCAGCTTTCCCTGTTCTGAGGCATTTGCTTCTATCAAATAATTTAGTTAGTTCTATTCCATCTGATTCACTGTTTTCATGTAATGCCTGCAACTGTAATAAAAGTCATAAACAACCTTTTGGTGTTTCATCAATGACAAGTTCTCGCCCTTTAGAATTGATATATACTGATGTTTGGGGTCCTGCTGTCACTTCCATTGATAAATTTAAATATTATCTCTTATTTGTTGATCACTACACCAAATACATATGGCTTTATCCTATAAAACAAAAATCAGATGTGCACCATGTCTTTATTCAGTTCAAACAGGTTGTGGAAAAATTCTTTAATTTATCCATTAAATCTATTTTTTCAGATAATGGTGGCGAATTTGTCGCACTTGCTTCTTTTCTGAATTCTCAAGGCATCTCACATTTTACTACTCCTCCACACACTCCTGAACACAATGGCATGGCTGAACGTCGTCATGGTCATATTGTCCAAACAGGTCTCACTCTTTTACATCAGGCATCACTACCTTTAACCTTCTGGTCTCATGCTTTCCAAGCGGCAACATATCTCATCAATCGTTTGCCATCCAGAACCAATCAGTATTGCACCCCGTTTGAGTCACTCTTTGGTAAATCACCAAATTACTCACGGTTAAAGATTTTCGGTTGTCTTTGTTATCCATGGCTTCGTCCATACAATAACTCGAAACTACAACCTAAATCTGTGCCATGTATTTTCTTAGGATACTCTCCTTCTAAGTCCTCCTACAAGTGCCTTGATCTCAATCATAATCGTCTGTATCACTCACGACATGTTCATTTTGTGGAGTCCCAATTTCCTATGCATAATAAGACGCGTGATTCTGCTCTCCCAGTTGTGCCAGACTCGTACTATCCTCCTTTGAACCCCACTGTTGTTACTACACCACCTTTAACTACCACTATTTTACCTCAATCACAAACCACTCAAACTGCTTCCTTTACAGAAACCCCACCTGCTTCACATGAAGGTCCCACGTCTTCATCCTCTAGTCAAATAAATTCACCCGTTGTATCTTCACCTCCCTCGGCTTCATCACAAATTGAGTCTACTTCAGTATCTCATCCACCTTCACCCTCTCCCAATCTACTGCCGGAACCTCGTTCTAGACGTCCCAATCCAAAATACTTTAACTCACAATTCATAAATCATACCACCCTTCATCCCATTTCTCCTTCATTAGAGCCTAAATCAGTATCACAAGCTTTAAAGGATCTTCACTGGCGCGAAGCAATGTCCCTTGAATTTGATGCTCTCACTAAAAATGGCACTTGGGACTTGGTGCCAAAATCAAATCAGCCAACAATAGCGTGTAAGTGGGTTTTTCGGATTAAAAGAAATCCAGATGGGTCTGTTAATAAATATAAGGCGCGCCTTGTTGCAAAAGGCTTTCAACAGCGTCCGGGTGTTGATTATTCAGAAACTTTTAGCCCGGTCACCAAGCCAGCAACAATTCGGATTGTGTTAAGTATTGCTCTTTCTCGTGGCTGGCCAACTCGTCAACTGGACATTAACAACGCATTCCTTAACGGGCACCTGAATGATGAGGTATACATGGTCCAACCTCCAGGCTTTTTGCACCCTTCATATCCACATCATATTTGCAGACTTCGCAGAACTATCTATGGTTTAAAACAGGCATCTCATGAATGGTATAAAGCTCTTAAAACCTTTCTGCTTGAGTATGGTTTTAAAAGTTCTGTTGCTGATTCTGCATTATTTATTTATCACTCAGCGGGCATCATTATTTATTTTATGGTTTATGTGGATGATATTGTGCTTACTGGGAACAATGTGCCGTCTGTTAATAAGTTTGTTGCATGTTTGAATCAAAAATTCTCTCTGAAAGATTTGGGACCACTGCATCATTTTCTGGGAGTTGAAGTTATTCCTACCAATTCAGGTCTATTCTTGTCTCAAGCTAAACATATTTCTGATTTATTATCGCAACATCATTTAGATGGTGCCAAAGAGATGATTACGCCTATGTCAGCTACATCAAATTTAGTGCTTCATGATGGCTCTCAATCTATTGATCCTACTCCATATCGCAAGCTTGTTGGAGGGCTACAATATTTATCAATCACTCGGCCGGATGTGTCTTTCGCAGTTAATAAATTATCTCAATTTATGCATGCTCCTACTGAAAACCATTGGGTTGCTCTTAAACGCATCCTGCGATACCTCAAAGGGACAATTCATTATGGTCTGTTCTTGCGCAAAAATTCTCCGCTACAATTATCTGCTTTTAGCGATTCAGATTGGGGTGGAGAAAGAGACACTGGACGTTCCACTACAGGTTATGTTGTGTACTTGGGTTCCAATCCAATTTCATGGAAATCATCTAAACAAAATTCTGTTTCGAGGTCTTCTTCAGAGGCGGAATACAAGGCCGTCGCTAATGCAGCAGCTGAACTCATTTGGCTTAAAAATCTATTATCTGAGTTACATATTCCTGCTTCATCTCCGCCTACCATCTACTGTGATAATACAGGGGCAACATATTTGAGCTCCAATCCTGTATTTCACTCGCGCATGAAGCACATCTCCTTGGATTATCATTTTGTGCGTGAACAAGTGGCTGCTGGATCTCTTCGTGTTGCACATGTTCACTCTAAGGATCAATTTGCTGACATTCTTACGAAACCTCTCTCTCGACAAAGTTTTCTTCATCTTCGCACCAAGCTGGGAGTCTCCAATGGAGCCTCCATCTTGAGGGGGCGTAACATGCATTCCGCAGTCTGATCAAGTCAAACCTCATCTCTAAGTATATGTATACAGTTGTAACAATAGTAACAGGAAAACAGATAGATAGACTTTGACGTAGTTTAAACTTATCCATGTATCAGGCTATGTACCTATATATACCTTCATGCTACTAATGAATATAATCAAGCCTTTCACACTGAAATCTCAGTTGGTAAAATCGTGTTATATAGCATGCATGCATGTTCACCAGAAAAAGGTACATTCTTCCCATATGATATGACTCTACGAGTTCGAGTCTTCGTAGATCTGCAGGCTCACTTTAGCCGGCTTGTACAGGCCCGGCACAGAGGGTGGGCGAGCAAGGCGACCAAGACCCATGCTTTTCAAAGGGCTCAAAATTTAATAGTATATATTAAGATTTAATATAGATTTTGTCCAACTACTCACAAGTCTATGTGTCCTTGTGTAATATATTGTTTTTCAAATTTCACAAATTTAAGCACATGACATCTTGAGCTAATCCACTTCTAAAGATTCAAAAATTGAATAAATTGAAGGCTACGTAGGTTTCTTATCTTGATTTCATTAGTATAATTTATGTATTAACACATTTAATTAAATCTGAATTCACAGTATCATAAATATTTTATAAGAATTTTTTTTGGAAAGGGTCAAAATCTTATTTTCGCCTTGGCCCATACTCCCTCTGTCCCTCTCATTTGTTTACAGTTTTTTTACACTGTTCGACACGCATTTCAAGGCGTATATAAAACATAGTTATACAACTTTTTTTTGGAAAATTTCTTTTTTGTATAAAAATATAAACATCAAACTTTTATTCGGAAGAAAAAAAAGTTCAAAATAATTTATCAAACTACGTTTTATAAGAGCATTAGAATGCGTGCCGAGCCCCCGTCCCCCAATGTAAACAAATGAGGGGGACGGAGGGAGTATATTGTATGGAACGGCCTGGTACAGGATCTATAACAACTTCAAGATTGACCCCATATTATATTTGATATTTATAGATTTCATGGAAGTTTGTAATTTTCTTTCAGGGTTCTGTGCTTTTGGATCTTTGATGTATTTCTCAGATAATTGCTTAAGTGTCCAAAGAAAAAAAAAACTTCAACAAGATTGTATTTTATATAAATATCAGTTTAGTTTTATAAAAAAATACTTCTGTTTCGTATCTAACTAGCATTTATTTATTAGGTCCCGATCCCAAACGTACATGTTGGGGAGCTTTTATATATAAATATAATTTTCGGATCGCTCGATGAATATCTTACGGGGGTGTATTCGATATATTGAGATTTTAATGGATTGTTTTTAGTCTATGAATTTTAATGGATTGTATGGGATTTTGATTTTGTGCGGATTCTTGATAAAATGTCGCAGAGTCATCATTTTATGAAATGAAAAAAAATCCATCAGCATTTGAATACCATCAGATTTTAATGGATTTTAAACAATCTCAATTGAATACCATCGGATTTTAAAGCATAATTTAAAATCCCAATTGAATACCACCGGATTTTGTAGCATAGTTTAAAATCTCAATTGAATACCTCACTATTTTAATGGATTTCAAACAATCCCAATCGAATACCCTCGGATTTCATGAATGCAAAAAAATGCTTTAAAATCTCAATCCAATACACCCCTCTTAGTATTAGAATTATAACATATTTATGGGACATTCAATCCCTTTTAATCTAATAGTTGAACCTCTAATATCAATCTGTTTTTTTTTTTACACGACGCATAAAAAGTTTTAGTATGTTCAGCGACAGAAAAGTGTTGCTAAATTGCTCGAACATAGTTGATGTACCGAAGACATTGAAATTTAAACTCCTGCTAGATCTGGACTAAAGTAATTGTCTTATTATAAGACTTAGATGATGAGAAAATGAAAAATACATGCACCAAACAAAGCTGGTCCTATCACATAATGAAGCAGAAAAAAATAGAGTAAATGGCAGTTTGCCACCACTATGTTTGGGGTTTTTTGCAGACCAGTCCCCTTCTATTATTTCTTGCAGTTGACATCCCCTCTCTTTTTTGCCGCCTCGATTTGCACTCAAAATCTCACTTCCGTCAAATAGCACCGTTAACAAACGTGAATGCAGGGATAGTTATGTCCACTATTTATCCCAGCTGCAGATGAGAATATGTATGTACTATTCATATAATTTCAAGCACAAATGCAAATGAGATAACAAAAGCAACACATAAACAGATTACATAACCAGCATGAAGGGCATCATGGCAGTTTAATATTCAAAGCCACATAACCAGCATAATCAAAGCCACAAAAGCAGCACATGTCTAAATTGTCTGTGCAAAATAGAAACCCACGGCTTTTGCAAATACAACCATACAACCACCAATATTAATGTCTGCAACTACCACAAAATAAATCACCATCTACCTCCTATCTCCAAACAAAAGATTTCACCCCTTTGCAGCATCAAGAAGCCTTCTTACCGACGTTCTTCTCCATCCTCCTCCTTGCAGCCTCTAAATTTCTTGAAGTAGTAAATGGCTGTCCAGGGACTGAATGAACACCTAAAACATTTCTAGAGGGGGGCTTGTAGGGCTTGCGGATGCCTCCATGTGTAGTATCTGGTAATTCTGTTGGAGCTGTGATACCCCAATCTGCCTGCTGCTGTGGAGCATCATTTGGAGCTGTAGCATTTTCAGGATTTGGCCTGGTAGAGGTATCATCTTGGCCCTTTTTCACTTCAACATTCTGTAACAAATTAAATCATTAAAGCACAAATCACCATCTACTTAGACTACACATTTAAGCGTTTGTTGACATGAGATACCTTTTGTTTGCAACTTCTGGCATTGTGTCCAGTGCCTTTACATATACCACATTTTTTGGGTTCTTTCGAACTTGCACCTCCTTGCTCTCCCTTGTTTGCATCATCCACCATCTGTCAATATGTAAAAATGTAAGCAAATTAGAAAAAATGCAGATAAATGTGAAATAAAACAAGACAAAGTACCCACCTTTGCTTTGCAAGTCCTTGTATTATGTCCCTTTTCTTTACAGTAAGTGCAATTCAATGATGCCTGATATCTCTTCAACATAGTTGGATCGGATTCTCTTGTTTCTATGACATCACTCCTTTTATCTCTGTTCTTTTACCATATACCAGTAAATCAACCAACACCCCTAGTTGGTCCTCAGTTTCAACCTCCAAAATACCTTGTGAGAGCTTATTTTCAGGTATACATGACCATAAATCATATCCACCTAGCTTCAGTCCTAAATCAGACAACATGGACTCTACATCGACCATACAGAACTGATTCACAGAGCACATATCAAAGTAATCGACATTATTTCCGGTATATTCTTCAAAATTATCAGTGAAAAAACCACCATGATGAATTTTAAGTGAAAAGTAAATGGAATCGCCTGTAATTTGGGGGAACATAGCAACACGAAACCATAATTAAGACTAATTTTAAGTAAGACATACAACCAAAATCCAGATTATTATTAACATATAGCAAACTCAAAAAACACTACGATTAAGCAAGCAATACAAAACCCATATAGCAAATCAATACAAAACCCTAAACTCATATAGCAAGCAATACAAAACCCATATAACAAATCAATACAAAACCCTAAACCAGTAAACATAAAAAATCCCTAAACTCGACATGCAACCACAAAGAGTACCACATATAACAAAATCAATGAAAATACGCTTAGATCAGAATATTACTTGCATAGTTTGGTATTTCACAGCCATTTGGTAGAGATGGTTCACGAATGATCGGGGGTGCCACTCCTTCTTCAAGGACTTGCTTCCAATATTCTGCCGGAACTTCAGCCCAAGTAATATTAGGGTTCGGATCACCATCTTGCTTCCTTAATCGACCTCGCATTTTTTGATTTTCTTCGCTAGGGTTCTATAGAGAGTTTTTGTTAGTACATAACTGTGTTTGCGCGCTCGTTGTAACACAGGAGGGGGGGGGGGAACGAAGGGGCATTTGTTCTATACACGAATTTACAAAAATATCCCTGGTTCCGTTAAACTTAACGGTGCTATTTGACGGAAGTGAGATTTTGAGTGCAAATCGAGGCGGCAAAAAAGATAGGGGATGTCAACTGCAAGAAATAATAGAAGGAGACTGGTCTGCAAAAAACCCCAAACATAGTGGTGGCAAACTGTCATTTACTCAAAAAAATAATTTAACTTGACTCGGCTACTTTTCGAAGTAAAGCCAAGTAGATAATCCGTAGATTTTGATTTCGACTTCGAGATTTATCATATACAGAGACCGCAGTCTGAGTGAAAGACGACAACAATAGCAGAAGCAGCTGCCCAGACTAAATGGTGGTGAAAGAAATTGGCGCGTCAAATACTCACGTCTACAGGTACTTCGAAGTATCTCCGAAGGCATCGCCCGACATTTCTTACTATACAGGGAAATGTTATTGACCTCAAAATATTTTTTTAAAAATATTTCCCAAATAATATGATAGGATGATGTGGCGACCAACTCATTATTTTTTTATTAATTATTTTTATAAAAATCACGCCTAATATTTTGTATCTATCCTAGTTTTATATACTAGAGCTACTACGTAGACATCTTCTTCCATCTTTGATAATAATCTTGTTTGTGAATCTTCTCAGGTTGATGTGCTAAAATTCATAATCAAACATAATAAGAAAGCGTAAAAGCTCGTGCGAGGCACGGGCCCGTCATCTATAAATTATTTTTTATATTATATATTTTGATTAATAGTGTAAATGTATTTTTTATAAAATATTAATTTTATTAATATTTCCATATAACTCGAATTGGCACAATAAAATTCTCACATGAAAGAAGTTTATACTACAATTTTTTAGTGTGGTATTCATCAAAACACAACCAAATGTGTTTATAAACGATAAATATAATAGGCGCGGTTCGAGTGAATCATATAAAGAGGGTTAATTATCAAGAGGGCTTCGTAGTTTTCCAAAGATCAACATATATAGCTGACGACGGAGAAAAAAGGTACATGATATTATCTTGGGGTTAATTATCAAGTTGGTAACTAAAATGAGCTTAATGTATCAGGTTGGTCACTGAACTCAAAACGATATCAAGATGGTCACTAAAGTCACCATAAATATCAAACAAGTACCTTGAAGTATATGTTCAAGTAGTAAAAATATTATTTATAAAGTTTTACACATTATTTTTTAAATGTTACCACAACCAACTAAAAAGTTATGACTTCTAGTAATTAAAATAATATATTTATATTTTATCAAGTTTATTTATTATTTATATTTTATTATATAGTTATTTTTTTGTTTTAATTAAAAATAAATAATAAATAAACTTGATAAAATCTAAATATATTATCATAAATATTAGAAGTCATAACTTTTTACTTGGTTTTGATAACATTCAAAAATAATGTGTAAAACTTTATAAATAATATTTTTACTGTTTGAACTTATATTTCAAGGTACCCGTTTGATATTTATGGCCACTTCAGTGACCATCTTGATACCGTTTTGAGTTCAGTGACCAATTTGACACATCAAGCCCACTTTAGTGACCAACTAGATAATTAACCCTATCTTGAGAAGGTAGAAAATCATCAAGATCAAAAAAAAAGTCCTGTTTGAAACCTATTACAAGAATTAATTGCAAGGCCAAACTTAATGTGATTACAGGGACAGACCGAAAGTGTGTGATTAGTTCTCGTAACTTTTAACATAATTGTTAACGGAGGAATTTGGTAGTTAACAAAATTCGAGGTTCGTGGCCGGAATCAAGATCTATGACGGTGGCTAAGCGGTGGTGATGAAATTTTAAGAGTGGCTGAGATTAGGGTTTCGAGTTGCCTCCAGATGCTCCCAACTCGTGTCCCCCTAATTTGCCTACGTACCCCTATATTTATAGGGGATCAAGCCAATACGTAGTTCTTTTCTCCTAAGGAAACCTAAACCTAATAGGATTAGGCTTCCCCTTCTGCTATCTTCCTCCTGAAAGGAGCCCAATACGATGAGGCCTAGTTTTGGGCCTTGTAGACTCTCGAGCACCCAAAACTTACCCCAAATGCAAGGGCACTTCTCTACTCCCCGACAGGGACAACCCGCCAGACTACAGAGATAGAGCCTTCCAGGGCGTATCTTCGAGAAGGTTCCACAAGCTCCCCGACAAGGACAACTCGCCAGACGTACTACAGAGCAAGACTTCCTCTAATCTTCATTCTCTATCTCCCAAGGAGGGAAACTCCTCAAACTACAAGGTAGAGTCTTCGACAAATCAACAGTAGGATCTATACACACCCAAGGGCGTCCCCCTAGGTAAAATATGTCCCCTTCTGCCCTTCAAATGACGATCTTTCTCTGTAAGCTTCAACTTGGCGCGCCCTGAAGATAAGGCGCGCCCAATCTTCTTGAAGTGGTCTCTTCTGACTGACATGGCTAGCTTGGGCTTGGTCCACTCTTGAGCCCATCATAGTCTTCTTTTATGGGCCGGGTCTTCATGGTGATTTTTGCGTATAACAACTACCCCCCAGATCTTGGTGGCATTGAAGATGTCGACGAGATCTTGATGTCCTTCATCCCCTGAGATGTCCTATCTTGGTTGTTCTTTGTTGATGCAGAAGATGTTGACGTTCTTTAACTAGGCGCGCCATATGTTCAAGAAATTTTCTCTGAAGCTGATGTTGAAGAAGTTGTTTGAAGATGACGATGATTCTGCCTAACGGAGGTGAAGGCAGTGTTTGCTTGATAGGGACAATGACGAAGTTGCTGAGGAAGAGGCCGCGGAAGCCGAAGCTGAGTTGATGAAGATGAGGCCACGGAAGCCGAGGCTGATGGAGAGGCCGCGGAAGCCGAGGCTGATGGAGAAGCCGCGGAAGCCAAGACAGAGTTGATGAAGATGAGGCCACGGAAGCCGAGGCTGAAGGAGAGGTGAGGCCGCGGAAGCCGAGGCTGAAGATGAGGCCGCGGAAGCCGGTGCTGAAGATGAGGCCGCGGAAGCCAAGGCTGAAGGAGAGATGAGGCCGCGGAAGCCGAGGATGAAGCAGAAGAACGTGCCTTCTACCACGTCTTAGATGAGGATGAGACGCGCCCTTATTATCCAGATCCTTCTTCTGATCTGTATGATCACCCCCCCAGTTTCGGTGTATGAGCTTGACTTGAAGATGCAGGTTGGAGAAGATAGTGTTGCGAAGATGTGTTGTGACGTATAATTACTCTGAATCTTGAAGACTGGAGTGTTGGACGTGTCTCTGTATACAATTATATATATACAATTATATTTAAAAAAAATAATAATAAGGTTAGTATTTACCTCATGGCGCGCCCTGTTAAGGGAAGGCGTGCCCCGTTTTCTTTCTTTCGTATTATTCCTAGCTCCTTCTTTTACTATCAGCCAAGGATTTTGTTCCATCTCCTTATATGCTTCACCCTTGAGACCTGCAATTTGGAACTTGTAATCTCTAGTATGTCGCCCTTCTGATGTTTGAAGATTATGCACTTGAAGCGTTTGGAGTAAGTGTGGAGAGCCATGATACTTCTGATATGATGTGTCCTCTTAAAAAATTTATCCCTGCAAAATATTCAATTGAAATTGCTCGCACCCCAAACATTAGATATATAGTACCTTAAAAATAAATTACTAAAACAAAAATATTAGGCGTTAATAAGAGACACATGTCATATATCAAGTATAATAACCATCTACATGGATTTGTAAAATACATAATGCAACAATATAATAAAAATATTTATAACATAATGATGCATGGCACAAATTGATATCTTGCAAAAAATAAAATAAAAATTGAGAGAAACTTATCTCCTCCACGTGTTTCTATTTTTTCCATGTATGCTGCTTTACAATTCTGTATCCCCACGCGGCCACGCCTATGCTACTTGGCATATGATTATACGGCTCAGCTCCATCTCAAAAACTTTTCTAGACTGCTTTGCTCCTGCATGCATGCTTCTGGTCCTCGAGACCACCCGCCATAAGCAAATTTCTTTTAACCTGTGATGTAATGATTCTCCTATTTTGCCACCCATATTAACTGCTTAGGAATCAAGTCAATCACATGCAAGTATATATTTTAATAAATAAATTTCAATAATTTACGAGTAATAATAAATATAACGATCTAAAATGTATGAAATATGTGTATCTTGGTTAATGCAAAAGAAGGTACATCTCGTATGAATTTTTAAATAATTGAATATTAAAAAATATAAATATGAAAATATTAGTGCATAAAATATACGAAGGGCCGCTAAAATGCTAATATTGGATTACAAAAAACTTATCTGTAATTGTAGGTGACATCCATCCTAACTCGCGCTATGGCCTAGTTATTCCATTTGCTTAACCTGCTTCTTGTATCAACTCAGTTTGACGATATTATATTATAAATCCATAAATATGTCACATAATAAAAACGTGTAGAATATAAAGAGCACAACGTAAGCATAAACATAAAAATAAATAAATAAAAGTGCATAAAAGACTTATCTCTGATTTATGCCCCGGACGTCATAATTAATCGGACTGATTTTCACACTTTCTAAGCAGCTCCTCTCAATTTTCCACTTAGTATCCTGTCAAAACCTGGATTTTCACAAAGGGTTGCATTTGATGATTTTCGTCTCCGGCCTAGCTCCTGCGCTTAAACACAGCCCCACAAATTCTCGTTGCAGCATTATTAGGACATTCATAACCACCTGTATATACTCAACAAGCCTACAAGTTTCACTAATTTTCTACTCCAAAATAAATAATCACATGAAACAATAAATTGTTAAATTACACCATAATAAATTATGACAAATATAATTCATATGCAAAATTGTATTCATGCTCCATGCATGCTAATATTATAACAATGTTTTCTATGCACCTATATATATACACACACGATATTAATAAATAAATATTAACAAAAAGATAAACATTAACAAAAGAATAAAAAAAAGAAGCACATATCTTTGCTCCGTTTGAGTGGCTTCTGGTAAATAACCCTTCAGTACGTACATTCAACTTGCAGGATTCATCAAACTTCACGCGCATTCCCTCGTAGTCATATCTTTCAATTTCCTCATTTAAGCTGTCATCGTTTTCCAAAGATATGTAGTATCCTATGATTTTAGAGTAACATGATTTAGAGTAACATGAGTATATCTTACATGCTTTATAATACTTAGAATAAGGGTCTATACGGACATATCAGGTATCATATATGCAGTATAATGTTAGCGATGCAAGATAAAATAAGAAATAGAAAACTTATCCTTTTAGTGTCCACCGGTTGCAAGCTTCAACTAGAAAATAAGCTAAGCATTGGTATGCATGATCTCGGTCAGAAGAGTAATACTGTGCCATCAAGTTTAAGTTTTACAAGCGATAGCAGCAAACAAAACAAACCAATGACATAATTCACACAAGATAATATATATTTATAAAATATATTAAATTAGTAATAGAATGATGGGTATTACAACTAAATTATGCATGATATAACTAATTTAAATTATATAACCTGAAAGATCTAAATAAAATATTAATATGCATGGCAAATATATTTCAACTTGAGAATCATAAAACTTAGAAAAACTTATCATCACGTCCCAGAACGGAAGCAGCTCCCTCTGTTGTGCCTTCTCAGTCTGCAACAATAAGCATGACAATATTCTAAGCAAAGTTATTAATTAATGAAGCATCACAGAACAATGCACCACCAGCGATCATAGACATCCTTTGACTTGGCCTCTTTGTGACCCGTGAAGCCACAAGTAAGGAGAACAGAGCCACTGATTGGTGCAGTTACTGGCTTTCTGTTTCTGATTACAGATGGAAAGAATTTTCCCAAGAATATCGAGTCCGTGTATGTCACACCACCCGGATGAGCTTTCCTGTTGCCAGGGATTATAACCCCAGGTCTTTTCATTTGAAACTATATTTATTTTCAAGGACCGGAAAACTCAGAGATTATGCAGAAGTACGAAGAATACGTAAGAATTTAAACAAAACATGAACAGAATTATATAATATATATTGATAAAAGAATAAAAAGAGAACACTTATCCTGAAGCAGAAAGCAAACCAAAGGGAGATTCTCCTGAAGGATAGCTAGATTGGAAGCTTCTGGCCGGTATATATCGCACACCTTTTGAAACCACGTTGAAAGTACCGGAGACTCTGTCGTTGGCGGTTCTGGCGGCGGCCTCAAGATCGAAACCTAGGGCGGAAGGATTGTCTTCTTCGGGAGCTTGCGTAGAGGCGGCATAGGCGTTCCAATCGGCGAGTAGAGATGGCTGTTTGGTTCGGGAGATCACCGCTCGCGCCACTGAACCAAGCCTGTGTTGTTTTGTGCATCTTTAGTTTGTTGAGGGACTTTGTATTGTAATTGTTGGCGATTTATCAGCAATTCAGCAGCAACAGTAGCTTCGGGTATTTTTGATTTGATTAGGGATTGAAGATTATTCGGAACCCGATTGCATGCCACACCCAGAAAACATGCAGTCACGATTATGTCTAATTTGATGTTAATGTCTAAAGGTAATGACCCATGATAGATTTTCAGTATAAACACACATCCACCTATTCACCATTGTCCGAGATGCTTTAATTATTGATTAATAATCAGCCGTAGTTTGAGCATGTTTTGTAAAGATCGTTTGTCCTCCCCAAACGAAAGATCTTTAGGCCCCTCCTTCTAGCGTCAATTTGTTAACGGAGGAATTTGGTAGTTAACAAAATTCGAGGTTCGTGGCCGAAATCAAGATCTATGACGGTGGCTAAGCGGTGGTGATGAAATTTTAAGAGTGGCTGAGATTAGGGTTTCGAGTTGCCTCCAGATGCTCCCAACTCGTGTCCCCCTAATTTGCCTACGTACCCCTATATTTATAGGGGATCAAGCCAATACGTAGTTCTTTTCTCCTAAGGAAACCTAAACCTAATAGGATTAGGCTTCCCCTTCTGCTATCTTCCTCCTGAAAGGAGCCCAATACGATGAGGCCTAGTTTTGGGCCTTGTAGACTCTCGAGCACCCAAAACTTACCCCAAATGCAAGGGCACTTCTCTACTCCCCGACAGGGACAACCCGCCAGACTACAGAGATAGAGCCTTCCAGGGCGTATCTTCGAGAAGGTTCCACAAGCTCCCCGACAAGGACAACTCACCAGACTACAGAGCAAGACCTCCTCTAATCTTCATTCTCTATCTCCCAAGGAGGGAAACTCCTCAAACTACAAGGTAGAGTCTTCGACAAATCAACAGTAGGATCTATACACACCCAAGGGCGTCCCCCTAGGTAAAATATGTCCCCTTCTGCCCTTCAAATGACGATCTTTCTCTGTAAGCTTCAACTTGGCGCGCCCTGAAGATAAGGCGCGCCCAATCTTCTTGAAGTGGTCTCTTCTGACTGACATGGCTAGCTTGGGCTTGGTCCACTCTTGAGCCCATCATAGTCTTCTTTTATGGGTCGGGTCTTCATGGTGATTTTTGCGTATAACAATAATCACTTTTTAAACCCAAACAAATCTCGACTCTTTCGTTCAAATCAAGTTATGGGATCACATATAAAGAAGAAACTCGAAATGAAATGAATGACAGAGCAGAAATTCGACTAAATAAAAGTTATCGCTCTATAGTAGTTGAAGCCGGAGGACTTGAAAATGTACCATTTTTACAAAAAGATTGTAGAAATTTTCTTAATAAAGTACATCGTTTAAGACTTGGTGAAGGAGATGTGGCTTTCATTAAAAAGTATTTTCTTAAATGCAACCAGATAATCCCAAGTTTTTTTATGTGATGGATCTATATATGAAAAAAGGTCGCTTTATATCTTGGGTTGATGCAAAAAGCAGAGATGCTTATGTAGAGATCGGCGATGTCATTACTTTTGGCACAACATTTTAAACCAATAAAACTGACACGCCATTTGCGCCATTTGTTGGAGTTAATCATCATGGGCAATCAATTTTTTCTATTTGAGGATTAATTTCCAAAGAAAATACAAATACTTTTAAACTCTGTTCTAAAATTCGGTGATTAATCGATTAATTTTTGTTCCGTAGCTCGCCGAACTGATTGAATCTCTGATTAATCACCGATTAATCCGATTAATCCCCGATCAACTCAATTAATGCCAAATTAATCCTTGTTCCGTAACTTCACCGATTAACTCCGATTCCCGCTTTTAACAACACTGTTTTTAAATGGTAAATACACGTATGTCTGATCATGCTCCAAGTGCAATAATCATTAATCAAGATAAGGCTACGCAGAATGCTATTAGAGATATATTTCCGTATGAAATGTCATTCGCGTCATTTGTTGGAGTTAATCATCATGGGCAACCAATTTTGTTTGGTTGTAGATTAATTTGCAAAGAGAATACAAAAATTTTTAAATGGCTGTTTAAATCCTGATTAATAGCTATGTCTGATCGTGCTCCAAGTGCAATAATTACTGAATAAGATAAGGTTATGCAGAATGCTGTATCTATTAATATTAAAATTTACATTTTATGTAATTCTAGTAATAAAAACTTTTTAGATTAATTATATTTTCTAAATTACATATGATAATTCGATTTGAGCAATATACTAATAATTAACAGGCTGGATCATTGAAGTTATTGGGCCAGCTGTATCTTGTTTTATTTCAACATCAAATTTTCTCTTATATTGGGCCATGACTATCTATACCTACCTGTGAGAGTCCGGGTTAAACAATCACATGATTCAAAAACCTTATGAGCTTGATTTTCACAAACATGAAGCCGATAAAGATGTAGCGCATCTGTGCAAATGTGTGTGCAAGTCAAGATATTAATTGACCAGCACTGCTTTATCCATGCAAAGAAAATGGCATCTACATTTTGTACTGAAAGATGCAAAAGCGAAAGCACTGTGCTAGTTATTTCCATTCCTTCTCAAACTCAAACTAAAGAATCTGGTTACTGTAAACACAGTTTCTCACCTCTTTTTCCACAGCTTTTCATTTGATTCCCTTTAGCTTCTTCTCTCTCCTTGCTTGTTCCATGCTTCTTCGATTCTCATGATTTGTGCTACAGGAATTCTAATATCGGCTCTGTCAAAAAGTTTATTTCCTTTCACTAGTTAGCTATTTTGCCAAATTCCAGATTAAAGTGTACATTCTTTAAGTAATTCATTGTCTTTTTTAAAAATTTCTTTTAAAATCCATAACACCTATTAAACAATATTATAATGTTACAGTAGGTATTCAACTTATACCTACTGCAACATCGAAAAAATTGCAACAAGTGTTATATATGTTGCAATGATGAAAAATAGTACTTAGCAAAAAAATAATAATGAATTATAGTATAGGATCAATTATTGACAATTTAGACTTATATGTCTTACAAAATGAGTATCTGTTCTAATATTTTGTCAAATGCGGTTATTTCGAGACAACGAAAGATAAAATCCACCACTTGGGCTATCCAATCGTCATCTGGTCTAGGATTAATTTAGTATTATAACATTTGTAGAAACTTAATACTAGTAACATTGATGAGGAGCTAATAAAGATCACTAGAGTCTGCAAAATACAACATGCTAAACACACCGGTACAGAGAAATACATGAAGGAATATATGCTGCCGTACTTGCATTCTTGTTTTGTCTAGATATTGTCCCCTATATATGCACACACAAGTTTCTATATTTTAACTAGTTAGACTAATAGTTAAAACTGGATAGGAGGGAGCAAGGTGCAGGAATGGTCAAGGAGGGTGGTGAAGGGCTGAAAAGTGGCTGCATTAAGAGTAGCCATGGACCATGGCTGGTTCACAAGACTACTAAAGATGGTGGTGTGGTGACAAAGTATCGGTATCCGTCTGAGAAGGAGAGGCAGAACAATAAGCAGAGGGAGCGGAAGAGGCGTTCGATATCCAAGAAAATCTTTGCAGGTCTCAGAGCTTATGGAAACTACCAGCTCCCTAAACATGCTGATTCTAATGACTTGTTGAGGGCTCTTTGTGATGAAGCTGGTTGGCATGTTGATGAGGATGGTAATGTTTACAAAAAGGTATATTCTCTGTTTTTAAATTTTCATCCTACGTTTTCCCGACTCTTAATTTTGTCTCGAATACCCGTGTCGGACGCCCGATACTTAGACACGGCTATGGACACTCCAACATTTATTTTAGGTCCAAAATGAAAAAAAATTATACTATTGTCGAGTCCTATACTCGGACACGTATCTAGTTTGGACACTTTCAGCCGATCCGGGTAACAGTTTTCATCTAGGACTTTTAATTGTTAAGAGTTACATTCTGCATTATTCTGAGTAATTTGTTGCATACATTTTGCAGGAGGCCATGTTGAGGATGCCGAGCTTGATCAACTCCGGCTTTGATGCTCGGATTGAAGAACAATTCAAGAACAAGACATTCAGCAGCTTCGATGATGACATTCAAGCCAGAACTACCAGCTTATCCTTGGGGTGCTCCTTCGAAGAACATGATATCAATCTTTGTCTCTCCCTTTCTTGAACAAAAATGTCAGAAAATATATATATTCACAAATCACAACTCCATACATATTACATGTTAATTTCGTCTGTGGTGTCGAAATTACTGATTATAGTTCTCAACTTTCATTTGTAACTCGAACGATGACCGTGACATATTCAAAAAAAAAATGCTACCTCCTACCAACTTCGCAATGTATTGCTGTCTTGTGCATTCTGTCGTAGCTAATCAAATCGAACCGAATTAAAATCAAAAATTAACATTAATCCAAGTCGAATAAAGCATGGCTTCAGCCTATTCAAATTCATCTTTGGAGAGCAAGAAAGTGGTAGCAATATTAATCATTATGCAGAAGAAATATACTTGCTAGAAAAATCTGATATGGATCTTCCTGTACTGTACTTGATATGAGGAAGAGGGGAAAAAGATCTCATCCATTCTTTTTCCTTGGCCTTGGTAAAAGGCATCTCTACTGTAAAAACATTTTCTCAGCTCTGATTTGATTCCAAAAGTCTCTTGACTGCCCTTTTGTCCCCATGGCATGACAAAATCTCCAGTTCCTTCTGCATGGTTTCACTATCACTGAACCATAGTTGTCTAAACAGAGTTTACTTTGCCAGAAAACTACACACAAGTATTCTCGAATTCATATACATTGTTTTGTTAGTAGTTTCTCCGTTTAGTAATTACATTCCTTAATGTTAAAATCTCGAAATTTTAGATGAACTCGTAATTTAACAATATGAGACTAACAAGGAGTATGTGTATCAATTGCATGTCATGTTTAGCAATTTCGTGTTCAAGAAGCGGAAGCGAAGAGGCTAACCTATAAAAACAGGGCTAAACTATAAAAATTAATAATAATTTATAATTTTCAGTAATTTCTTGTTCTTGAAAATAATATTATTTTTTATATACGGCCTCCATTACTTTCAAATAATGAGTAAAAAAATATTTTGGATATAACGAAAATTAAGAGCATGGCAACAAAGCTGTGCTGTCAAAACTCAAACAGAAAAACTTTTCCCAGCATTGTCCAGATAAATCATGTCTGTGATGACAGTAATTAAAGGGTTTAATTGAGCAACTAAACAACATTGACGCAGATCGAACCAGATAAAGAACACTGTCAACATGCTAAACTTGATAGAGCACAAGGAATATCTGTCGTACTTTGAGATGTTCTTTCTGCAACACTTTGATTTTCTCTCCATTTTGTCCTTTTTCTCTCAAGAGCATCAAACCAACCACACAAACAAATACACGGTAGTATAATAGACAGATTGGGGTTAGAAATGGAGATGAACAGGTCTCAAAGGAGGAGAAATGGGCTCAAAAAATGTACGGTCTTGGGCTTTTTTCTTAGGAGCACAGTCGAAAAATGAAAATACAGTGACCAACAACCATACTCTAATAAAAAGGAGATCATATAAATTTATATCTTTTATTCTTCTTTCCTTTTAAGAGTACAACTTCAAAATTTGTATGGGACCATCAGCATGGTATAAACCAAACATATAAGGGGTCGTTTGGTTGGGTCCTTTCTGGTATCAGGTATGGGTTTGGTTCATTCCAACCCCATACCTGATGTTTGGTTGAAATTTTTTTAATCTGATACCCATACCTGAAACCCACCAGGAATGAGTTTCTCATACCCTAGGGGGGAGGTGGGTATGAGAAGGGGGTATGGGTATCAGTTTTAGTTTAATTATTTTTTAATATAAAGTATTATAAAACTTTACAAAAATATTTTAAATTGAAATTGGTAAATCTCACCTGAATAATAAATATTTTTATTTAACAATAATTAGTTTTATTTAATTATTTTATAAAAATATTTCAAATAACATAAATTCATTCCGGCACTGAACCAAACAAATGCTATCAGGAATGATACCTCAAACCCATACCAGCTCAAACCGATTCCTGATTCCAAACCGATACCGTCTCGCGAACCAAACGACCCCTAAATATAATGGGGTGTTGGCAATCATTTATTTTAAAAAATAAATAATTATTTTAATCAAAAATGTATTTTTTTTTTATATATAAATGTTAAAGAAGGGTTTCATATTCGTTATTTTACAAAACAAATAAGAACTTAGTTCAGAAAAATAGAGTTATATGTATTTTTTTTTAAAATAAGCTCTTATTTCTAAAAATAAATTTAGTCAATGACGTCATGATATGTAGGGGTGATCAAGAAATCGCCCAAACCGCATAAACCGCCCGCACCGCACCAAACCGCACCACAAAATGCGGTTTTTAATTTTCATGGTGCGGTTTGAATTTTTCACAAACCGCGCAGTGCGGTGCGGGTTGCGGTTTGACATATTCCTAGTGCGGTTCAAACCGCACCGCACCGCAATAATATAATATATATATATATATAAATATATTAGTTATTGTCAAATAAAATTATATTATATTCATATATATATATTATGTATAATTATGTTATATATATTCGTTAAATCTCTTCAAATAATAGTTAATAATTAACTTATCGATCTCTCATTACTATTATATCAAATTTGAATGAAATGATTATATTATTATAATATGTCTATTAGTATTCATATTTATTATCATATTTACACTTTTGTTTGTATTATTTTAGTAGTTGTTGTAGCTCTTAAATGATAAATATCATATAAATTCATTACAAGAAAAGATTTTAATTATTGTATATTTAAATTTTATTTCTAACTTCAACTAAAAATATTGATTCTTAACCGCACAAACCGCACCGCACCGCACCGCATTTTTGTGGTGCGGTTTACGCGGTTTTTATGCTAGCGTGGTGCGGTTGCGGTTTGAGTTTTTAACCAAACCGCATGCGCGGTTTGGTTCGCGGTTTTAGTGAAAAACCGCACCGCCCGCACCGCGATCACCCCTAATGATATGATTTTAAATTAACCGAGACATTTAAGAAATAATTCAAATTATATAGTCATATTTAATGAACCGAAATGGATTGGTAATTTGGTATTACCAATTCGCTGACCGAATCTACTTCTATATATTAAATTGCAACCAAGGGCAAAAAGAGCAAAAAAAAATAGGTGTGAAATGTCCATTATACCTCTACTTAACCTATAATTACAAGAATACCAATATGGTTCATTTATTATATTCTCATTTATTATATTCAACATATTAATTATCATTGATTAAGGTATTTGCACATAAATATTTATGTTAGTTACACTTTTCACTTATTTATGACCCCTTATTTACAAAAAATTATTAACTAATATATTCATACAAACAATATTAAATGCTAATAGTTAGTTAATTTACAAGAAAAATACTTTTTTGAACTGATTTTGGAATATTTAATCAAACTATCATTTTAGTTATAAATTTAAATTAAGATCTTGTAATTCTCATTTTATTAAAAAATAAAAATTATTTACATGTAATGGACTCAAGGGACAACTTAATTAAATTCTGTAATCGAGTTTTATTCGAGTGGCACTTAAAATTGAGTTATCATCCAAACAATATAAAATTAGCTTGGAAAAGAGTTTGAGTGCAGGTACCCAGCCGAATTATAACTCAAATTGGTCGAGTTTTAGACAATTGACTATTAGATAAAATAATCACATATAATTTCATAAAATATAAATCAGCTTGTTAAATATTAATAAACTTTCATGATAAGATAGTAATAAGGTAGCAAATGATCGTTGGACCGACTGATGATCACAGTATTGTTCAACATATAAATATGTGTAGACGGGTTATAAGAAGACAGAGAGAGAGAGGAGGAGAGAGAGAGAGAGAGAGAATGTGTATCTGAACTTCGAGATAGAACCAAGTTATTGTTAGAACTTAGAACTCGCTAAGGACCATTAGATCTAAGTATATTATATGGTTGAGATTGAAATTACATTTAATTACCAAGTACTATATGCATTAAATATGTACAGATTTATGATCAATAACTAATCACTTTATATAAAATGAGTTACTTACCATAACTAGTTTTAGTTCTAAATATAATTACTATATATTGCTGTAGTATACTCTATTTTGTAAATAGATTTTACTGCATCAATATATAATTATTATATATTACTGCAGTATACTCTGTTTTTATGTCATATATTCATTAAAACAAAAAATACTATTGCAGTATATCATAAATTATACTCTTACACTATTGTCGAACTAATACAAAAATAACATAACCATAGTATATACCATTGCAGTATATGTAAGTAATAGGTAAAATAATAGATTCAATTCAGAAACACGATATTAGCCAGAATGAAATAATTAGTGAATTCATTATTTTATCTGTAACTTAAATATACTACAATGATATACCATAGTATATTTATGAATTGATTTGATTTTTTTATCTATTACTTAGATATACTGCAATGGTATACTATAATTATATCATGTGTGATATATTTCCTGAAATAGTGAGATATGATATATAATTTATTACCTAATATAATGTAAAATATAATGTGTGCTTTAATGAGGGAAGATATTAAATGATTTAATATAAATGCAATTTAGATCATAGCCATAGATTTTAAATAAATCTGACGGATGTTTACGGTCCTAAGTTCTAACTAGTATAGGTTCTAATTTGAACCTCACCCTAAAATAGTAATAAGGTAGCAAATGATCGTTTCACCGACTGATGATCACAGTATTGTTCAACATATAAATATGTGTAGACGGGTTATAAGAAGACTGAGAGAAAGAGGAGGAGAGAGAGAGACAATGTGTATCTGAACTTTGATCGACTCACATAGTTAAACTTTTATATGCGCATGTGCTTGAATTCGATCATATCACTACGGGTGATCGTAACTTGTGAAAACTGAACATACTAAATCAATTTCAACTATTTATATGTTTTATAGATTAAAATATATAATTTGCATCTAAAAATTCTACCCGTGTCACTGTAATTGGATTGAATAGCCCACCAGACTTCACTGATCGTAAAAATATCTCATTTACAGATTATTTCTGATACTCTCAAGGTTTTGATGATGACACTAACAGCAAGCTAATAACATGAAACTGATATGTGTGAGCATGCTATCAAAGGTTATTTATGCGGACTAACAGTATTTCAGGATGTTAGCATGATTATAGCTGTCAGCAAGCTTACAGGGATATTTACAAGCTATCAGCAGGCTTACAGCGAGAACAGAGAAACAATCGGATAAAGATCAAAGTCTATTTTCAAGGAGATTTAATAGGAAACGACTTTGTAAGGATTCTAATATTTGTATATATCTTATATAAATATTAGAGCTCGGTTTTATAAAGAGTTTTGTTCAAAAACGTTTTCCTAACAAATAGGAGATTTTATCTCAAAAGATCTTATCTTTAACAAACTCCTATTTTGTTTCAAACGGGTTTTAGTTTAAATGTCTTACTGAGATGATTTCAAACGTGTTTTATCTTTTACTCAGTAATCTTACTTCATTCAAACGTTCATCATTCAATTCAAATTTAAACGTGAGGTTGTTACCAAGATCGTTGGGAAATTTGTTGGATTATGACCGTTGGTATGATGTATATAAACTTGAGTGTGGTTTCGGTTTTGACAACAAGGAGAACACACCAAGCTTTCTGAAATACAACTCTTCACATTGCTAAATCTTTTATTGAGCTCTAGTACTTATATTTGCATATATATCTATATTGAGAGTTCATAGTTTCGGTTGTATTACACTCACACATTGTATTGTTCAAGGTGTAATGTTTTGTTGCTGTGTATCGAGCTTGTGAAACAAGGGAACAAGGGGACTAGTTAGCTTGGAGAATATACTTGGGAAGTATAGGTCTCGGTAGGCTTTTGGTTCGTGGTTCAGGGGTTTCAGCAGGCTGATAACAGGAACAAGGGAGAAAGGGAGTTATATTATTGAATCTTGTAATCGTTGATATTATTGATTAATAATATAATCTCTTACCAGTTGGTAGGGGACCAGGACGTAGACCATTAGGGTTAGGGGTCGAACCTGGCTAAAACTCTTGGTGTTGCTAGCATACTGCTTTACATTATCTGCATTGCATTTATCTTATTAGCAGGCTAACAGTTTACTCTGAAAATTAATAGCAGGCTGTCTTTGACAGATTAATTATTCGGTAACTTATAAAAATCGGGTATATTAGCCATAACACCTATTCACCCCCCCTCTAGGTGTATAATTTCAATTGGTATCAGAGCGAGGTTTGTACTAATACTTCTGTAACAGGAATAGTATCGATCGATATGGCTGATAACTTTCAGGGAAAGTCCGATTTTAGAGCTCCTCTCCTCACGGGTTCTGACAACTACAATTGGTGGAAAGGCCAAATGGAGGCTCATCTATCCAGAGATCCCCTAATGCAAAGAGTTGTGCAAAGAGGTCCTTATGAATATCGTGATAGCGAGGGCAAAGTCAAGGACGTTGATGTTCTCACAGCGGACGAGCTATCAAAGGTTGCTGCCAATGGAAAAGCAAGGAGTACATTAATCAATGGGCTGAATCAAGCTGAATATGACAAGGTCTCTTCTCTCAAATCTGCAAAAGAAATTTGGGATGCATTGGAGACATATCACGAAGGCTCAAAGGCATTAAAGAAAGTCAAGCTCGGAAAGCTTATGAAAGAATTTGGAAGCTTTGCTATCAAGAAGGGAGAATCCATTCGAGAAAGCCAAGCTAGATTCCAAGTCACTCTCAACAGTCTTGAAAGACTTGGCAAAAAGATTCCTCAATCGGAAATCAACATGAATATTCTAAATGCTGTTCCATTCGAATATGGTGCCAAGGTCACAGCATTGGAGTCAGCTCTCAACATTGATACTATGGATCACCTGGCTATATTTGCTGAGTTGGAACAATTTGAAGCTAAGATTGAAGCTAACAGCTCAGAAAGCAGCAAGCTGCCAACAGAGAAAATGAAGAATCTTGCACTTCACTCCACTGCCAGCAGGCTGGAATCAGATGAGGAAACAGAATCAGATGAGGATCTAGCTCTTATGTCCAGAAAAATCAAAAGAATGATCGAAAAGAAGAATAAGATGAAAAGAGAAAAGGGCAAAGCTTTTGGTGCAAAGAAAGATCTAAAAGATGATGCATGCTTCGAATGTGGCAAGAAAGGACATTTCAAAAGGGATTGCTACAAGCTGAAAAACAAGTCTAAGCCGCCTAAACAGCAAGCTGATTACAAGAACAAAAAGAAATCAAAGGCACTTCTCACATGGAGTGATGATGAAGATGAGTCAGCTTCTGATGTTTCAAGTGATGAGATGGTTAACTTGGCTCTTGTTGGTCTCGATGGTTCAATAGAGACAACTGATTCAGATTCAGAGACTAATAGTGAGGTACATTCTATTAATTCTGAATTACATTCTATTGATACAACATCTTGTGAACTAACCATGCAGGATAAGAGTTGTCTATCAATTATGGAACTCATTGATCTAAAGAATGAGAACTATGAGCTCGAGAAAGAAAATGTTCATTTGAAGAAAGTCATAGGTGATTTCTTGAATGAAAAGAGTGCCAAGGCAAGCAGTGGAATCATTGCTACTCTCAAGGAACAAATCTCACAACTTGAAGGGAACAACATGCAAATCCAAAGAAGGAATGATACACTCATGAAGGAACTCAGCTCGCTGAGAGCAGATCTTAAAGCTAAGGATGCAAGCTTGGAGGCGTTCGAGTTAAGCAAATCTCAAAGCTTAGACGAAATCTCTATTCAAGCTGAAAAGATCAAATCATTGGAGCAAGAAGTCAAAGATCTTCAGAAAGCCATGGGAAAGTTTGTTCAAGGAGAAGAGAGTCTCAAATCTATAATGAAACAAGCTAAAGGTTCTCATGACAAAGGAGGCATTGGTGCAGCTTCTACATCCACATCTTCAATGAGATATGAAGGGAAAAATGGCATTCCATATAATTATGCCATGCCTTGGGTGACTTGTCACAAATGTGGAAAGAAGGGCCATCTTGCTAATAATTGTCCAATGAAGAAAACTCAATCAGCAAGCTGGGAGAGGAAGTCAGCTCACAGGCAGTATGCTGACAACATAAACAGACAGAAGACAGCTCCAAGACAGTATGCTGATAAGACTCGCAGAACATGGAAGCAGGGTTCTAAAGTGGTCCAAATGTGGATCAAGAAATCTGATCTTAATGTTCTATATGTTTTATCAACTAACACTGTTGGACCCAACAAAATTTGGGTACCAAAACGTTGAGTTGATTGTGTTTGTTTTGTAGGTTTGTCTCGTGTCTAAAGTAAAGCCAAATCAATGGATATTGGATAGTGGATGCACCAGGCACATGAGTGGAGACAAATCTCAGTTTCTAAGCTTGAAGATGAAGAAGGGTGGACGTGTCACAATTGGTGATAGCAAAACTCTTCCTATTCTTGGCAAAGGAACTATAGGTAATAGTATCATTTCTATCAACAAGGTACAATATGTTAAAGGTCTTACTTATAACTTGCTTAGTATAAGTCAGTTATTTGATGATGGTCATATTGTTAACTTTGGTAAGGATGAATGTACTATACTTGTTGGTGCTAACAAAACTCCTCTAGTTGCAAAACGAGAAGGAAATATATATGTTTTGAACTTTGAAGAACAGGAGGCAGGTATTTGTTTAGCAGCTGTGGATAATAATCCAGAAATTTGGCATAGAAGGCTTGGACATGCTCATATGGATCATCTCAGCAAGCTGTCAGCAAAGAAGCTTGTTCGAGGACTACCAAAGCTTAAGTATGTCAAGATGTGTAAGTCTAAATGTAAAGACAACCCTATCTGTTACATAGGGATGATAACTCAACAATAAAACAGGACAAGTAAATAACACTACGCCTGCACCGGAATCGGAAGATACGAAGATAAAGGTTGAAGAAGTCATCTACAGTCTTGAAGGAATAAGTTCACTGGAAGAAGTTCATTAATATGTTCATGCCTCAGTGAAGAATAAAGATTGAAGTATTCAAGATTGTGGAAGCAATGAAGATGTTGTCCAAGTACTCGAAAGATTTCAGTGCAACCCATGAAGCAAGATATTTCTATATATCTTGGTTGGTTATTTATAATCAACAAACTGAAGCATAAACTAACCCGGAACCGACTGATCAATGTTTGCTGACAAAGACGGTACAATGTTTAACTTCAGTGTTAGTCGCTTGTGAACCAGACCAGTGCACTAAGCGTCAGCACGTACGGAGTTTTCCAAAGTATTTATCAATCGAAGAATTGATCAAGTCATAACAAGTCATTTGTTCCAAAGCCAAGTCAAGCCAAATGCCAGCTATGCCAAAGCTTACTGCTCAAATGCCATATGTCAAAGCTTCCACAGAAAGCCATATCAGGAAGTGACATTTTATATATGTGTGCACTTATATATTTGTATATGTACAAATATAATTATATATGTATATATGTATATTTAATTAAATATAATATATATAATATATATGTATATGTTTTTAAACATATGTATATGTATATATATATGTATATATATTTAAATAAATATATATGTATATAGTATATGTATTTATATTTTACATAAACATTTATATATTTAAGTGTATATATATATATATTATATTATGTGCATAAATATGTGTATATTTATATATAGATAATTATATATATATCCCTATATATATTTATATTTATATTTACATATAATTTTATGTATATTATATATATTTAAATATATGAGAATATATTTAAATATATGTATATATATATATATTACTATATGTTTATATAAATATTATTTATATATATTTATATATATATCTTTATTTATACATATATTTATATAATATTATGAATATAATATAAATATATGGATGGAGCAAACTCAAGTCAATCTCAGTCAAAGGAGTGATAACAAGGAAAGCTCTTACTATGTGAGGAACAACATTTGACCGAAGTCAACAGCTCTTCCTCACTTAGAAAATTCTCTAAGTACATCACAGTGAAGACATAGCACTCTTGAGGCGCAACCTTTGACCAAAGTCAAAGTTCGTCCCCAAGAGATGAGAGATAACAGGGGAAGCATTACAATGGTGGAGCAAGTTCATATTTGCCTTAGAATTTCTCTAAGTCACCATATACCTCTTGCACACTCTATGGCGCAACATTTGACCAAGGCGCAAGGTTTGACCCGGGCGCAACATTTGACCCAGGCGCAACATTTGACTCGGGCGCAACATTTGACCGGTCAAATGTTGCTCCTCTACTAACAACTCTTGGCACTAACCCTTTGTGACTTAGAATAATTTCTAAGTCACAACTCTACACTGGAATGCACTGAGGAGGCGCAACCTTTGACCGTAAGTCAAAGCGCAATGTTTGACTTCTCCACTGGACAATATTGGCGCAAGTTTCTTTTGGCGAAAATATTCTAAGTGCTTACAGTGGATCTTCTGTGATGGGGCGCCAAGTTTGACTGGGACAGGGGCGCCAACTTTGACCTGGCAAATAGCTCAAGATATTACTTAGAATAATTCTAAGTAATACACACCACTACACTGTATGGCGCCATGTTTGACCAAAGGAGGCGCAAGGTTTGACCACAGCTTACAAGCGCAACTTTGAGTTTCTTTTGGAGTTAGTTTATTTCTGGACAATTTAATTTAACTACAGTTAAATTGAATTCGTCCAGGACGAACTCAAGTCGTCCAGGACGAACTCGTTAACCATGGTTAGTTTATGAAAAGCCTATAAATACCCATGGATTTTGTTCTCATTTGTAACACTCTCCACCACCTTTATGGTGGAATGGCTTTGTGCCTTGCACACTACTACACACAAATAAATCATAGCTTAGTTTTGTATTATATATATATTTAGAAGCTAGGGTTTGTGAGTGTAAGTAGTAGTAGCCATTGTAGCCAACCTTCGGGTTTGGATTTATAGCACCCTTCGAGGTATTTATCAATATACAGATATACCTTGGAAAATATTGTGTGTTGGTTTAATATTTTCATATCCTCAGAAACCGACCCAATAAATATCCGGAACACGAAACCCATTACAGAACTGCAATTTGTTTATCCGCAAGATTCGAAAGAATTTTAAATTGTAGTGAGTATCGTATTCAACCCCCCCCTTCTACGATACTTTGGACCTAACAATTGGTATCAGAGCGAGGTTGATTGATATACAAATCAGGATCCTTATTGTACGTAAAATCATGAACCTAGCTTTTGATATTTGATTAGGGGAAATGTTCTTCCGGTTTGTGTTGCTGAATTTGTCCGTAGGCCTAAGCAAGGATTATCTGTCGGATATTGAACTTTGGACCGGGACTTATAAATTTATACTTTAAATTTTAAAAAGTTTATTTTATAAATTTGACTTAATTTATTTTAAACTTATTAATTGAGTTTATTATGAATTAATTAAATTTATCTTATAAACTTGATTAAATTTACTTTATAAACTTTACTAAATTCATTTAATAAATTTGCTTAAATTTATTTTAGACTTGTAAAGTTTACTCTTAGACTTTATCAAGTTTATCATAAATTTTTATAAATTTATTATTTAAATTTGTATAATTTATGATTTAAATTTAAGTTAAAATATAAAATATAAATTTAAGAGGATTTAACTGATTATGGATATAAGTTCAAGTTCAAGGGTTCAATTTAGTTTGTTCTGGAAGCTATGATTTAATTGGAGACGAGACACTTGAATATTTTCAAAAATTAAATTTATCTAATAAATTTTAATATATTTACTAAATGAATTTGAAATAAATTTATTCTAAACTTATTCAGTTTATTATGAATTTATTTGAATTTATTTTTTTAAATATAATTAAATTTACTTTATAGATTTAACTAAGTTTATTTTATACTTTATTTTCTTTCATCTTTTAAAACTTATTTTTAAATTTATTTTCTTTATAATTTAAACTTAGTTTAAATAATCAAGTGTCCCGTAACCTTTTTAATTATTCTACTCCAAGACAAATCAGATTGACATTTAGTTGAGACAGATCAGGCTGACAGATTATAAGACAAACACCGGGCTTTCAAATACCAGATTCTCAGAACCGGTAATGGAAGTACATTGATGACCCAATCCAATTGATTTCTCAAAGGATTATTAGAAGCAGTTTTCTATGTTCGACAAAGTTGATTGTGATTCGAAGAAGATTCTATTGAAGACTAATTTGGTACTGCTAAAAGTGGATTTTGAAGAAGGTACTTCAGGCCTTGATCTGAGTAATTACTCCGACTTGATTATCAGATCACCAGATCAGGATGGGAATTCGCTACATCTACAATGAAGCATCTTTCCAGGGCTCGGAATGTCAACTTTGAATGGCACCACTAGTAGTAGGAAATGAGAAGTTTTTGTAGAAGAATCTTCAAGGGATTTCAATCTAACTTAGTGATTCAGGGATATACAATTACTTAGTGAATTGTACCAATGCTAAATCTATCTGGAATCATCTGAGACCAAAGACAGAGAACTGTGGAGGTTTAAGGATATAATTATCGAGTTACTACCGCACCAAATCAGTTTCGTGCATTTATGTCAGAACCTTAGAATTGAACAGAAGAGTTTGTAACTGCTGAATTTGAGGAAGCTCAAGTCGACGAAAGTTAACACTTTTGAAGAATGTGAGGAAAGAACTTCAAGGATTAGCATAACACTGTCTGAGAAGTTTTAGTCATGTCAGATTCAGATGGAATCCATTGGTTTCAAGTGGTGACTCTTCAGGGTTCAGTTCGACAGGTTGTTTGAAAACTGAGTTGGTCAGTACACACAATATTGTTTGGTATCTTTAGCAAAGAAGGGTTGCTATATATATTGAAGCCTCGACAAACAAGGATGATAGGGATTGTCTAAAATTCAAGTGGATGTTTTGAAAGAAGCATCACAACAAGTTCTTATGCTATTTTAGGAAAGGTGTGAGATGGATCAATTGCTGATGAGAAGGATGATTATGGTTATCTGGCTATCCAAGCGTTCTCTGAAGATAATTCACTTTGCACATCTCAGGTACGAATTCTTTCTAACTATGCAATACATATTTCTTTATATTCAAAGCATGTTATAAATTTCTGAGTAGAATTGTTCAACACACAAGCACAAGCATGATGGCATCACAATAGATAATGTTAAACTAGTATGCTAGATGACTGTTCTGGTAACTAGGATTGATGATAATCTTGTGCATGTGTCTTTAGCAGATTCTTAACATGTGTATGAATATTTAGGATCTGATTATTTGCAATGGTGAGATTAGAAGCTTTCCTTTGGAAAACAACTCTTAGTTTTAGGGGTTATGATCCTAGCATATATAACTTTGTTAAAACACTTACTTTCAGATTCCCTAGTATAACTAGATTCGCTTATTTATCTGAATTGTTTGTTAAGGAATTTACTTGTTCTATGATGGAATGTCTACCTTGTGTCAGCAGTACTTTTAGAACTTCATGTTAGATCTAAAACTGACTTAGGTAATAGAGATAGTATAATGCCATATAACAATAGAGTGGGATTAATATGAATTGATAATGTGATTATTAATCTGTTTATGATCATTATGCTTTTAGGAGATTATTGAATATCTGTAATTCTGCTTTCTACCTATTACACTTGTGTTAATTGGTTTAAGTAGAGAGTACTGAATCTTCTGAATTGCAAAACTGCCTGTCTTGCTCTTGTCTTATGTTTGATTGTTAGCCATGTGTATTCAACATCATGTCTGCTTATTTTCATGTCATGAATGCATGCCTTTGTACTTGCTTTGATTTTAGAAAAGCATGTTTGAGAATCACATTAGGGCAATGTCTAAATAAGAATTAGCATGTTAAGGTTGATTCTGTTGTTACCACTGTTAAAGAAAAATCTCTAATCCATCCGGACCCAGTTATGATTGGGGACCATAGAACTCTTTCCATTTGTGATTGCAGGTTACATATGATCCATATGATTGTTGGTGCACTCTGTTTGCTGAGTAACTGAATTCATACGCTTCACCAAAAGTACCCTGTTAGCAAATGTGATCATGTGAGCAGTTCCGTCAATAATCTTTGAACGATGACAACAAAGATTCTCTTACGGGACATGCCTGTTTTCCTGGAATGTCATCATGGAAGAATATCTTTCTTGGAAGAGTCAAAGCACAGAAATTCCTAGTATCAGACGGTTCTCTGACAAAGGACATTATGTCAGTTCATGGAATAGTGTTTTATCTTAAATCAGGAAGGATGTGAATTTTACTCGTAGCTAATATGGAACTTCAACTAAAGATGAAGTGAGCTGTTTCGATAGAGAAGCTTCATCGGATAAGTATTAGCTATGGCACTTGAAGCTCTCAAACTTGTATGTCAAAACAAGGAGCTCTTTCTATTTGCAAGAAGAGCATTGGTGAGAGGACTACCTCATCTGGAATTCAAATTGGATGAAGGATATGAGTTATGTCAAAATAGGGAAGTCGAAGGAGCATCGCACAGAAGCAAAGATATGATTAACATTACTGAGCCGCTTGAGATGATACGTATGTATTTCTACAGATCAGCTAATGTCATGTCTGCAAACAAAGCCAGATATCTTTTTGCGATGATCGTTGACTACTCTAGACTCTTTTGTGTTGTTCATATGTGTTCGAAGGACAAGACGTCACAAATAGAGGTTGATCAAGATGAACCCTGATCGTTGATAAATCCAGAAAGGCACCATTCTTGTTAGTGGCCAATCAGAAGCAAACACACAATCTCTTGATATGTGTTTGGGGAAAAATGCCTCTTTGCAAGTCTTGCATCTAAAAGCTCAAAGAATATTTTCCTTGGCTACTCAATGGAGTCTACAGTCTATAGGGTGATTATGATTGATCAACAGAAGGTGATTGTAAGTCTGGACAGGACATTGAACAACACTTTGCTCCAAGCTGTTAAAGGTTATATCATTCGTATTATGATGAATCAAATCCAAGCAGAATCTCTTTGCAAGGATAAGGATTGTTAAGGAAATCCCAGCAACAGCTTAGGGGGAGCAGTTGGTGGATCCACTAGTCAAACTCAACACCAAATTGAAGATGAACAGGACATATGAAGAACGTATCTGCTTAGACAAAGGGTTTGGACTTTGGAGTCAATATCATTCCCGGGTTCTAGTTCTTAAATGTTCTGAATGGTGAAGTGAAGACTGGGAGAGCTATTGTGAAAGGATGTTGTTTCTTTGGGTTTCAATCTGAAGTGAAACTTGAGGAAGATTCAGAAGCTCTTAAAGGGATCCAGATTGAGTGATTGCACAATAAGATGATCTCAATCAGTTTGAAAGCAGATTGTGCGGATTCTGATACCCTGACCTAATGACAATTCATTACGTAGTACTTGTCGGGTATTTAGATTCCAACTGGATGTTTTTGGCTCTGTTACGAGGGACAAGCCAATTTGGTTGCTTAGAGTTACTTCAAAAGAGAAGGTTATGAAGATGATGGAAATAGAATCTTCAAGTTCAGGACTCTACATCTTAGGGGACTCAACGACCTTCATGATTGAACTAAAGCACCATTGACGAGACTCGGGTTCAGGATATTACAGTGAGCTAGAAGATGAAGCTTCATGCAATATTTCAAGGACTTTGCAGTTGCAGATCCAACGGAATTTGTATACCTATTTCTTCACCAGCTCTCTATGAGTTGCTATCCAACACCTGATGATCGTCACAGACATGGTATGACTTCTTACTATCATATTATCTTAATATCTGTTTGCTAGAGTCATATTTGGTATCCAAATTATTACCTCTCATGATACAAGGCACACACAATACAACTATCTATGCTGTAATACCATGATTATATTATATGTGGACTAACGTCACTTGTGCAAGATAATTGCTAAGTGAATGCAGATTAGTGATATGATGAGTTTGTTGGAAAGTTGCAATTCTTTATGGTCTACTAGTTAGCCTAAAGAATGATGGCAATAAAAGGAAGTCAAGGATCTTTTGAATATGCGCATTTTGGAAGATTCTAGACCTGCCAAGACTTATGCCAACAACCACTGGACTTCATCAGTACAAGAAAGTAACATCAACTGAAATGTCAAGTCTCAGAGGTATTCAACTTATCACTTTACTTAACTGCAAGTGGATCACATACTATACTTTCTATAAGGTATTACTTCTTTCATGAGCATGTCTATCGTATTTCTTGAATGAATTCATGAGTATTAAATTGTCTATACATAGGACTTGTGAATTTATTTAAAATCCAGTACCTCGTGCTTTTTGCTATTCTATGTGATTGCCATGTTTATTGCTTTGCATGCTTAGATGGTGATTATATGTTTTAGCATGAGCGTTTGTTATTTCAATTATTTAAATTATGTTGCATGACAATTAAGTGACTTATTTGTTCATGATTTAAATGATTAGAGATGACATGAAGCATGACTTAATTATGTTATTTTTCTTGATCTATACCTCTTTAACAATTGGTATCTAGTAGAGAAACTTTGTCATAATCTAGTCGTGATATATCTGTATTTGTGAACATACTTAGGATTATTTTCTAGGTTGAATTCATTTTTATAGGTATAAAATCTGAAGCATGACTTATTTGTTTCTAGACTTGTGACTTGTATCAGTAATTGGTATGTGGTTAGAATCTAGTTAGAATTTAGTCATGATATACTAGTATTTGTGGAGTTACTTAGATTCTCACTAGGCTGAATCCATTTATATTAGTGTATATACTTGAAGCATAACTTTTTGTGTTGGATATTTGATGATTTAATAATTGATATTTTATTTCATGTCTAACTGCATATAGTTGTGATACTTTTAATGTTAGTGATATTTTTGCATGCTTATATGTAGATCACTAATATTAAGTGTTAATATTTTCTGCGAGGAGTTGTGTGAGTTCACTTGTGTTTAATGATTATCTGTATAAGACTCGTGAACTTTTCTTCAACTTTCCTCGGGCTTGCGAATATCTTTGTATGATTGTCATGATTTTAGTTGTTATATGTTGATCTGATAATTATATGATATTGCATAGGTAATTATTATTTTATCTTGGTTAAATTGTGATCCATGACAATTATATGCCTATTTGTTTCATGATTGACTTTGATAGAATAATAGAAGCATGATTAATTCATCTTTGAAATATTTGATTGGTATCTTTTCTTGATGCTTTATTGACGTTTTATTTGTGAATTGATTGTGATGTATTGGCACTGGTGAAATATTGTTGCATATTTCTTAAAACCACTAGTGCTAATATATTTTAGGTGTTTAATATTCTGAGTACAAGGCAGACAACAAAATATTTATTCTGTCTCGTATTTATGTTATGGAGTGGTGAGTTTCTGTAAAGAAATTTCCTTATCAATTGATTTCAACAATTGGTATCCACTACTCTATTTCATAAATATTTTTCAGAATATTTTACATCAATACATGAAGCGTCATAGGACGAGACATTGATTATCTTGTATTTGTATACTTGGTGATCTTTGTCACTTGCAGCGTCTGTTTTGACGATGTGCTAGTATGAGGCCTTTTCACTAATTATTGTGGTGAGTGCTTTATACACTGTAGCGCATAAATTTTCTTGTTTTCTTTTTAAATTGTAGTGAGAAACAGGAGTCTGTGTCTTTTTCAAAGACAAGTTCATTTAAACCTTTTTCAGACTCTCGTACTCAAACCAGTTTTTAATGGAAAACTTTGATTCTTTCATCGGTTGTGATTGTCATTCTTTATGAAAATCATTTTACAGTCACAACTGATTCATTTTTCTCAAAAGATTAAATGCAATTGCTTTCATTCAAAATCATATATTTTCTAAAGTGCATTTATATCTCATTCTGTTCTTCGGAACTTAATCAGCCTCTTGGCTTTCCTAGATAGTCATAAGGTTGAAAACCAACAATCTTTATCCCAGACTATAAAACCAAATTCAGAACACATCCCAACTTTTCCCTGGAGTAATAAGGAACTTATTAGACTAGAGGTCAATGAGGGAGAAACTGTACTCGTTGCAGCAAATAAGGATGTGAGGGATAGTGTACCCACAGCTCTACCTCCCAAGAAGAAAAGTTGTTTTTTTGAAATTGAGGTAACTGTTGCTCATCTGTATTCTCTCAACAGAATATAGAGCTGAAAAGGCAATTAAACAGTCTCTGGAATCATTCTCTCAACAGGATGAGTCCATTGAAATTCGCTCGTCAGCCAGAGCATCTTGTATTGAGTCAAGCACATCATCAGTAATCACTCTGATGAAGAGCCTAAACAAAAAATCTTACGGACACAATACAAGAGAGTGCACAGTGAGGTTAAAGGTTTTGTTCCAGAAGCAACTTCTTCATTTACCATTTTACGGTAGATAAGATGGTTGATGCCTTTACAGGTGTAAGGAGGAAACGAGAATCTCAATTGCCAAATCTTCAGGATTCTCGTCTCCCTCCCCAGATAAGAACAGATCTGGATCCAATCGGAATGGATTTCCTATTTATAGGAGATCGGCAACTCTCTGACTATGAGTCAATTTATTGATGAGTCAGTTGAGGATCGGGGATTTACGAAACCCCATTGCACCGCCAGTGACCTCTCTTGAAGGGGCTATGGTGATTTTCTCATGCAGGTACAGAAGACCATACTTTGAGTGCTGAGAGAAACACTATGAGCCAAACACTGAGAGTTAAACACTTGGTGAGATTCTGAGAAGAACCAGTGAGATATCAGAATGAGAAATATGTGAGCATAAGTGAGTGCAAACACATAGGATTTTGAGAAGAGTGTAACACTTGTGACGTACATATAATAATAATCGGTATTGAAAGCTCACAAGTTGTTGAAAGAATTGACGGAAGCAACTACGGTTCATTCCATTTCACGTTGTGAACTTATGGTTGATGATTCTCTTGAATCAAGTGTCTTCACAGACATTGAGGAGGACTTAGGCCTTTGCCATAATTAAGCCTTTGTCTAACCTCCCAGAGCAAACAACTCTGGATCCTTAATTGGATAAGCCACTTAATGGTTGGCAACTTGTGGACCATGATTCGGATTTATCCGATGAGTCTGTAGGGACTGGGAATTACGAACTCCCATTGCACCACCAGTGACCCCCTTTAAGGGTGGCTAAGGTGATTTTCTTGCAGGTACTCAGCATTTTGGAAGCTCAGTATTTGTGTGGAGGGATACACTTACAGAACTCGTGAGTGACACCCTTACCCAAAAACCGAGAGAAAATTGAGTGTTGAGTGATACACCTGCAGAACATTTTAGTGAGACACCCACTAATTACCAAATTTATACCTAAAGACAAAGTGGATGTTGTTACTGGAATGTCAGTTTTTACTCATTACTTTTCCGTTTGGAACCTATTCTTTCAGCATAGGGACCAACCCAATCAAAGTAAACCCTTCTTCTGAACTCTTTCTTCGACCCCAGCTTTAGCGTTGTTTAGTTCTCTATGGGGAGATTATCTTTTGGTACAGGAAGTATTGTACACGTTCCTTGACCTATTTGATACCACATATCCTCGAAGGATTCCACAACTAAGGGGGAGAATATATTTAGGGGGAGAATATATGAAAGGGGGAAGAAAAAGTAAGTTAGCTTTCTTCTATTGTCTACAACTAAGGGGGATTAAACTACTCTTTAGCTGTGTACTACTGAGGGGGAGATTCTTCTTCAACTAAGGAGGAGGATTGATCTTTCATCTAAGGGGAGATAGCTACTTATCACCAAGGGGAACCTGATCAAGGTAACGGGAGGAGAAGTATAAGATGTATTTATTCTTCAGTAAGTGGTAGACATGAACTTATTCATTACCACTGAAGAATTCATTGAAGCTGCTGATTGTTCTTTGCATAATGGAATGTTTTGAATTCTCTTCAAGACAGACTATGAGGATTATCTGGCAGGTAAGCAAAAACCAGAGAAATGAAGGTGATATGCACATCTGTTATTTCTATTCATGAAATCTGGAAATGTATTATATGATCCAGAAACTTTGTAGCATTATTTACTAGTCCAGGACTTTACTTTTTCTAGTGTTAGTTGAGTTATCCTCCAGAGGATTTGCTTGTTATGATTAACAAACAAATAGGGGGAGATTGTAAGTCTAAATGTAAAGACAACCCTATCTGTTACATAGGGATGATAACTCAACAATAAAACAGGACAAGTAAATAACACTACGCCTGCACCGGAATCGGAAGATACGAAGATAAAGGTTGAAGAAGTCATCTACAGTCTTGAAGGAATAAGTTCACTGGAAGAAGTTCATTAATATGTTCATGCCTCAGTGAAGAATAAAGATTGAAGTATTCAAGATTGTGGAAGCAATGAAGATGTTGTCCAAGTACTCGAAAGATTTCAGTGCAACCCATGAAGCAAGATATTTCTATATATCTTGGTTGGTTATTTATAATCAACAAACTGAAGCATAAACTAACCCGGAACCGACTGATCAATGTTTGCTGACAAAGACGGTACAATGTTTAACTTCAGTGTTAGTCGCTTGTGAACCAGACCAGTGCACTAAGCGTCAGCACGTACGGAGTTTTCCAAAGTATTTATCAATCGAAGAATTGATCAAGTCATAACAAGTCATTTGTTCCAAAGCCAAGTCAAGCCAAATGCCAGCTATGCCAAAGCTTACTGCTCAAATGCCATATGTCAAAGCTTCCACAGAAAGCCATATCAGGAAGTGACATTTTATATATGTGTGCACTTATATATTTGTATATGTACAAATATAATTATATATGTATATATGTATATTTAATTAAATATAATATATATAATATATATGTATATATGTTTTTAAACATATGTATATGTATATATATATGTATATATATTTAAATAAATATATATGTATATAGTATATGTATTTATATTTTACATAAACATTTATATATTTAAGTGTATATATATATATATTATATTATGTGCATAAATATGTGTATATTTATATATAGATAATTATATATATATCCCTATATATATTTATATTTATATTTACATATAATTTTATGTATATTATATATATTTAAATATATGAGAATATATTTAAATATATGTATATATATATATATTACTATATGTTTATATAAATATTATTTATATATATTTATATATATATCTTTATTTATACATATATTTATATAATATTATGAATATAATATAAATATATGGATGGAGCAAACTCAAGTCAATCTCAGTCAAAGGAGTGATAACAAGGAAAGCTCTTACTATGTGAGGAACAACATTTGACCGAAGTCAACAGCTCTTCCTCACTTAGAAAATTCTCTAAGTACATCACAGTGAAGACATAGCACTCTTGAGGCGCAACCTTTGACCAAAGTCAAAGTTCGTCCCCAAGAGATGAGAGATAACAGGGGAAGCATTACAATGGTGGAGCAAGTTCATATTTGCCTTAGAATTTCTCTAAGTCACCATATACCTCTTGCACACTCTATGGCGCAACATTTGACCAAGGCGCAAGGTTTGACCCGGGCGCAACATTTGACCCAGGCGCAACATTTGACTCGGGCGCAACATTTGACCGGTCAAATGTTGCTCCTCTACTAACAACTCTTGGCACTAACCCTTTGTGACTTAGAATAATTTCTAAGTCACAACTCTACACTGGAATGCACTGAGGAGGCGCAACCTTTGACCGTAAGTCAAAGCGCAATGTTTGACTTCTCCACTGGACAATATTGGCGCAAGTTTCTTTTGGCGAAAATATTCTAAGTGCTTACAGTGGATCTTCTGTGATGGGGCGCCAAGTTTGACTGGGACAGGGGCGCCAACTTTGACCTGGCAAATAGCTCAAGATATTACTTAGAATAATTCTAAGTAATACACACCACTACACTGTATGGCGCCATGTTTGACCAAAGGAGGCGCAAGGTTTGACCACAGCTTACAAGCGCAACTTTGAGTTTCTTTTGGAGTTAGTTTATTTCTGGACAATTTAATTTAACTACAGTTAAATTGAATTCGTCCAGGACGAACTCAAGTCGTCCAGGACGAACTCGTTAACCATGGTTAGTTTATGAAAAGCCTATAAATACCCATGGATTTTGTTCTCATTTGTAACACTCTCCACCACCTTTATGGTGGAATGGCTTTGTGCCTTGCACACTACTACACACAAATAAATCATAGCTTAGTTTTGTATTATATATATATTTAGAAGCTAGGGTTTGTGAGTGTAAGTAGTAGTAGCCATTGTAGCCAACCTTCGGGTTTGGATTTATAGCACCCTTCGAGGTATTTATCAATATACAGATATACCTTGGAAAATATTGTGTGTTGGTTTAATATTTTCATATCCTCAGAAACCGACCCAATAAATATCCGGAACACGAAACCCATTACAGAACTGCAATTTGTTTATCCGCAAGATTCGAAAGAATTTTAAATTGTAGTGAGTATCGTATTCAACCCCCCCCTTCTACGATACTTTGGACCTAACAAGATGGAGACATGTTCTGCTTGTCAATTAGGAAAGCAAACAAGGACTCCACATAAGGCAAAGAAAATGGTATCTACTTCTAAACCTTTAGAGCTTCTTCACTTGGATCTTTTTGGTCCCGAAGCTTATAAGAGTATTGGAGGTAAACAATATGCCTTTGTTATTGTTGATGATTATTCTAGATTCACTTGGGTATTATTCTTGCGTACTAAAGATTGTGCTTTTAGTGAATTTGAGAAACTAATCAAGTTGCTTGAGAACAAGCTAGATACAAGACTTGTAGGTATTCGAAGTGATCATGGTGGGGAATTCCAAAAAGACTTCATTACTTATTGTGAAGAAAGAGGAATCTCACATGAGTTCTCAGCACCTCGTACACCTCAGCAAAATGGAGTTGTAGAGCGTAAGAACAGGTCCTTACAAGAAACAGCTAGGACATTGCTGCAGGAGAGCAAGCTGCCAAGAAGTTTCTGGGCAGAAGCTGTCAACACAGCATGCTATGTTCTTAACAGAGTGCTTATCAGGCCAATTCTCAACAAGACTCCTTATGAATTGATAAGGAAAAAGAAGCCTAACATTAGCTACTTCAAAGTCTTTGGATCTAAGTGCTTCGTACTCAAAACCATTGATAGGGATGGTAAATTCGACTCTAAATCTTATGAAGCTATATTTTTGGGATATTCTTTAACAAGTCGTGCTTATAGAGTTTATAATCTTGCTAAACATACTGTTGAAGAATCTATTGATGTTTCATTTCAAGAGTCTACTGATGATCTTGCAAGGGATGAGGAAGAATGTGCAGGTACAAGTACTAGCAGCAAGCTGACAGTAAAGGAAACTGGAAATCAGCAAGCTGACAAGTCAACTGCCACAACTTCAGAAGGCAATAAAGCTACTGAATCCACTCCATCTCTTGAGGAAACTTTGGATAAGATGTCAAAGCTTACATTAGATGAATCCAGAGGTCAAACTTCATCAGCAAGCCAAAATGTTGTTGATCAGACTCCTCCTAGGCAGACTACAAGGAATGAAGAGGTCATAGCTCAACATAATCTACCAAAATCAACTAGAACAGTGAAGAATCATCCACCTCAGTTGATCATTGGAGATAAATCAGCTGGAATCAAGACAAGGAAAGCTCAAGCCAACATTTGTGCTTATGCTGCCTTCATAGCTCAAGAGGAACCAAAGAATGTTCAAGAAGCTTTACAAGATGAAAATTGGATCATGGCAATGCAAGAAGAACTCAATCAATTCGAAAGATGTGATGTTTGGGAACTTGTAGATCCACCAAAGGATGCGTCAATTGTTGGAACCAAATGGGTATTCAAGAATAAAGTTGATGAATTTGGTACTATCACTCGGAACAAAGCTAGACTTGTTGCACAAGGATACAATCAGCAAGAAGGAATTGATTTTGATCAAACATATGCTCCGGTTGCAAGATTGGAATCTATTAGGATGCTATTATCCTTTGCATGCTACAAGAAGTTCAAGCTACATCAAATGGACGTCAAAAGTGCATTCTTAAATGGATATCTAAAGGAAGAAGTCTATGTCAAGCAACCACCAGGATTCGAGGATGAAAAGTATCCCAACCGTGTCTACAAGCTCAAGAAGGCACTATATGGGTTAAGGCAAGCACCTCGATCATGGTATGAAAGGTTAAGTGAATTTTTGATCAAAAATGGTTTCATTAGAGGTAAAATTGATCCTACTTTGTTTACTATCTTTAAAGGTCAAGATATATTAGTTGTTCAAATATATGTAGATGATATTATATTTGGATCTACTAATGATTCTTTGTGTAAGTGGTTTTCAAAGTGCATGCATAGTGAGTTTGACATGAGCATGATGGGAGAGCTCAATTATTTCTTGGGGCTCCAAATTAAGCAAACTCCAGAGGGAATTTATGTGCATCAATCCAAGTATATCAAGAATCTACTCAAAAGATTTGGATATGAGAATATCAAGGCGAAATCAACACCAATGAGCGTTGTCAGCAAGCTGACAGCAGATGAAAATGGTAAAGATGTTGATATTCGAATGTATAGAGGTATGATTGGTAGTTTACTTTATCTTACAGCCTCTAGACCTGATATTATGTATAGTGTTTGTGTTTGTGCTAGATTTCAAGCAAAACCAAAGGATTCTCACTTACAAGCTGTTAAAAGAATATTTAAATATTTAAGTGGAACCATTACTTTGGGCTTATTCTATCCTATCACAAATGCTTTTGATCTTGTTGGGTATAGTGATGCAGATTATGCAGGTAGTCAAACTGATAGAAAAAGTACAAGTGGTGTTTGTGCATTTTTGGGTCAAAGCTTAGTTTCTTGGTTAAGCAAGAAGCAAACTTCAGTTGCTCTATCTACGGCTGAGGGGGAGTATTTAGCAGCTGGTAGCTGTTGCTCTCAAATGCTATGGATGAGACAACAATTGAAGGACTTTGGAATCAAATGCAAGCAAACTCCTATCTTTTGTGACAACACAAGTACAATCAACATTTCAGAAAATCCAGTCAATCATTCAAGGACAAAGCATATTGATGTTCGACATCATTTTCTGAGAGACAATGTTGCAAAGGGTGCTGTCAAATTAATATTTGTGGCTACAGCAGATCAGCTAGCTGACATCTTCACAAAACCTCTTCCAGAAGAACGCTATGTTGTGCTGAGAAGGGAATTGGGTATGTGTGATGTGCAGTCAGCAGGCTCTTAAGCATGATCCGGGTACTATCAGCTTACTACTAGTATTTTACATAATTTTTGTTATTTTTGCATGCCAGTCAGTTTAAGTGTTAATTTGAAATTTGTGCTCTTAAATGATATTGCCGTTGTACGTTTAGAAAGTTGAAATTTTGTGTTGAATTTTGATACGTGATTATGTGCTTATCTGTGTAATTTATGATAAGTTTAAAATTCAAATCTGTTACACTGGATATATATATATAGATGTGATAAGTGATAAGTGGTTATTTGTTTTAAATCTTTCGGGAGCTAATAGATTAACATGAATTGTTTTAGGAATATCACTTCGTTTAATTTTATTCCTAAAAATACTCCCCTGATAATTGTTAAAAGAGTGTTAAAATCTATCCTCTCTCCACGCCTCTTCAACTACTTATACAACCCTCCCCGAGACGCTAGGGTTTTATCTCTCTTCGCTCGAAAGGTTTTCGTTTTCACAATAGCATCAATCGGACTGCGACTCGCGATGAGGAAGAAGACTCGTGCAAATGTCAAGGCTCACACCCCTACTCCGATATCGCAAAAGCGCAAGTTGATTGACGAAGACGAGGATGAGCTGGTGACTGTTGATAGTGGTGACGAGTTCTCTGGAGTGAATCGAGATGAGGTCGGGGTTGAATCCACTCAGAAAAGGCCCAAATCGGAGATGTTGGTTGTCCGAGGTCTTGCCGGTCGCAAGGTTATTTTGGGTAAGCCACTATCTGGAAAAGCTTTGTACTCTTGTGGTATAGTTAAGCTTTTTGAGGATTTAGGGTTTCAATCGTTTTTAGTGGATTTACCTAAAACTTGCTATCCTGCATTAGTTAGAGAATTTTATGCGAATCTACAGTTGGTTGGATCTGATCAGTATGTGTCGTATGTGTCGGATGTGAAGATTTGTCTCTCCTCTATGTTTTTGGGGGCTATACTTAAATGTCCACCATCTACTCTGTCTATACATACTAAAAGAGGTCCTAAGGATGTTGAAGGTTTTGTTCATACAGATCAGTTAAAATTAATCACTGGGTCTGAAATTGTTTCTGAAAATGCTTTTCCGTCTACTACACAATTGCTCCCACTGGCACAAGCTTTATTTAAGCTGTCTATTGAGAATGTTAGTCCACGTTTGGGAACTCGTTCTAATTTATCTTCTCAAGATATTGTTGTGGTTGCTATGTTGATGGGTGGTCGCAAATTTGATCTAAGTGATTTAATTTTGAAGAATATGTTGGATTCTGTTGAGGGTAAATCCACAGGTGGTTTACCATACGGTCTGTTATTGACTCGGGTTTTCGAGTGGTTTGGTGTTTCTTTTGTTAATGAGGAAACGGTTGTTGCTAAGGAGTTTTTGGATGTTAAGTTTTTGGGTCAATCCAATTTGAAATTGGATAAAGATGGGAAATTAGTAGCTGTTGAAATTCCTCCTCCTCCACCTCCTACACATTCTGTGAACGTTGTTGATTTGGGAATCTCTGCACAAGAGATTCAGGAATATATGGAAGAGCTTCGTTCCAATCATCAGCAGCTGGTGGACGGGCAAAAGCAATTGTCTGAGCAGATGGCTGATCTGGTTTCTCAAGTCAGTTTTTGGAAGGATATGATGTTTGGGGCACGAACTTCAACTGCTTCTGAGAAATGCAGTTCTGGAAGTTTTGCCTATGAACTTTGCAAGCGGATGTATGGGTCTGGTGGTTCCTCTGATGTCAAGGCAACTTTCACTTCAGAAGATGATGCCACAGAAAGTCCAAGGCCTAGGACAGCTTTGGATGCACTGAAGGAAGCTGCTGGAACGGATTCTAAGTATGCTGCTGCTGGGAATGCACTGATGGCTGAAAATCTGATTGCTGCAGAGCTTGCCAAGAAGTTTGCCAAGGACAAGGATGATCAGGACAAGGCTGGAACTTGATTTTCTCACCTTTTTAATGATTAAGGGGGAGGAAATTAGGAAATTAATAATACTTTACTTAAGTTTGTGTTATCTGCTTAAGTACATTGGCCCTAAGTTTATTTGTTTCTAAGACTAAGTTGGTTTGGATTTGAATTTGCTGGTGCTGGTCTCAGGTGGTTTATCCTGAGTTAAATTGGTTTGATTGTGTTTGGATAATATTTTGGATACCAGGTGGTTTATCCTGGTTAGGAATATTTTAATTATCTATGCATATTTGCTTTGGTTAATTGCTTTCTGCGTTAAATATTGCATATTTGTGAATATTTGTGAATTAGATATATCTGCTAGATTTTATTCTCTGTGATAATTGTGAAAGTTTAATGATATTAGATTGCTATATTTAGGGGGAGTTAATTACTTTTCCTAATATAGTGTAATCATCAAAAAGGGGGAGATTGATACTCTCAAGGTTTTGATGATGACACTAACAGCAAGCTAATAACATGAAACTGATATGTGTGAGCATGCTATCAAAGGTTATTTATGCGGACTAACAGTATTTCAGGATGTTAGCATGATTATAGCTGTCAGCAAGCTTACAGGGATATTTACAAGCTATCAGCAGGCTTACAGCGAGAACAGAGAAACAATCGGATAAAGATCAAAGTCTATTTTCAAGGAGATTTAATAGGAAACGACTTTGTAAGGATTCTAATATTTGTATATATCTTATATAAATATTAGAGCTCGGTTTTATAAAGAGTTTTGTTCAAAAACGTTTTCCTAACAAATAGGAGATTTTATCTCAAAAGATCTTATCTTTAACAAACTCCTATTTTGTTTCAAACGGGTTTTAGTTTAAATGTCTTACTGAGATGATTTCAAACGTGTTTTATCTTTTACTCAGTAATCTTACTTCATTCAAACGTTCATCATTCAATTCAAATTTAAACGTGAGGTTGTTACCAAGATCGTTGGGAAATTTGTTGGATTATGACCGTTGGTATGATGTATATAAACTTGAGTGTGGTTTCGGTTTTGACAACAAGAAAAACACACCAAGCTTTCTGAAATACAACTCTTCACATTGCTAAATCTTTTATTGAGCTCTAGTACTTATATTTGCATATATATCTATATTGAGAGTTCATAGTTTCGGTTGTATTACACTCACACATTGTATTGTTCAAGGTGTAATGTTTTGTTGCTGTGTATCGAGCTTGTGAAACAAGGGAACAAGGGGACTAGTTAGCTTGGAGAATATACTTGGGAAGTATAGGTCTCGGTAGGCTTTTGGTTCGTGGTTCAGGGGTTTCAGCAGGCTGATAACAGGAACAAGGGAGAAAGGGAGTTATATTATTGAATCTTGTAATCGTTGATATTATTGATTAATAATATAATCTCTTACCAGTTGGTAGGGGACCAGGACGTAGACCATTAGGGTTAGGGGTCGAACCTGGCTAAAACTCTTGGTGTTGCTAGCATACTGCTTTACATTATCTGCATTGCATTTATCTTATTAGCAGGCTAACAGTTTACTCTGAAAATTAATAGCAGGCTGTCTTTGACAGATTAATTATTCGGTAACTTATAAAAATCGGGTATATTAGCCATAACACCTATTCACCCCCCCTCTAGGTGTATAATTTCAATTTCGTGTTAGTCTGAGTAATTACAAATATATTCAGTACCCTGAATTAGATATTATTGATATTATTAGTTGGTTTCAAAATAAAATTATACTTAAAGGGCGAACACTCATCGTTTACGGCATGGACTACATTTAGTAAAAACACAATTATATTATAAAAACAAAAAAATTATCAATTAAATTAAATAATATATATTTTTTATAAATGTTGGCCCGTGCCTTGCACGGGTTTCCATGCTAATTTCAGACTTAAATGATAAATCCGATTCTGATTTGCAGAGCAAACAACTAAATAGTAATCAACAAGTCGAATACAAATTGACCTGGTGGCCTCCCCAATTCACACGACGCAGGGTGATGTGTACACAAGAAAACTAAATACTACTGAATTAATTGGTTTTATAATATGCTTTTCTTTGAACAAAGTTGCAATACAAAACTGAAAACGTGACTCCGATAGGCATCAATGTGGAAAAAAGTATGAGTATAATCAAAATTCAAAGCCCACTTGCTCTATCAACTTGCATGGCAATGCACCCATTTTTTCCTCCTCGTTTCCTTCCATATTTACTTCTTTCATTTTCGTAAATTTTAAATTTCAATTGTTGGTGTGTATATATATCATGTACACACCACACCTTCCGCATCCCAGAACTAAGTCTTAAGTTAATTTAAGATTTATTTTTTAATTATAAATTGGTTTCTAATTTGGTATGAAAATAGATTGCTTTCAACTTAGGTCGAAAATGGTTTTGAGTATTCATATTTGTCAACTCTGAAATAAATATAGATTTCAAGATATGAACCAAAAAAATTTATATAATATTGGGCTTTTTGCAAAAATATTATTGATTTTAAAAAAATGCAAAAATACGATTTTTTGAAAAGGAGTTGCAAAAATACTATTTTCGAAACACTTTTGCGAAAATACGATTTGCAACCATGTACATATATGCTTGCTCATATTTGCAAACACAATCCAACTTTGAAAAAACTGTTTAAATTATATTTAGTTGCACAATAAGTTGTAACTAGTTACAAAGATCATAAAGATGATTGTAGACGAGTACTAATATCACAAAAATAACTAGAAAATCAAATGCAAGCAAATCATAACATAACTAAAAGCAACTAACAAGATTTCTCTCTTCATATCTCTTTTTCTTTATCACTCACCACCAACTCCTTATCGTCTCTCCCTTCCTCTATATGTCAATCTCTCCTCATCGTTCTCTTTTCATTATGGCAGTTGCTCCTTCGACTACCGACAACACCCTAAACATCAATCCACCCCCGTCACCACATATCCATCATCTATTTCATCTAATCTCTAATTTCTTTTTCCACACATACTTATGATTATGTACATGTGCCGCAATTGAGATGCGAAAGAGTTTTTGATTGTAATTTTTTTGATATATGTATCGATCAAGACTCCATAAATTACGAAACCAATATATAGATCAATAACTCTAGGACGACAAACAAAAACAGTCGAGTTTCATTCGACAGAACCGAGTTTAACTTTATTTTAAAACGAGTCAAGCTGATCCTCAACCAAAAGAAAAGTTTTATTCAATATCAGCTCGATGATAAATAAGCCGAACATGTGAAAACAATTTGTGTTGAGCTGAACTCGAGCCGAGTTGTCCACAAATAATTCATATTTAATTTTTACATCTTCATTTATCATTTGTAAAACTTGATATATAGTCTTACAAGTTATATCCGTGTACATATCGGTCAAGACTCCATAAATTACGAAATCAATATCTAAATTAATGACATTAGGACGACAAACAAACTCAGCCGAGTTTAACTTTTTTCTTAAACGAGTCAAGCTTATCCTCAATCAAAGGAAAAGTCATATTCAATGTCGGCTTATAATAAACAAGTCGAACACGTGAAAACAATTGGTATTGAGTAGTTGAACTCGAGCTGAGTTGCCCACAAATAATTCATATTTAATTTTTACTTTAATTAGTTCTCAATTGTAAAACGTTATATATAATTTTACAAGTTACATCTTTATAAATATCAAACAATTATAATATTTATACATTCATAGTTACACTCGATTCACCAATAACTCTCACATATTTGTTTAACTTCCAGTTCGTAAAATATAATTTATAATTTTCAAAGTTACATCTAATTTAGTATTATAATAATCATATATTTACACTCAAATCACAATCAGCTATACACTTACTTTTGACTAACGACTCATTCCATCTTTCATGTCAACTTTCTAATGATATTGGTTTGAAATTTTAATATAAAATATTCAAATTATTAATATATTATAAATATTCGAGTACAAAAATACAACAAAAATCATAAAAATACAAAAAAAAATAGCTCGCTTAAAATTTTTCAGTCTAAAATATTCGAATTATTCATATATTATATATTTAAAGAAATAATAATAATTAACTGAGTATAATGAAGTTAGATGAGTTTGAGCCAAACTTGAGATAATCTCGAACTGAGTGAGTAAAACTCTAGTGGACAGATAAAATACTCCGCCACATTGGTCCACAAACCTCACCCAAAAATTTACAATTATAAACTCCACGAAAATTTTATATAACAAATTAAAAAACTCAATTTTCACGAGGTTGCTCCAATTTCCAAACATAAATAAAAAAATATTTGCACATCAAATCTCAACAACATTCTTAGAAACTATGAAATTATTTTGATATATGTATCGATAAAGATTGTAGGAAGAAAACAAACAAAGTCAAGACTTTCATTCGTCTGAGCCGAGTTTAACTTCTTCTCTAAAACAAGTTAAGTTGATCCTCAACCAAGCGAAAAGCCGAGTTTAACTTCTTCTCGAAAACAAGTTAAGTTGATCCTCAACCAAACGAAAAGTCATATATTCAAGGGGTTTTTTCATAAATATATAGGAAAAAGTAAATTTTTGCAAATTTACTTTTCTCAAGAATAGCTATTTGCAGTTTTACTACACTAAGTTTCTAAATTGCAAAAATACTACCCCTCCCTTCTGCAACTGAATGCAACCACATGCAACTGAACGCCTGATTTCAAGTTCCAGTTCTCAAATGTCATTTTCGACCTCATCCTTGGAATCCATATATATATATATATATATATATATATATATATATATATGGATTTCAAGGATGAGGTCGAAAATGACATTTAAAAAGTGGAACTTGAAATCAGGCATTCAGTTGCATATGAGGTTGCATTGAGTTGCAGGGGGAGGGGTAGTATTTTTGTAATTTAGAAACTTAGTTTAGTAAATATGCAATTAATTTAGGAAGATGGTATTTTTGCAAATAAGATCCTAAAAAGTAGTATATTTGATAAATTCCCTATATTCAATAGATAACAAACAAGCTGAGCACATGAAAATAACTTGCGTTGAGCTAAACTCGAGCTGAGTCACATTTAATTTTTTTCATTTGTAAAACGTAATATATAATTTTATAAGTTACATCCTTGTAAATATAAAACAATTAAAATATTTATACATTCATACTTACACTCGATTCACGAACAATTCTCACATATTTTTTACTCTATCAATCCTTGCCCGTATTATAATTCATAATCTTACAAATGACATCCAAATTAGTATTATAACAATTATATACTTGCACTCAATTCACAATTAAATTATGTTGGTGTTTGGACCGGGCTTAAAAGCCCCGCTTCTCAAATTTTAAGTTCGAATCACTTATTCGTGCAATTTGTGTAAAAAAATCGAGAAACACTTATAAAAAGTTAAGATTCCTAACTTTTGTTTCATGACTTCTACTTTTTTCATAAACACTTTAATCATCATCTAAGTCTAAACTAATTTCTAACTTCTACTTAATTTTTTTTATTTCAAAAAAGAAGCACTTTAAACTCACTCAAACGGTCAATATATATACCTATTTCTATCTTACGACTCATTTCATCTTTCATGTCAATTTATCAATCAAAATATACAAAATTTATACGGCAGATTTCAGTGCTTAGCATACGACTCACAAACCTTATTTTAAAAGTTCATGTGTGTGTTGTTTAATACGACAAAGATGCATAGCAAATGTACACAGTTTTTTCTGGGGAGTCGTAACTACCAGGTTGCAAGTTGCAAGGATGGTCTGTGAACAGGTAGTCAGTCAGCTCAGCTGGTGATGAGATACATGTAATGTATGTAAGTATAAATCAGAAAGAACAAGTCTTGTACTCCCTCTGTCCCGGTCAATTGTATACGTTTCTTTTTCACTGCTCGATACGCTTTTTAAGGCACTTATAAAACATAGTTCTACAACTTATTTTTAAGATTTTCTTTTTTTGTATAAAAGTATAAATGTTATACTTTTATACAGAAAAAGAAAATTTTAAAAATAATTTACAGAACTATACTATATTGAAGCATTAAAGTCCGTGTCGCGCCCCCGTCCCCCAATGTATACTATTGACTGGGACGGAGGGAGTATCAACTTGCACCAGGCAGCGGCTGTTGAAGATTCCCATCACGTTACTTATTATTATTCTAATGCAACATGCCTCCCAACTCCAACCTTTTTGCTCCACAAATTTCTTAATCCTCAAACCTTCGCTTAATCACACTTTTCCTAATGTGTTTACCATCAAGCCTGATTCAGGAATTCAACTTGATCGTTTAAAACTCTGGATCACAATGATCCGATTAAACTTAAATATCACAATAACTCTAACATCAACTCGAAAATATAATTAAATATTCCAATAACTCTAATATCAACTCGCTGATTTCATTAAAATTTTGAATTTGCTTTTTATTAAAATTCTCAACCGAAACTCCATAGATGAATCAACAGTTCGGATCGATTTGACTAAAAAGGCGAGCTCGAACTTTATGCAGATATTTGGCTAAATTTGTAAGTAAATTTCGGGCTGATAAATAAAAAAAATTGAAATTACAAAAATATAAGAAAGCAGTTTCAAACATATTATATAATATTTTAATTATCATTATATTAATAACTATTAATTATACTTAACAAACCATAAATATCAAAAAATTATTTAAACACATAAATTGAAAATTATTACTTATAAATATATTTTCATTTAGAGGTAATAAACATTTTATAAGTAATTTTTTTTTCCAAATTGGCCAGGTCCTGTATTATCTGAACTCTATATCTATAGCTACTAGCAAGCAGTTACACAAAATATTAAGGCTAATGAATTTTTTACATGCGGAACTTGGGACAATCTTTTACTTTGTCGGATAATTTATTCCTGACCTACTGCAATTACGGATTAAAAACAGTCGAATTAAGTCGGTCATAGTTCCATAGCATGTGAAAGCTAGATATTTATACAGTACTCCCTCTGTTTCATATTATATGTCCACTATTGAGAATAAAAAATTGTTTCAAATTATTTGTCTATTTCAACTTTCAATGGAGTGTAGTCAATATTTGTATTTCCAAGATGAGTTTTATACCACATCTTACCAAATTATTATTTCTTAGATCAAATATATGCCATATATTATACTTGGTCAATGCAATAAATACAATAATAAATGAAAGATTTCTATAAAAGTTAGTTTTTCTTAATATGCGTAATTTGTTTAAAAGTGGACATGTATTATGAAACGGACGTAGTATAATACAAATGAGAGTTACACTGGCACTCCCTCTTCAAAATAATCTTTTTGCGTGCACATTTATATCACAATATTTTGACAGGAGCCCCGGTGTGATGTTCATCACCAATAGTCGGTTGATTTCAACCCTCGAAGCGAATTACTATACGATAATCATATCAAGCGATTGGATAATATCTTGATCATAAGCGATTAAGATACAAATGTATAACAGCTAAACATGACAAAGATTAACATATTTTTATGTAAAAAAGTATAAATAAAATTATTATTTGTGGAGAAGACACCAACAGAGAGCAAATGAGAGTGAGACCTTGATATGATTCAGCCTTGACGTTGATCATCTCCAAAATATGCATAAATAATCCAAAAGCGACCAAACATAAAATTCTCAGCGAAACAAAATTTTAAAACTAAAACATGCATTAGTTACTAATTACATCAACAGACACATACCTAATCTTTTTGTCTTTGTTTTTTCTCAGATCATCACAAGATTAATTAAACACTAATACGAAATTAACCAACACATTTTGCTGTTACCGTCATTAACTGCTCCGATGAGATTAGTTTCGTTGCATTAGATTCTGAGCGATCCTCGCAAGAGACTTGAGGTTACAGATAAGTATGGTGTCGACAAAGACACGTGTCTCTTCTTTTGTGTTCCCCGGTGGAACATCAACAACGTAGGACTCCACGACCACCGTCCCGTTCCCCGATGCCGCCGGATGGAGCGTCGTCACCGACCGGTAGTTCTCGAGGCGGTGCTCGCCGCCGATCACGCTGAAGCTCATCACGTGCTGTTCCTCGTCGAGGATCTCGAGGCGCTCGGTGCTGTTCTCGGCGGGGAGGCCGGAGACGACGTGGACTTCCCGGAGAGTCCCGACGTCGCCGTCGCCGAGGAGGAGGTGGCAGCTGCGGAGGAAGTGTTTGTACGCTTGCGGGTTGTCGAAGCGGCGCACGACGGACCAGACGGTGGCGAGCGGCGCGTCGATGTGTTTGATCACGGCGGAGCAGCATTGGTTGGGGCCCAGGGGGTGTGTGTGGTAGAGCGCCACCGAGTCCGGGATTTGCGCGCCGTCGCGTGGGGTGGGGGTGTGGCGGCTCACGGCGGCGTTAGCTGTGTTCATTCTTTCGAGCAAAATAGATGAAGCTGGCCTCAAAGGATTATTTGGTCTAAGTGGCTGCATAGGGTTTTGATTTGTCATGGTAATGTGTTAGAGAGCTCTAACTTTGTGATATGTGGTCACTTTTTATATGATCCTAATATCTCCCGAACACACTGCTCTAAACGGGATATACTTGATACGTTTTCGTTTCGATCACGTATCGTGCATGATATGTGAGAGGCTCTTGAGGCTAATGATGCTTTGGTAAAAGAAAAGGGTTTGTTTGAATCTGTTGAGGGTTGGAGGTTTGTGGGAAGAGGATGAAGATGAGCTCAAATGGTTGGGTTAGCCATGTGAGATATATGAATTAACTATGTCAAGTTGATGAGTTTGTAGTGTCTAAACTACCCTTCTATATTTTTATGCTTTTAGTTTTTAAGTTTTGATTCATGCATATTACCGGTCGTTGGAGAATGTTTGACTTGATTTTTTTTTCCATATAAATGTATAGCGTAGTTATAAAATATTAAAATCAACTCAATTCAATATTTTTGTTTTTTCTTTTTTTTTGATAAAAATATTATTGTTAATCAATGACTATGTGAAATAAGGTAATTTTGATAAAAAAAAATACATTTAATGAGAGAATTTCAGTCAAAATATCTAATGAGAGAATTTCACACAAAATTTATTTCAAAATTAAATAAATTGAATTAATTATCTTACAAAATATGTATTAAGAAATTATTAAATGTATAAGATAATCTCGGAAAAATAGAATTGAAAGATCGTTCGGATAGACTCTGATTAGGATTGATCGGATAGACTCTGATTAGCGAATGTTTGTAACAACTTTTTGTCGCTTTCACTACTATAGTACATAATAAAAAAGATGGATCACGACGTAGATTTTTGTATTCATATTCAAATTTCTATAAAACTTTTTTGTCGCTTTTCACTATTGTGATAAAAATTGATCAATTGATGTCAGTAGATTTTTGGATTCATATTAAATTTTTTAAATAATATTGTTCTAATAAACAAATATCAAACTTAGTTATAATTATTTTTTAAATTATTTGTCTGGAATTCGGACAAATTTAACTGATGGTGCGGAATTTGAAAGAGAGGTGCATATGAGTAATATCAAAAATTTGGCGTTGGAATCTATCAAACCGCAACTTTTCAAAAAAGAAGCAGCTCATTTGCAAATAAAGTAGCCGCGGCAAAGAGAGCATGGCGTAAGGTGACTGACAAGATAGTTAGATAGACCTCCATCCCATCCCTATGGGGCCGTTTGGGTTAGCGTAAAAGAAGTGACTTCTTGCTTATAGTAAAGAAGTGAAGCAGAAGTGAGAAATAAAAAAGTTAATAAAATGTTTGGAAAAAAAGCGAAGCTGTGAGAGAGAAGCTAGCATTCTCAGCTTTTTAAAAATGCTTCTACTTCTTTACACAAACGGGTCAAGAGAAGCAGAAGCCATAAGCAGGTTCTGCTTCTCTCAACCAAACAGCCCCGTGATTTTTGCACACTCCACCAATTTCTGATATTACTACTCTATGATTCATTTGTTGTTAGAATTATATTATGTTATTAAAACATCTCCGACCTTATAAAACTCACGCAGAATTTTTGGCAAAGATATTAAATCGATTTTTAAAAAATAATATGATATATGAATTTTAACAAGTTAATATATCAAATATTCTAACAATTACAACCCTATCCTCTATACTTGTTTGGTATTTTTATTTTATTATTATTTGAAAGAAAAGTATGAAAGAATAGGGAATAGAATTGGAGAGAAGTGATATTATATGAGATTTTTTAAAATGTGTCCATGATCACAACCTAACAACCACATTAACTACAAGTCTACAAATATCTCAAGGATTAATTCTTTATTTCGTCACTTGACCAAAACTTCAGTTAACCTGTCAAGTCAATAATAAAGAATATAAAAAGATTAAACTTAAAAGAGATTTCAGCACCGCTAAATAGTAGTTGACTTTAACGGATAAATGTTTTAACGCTTATTCTGATATGTACATATAATCGATCAGGTTTTTGGTTAAAAATCTTAAATCAACACCTCAGCTCCTAAGCATATACATACACACTTCTCTCTACCTCTGGATCATTCTCAATCTCAGCAGTGATGGATGCTCAATGAGTTTTGCTAGATGAATTCATGGGTGATCAGTTTTTTGGTTAAAAACAACACCTTAGCTCCGAAGCATATTATTAGGATTGCATCCACTATATATTGTCACTATAATCACACATAATTACAAGCACAAAAGTAAATAATACAAACAATTAACGTGAAAGTCCCTCAAGGGAGGGTAAAACCACGAATCCATGAAATATGAATGTGTTACCAGATTGCAATTGCTCCCTCACTCAACACTCTTGTATACAAACACATCAACTTGGTCACAAAAGTCTTTTCTTATATATCTCTCAAACAACTCTCTAACTTTTGCAATACATAAAACTGCGACAAAACTATATTTATAGGTATGATAAATAATTGTAATCCTAATTTTCTTCAAATCTTATTTATGAAAATTACCATATTTTCCTATCTTGAATTGAATCCTTCCACAATTAATATTTCTACCAAAATACGATTACCTCAATTATCATAAATAAGACACCTTCTCAAATTAGGATTCTTAACTTACCTATAAATTCGGGACGGGACTCAGTATATAAACGTACACACTTCTCTCTATCCTTCGATCTCTTTCGATCTCAACAGTGATGATGTTCAACGAGCTTTGCTAGATTAACTCATTTGTGCTGGTATTACCTTTCTTTCATAATTACCTCCCTCCTCCTATCTACATACTCTCCTGTTCACCAGTTCTTGAACAACAACTTTCGGTGAGTCAATAATGGCAGAGCCCCCGTCCCCCCGTCGTCGTTGCACATATGAGTGGATATACATACATACATACTTATTCAAGTTTGAAATCAGACTGAAAGAAAGCAACAAAAAACAAAACCCTAGCAATCTGATTTTTCCCCAAAATTAATTTTTTCCTCCCCCAATATTGTTGTTGTATATAAACTGATGGTATCATTTTGTTTTAAAAAGAAAGGACTGAGAGTATACAAACTGATAGCATTTGAGAGTGAGAGGAGATGGAGAAAGAATATCTCTACTTGTTAAAAAACTAACGGAATGATCTTTCGGCAAGTTTTAATGGTACAATTAGTTGACTGAAAACTTATTTCACTCGGTAGGTCAACTGAAAATTTTGGTCGAGTATAATGATGATATAGAGCATTAACCCAAAATCTTTCATTTTTAATGAGATTGGAGCCGATAAAAATTTGACACCTAGCTAAAAAGTAGTTGTTAATGTATACTCATTAAAACATGCTGAAAAGTTCATATTTTAATAATAACTAGCGTAGAAGCCCGTGCGAGGCACGGGCCGGTCATTTATAAATTGATTTATTATTATTTTTTGGATTAATAATTTAATTTAAATTTTTTTATTATATATCAATTTTATTTGATTTTTAAATATTTTAAAATAAATTAATAATATCCATGATAACTGATTCAGCATGACAAACAAATATTCATATAACTTGAATTGGCATAATAGATTAGGCACATGAAAGAAGTTTACACAATCATTTTTCAGTATGTTATTCAACCAAAACACATCTGAACGTGTCTGTAAATGATAAAAATTATAAGCTTGATTCGCATGAATCATATAAGCAACCCATTGAATGGTAGGGTAGCTAAAATTGATTAATATTTTCATATGCTACGATGATAAAAAAGATATAAGATCGAACACCGAGAGACATGCACATATGAAAGGATATTTATATGATACAGTTTTGTAGCAAAAATAAACATAATACTTGGTAGGCCTTCCTCCCTCTCACTTCCTCCAGTAAATCTCTTCATATATATGTATCTTATTCATTAGTATGTTACAATAACTATCCATCAATTATCGGTTAATGATACATTATTATAAGGTCGGTCGATTAATTATTAACTGTTCATTTATTATCTTATCAATGGGTGTTTATTGATATTTTAACAGACTATTTTTAACAATTTATATGAGATTATTTGTTTAATAGTCGACTGTTAGAGTATGTTGTCTAAAATCCATTGGCTTGATCGATAACTTGGTCGAGTACTCGTGCTTTGGATGCTAGCTCGATATTTAGCCCAAGTCGAATAAAGTTCGACATAACTCGCGTAAAAATTGGGGCAACGTGGATTATATATTAAAAAAAACAGATTAAAAAAAAAGAGAAAAGATCCCAGATAACCTGTAAAGTTTTTAATGGAAATTTATCATATAATACACATCTTTTTTAACAGTTTAATCTCTAAAATTAGTTTATAAATACATGCAAACTGTTTAAGTAAGTACTTGTCGATTATTTTGAGTATTTATTACTGATAAGATTATCGAGTCAAATTAAAATTCACTTTTTAGAACATTAGTTAGCATTTAATGACTTGTCACTCGAGCGCCAGAGTTTCATTTGAACACCATCACTCTGATGATAATATTTGAATCACATGATATACTTGATATTTTTTTTTACTCCCACTTTTTCAATACACCATGTAACAAATCTATGATTTGTTATAAAATTTCGTTATTACAAATTAAGATAAAATTTCAACTTAATAAATATGGTTGTACCATTACATATATGAAAACATATAAGTACGTACATACATATTATATGTACATAAATAAATACATACATACATACATACATACATACATACATACATACATACATACATACATACATACATACATACATACATACATACATACATACATACATACATACATACATACATGTAATTAAAAATAAGATTCGTAAACAAAATCACTCTGCAAAAAGTATAAGAGCTAATTAATTACTATATTAGAAACATTAAGTTAAATCATAAATAATTTAAGATAATCGCACATGTAAAAAATTTATAATTTTCTTAAATAAAATGGGAATCAAGATATCTTAATTTATCAATTATGATTGTAGAGAGTTTACATGAGAGTTTAATCATATATCTAAACTCCAACTCACATAAATTTATGTTGTGTAAAGTAAATAGCTACATTAACATCTAATTTAAGATAATCGCACATGTAAAAAATCTATATTTTTTTTTTAATAAAATGAGAATCAAGATATCTTAATTTATCAATTATGATTGTAGAGAGTTTACATGAGAGTTTAATCATATATCTAAACTCCAACTCACATAAATTTATTTTGTGTAAAGTAAATAGCTACGTTAACATTTATTATTTCAATTCGTTTATAATGAGTGGTCATAAATAAAGGACAACTGTAATTAAAATGGATATTTATTATGTAAATGTGTTAATTACTAACACTTAATGTTTTAATACAATAAATGACCCACCACTTGGTAATCTTGTAATTACATGTAACACAAGGGTATAATGGAGATTTCACCACCATTTTATTGGCTCATTTTGCCCTTGGTTGCCATTTAATATATAGAAGTAGATAAGTCAAGAGCATATAGATGCTCTTTAAAAAGAGAAGAAAGAGGATATTCTTAAAATATTTAAAAATAAAGTACTTGGAACACATTGGAGTATTGTTTTCCTCATGTTTTTTAAATTTGATTAAGAACGTGTTTGAATAGTCCATTGACGATACTCTTAGGTTAATGTTTAGGTATCGTGCTACAAATATATTTTTTAAATAATATGTAAAAGTAGTGATTACAAACTTTTTGTCAATAATTATAGTCGATCTGTTATATTTTTCAAAACTCTATACATTTGGTAGTGAAATGACATCTCATATATTCTCTTATTAAAGTGAAATATTTTTGTTAATAATAATTTAAAGTATAATAACTATTTTAAAATATAATCAGTATTATTGAAGTACATGTCTTTCAACTAATTTTATATAATATTTTACTGGATCAATTTAGCCAACAATTCTCGGTATCGTAATCATAAAGGATAGTCGGTGTCTCCGGTTGCGAGTAATGATTTAAATTTCAAATGTGTTCATAGCATACGCTAACAAACATAGTTGATTTTTATTAGCTATAATTTTATTAATAATGATGTTGCCTGCATGCTCAAAAATCTCTATCAATAAAACTTTTCATCTAATAATAAATAGATATTAGTTTATAGAAAAACCTTTACAAATTCACTATAGGAACACAAATATCTCTTGTTTCTCCGGCCAAAAATGGAACTATACGGCTTATTTGTAATACGGAGTTGGAACTTTGATCAAGCAAAACTTTGATTGAATTTGATTGATGGAGGAGAATTTGTTGTTCAAAAACGGTTGCGATGTTTCTCAAGTGTCTTTTTTCTTTAATAAAACTCCCAAGTGTTTGATATGATAATTAAAATATAAGCAATTAAAAATATAATTATAACGAGTTCAACGTATTGACCATCTGGAAAAGGGATCATATAACATCAAAAATATAATACTCCCTCCGTCCCATTTTAACTGCTTTTGACTTTTTTACACGTATTTTAAGATATTAAAAAAATCACATCTACACATAATTATTCTTTATAAAATTTATATCAAATAAAAGTTTAGAACCTATACTTTTATTTGATATAAGAATTTAATTTTTTTATTGGGTATAGATATAGTTTTTTTACACCTCAAAATACGTGTTAAAAAGTCAAACATCAGTTAAAATGGGACAGAGGGAGTACATATTGTTCATTAAAAAGTAACATTAACTTTAAATTTTATCATCTTTACATTTTTAAGTCAATTTCTATAATTCCACACAGATTTTTATAGCTAAAAATAAAAATATACTTCAATTTAAGATTAATAATTATTCAAAAGAATTGAACTTAAATCTTATACAAACACGCTATTAAGCTTGATGATAATTTTGCTTAGCAAAGACTTTTAGGCTTGTTATTTTTTCTTTTAAGAAAGTTGTTGAGCCACAAATTCGGCTTAGGTCTCATTTGTTAACGAGTGGATCATTCCGTACTAAACTGGATGCTCCATTTCATTTTGTTAAGATTTAAGGCCGTTTGTCAAGATTATTATTTTTCTTTTAAGAAAGTTGTTGAGCCACAAATTCGGCCTTAGATCTCATTTGTTAACGAGTGGATCATTCCGTATTGAACTGGATGTTTCATTTCATTCTGTTAAGATTTAAGACCGTTTGTCAAGATTATTCAAAGCTGAAGGACTCGAGAAATCAGCTGGACAAGATCATGATAATTTTTATTTGTACTAATAAAACAAATTTTTTTTATCATTGAAATTTTAAGATGAAAAAAATTTATATTTTTCCATCATAATTTGTAAATAAAAATTTATTAAAACATATAATAATGGTTAATAGTCATAACTAAAATAAATTTAATAAAGTGAAGTACTATAAAATATATACCTTAAATTTTTAAAAATTATATTAATTGCATTCAAAACTTTTCAAAAATAATTAACAAACAACATTATCACTTTGGTTCAGATTAGTTATCGTTCGGAAACTTTCACTCCAAAAAATTTTGTTCAGATTTAACAAATGACCCATAACAACCTTTTGTCAATCTTCTCCTGCCCCTGCTTGTATTTATCCATTGCTGAGGAATATACCACACAATACCCCCACCCTATACTGGATTGGACAAATGACACTTGGTCCTTTTGACCATAAATGATGCACCTATTTCTATGATTTCAAGTGTACAAAACTGGGAGTCCATCTATTATTACCCCCAACTTGGAGTCCAAACTGTTACCCCAAGTTACTGTCCAGTCTATTTCACTCTTGTTTTTGGCAATACTCCCCCTTCACCCCTCAACGATTCACAAACTTAAGGCCATTTAATATTAAAAAATAATATCTTATTGAGTTCATTTGGCTGAGCTTGATATAATAAATTGAGAATTTAAAATATATATTTTATTAGTTTTGAATTATTAATGATTTATGAATTTCTAAAAATGTAATAATAAAAATAAAAGTGATTATGAATAATTTATGACTTACAAAAAATTTTTATCAAAAAAACTTTAAACAATTAAGTCACCAGAAAAATACATTAAACTAACTTGTAGTTTTAATTCAGCTTCCTGGTTATTTTTGAAACTAACAGAGTCATTTTATTAACTCAAACAATCATAAGAAAGAGACTCCAACAAACACGTAGGAGGAGACGTGAATAAATTGCGGAAATTTACTAAGGGGCCGTTTGGAAACATGCATTTCATTTCAAATGATGGATTTCAAATGACTGGATTTGAGTTGTCATTTCAAATTCTAAGATTTATACTAACATTTGAATGTGTGGATTTCAAATGAAATCCAAATCCAAATTCTCAAACAAGTTATTTGATCAAATCCAGAATTTCAAATGAAATCCTGGTTCCCAAACAGTGCATAAGCTTAATTTTAAGTTAAGTTCTTATTCATTAAACGGAAACAGTTTTTAAATAAAAATTAAAAATAATTTGTGTTGTGAGTTGAGTGTAGAATCCTCCGGAGGGTTGTGGTCAAGTTGCAGATGTTTTGTAAAAAGTCCCACCAGTGACCAGACGAATTAAAGAAATAGGAGTGAGCGAGGTTAAAAACAAATGAAGACACACCAGCAGCAGCAGCAGCTTTATTATCAACTTGCCAAGTTGATAGCAGAACCGGGAGTCGTCATCTATAAACTGGTTGGTCCAATTCCCCATTTGTCTTCTTCTCCTCAGCTGCCATCATCTTACTTACTATTTGGCCCCTTCTGCTACTATTCATTATTTCCACTCTAAGTACCATTTTCGTTTTGGGTTAATTATCAAGTTGGTCACTGAAGTGGGCTTAATGTATCAAGTTGGTCACTGAACTCAAAACGGTATCAAGATGGTCACTGAAGTGGCCATAAATATCAAACAGGTACCTCGAAATACAAGTTCAAACAGTAAAAATATTATTTATAAAGTTTTACACATTATTTTTAAATATTACCAAAACCAATTAAAAGGTTATGACTTCTAGTATTTAAAATAATATATTTATATTTTATTAAGTTTATTTATTATTTATATTTTATTATATAGTTATTTTCTTTGTTTTAATGAAAAATAAATAATAAATAAACTTGATAAAATCTAAATATATTATCATAAATATTAGAAGTCATAACCTTTTACTTGGTTTAGATAACATTCAAAAATAATGTGTAAAACTTTATAAATAATATTTTTAGTGTTTGAACTTATATTTTAAGGTACCTGTTTGATATTTATGGCCACTTCAGTGACCATCTTGATATCGTTTTGAGTTCAGTGACCAATTTGATACATTAAGCCCACTTCAGTGACTAACTTGATAATTAACCCTTTTGGTTTTACACATACATATCTATCTTTTCCTCCCAAATGATTTGGGTGCATAATACAAGCACTACTTTTTTCGAGAAACCAGCTTCTACTTTTATTGCTCAGTTTGCTTAAAAAATTGAGAAGCATTTTAAAAAAAATTAAAAATCATAACTTTTTTTTCAAGCCTTCTACTTATTTACCAAACACTTTAATCACTTATTAATCTTAACTTTATTCTAACTTCTACTTTATTTTTTTTACTTTAAGCAAAAATCATTTATTTTAATCTCACTCAAACGGTCTCATCATATGCTCCATTTTTATTTTTTTTTGAAAAGCACTTCATTGATATAAGATAAACTCCCATGGCAGGGAGACAAAAGAAATACAGGCCCTCGCCCTCGGCCACCATATCATATGCTCCGTACATCCATAAATTATTGAATAGTTTTTTTTACAAAAAGCAAAGAGTCCGTTAAAATACTGAAACTCGGTCGGGACAAACCTCCAGATCATTAATTACAATCTCATTGTGAAACAAAAAATGAGCTGAACAAATAATTAATTTGTTTTTAAATTACTTAACACATAAAACAATCAAATTCTTTAATAAAAAAAATATTACAATTATATCTCGAATAATCAAACCTACATCAATTGCGAACATAGCAGCATCACAATTGACCCTCGCGTGATTATCATCGCTGGTCCAATGTTCAAAATTATCAATAATATAAATATGAACAATTTTTTATCGTGAATGGTGAGCTCTTACATTATTAACCATCGTGTCATATTTGATGTCATCCTCACGGATCACGCGAAATTTAATATAAGTATTTTTTAAAAAAATTATCGAAATCCATGACAAAACACACAAAAACATCACCACACAACATCAAGATACAAAAAATATCACGACTAACAACCTTCATGACAAAATACTTCATAAGAACTTTATTAAAAAGGATCAGATTTTATTTTAGCAAAAACACTTGTAAGAACTTTATTAAAAGGGATTAGATTATATTTTAACAAAAACACTTGTAAATACGGGAAATGATGGAAAAGCTTGATTTTATTAATTAATTCTATATTATATAAAAATGTTTAACACGCTTATATCCATCGAGATTGGATTCTTAAGATATTGTATTATATAAAAATCATATCCTACCAATTAATTCTAATATCAAACTATTATCAAATTAAATAATCTCTTTCTAGATGGTTTTACTTGAGAATCGTGACTTGACATATATTTTAAAATTCATGTAGTTTAAGAAATTATTTCAAAATTTTCAAATAAAATTTATTGTTTAAACATTTGTATAGAAAAATTAAAATAAATTATAAAATTATATATAATAATACATATATTTTTAAATACTGATGAATTCTAACTTAATCATTTCATCGCTACAATTCATCCGGTCGAAGTCATTACAAATGTTAGATGACGAAGAAAATAATAGAAAAAGTGACAGCGAAAATACAAGTCAGGTGACACCAGATTTATACAGTATTAATCTTGGACATGATCGGATCGGAGCTAGGGATGGCAAACGGGTCGGTCGAAACGGGTTTGGTGAAAACCAAACCCGAACCCGAATTTATATTGTAAACCCAAATCCGAACCCGAACCCGAGAAACCCGAACTATGTTAAACCGAACCCGAACCCGTTGGGTTTTATTCGGGTTCGGGTTAACCCGAAACCCGAAAATATTACTTACTCTTTCACAGTGACCTGTGAAAAAGGAGAATGGTGTACAGAGTGTGGCATCTGCTAGACTGCTACACTTGGCATATATGTTTCCAGATTACAACTTACAAACCATGGCTACCAATCCATGATCCTTGTAAATACTGTGATTATATCCTACGTGAAAATAAGGTTTTGTGATCTCGCAGGGCTCAAAACAAACAACTGATCACCACACCAAAACTAATCAAACTATAATTAAGTCAATGACTTGATAAATAATATATCAAGTATTTATTAAATATCTGTAAATAACAAATATTAAAAAAATATTAGCAATATTACGGTAGACTACATATGTACATATTACTAATAAATATTAATAATATATATATATATATATATACACACACACGGGTCGGGTTTGGATTCGGGTTCGGTTTGAAACGGGTTTCGGGTTTTCGGGTCGGGTTCGAAACGGTATGCCATAAACCCGAACCCGACCCGAAAATAGTTCGGGTTTAAAAATTAAATCCAAACCCGAACCCGAACCCGAACCCGAAATATTCGGGTTCGGTAAAACCCAATCGGGTCGGTACGGATCGGGTATCCATCGGTTCGGTACAAATTGTCATCTCTAATCGGAGCTCATGCCTATTTAGAGAGAGACCCTAGCTGGATCTGCTGAAGAAAAGAGCTCGCGTGATTTACCGATAACTCCAGTATATAATTGACATTGTGAGATTGAGACGATGTGACAGTCATCAGTTAATCACACCTTATTGGAAGTTAAGGACCGCGACTCGGTTTTAGTCTTTGAATTTTTTCAATATATATTAATAGTCTTTTAAGTGTTACTTTTATATAATTGATTATGCACAAGTGGATTCAAAAGTCCAGCCGACTGAATGAATTATAATATGTAAATCGTACCAAATAAATATTTAGTTCTGTCACAGAAATATATACATATGAACATATATCTGATATTTTTAATAAAATTTGATTTTCACGGTTAACCGCACTTTAGGGCTGTCAAAAAAATCCGAAAAATCCGATATCCATCCGAAAAATCCGCATTCGTATCCGAGATAAAGCGGATATTATCCGTATCCGAGACAAAACGGATATTATCCGCATCTGAATCAGACAATTCTGGATACGGATACGAATATAGGTATATTCATATCCGATAATATCCGAATCCGAAATTTAATATATATGATATTAAATATTATATATATTATTATAATTATTATTATTCAATAACTATATAATGTGTGTATTTATATATGTATACATAAAATAATATATTAATAGAAAATCTGTATCATTTTAAAATATTATAGACATATATCATAATTTTATTTGAGTTTAATATTTTAAAGATAACAAATTTATATTGAAAGATAAATAAGAATTAATTTTTGAATTAATTTAAACCTTCTTTAATGATTTGAATTTTTTTTACTCAGTTTTTAAAAATTAATTTTCAATTTTTACTATTTTTTATGATTTTTAAAAAATTTAAATAGAAAAATAAAACTTCTGATTAAAAATCAGATTCGGATCCGGATATTATCCGAATCCGGATAGTATCCGTCGGATCCGGATTTGGATATCATCCTTTAAAAAATTTCGGATTTGGATCCGGATACGGATATGGATTTTCGGATTCGGATCCAGATCCAGATACAGGCAGATCTGTATCCGAATTATCCGTTTGACACCCCCACCGCACCCGCACGTCACAATTAGTATGTATATGATTCTGAAGGAGATTAATTATCAATTTCTTATGATCAAAATATATTGAAAAAGTCATTAATTATGAAAATAACTTACTTGAGCTTCAATCGCAGTGTAAAAATTTATATTAAAGTACTTAATTCAACCAAATTTGAAAATATTGAATAAATGTTTAGAAGTTTGATATATTAGATTCCTTTTATTCAGGTTTTATAAGTTTGATATAATATTTAAATATAAGAAAGTTATAATTATTATTGACACATAAAATTATAAATAAAATTATGAATTATGTACTCGCTCCAATTCTTTAGTCAAGAATCACCATCCTGATCCCTGGATCAAGTAAAGACTTTGAGTTTTCAACAAGCCACTGCTATATCCATTTCATCAGGAAGAGTTGGACCATGACTTTTTTTTTTGAGAATGAGTTGGACCATGACTTAATTTTAACATTTACCCCTCCAATCTTTTATATTTGTACAACATTCACAAATTTTATAAATTTGGTCTATAATTCATAAGAGGGACATATCATCTATTTCTGTTTATATGTCAAATTAATACATTTTTTTCAAATTTTGTGTCTCGTTCGATTTCTCATGTCGGTATCCTAAACACCTTATTTTTCTTTGCAATATGTATTAAAGACACTTTAATAATTAGTTGTTTAATTTAATTACTTATCATTTCAGGTAAATTATTGAGGATAAAAAAAATGAGAATCTGAACTAATTTATAATGTCATGGATTAGTATTTAATTAACTTTAATTTAATATTATTCATAAAATAATTATATTTAAAAATTTAATTTTCCCCAACAATTTTATAAATTTTAATACTTTTTATTGATTTTTGATCACTTAATTATCGACTAAGTAACGGTATTTCCGATGCTGATCCAGATGCATCACTCAGAAATTGAGAATAGAGAGCACTTGTCCTATTGAACCCGTGTATTTCCTTCCTTCTTCGTTCTTTCTAATTCATTCACTTCAAGACTGGTTCTGAACGCCGCAAGCTCCTCAGCCGTAGTTTCCGAAGGTTCCACAAGATGAACTGTGGGATGAGCTAGACCAGCCCCTCATCAGTGAATCTTTGGGGTCGGGTTGATAGTAGTCGTGGTAGTAATGTCCTGGAGCTCGGCTACCGACCCGAGGTGCCGAGTCATAAAGGGGCATTAAACGTAATTTTAGAAGGGCTTTACCACAAAAACCGAGGCTTGACAGTTCAAATGAAAGTTTCTTAGACTAGTCCCTTTAAGATGACGAGAAAACTTACTTTCGACGGAGCTGCTTTCGCCTCGGGAATTACCTAACGAGAGGGCCAATGGAAAAGTATAGGCCTCGACGCGAGGGAACAAATTTTTTTTGGTGAACGTGTTACAGCTTACTCCTGTTTTTTTTTTTTTTTGTAAAGAAGCTTTATTTCGGTACAACGAGAAGAAGATTGCTATGGTCAGTGCAGTGAGATTTGTGGAACTAATCATACTTTTACGCGTGCGCCCGAAAAGATAGGCCGACTGTTGAGCCCACTCTGGCTCAGCCGCACCACCCAGGGTGCGAGCCACCCGAGAAGCAAGCTATTACAGCGAACAGCTGGAGCAGAGGATACAGTTAAGATAACGAACTTGAAACGCAGAGCCCGAGCGGCCCGCGAGCGAGTGGTTAGTGGCCAATAGCGCCTTAGTTGATGACATTCCTCTCTGCGGCTGGCACTCGAGGAACCATAGGGCATTCCATATGGACCATTTTTTTATATTAATTATTTTGACTAATTTTGCCAAATCATATTGAAATTCGCCAAACTATCGATGAATCAGTAAATTGATTGAATTTAGAATAATTGTTATGAATAATTATTTATCTATTGTAATTTGGTTAATCCAAAACAGGTCAAAATTTATTAAAATTATCCATATATTTATATATTTTAGTTATTCGGTTAAATTTTTATAACTCGAATTAATTAGATCTCGTCATTTTATTATTTAGAGGAAACTTCAGAGTTGTGGTCAAAGTTTAAGCCGATTTTCAAAAAGTTGGCCAGAGTTCCAAATTCTAAAAAATGTGATTAAACTTTGGCTTCGCTTTTTAAAACTGTGGCTCCAGTTAAATGTCACTAACTGGAGTAACGGATAGAGGGTAAAAATTAGTTTTTGGACACCCATATCAATCATTCCCATACAAACAGTAAAAACACATCAATTTCACTCAACCTGAACATATATCAAGAACTCTTTCAACAGTGCATCTGTCGTGTGTGTGTGTGTATATGTGTGTGTTTTGTGCGGAGTAATCGAGGAAAAGGGTTGGTAATAACTGGCGGTGGTGTTAGGAGAGAGAGGGCGACAGCTATTGAATACACAGCGGAAGGGGGAGACACGTAGATTATATGTAGCGGGGTTGATTGTGTTCAGAGACAGCGGGAAAGCCAATGGCGGCGACGTGACTGCGAGGTAATTGATTGAGGCAAGTGTAGCAGAGAGTAGGAGGGAGATAGAGATAGAGATGGGAGAGAAGTGAGGGCAATGACAATTTTGTAACTTCACAAGTATTAGACCGAAATATCTTTTAAAAAATTTCAATCATATCAATTAACTTTAAGATTTTAACGACATTTTAACGGGAGCCACATTTTTAAAAAACAGAGCCAAAATTTGACTATTTTTCTAAAAATTTGGAACTATAACTAAAATTTAAAAAATCGGTGTAAACTTTGGTCACAATTTTGAAGTTTTTACTCTTATAATACGATTAATCCGGTTCTCGTTCACCTCTTCCCTTTTTTCACGAAAGAAAATATCAATAGAGCTCAAATGACACGTGGAAATGAGGTGGACAAATGATTTTGATATTTTCGTATAGCTTGCATAAAGTCTAATTTCAACACCACCAAGAAACACCCATTTATCTCTATCCCCGATTGGAGGGTGGACTTGTTAATTTGCATAATTTAGGGCACAGAGGTGAAGATGGATCAGGTGTTGAACAAGGTCGGATCATACTGGTTCAGTAAAAAAGCTTCCAAGGAGCTCAGTTCCGTTGGTGATGACTTTAACGTAATCTCTCTCTCTCTCTCTCTCTCTCTCTCTCTCTCTCTCTCTCTCTCTCTCTCTCTCTCTCTCCCTCCCTCCCTCCCTCCCTCTCCACCTCCCTCCCCCCGCTCTCTCTCTCTCTCTCTCTCTCTCTCTCTCTCTCTCTCTCTCTCTCCCCCTCTCCCCCCCCACCCCCTAATTGTCAGTTTATTGTTCATTGTCTCACTTAAAGTCTCTATCTTTCGTCTCATGTTTTTAATTTTAGTTGATTGGTGGTCTCAAGATCCGAGATTAATCTTGATTAATTGAAATTTGAGCTAGATTTGAGGGATGGGTATTTTTGTACTATTAGATCTTATAATCTAAATTAAGTATACTCATTAATTCATTATTCAGTGCTTATTCTTTCTTGGTGTATGGAATAAAGTATCATAACACCTTAAGTGCATTTTATATTCTGATTGTTTACATTGGACATAAATTTAATAATGAAATATAGGCCTTATCAGGTATCATGAATTCTTCTTGGACCTTTCAAGTTTAATTCATGGATCTTCATTCATCCCACTTTGAGAGCATAATGCAAAGAAAATCAGCATTCGAGTTGCTATAAAATTGATGATCAAATGAAAGTATCGTCAGTTTGTCACGATTATTTGCATGGGTTGTTAGGTTTATATTCTTCAGAAGGGAAATGGAACTCTATATGTTGATTTCCCAAGGGTTTTTTCGAAGATCGATAGTTTTTATAGCAATAATTACTTGTATTGCCCGATTGTAAAGAGTGAGATTATGGGATGGGGGACAACAGATAGTTAAAGAAAGCAACATACATTCATGATCATTTTGGAAGTAATTTATGGTTCATGCAATTTCTTTTCCGCTAAATGTTTTTGCCTTCTGCACAAGTAATGTTACAAATTTTTACATCACAAGGATTATATAAAGTAATTGATGGTGCATTGTGAACCCACTTTGCTCAACACACTAGCTTTTGCATTATATTAAATGTTGTTACAGATAACAGCTTCATGTCCAGATCCTTGGATATTTTGCCTAGTGAATTATCTAAATATATCTAAAAGCTTGTAAAAGTTGATCTTAGTTGTGTGTAATGTAGCTAAATATTCCTCAAGTTTAAGCTAAAGAACTGGTACCATGTTCGGTGTAAACAGTCACACAATAAAATATAGGAAGAAATGTTAGCATGCTAGTTGGATTTGGGCTACATGGTTTTCCTTGTTCTGTGTACTATAAACTCTCTAACTTTGCCTCAAATGTTTGCTTTGTACTATAAAGTTATTTTTTTCTTCTATTGTTCTTTTAATTGTTGATGTTCATTATAAGTATGAAAGTACCTCTACAGTTCATTGGCGAAGAACATAAGCTACATCTGATTTTGATGCTCTAAGATGCTCTTGTGAATAAATCTGCCCCAGTCTGTTAAAATCTGTAGTAGAATATGCTGTCTACTTGTTGTGCTATTGTGCAACATACTGTTATTGTGCTGGAAAAATAGGACAAATCAATATAGTCTAGCTTCCTAATTAATAACTTAATCTGAATTGTTATCATTGGTAGTGCATCCCTAGTTTCAGATATGTCATAAATCAGGCAGACGATTGCTATGTTACCACTGCTTAAAGTGTGACATTCTGTTAACTTGTAATTCTATGTTATCATGCTGCATACATGTTATTGTGTCACTGTAAACACCAAAGGAATCCTGGAAATTGATTTGTATATTCTGCTACACTATTACCTTTATTTCTTTCCTCATACATACACGATCTTACTCCGTCTCTTTTATAAATTATAGTCTGTATCCAGCAGTATTGAAGGAGGAACAAAATGGCTGGTCAACAAAATCAAAGGTTTGTTTCGTTCTCCATTATTAATATAATTGGATAGTACCCTTTTACTTTTGATGACTCTTTTAGTTTGCATGTAATTAAGTGATATGCACTGCTTCTATTAACACAGTTTAGCTATTCACACATTGTTCTCTTGATACTTTACATTTTGAAATTGCTATACCTAGGCCTGAGCATAATTATCCGAAACCGGTCCAAACCGACCGATCCAAACCGTCCAAACCGAATATTTCGGTTTTTTAACGGTTTGGTTTGGTTTTGGTTTTGGTAATTAGAACCGAAAATTTTCGGTTTGGTTTCGGTTTTCAACTTCAAACCGACCGAAATATCCGAACCGAACCGTTAGCACATATATTAGAAAATTATTATTTTTATATATTTAGTTTAGGTATTTAAATGTAGTGTTGATCAATATCATAAATATTCCTTACTTTCAAGATTATCCCTCCATTTTTTCTCCATCCTTATTTTATCCCCACTTCATTAATAATCAACCTTTCTTCTTTTTCTCTTTTAAATAAAACATTTTGTTTAGTTTTTAAAATAAAATGAATTATTTGTTCTCATTACAACGTATAAGGATAGTACCTAAAATTATTTATATCGAATAATTATACAAGTTTCACCTTTATCCTTTTATAAGGTATTTTGTTAAGCGACAAAAAAGGAGCACCTAGAATAATTATAAATTAATAAAAATGTACAATTTTTTCAATATTTTGGTCAAAAACCGAAACCAAACCGAACCAATCCGTTAATAATCGGTTTGGTTTGGATTGGTTTTTATAATATTCGGTTTGGTTATGGTTTGTAAATTTTCAAAACCGAAAAATTCGGTTTGGTTCGGTTTGGACCTCCAAACCGCCCAAACCGAACCGTGCTCACCCCTAGCTATACCAGCCTCGGTCGTTTTATGATATTGTTGAGGCTTGAGGGTATTGACAATACTGTGGGAGTGTGGGTTTGTGTTTTTTATGATATCGTTATCAGCTGTTGAGGGTATTGACAATACTTTGGTAGTGTGGTTTCTGTTTTGTCATAGTCAAAACGATCATCAATCTGAATTAAATATAGAACCATATGTTTTTGTACTTTCTTGAACATAATAGACGTCTAAGGCGTTTAAGTTATAGTAGTAAACTAGCTTGGCTAACCTGAAAGGTGCATAGATGATGGACTATATACCTGGTGGTCTAAAGTAATTAATTCCCTAGGATTTGCTGATTGATGTTTCGATCCCATGTTCCTGAAATTAAAGTTTCAAGGTAAAGTTATAAATATTGAGAAATGACATGCCGGTCTTAAAAAACTACTCCCTCTGTCCCATTTAATTGTATACGTTTCTTTTCAACTGCTCGACACGCATTTCAATGCTCTTATAAAATATAGTTCCGTAACTTATTTTTGAGATTTTCTTTTTCTGAATAAAAATATAACATCCAAACTTTAATTCAGAAAAAGAAAATTTTAAAAATAAATTACACAACTACACTTTACAGAAGCATTAAAGTCTGTGCCGCGTCCCCGTCCCCCAATGTATACAACTCAGGGGGACAGAGGGAGTAGCATTTATGTTAAGTATTGAGATGTTCTGCCTGCTTCTTACTAGGAAATTCAATTCACATGTTCTTGCTGCCTTTACTAGGTATACATTGGCTAAATGGCCTGATGTAGACACGTATTGCATCTAAGCTCATTGTTTTTAAGAGCTGAACCATAATTAGTGAAGTGTCTCTTCCAGGGAAAATGCAAAAGCCACTACCAGAGCTGCTCAAGGAGTATGACCTGCCAGTAGGTATCTTTCCTCGTGATGCAACCAACTACGAGTTCAACGAGGAGACAAGAAAACTGACTGTCTACATACCTGCAATATGCGAAGTGGGTTACAGGGACTCATCAGTCTTGCGATTTCTCACTATTGTGACTGGATATTTGGAGAAAGGAAAGCTAGCTGATATAGAGGGAATTAAAACAAAAGTGATGATTTGGACAAAAGTAACTTGCATCTCTTGTGAAGGACCAAAGCTGCAAGTCACAGCTGGGATGAAGAAAACCAGAAAGAGAGAGGCTTATGAGGTTCTCAGAGATGGAATTGGCGTTGATAAATTCTAAAGTAGTTAAGATTTGTGCTCAGTATATTTGCATGTGTTCTATGTGATCATTCCTGGTGATAACATTTGTACCAACCGAACTAAAGACCTGTTTTTTTTATGCATCATCGACTACTCGTATTAGTTAATGTACTCTTAAATGCTGCAAAGAAATTGTTTTATGTTTTTTTTATTCTTACTGGTATTTGTTAATGTACTCCTAAATGTTACAAAGAAATTGTTCAAGTTCAATTTTTCTTTGGTTACAACTTTGAAGGATGAGCCTTTAGATGATTCATGTATGATTTACAGGGCATTTTAAGTGAACTTGCTTCCAAGGTGCAAGGACTCCAGTATTATGTATCTTTGGTTTGATACGCTTTTGTGTATATTGGTTAATTTTAAATGGAAAATTCTAGGGATGAGTATTATACTCCCTCTGTA